>NC_135717.1:69115178-69729345 GCF_964656455.1 Halichoerus grypus
CCTGTGCAGCCTACCGGTCCGCTCCTTCCTTTAACTAGCTGTTGATCAAGCTCCGTAGAAGAAACAGCACAAGGCCCTCGAGATTGAGGAGCTGCGCTTACTTAGGAAACCAAGCTCCTTAGCAGGTTTGCTCAAGGTCCATAGCGGGATGATTTGGTCAAGGCGACCGGAGAAGTGGCATCGCGCCTGCAGCTAATTTCCGAGAGCCCAACGGTGCTCCGAGAGCGAGGGGCTAGGCCACCCAGGGAGCGATGCCCCGGGGTACCCGCCGAGCGCCTTGCCTCTGCCCCATCTGGTTCCCGGAGGCCCCCGCTCTCCCCTGCTCCCCGGGATGGTGCAGGTTGAACATTGCCTTTTAAGCTTCCTACCTCAGCCCCTTCTTAGTGGGAAGTGCTGCACAGGTGTTGGGAGTTAGTTAGGTGCCCTGCACTGTATTCGCAGAACCCGGGGCCATGTGTTTTGGGGGCCAGAGGGAGGGATGGCGGCATGGGACTTTTGCCTTCCTTGGGGGGTTAGAACTCAACCCCTTGGAAGATGGGCCTCTGCTTGGTGCTCATTTGTGTGAATCCCAAGACAAGAAACAGAACGGGGCTTCCAGGGGGAAGGGAGCAGCTCCTGTCTGGCGTGGGGGGGCGTGTCCGTGTGTGTGTTGAGGGGAGGCAGAGCCTATGTTGGGGGGACCCGCCCCAGGACGGAGCTCGGTGCAGGGAGCTCACAAGCAGTGGTGAGGGAGCCCAGAGCTCCATCGAGGGCCACACAAGGGGAGGAAGGAGTTGGGCATGGCACTCAGTGGCTCAGGGGCCTCCCTGCCGGCCTCCCACGGGGCCTGCTCGAGCGTGGGCAGAAAGAGAGGGTAAACACGGGATTAAAGGTCATTATAAGAACTTGAGGGCTACCTCCCGCCCTTGGGGTCCAATAAAATACGGTGTCGCTGTTGAGGTGGAGGGCACAGCCTCGTGTGGGTGGCTGGATGCACAGCTGGGGCTCCCTCGTTCGTGACCACAGGCAAGGGGTCAAGTGAGCCTGGGGGCAGACCCAGGGCAAGGCCAGCCCCCGTCACCAGAGCAGAAAGCAGGGAGGGCCAGCTGGGAGTGGGAAAGCAGGTCAGCTCCAAGGGGGGATCTCTGAGCCAGAGATGAGTTGGTTGCATCCATAGTCCCTGGATGGTAGGTTCGTGTCCTGGCCTGTAAAACCACGGGGACACCGTCAATTGCGGCTTGAAAGGGGAGAAATAAGGCAGTCCACGGAGGCTGGGGAGGGGTGAAGATCCTGCATGCTGCAGAGTCAACGGACTTCTTAGTGGTGGTTGGTCTTTTCTGTGGCTTACTTTAATGGTCTTCTAAAAGAATTGCCCACCGAAGATGTTTTCTCAAGGATGTTGATGATGAATCGGACAGAAAATACTGGGATGACTTAAGGGCTTGCTGGGGCCATCCTGGCACCCGGGTCTGGCACACAGTGGGAAATTGGCAGATATTCGCCAATTGGATGCCGTCCTGGTGTGAAAGGTTCACTTCAAACCTCACAGCCTGTTCACATTCCCGGAGACTCCTGTGGTCCCTGCAAATAGCACCTCCCAGCCACAACGAGTCAAAAGAGAGCAGTTAGCCTGTTTTCCTGAAATACGGTCAAATGCTCTTCCTTCAGGAGAATTAGCTCTTTCTTCCTCCCCCCTCCATCGGCTCTGCCCCCAACTGAAATTCAGAGGCTTCTTCCCTAAGTTAAAAGACTATGAATGCCAGAGTGTGCTGGAGGTCTTACTGGACCTATTTTAAGTTCCTTGTTGTACTAGAAGGTCTTTTGCTATTTTTGAATGGCTTGCCTGCGATCTTGCAGCCCCAAACACTTCCTTATCCCTGGAAGAGAGCAAACCTTGGGTCAAAACAGCATGATTTCCTTCCTACCTACTGTCTCAACTTTTTAGCACTTTGCTCAGTATTGGGACTCAGAGCTTTCTTTTCTGGGACTGTCAACAATGAGGCCAATTAGTGTCCATTATAGCAATGGATTTTGTGATGTGGAAATCTTCCTGATTATAAATGGACTGAAATCCCTGATTAATCCCACAGGACCCAGAAGAGCAGGCATCCTTTGTGAAACTGGTGTAAGCTTCCCCTCTTCAACAATAAAGGCCCTTAGAGTTACACCAATTATTGCTCTAATTATTATTTTCCATGTAAGATGGCAGACATGTTTGAAGTAGTATTTCAGTGTACTGAGGAAAACCAAAGCAAAGCGAAAACATCCAATCATTGGCTAATCCCTGCCAATTTTCTTCTCCCCTCATGCCTTTTATTACCAATGAGAGGGCCAGATTCTCTTCTGTCTTCTCCGTGTGCAAGTGGAAAAGTACAGCCCAGCAGCGGCGCCTCCTAGGTAAACCCATCTGGCCGGAAGTCCAGAAGCCCCTCCCCGAGCCAGAGGTGCCCCATGCATGCTGGGGGTGTCTCTGCCCTCGAACATGGGCACTCAGGAGCTGTGTGTGGATTTGGAATATCCCTGGAGGACCTGTGAATAGTTCCATAAACACTTTTCTGGCAACTCGGGGACAGATTTAAGCTGCTATAAAAAGGGGAACCAGACCTGTTTTCTCCAAGCCAACACACTGAAACTGAAAAAGAGGGCCCCCTGAGGAATACACACAGGAGAATGAATTAACTAGGTGTTACCTCTGAATGGTTTGGACCAAGGGACAGCTAAGCGAAAGCACTGGGGCTCTGCCATGGGGTGGGGGGCGGTGGTGTTCATCTGCATCAGTGAGAAACTTGGCCTAATTTCAGAATCTCTCCTTGAAGAGACAATGGGAGGATGAAGATCACTTTGAAGCCCCAGCAGCCCTCTCTTTGACCATGTTCTACCCTCGTGACCCAGTCGTACTGCAGGCCTGGCAAAGCGCAGAAGGTTCTCCAGGGAGTGAGGCTGGGAGGAGGAGAGGGTCCTATCCCTATCTTCAGAAAACTGGCCAGTGTGGGCTTCTTCATACAGGACAGGAGAGGGGGCGCGGCTGGAGGGTAGAGGAAGGCTGTTGGTTCGAATGCTATCACACTTTGCCTCTTGTACAGTCCACGAGATTTTTGCCCCACCGTTTTATGTGACTTTGGGTGAGAAGTCAGAGACAATGGCAAAATCAACCCAAACCCAGAGTCTACAACTCTAGTCAAGTGAAACTTCGAGAAAGGGTTTCAAACCCCAGTGGCTTTTACTGGGGTGAGCCCCAGCGAGGCAGCAATGTTTCTCCTTGCCCATTTCCGAAGGGGCACTCCAGATCCACCAGGGCATTCCTGGAGAGGCACCCAAGGCCTTCCTAGTGGCCACAGGGTGTCCGAAACCCCCAACCTTAGTCATCCATTTGGCCTGAGGCCACCCTTCAAAGGTCCATCAAATGCATCTTTGTGCAGAGAGAGGAGAGTCCCTCATCAAGCCTCTGGCATCAGGGACCAGAGGAACTGGGGAACAGCCCAGAAAGGCCATGATAGGATAGGGAGGGGTCACAAAGTCTGAAGTCTACAGCAATGTATTTCAGATTGCCTTTTCTTAGTGGGTCAAGAAGTCAATTTAGTGTGAAGTAGCCAACCTTTAAAAAACAACTTAGAAAAGAACATATCAAAATGCAATGTAAATTATTACATTCACTGTATTATTTTCACGAAGTCAAGCTTCCATCTGGATTGTAGGTCTGTCTGTGTGCGTATCCATGTGTGTACTGGGTTGAAAAGATGTCTCTGTCACTGTGGATCATTGTCCATGCGGTACTGTGGGGCGGCAGGGGCACAGCTGGGGAAATGTGCATGGGCCCCAAAGCTGAGGGGTAACACGAATTTTCCTTCCTTCACGATTTGACTGAGGCCTTCCCAAAAGAGAACAGGAGAGCTACCGCTTAATCTGGTAAAGCCATTTTTTTTTTCAGCTGAAAAAAAAAAATACAGCAAAACATTTCAACAAGGCAAAAGTGTGTCCCCCCTTCCCATCTCCCAGTACTCCTTTCCTGAAAAGACCTTCCAGAAATGTCCTGTGCATACACACGCATCTATAATCTATCCCTTCTCCTTCTCCCTTTCCTCCTCCATTTAAAAAGCAAACGAGAGCACACTATACATTGTTCTGTACCTTTCTGCCTTCACACATGACCTATTCCAACTCGCAAAGAGCTACTTCAGTCTTCTACACTCTAGCGCGGTGTTCCATCATATGGTATGCTGTCATGTTTTTTAACCAGATCGGATGGACATGTAAGTTGTGTAAGTTTTCCACGGGTTATCAACTGTGCTGCCATGAACATCCTCACACATCCACCTGTGCACATGCGCATTGATATCAAGAGGATGCATTCCCAGAACTGGAGTTCCTGGATCCAAGAAGTCTGTGCAGTTTAGATTCTGCTATGTATCCAATTTCATTTGCTCCACTGTGACTGTACCAAAATATTACTGGCATTTTGCTGTGTGGACACTGGATCCAGGAGCCCTGCTACCCTGGTATTGCCCCATTGGGGCTTTTCATGATCAAAAAGCTCCTCTCGCCACATCCTGACCCAGGACTACTGCCCTCTTGCTCTCCCCACCTCACCCCACCCTTTAGTTCAAGAAAGAATAAACACCATTCAAAAGCCTTCGTCTTCTTGGATATTTTAACTTTCCTTGGGTGTAACCATTGTTCAAAAGCCTTGGCTCTATGAATGTCTTATGAAAAACTGAAGTGTGCTTTAATTTAGATTACACTAGGAAAAGGCAGTGTTTTAGTGTCCTAAGAACATATTCTGAAATATTGCTTCCAGATATAGCCAGAGCTTTGGGATGGTTATGCAGCTCATATGTTTGAACCACCTGGATCTCGTCCATGGCCAAATTTTTGTACTTAGATCTGCATTGCAACTCAGGCAGTAGTCAGATCAGGTTCATTGCTGTTTCTGCAAAAGCCTCAAGAAGATCTGGTGGTCTCTTTACAACTCCGAGTTGGAGATTAAATTCATATTTAATGATAGAAGGGGAAATCTTTTAATTTTTTTTGAATAGTGCTTAGTGGCTGTTTGACTTATCAGAAATGATCTATCATGTTAATTGCTTGCGATTTTGTTTTTGGAACCTACCGAAAGAGGAGATACAGCCATCCTATTATAGGTGAAGTCTTTGCTGCTAAGCTAACCAAGGGGTGGGGAGCAGTTCTGAAGATGGGAGCAAGTTTCATACAGACCGACAAAAACCTGATTACCTTCATGTCAAAATTAGAACAGATCTTTACTTCTCTTTAGTTGTCCCATTTGGTTTCCTTCCATAGATAGCGATTTTTTCCTAGGCTTAGGCAACACGTTGAAACATTTTCTCACTTCGGAGTATGGAAAATATGATGAACCACTAAGCTAACGTCTGCATACTGAACCCAACTTTAAAATGTGTTCACAAAACTGTGGCTGTAGTTTTATGGTGGGGATAACCACGACCATGACCAAATAGGAGATACGATAAACATTTCACCTCAAAAGGAACATTCCCGAAGAGGTGGATATAGTTGAAATATCTATTGGATTGCACCACAAGCCTAGACAAGCTGCTGATTGTCTAACGTCAGGCAAGTCAGTGTACAGTTGAAGCTAAAAGCCTGTTCTGTTAAACCCCAGTTCATCTTTACTGGGGCAGTTTCTCAGGAGCTCAGTGAAAGAAGGAGACTCCATAAAATATGTACCTAACAAAGCATGTCAGCAGCTTGAATGGAGCAAACCAGTCCAGATCTGAGAATTCTAATAAATAAATGAAGTTGAGCATTTATTGCCAACAATCATGTCACTGGGGCCACAGAAAGCTGAAGCCGTGCAGCTGGGAGGCGGGAGTGTGTAGCCAGAGAAGGTAATGGAACGCACCCAGGTTTGATTATTTATGGCGTGCTGATGAAGAGACAATTTTCCATATGAGGAGCCGCTTAGCGGAGGCTCCGTGAAGCTAAACCAGGAAGAGGTCCAGAGAAAGAGAGCGAAACATGAATAAAAATGACAGCTAATAAAACAATACAAATCTAAAATGCTGTAACTTTCAGAAATAATTTAGGGCCAAAAGAAAAGAAAAAAGTCTCGTTTTGCTGGCTCTGGGACAATTTTCCAAGAAGCAAAAGACATTAAGCAAAATGAGTGTGCTTAATTTAAGACCGAATTTGCCTCTGTGCCCTCCCAGCTGTGAGTTCGGTTGCTCCTAAAGCTGGCTTTATTCATGAAAAGGCAAGCGGCAGTTCTGTTTTTATTTAGCTCATGTATCCGCTTTTTTTCCAACAAATATTGGTTGTACATTATTCCAATGTTAGGTGCGGGGCCCTTTGGGGCTACATGCTGAACAGAGACAATCCCTGCCTTCAAGAGGCTTACGGTCTGGCGCTGGAAATGGACAAGTCCACTGTCAAGTTCAAGACCCTGGTGGTGCCAGCTAGATCAGGGCCAGGGAGGGGCAGCCATGGGGAGACATACGAGGCCCAGAGTGGAGCCTGGAATGAAAATGACTTCGTGAATTCTGCTTTCTGTATCAATTAAGTAAATCCTCGGCGAGCCTCCATGCAATCCAGATCCCGGCTTGATTACTGAAAAAATAAAATACACATTTTATGCGAAGATGCACATTTCTATGGTTCTGAGTCTTCATTTTTGAATTCTGGATCTGAAGCCTACCTGAGCTGTTTGAAATGGTCTTTCTATGGTGCAACATACCTCTTCTCCAAGGCTGGCCAGAAGCATAATGGGTATCAGCCCCTGGTTCCTACGAGGCCCAAGTGTGCCAGAAGTTTCCTTTGGGTCTCCTTGGCCCTTCACCACAGTGCCTTGAGGCAGGAGCATCCCTTCCATTCTACAGGTGAGGGGATGGAGCCTTGGACAGGTCACCTCTCACAGTCACATGGAGGGAGCAGCACATTTCTACACCTTCCCGCCTTTGGGTCAAGGACGGAGGTTGGGACTGCGCCAGTCACACGCCTGTGCCCAAGGAAGGCTCATCAACGAAGACCCACTGGCTCATCAATCTGAGCTGTCCCGAGTCACTTCAGCTGGCGGACTCTCTTTTCTTCCTGGGCCCCCCCTCCCTACTATCAGTAGGAGTCCCTCTCCGCGCCATTCTTGCTGAAGAAGGGCTACTCTCCAGAAGCCCCTTATCTTAGGTGGCATTGGGGCCATTCCCACTATGATGCGGGGGAGTGTTTCTAGAAGCTGAGAACTAGAACATTCTATTCCAAATGAACCCACACACATAGGCATCCAGTGAGGCCCCTCTGCACTGCACATCTCCTCTCCTAACAAGAGTTTTCTTAAAAATGAGTGCCGACCCCACCCCAAACCTAGGGTTCAGAGCCCTGGTGAGACAGGGATCCAGCCAGGCACATCAGCATGGGCCGGTCACACCTCCCTACCTGGGCAGGTGCCCCATTCCTAAGTCTCTCCTTCTTTTTAGAGGCCGTCTATACACAATTAGTGTTGTGCCCTTGCTGTAAGAATCTGTGGTTAAACACTGGCCGTAGGAGGGTGTTTCCACAACCTCGGGGACTCAGACTTTCCTTTCCGTGCTGGGTGGGTGCCCCCTGCCCCCACACCTCTTCCTCATCCACATTCCAGACCCGCTCCCGTGCTTTAGCCAACTAGCCCGTTGCTGCTTAGTACCTGAGGACCGAGGAGTCTATGGATTCGAGTTTTGATTCATGGTTTGAATTCAAGTAGGATTTTTGGTTGATCTCCTTTTTAAGTGTCTCCAGACCAATCTTCCCCAAACAAACTAGGTGCTGCACTGAATGGTAAAGCAGCTTCATTACTAACCCAGTTCTACAAGTATCAAACAGTGAAGGTCTGATAGGATCCCTTTTAAACTGGGTAGAGCGTGATCAATCAGTAAACCACGGCAAGATATTTCAGAGGTTTCCACCCTTACCCTCCTATTCTCAAATTTATAAAATGATTTGCAAAAAGGCAAGGATTGAGTTTTCCCTTTCTGGACAATTCAAGCCAAATCATGCTTATGAACACTTGCTTTTAAAACGAGACATTAAAAACAGATGACTTAAGACCCACTAGCTTATCAATTCCAATTCAGTTCCTCCTGCTTAGGCAACTTGCTGTAGCATGGAAAAATGGGCCGTGCTCTGGACAAACGGGGCAGGCCACATGCGCAGCACCTTTGCCCAAAGGCGGAAATTTCAGTTGGACGGCTGCTCACACTCCCCTGTTCTAAGAAAATGATTTTGCAGCCAAGGATGGCCCGGAGCTCCAAATGGCAACTTTTCTGATTCAAGGTCATAGCCCAGGAATTTAAGAGGCAATCATTTACTCTTGACTTTCAAAGTGAACCCTGGGCTTGAAAGGCACAGTGGCATCGAAAGCTGATCAGCTAGCAACAACCCTGTGAAGTTCCTTGGGAGGGAGGGCGAGCCGTTCAGACACCTCGCCATCTGGACTGCACCACCTAGCGCACTTTCCAGATAGTAAATTTCCTGGCCTGAAAGACTATTTGGAAAGAACTTTTAACCAAAAAAGTGTTTTTTTATTAGCTGAAGTACTAAAAAAGTTTTGATTACTTTGATATGGAACACTACAGCTGTAAGGCTTAACCAACATCTGATCTTCAAGGCAACGTACATTTAAGAAAATAGCAAAATTACAAAAAAAAATCTAAGTCCTGGAAACATGGATTTTCAATTACAGTAGACGTGAACCTTATTAAATGTACTGCTCCATAGCCTCTCCTACTACACCAGCAAATCTGATAAATATCAACACTATACTACGCTTGAGACTGAACTGGTTTTGCCACCTGGAAACGTATTACATTTGTTGGTCTACTTAAACAGAAACCAGCTGAACAAAATGATATATGCACACACTCAGACATGCTGAAAACAGTATTTGAAGAACAGCCTCTCATTTTTTACAGTTCAATCTCCAAATTTTCATCTTTTTATTTATTCTCAAGGTCTAGGACACTAACAATTGGTACACAGAATTTTGAAATAACACTGCATGTGGCTAGAAAAATATACATCGAGGGCATATATATATATATATATATATATATATATATATATATATATATGTATTTCATAAGAAAATAAAACTATGCACAAAATCACTTGTGCTCATTAATGCTGATCCTAACTTGTTTGACTTTTATAATTAAGCACCACCCTAGGAACACAAAGCTTTGAGAGAAAGAGAAAGCAAGCAAGCAGCACTCTCTTTAACCCCCTTCCCACCCCAGTATTTCATTGTTCAGTTTTGCCAGAAAGTCCGATCACTCCCTGGTGGGAGAGGGTATTTAAAATCGTCCATAGCTTGGGAGGGTCCTCACAGTTGTGTTGCTGCTCCCAGTGCAGGAGGAGTTCTTCCTTCCTTGGCAGTATCTGTGTGCACAAGACGCAGTTAAAGCCTGAATGGGACCGAAGTTGGGGGGCGTGGGAGCTGGGACCCGCCCCCGCCTCGCTGGGTCCTGCCTGGGCTCCTTCAGCCTTCCTGAGGATTTCCATATCCTTCTGGGGATGAAGGCAGGGCTGCCTTTTCAGTTTGGGAAATGTGGGGAACTCCTCATCAGGGGGGCCGTGCTTGTTAAGCAGCTTTCTTCTTTCAGGATGCTGTTTCCAGAAAGGAGCAGCGTGTTTCACCAGGTCCTCCTGAGTGCCTCTGCTTCCTGGTAGGATCTCCTCTTGCAGCCGGCCCTGAATTTCCTCTCCGTGGATGTAAAGTAAATGAAACTTGATTTCAGCCAAAGACTGAGCAGTGATCTGACAGCGGCCACATTTGATTTGCAACTTGACTTCGTCTGCCTGGGTGAGGAGGAGGTCTTCTTCCAGGCTCGACTTGTTTGCCCTGAAAAGGGGGGAAAATAAGCCAATAGAAGATTTCACGAAAACCACAAGCAGAGCTTTTCCTCTCGGACGCTCGCCTTCAGGGATCCAAAACACCCCCGCTGAGGAGAAGTTCAGGGGGGCGGGGGAAACAGCACCCGGGGAAGCAGAAGCCACAGGTAACACCAGCCGTCACTCCTGCTTGAGGCCAACCGGTTCTCAAGCCCCCAGCGTCCGCTGAGGGAAGGGGTATTTCCCATCCTGTCTCTCCCCCAGGGGGGCTAACTACTCTTTGGTGACCAACGAGGTGTCATCAACTCAGGAGCCGGGTAGCAGCAAGTGAAGCATGGCAGGGACCCTGCTGGTTTGGCCACACTGTTGCCCTTCCTCACTAACCTTGAGCACGGAAAGCAGTGTGGACATTGTACCTAAAAATCAAAATGTACCACAGGAGACTATGAAGAAGGGGTGGTTTCTTGAGGGAGGCCGCTATATGAGTTAATGAAAGGCACAGATGTCTGCAAGTGGACAGGAATGCCCAGAGAAAAGCAGAGAAACTATAGAAAAGCCGGGAAGAAATAGGACAGGTGACCCTGACTTTAACGAATGTGACAGAGGAAGATACAACTGGATAAAGTATCTGGAACAATTAGGACAATTAAGAATGATGAGGGGGCAGAGCGTCTAAAGTTAGACAATGTTTAATTTTCCTGGTGTGAATGAGAATGGATTTCAGGGAAACTCCCCCTGTCATCTGGTGGAAAGCGGGCAAACCGAGGGGCACTCCCTTGCGTACCCACGGCTCGCAGACTGCTGGTTCCTAACACCCGAAGCCAGGACCCGCACAGGGGAGCAGTGACCCGGGAAACGTTAATCCGGCCTGACAGGAAAAACTGGGCAAATGTAAAGGGTTGGGTCCGGGCACCTGAGGGTATAGTCAGTGTGGGGCATGCAGAGTCCCCACCATGGGTCAGACTGTATTCTGGGGCAAAGGATGGTGTTTAGATATAAATTCTGTGGCCAAAAGTTTGGGGACAGTTACTTTGTAGAGAGCACCGGGAACTATATGCAGCACTTTACTGCTTCTTATTTCAGATGCCAAAATCCTCCCTCACTCTGTTGTCCCCAGCAGACCTGGAACCTGCCTTACAGGGGTGAGAGTAATGAAACACCGTCACTGCTCGGAAACCCAAGAGAAATGAGATCACTCTTTAGAGAACGAGGAGGAAGAGGCAGCTACCTTAGGAAATCTTCACTTGAGGGATGTTTCTACAGTCATCTTTCTGAATACGACACCTCGCCCTGTTCTCCAAATCCCAAGCGCCCTCCCTGCCGGGCCCCCGTCCCATGAGCACTCACCTCTCCACGGATCCCTCCGGCCCTCGTGCGCTCAGGCCCCTGTTCTTCGGCACGTCCCCTGGCGGCCTCTCCCCGGGGGAGGGCTCGGTGCTGATGACGACCCGGTGCACTTCTTTTAGATGGCCGAAGTAGACTCGGACGTGGCCGAACACCTTGGCGCAAAATTCGCAGCACACGAGTTTCTTGAGACGGTTCTCACTGTGGTGGAGTTTCATGTGCGTGCTCAGGCTGCCGGGCCGCACGTACGCCTTGCGACAGATCCGACAACTGTACGGCCGTCTGTCCGTGTGTGTGTTCATGTGGTCTCGGAGGTGCTGTTTGAACTGGAAGTGGTGGTTGCAGACGTGGCACCGGTGCCAAGGCTTCTTGATGCCCGGGAAGCCATTCCGCAGCGCGGAGCTGGGCTTCGCAGAGACGCCGCCATCCTGCCTCCAGCCCAGATACTTAGGAGTGAGTGAATTATCGAACAGAACGTCCTGTGCCAGGCTGCCGGGGGTGGGGGGCTGTAACACACCTGCTGGAGAAGCCACGGGAGCCAGAGTGGGCACCACGATCACAGGCTTAGGCATAATGCTGCGGTATTTCTTCAGAGCCCCGGGTTTTTGGTCTCTGGATTCTTGGGGATCGGTTTTCACTCTTTCTTTACTCTCTTTACACTTATTAATGATACACTTCCTCCTTTTCCCCTGAAACGCCAACATTTCCTCCGGTACCTTTCGTTTTCGTACTCTTCTCTTCGCCGCCCCGCTGTTCAGTTTTGCTTTGTGGCTGAGATCCAGCCTGGTGGCAGGACAAGAAGCACTCTCGCAGGGACTCTGCTTTGACGACTGTGGTGCAGGTGTCTTGCCAACCATTTTGGTGGCTGCCTGAAAGCCTTCCGTGATGGAGAAGGTCTGATCACAGACGGCCCTGAGCCCAGGCAGAGAACCATCTGCGGTGGTAACCCCCGAGGGACCCTTGCACACCTCTGCTGTTCTCATTCTGGCGTACGGGAGGATTGGCAGTTTACCTTTGGGGACTGGAGAGATGAGCTGAACTGTGTTGCCAAAAACAGCTGGTGATAAAATGGTCATGGCTTTTGCAAGATTGACTTGTTCTTTCAGTTTTCCACCGGCAACGGAAGAAGGCTTACTGCAGGTTTTCCTGGTCGCCAAGTTCGCTTTCCCCGAAGTCCTTCCGAGGTCCTGCTTGGCAGAGGGCTCCTCTGGTGTGGATGGTGTTGGGGCGGCAGGAGGGCTCGGATCTCCACGGTCACTGGCCTCCGGAGGTGGAGAGTCTCCGGGGCCACCTTGGTTGGCTGGTGGCGCTGAGCTGACGCCAGCTGGGGCTTGGGCTCGTGACGGCGCCTGCTCCAAGGGGCCGGCTTTGTGCGGGGCCTCGGGATGGTCAGGTGGGGTGGGGGACGTTTGGGTTTGGGCAGGAGGTATGCCACCGCCACTCTCAGAGGAGCTCCGAACGGGTTTCTTTCTTGATCCTTTGTTATTTCTCGGGGGTTGGTATCGGGGAATAGGCAGTTTAAGGTTTTCAGGCAGCGGTAGTCTGGGCTTCTGGATTGGCTGAGCTGAGGTTACGTGTGGCAGGGCGACGAGAGAAAACGTCCCCTCCTGTCCAGCAACCTGCATCAGAGCATAATTTTGGGCGGGCACCCCCAGGGGCTTGGTGTTGCTGGAGGGTCCTGGATTCACCTGCTCGGAGAGTGACGGGGAATGGCAGGATAGCAGTCTGGACGTTAGCACTTTGGGCACGATTTTTGGCGCAATGGTCCTAAACTGACTCTTACTCTGCAAACCTTTCCCACTCTGAATCTTTCCAGAAGGGATGTGTGATTCGCCTGCAATGACAATACAATATAAAAAGTCACTCTAGTGTTGCTGTCCTACTGTGGAGAGTTTACTCACCTGCAGTGCACTCCCAGGCCCACCCCGGCCCTTCTGGGCGAAATCCTGTGTTCCTCTAGACCCAGCCTTAAAGTCAACTCCTGTCCACCTTCCCAGGGGCTGATTAGTCTCCGCTATGGTTCCAAGGCCCCCAGGATAACACTGACCATTTTCCGTAATAATTTATCTGTTTGTGAGTCCCCACCACTCAACACAGAGCTTCTCGAGAGCTGGCCTCTGTCTTTCCCAAACTGTTTTCCACAAGTTCACCTTCTCCATACCTAGTTCCGGTTCCTGATCTCCCTTCCTGACCTCCCACGCTGCAAAGACTCTCCTCTGGTATGTTCTGCTGTGTATTTCACTTATTTTAAGGACACGTCTTGTTTTCCCGATTAAGCTGTGAGAGGGGAAAGCCTATATTTAATCCATATCCATATGTCCCACTGTATCTTCAGTGTGAAACAAGCGTTTCTTGTATCAAGCTCGTTTCTCTCTCACTTTCAGGACCCACCATTTGACCCACGAGCAGTGGGTTGTTTTGCGCAGCAGCGGAGGTAGGAATTCCAGACTGAATGCTAGCTTTGTTGCTATTTCCCACGTGACTTGTGAATTTCTTCTCACACCTTTCAAACTGTTTATGTGTGCTTTTGCAATTAAATCACAGCATTAAAAAGGCTGATGTGACACCTTAAAAAATGCTGAAGAAAAACAAAATGATACAAAATGATAAGATACGGAGACAACATAAAAAATGCATGAATCACATAAAAAGCACCTGCTGGGACACTAATAGGAATAATTTTAACTGATAACAGTAACACTTCCTACTCCTGGGATGTATTAGGTTAACGAAAGAGCAATTACAACTACTCTAAGAGAGTAACTAAGGCAACATTTCAATGCACCGCTTCTAAGAACTGAATCATCTTTTTTATTCCCCCGAGACCTCAAGGTCATCAGGCCTGGCTGTGGAAGAGCTCCCCTTTTCTAAGTGCCTCATTTTAGTCAAACTTCACTCCCACTCCCACTTACGAGGTACCCACGCCACTCTAGGGATTGGCTATGACAGCCCCACATCCCCTTTCTAAAACCTTCGGGGCCAGATGTATTTTGCGATTTATACTTTAAATTTTAGAAAAGTAGTAAGATGCATAAACCAACTGTTATGGAAACATCCAGCAGGGTGTGCAGAGCACCCAAATTAAACCTCTTACCACTTGTGTAGTAAAACAGATGAGTATTCGCAAAACAGTGGGACAAAGGAAGATTTTTTAAAATTGTCTCACTTGGTTCAGGTTTTGCCTCTGAATGAGTTCTGGTATCCAACTTTTGATAAGATTTTCTGTTTTCTGAGCTTTTGAGATTTCGGAGTTGTGGATGAAGGACCAAAGGGCTGCTCGGGGGATACCAAGGACACAAAGATGAACGGCACAATTTCTGCCTTCGGAAGCTGACAATTAAAATATTTTTTAAATCAGCCTAGATTTTAATGTCTACAGTTATCAAAACTAACAATTTTAACAGAAAGCTGTTTCTTTTGGCAAAAATGACACTCCTCACGTAAATATGTAGGACAGTAGGAATAAGGGTGAAATGTATACTGACCAACTTGTTTTAGAAAGTAATCACTCTTTGGTGACGAAGAAGTATGTTAAAAACACATTTCATGTGGCAGCTTGCATTAGAGTAAGAAGAGAAAAGATGAGGACAATGTTCTGGAAAAACTCAGGCTGGGATAATTGTGTGATCTGTTGGGATCCTTTTTAGCTTTGTTTCCATGAAGTTCATGTGTAAATCAATCACCTCACAACAGTCTCCGAAATGGGTCTGCCACATTGGCTTCTTCCTACATACTTTGATTTATTTTCTGGTTCTATATTTATGGCTTTTAAATTTAAATGTCTTTCATTTTATGCCTTATCTTCTCATTTTGTGGAAGAAGTACTGAAGTAAGTCGTAAAGAAATATGTTAAATCAGGATTGAGTTTACAAAAAGCTTAATGTTATTGAGAGCTCTTGGTTGCTTAAAGACAAGGCTTATTAAATAATTACATTAGTGATAATAATGGTCTTGGCATCTACACAACAAATTGATGAGGGAGGAAGAGGAGAGAAAACATAGGGTCCTTTAGATCCACTTCATACTCCTAACTAAGCACAGAAGAACTGGAAGAAAGGCTGCTTTGTCCCTCATCAGTCATAAATCCTCTTCAATAACATGTGACAATACTACATCACAGAACAAGACACATTACCTCACTCATTTGCTCAAAACTGTCCAGTGGCTCTTTATCTCAGAGCTGGAGCCAAAGTCCTTGCAATGGCGTGAAAGGCCTCATGCCATGCGGCTCCTGGGAACCTCTCTGACCGACTTCCTCCGTCGGCTACCCTCCAGCCACGGTGGCCTCCTTGCTCTTCCTTCCAGGTGCCACACGCCTGCTTCCTTAGCCTCCACACTTGCTGTGCTCACTGCCAGGACGCCACCTCCTTCCTCCAGATAAATCCCCGGTACTTGCTGCAGCGTTTCCTTCAAGTCTGGTCAAATGGCTTCTTCCCAAGGAGCTCTTCTCTGACCACCTGAATTGAAACTACCCCCATTCTGAACTCCCTACCCCCTTTCCTATTGTAATTTTCTCTAGCACATTGGCTCCATCTCCCAGATTACATTATGGGCCACTGCCTTCCCTCACTGAAGTGGATCTCTTGAGGGCAGAGTCTGTCTCCAGGGTCTGGAAGAGTGTTGGGCATGTGGCAGAAATGTCATAATTATCATTATAATTACTTGTTGAAGTCGTAAGTGGTAATGAAGTGATTCATGGCTGAAATAAAGAATTTACAGATTCAGCTTAGAAAACCGTCTTAAAAAAAAAAAAGGAAGGGGGCCACAGTTTAAAAGCAAACTTTAACTTTTCCAGGTTTTTAAAATTAAAAAAGGAGAGGATCTATGTCCAGAAAAAAAATTTTTTTCAATTTAATTTCACTGCCAGAATAAGAAACTGGGTTAGCATCATGATAAAACCCTTTAATATAAAGGGGATCGGTGAGGCCCGCTGACTAACCATCTGAGGGAGTAAGAGAGAACAGTAAATTATGCTGCTCGGGAACAAGATAACACAGAGCAGCAACAAGCAGGCTCTGAAGAAGAAACTGCTTTTGAAAAAAACAGACATCCACAGAGGGGCAAAGTGGGGAATGAAGAGAGAAGAAACAACTGGAAATGGAAAAACTGAACCTCAGAGGCAGAGAATGGTGATGTCAACATGAAGAAGACCAGAAATAACAAAGACCAGAAGGTACAGCTGAAGCAACAACCCGTGGTCAAGGTCACTTCAAAGCCTCTAAAGATTTAAGTTGGGAAGGGGCTTCCTATTTTTTATGACCAAGTGTAAGAAAGCAACCTTCTGACAGTGAAGGTTTCCAGAAATGAAACTAGATATACTTTAGAGAGCCATCCAAAAGGGAGCAAGCTAATTATGATGCATTTAAAGTTAATGTGCTTTGATTGATCTTCAAAAGTTTCTACGTTACAGTGGAAATAAAATCACACAGGAAGAACACCGTCATTCAAAGGAAAAGGAGGCCACTGTGATCTGGGAACAGAGGGAAGCCTTTGGCTCTTGCTGGGGTACGTGGCTGCCCCAGCGCGGGAGAACACTGAGCGGTGAGCAGCCCGGGCAGCCTGCAGCGACAGTTCAAGGTACCATGTATGATGTCTGCCAGACGGAGTCAACTCTCAAGTTTGCTGCAATTCAAGGAAGTGGATCTGGGGGTAGAACCGTTGATAAGTTGTCTTCGTAATCAACAGTTACAGGGTAATCACAAGAAATCTGTGGGGTGAAAGATAGGGCCTTACTGGATAAATGTAACCTTGTCATGCTGGCCTGGATCTATCAGGAAGTATGGACAAGGGTGAGGGTGTCCAGGAACGTGCTGTTGGCATCCCTTTTCCCAGAACCATTAATGATGGAGCGACATGGAATGGGGTGATGCAGTAGAAGAAATGTAAGGCAGGAGAAAGAGGACAAGGTCCCCAAAGAGAAGAAAAGTAACCCCTAGGAATTACTTAAATATGTCCAGCAACAGGGACATCATAAAATAACCATCCAACCATCCAATGTAATGCTATGCAACAGTAAGATAGAAAGGTGAGCTAGACCGATCTGGAATATTCTCCAAGATGTGAGATGTATAGTGTGCTATCACTTGGATTAAAAAAAAAATAGTGAGGTACACACACACAAATATATTTCTGCTATGCACAGAATATCTCTGAAGGGAAGCAAAAGAAACTGGCCTCGATGGTGGCCTTTGGGTTGGGGGGCATGGGAAACGAAGTGGTCAGGATGGGACATATGCTTCTTTTCCACTGAACACTCCCTGTGCCCGGCACACAGGAGGTGCTCGCCAATATCTGTTGGATGAATGCAAGGAAAATGAGGTTTCCCTTCTGAATGTGTTTTTAAAACGGGTACCTTTGGGGATAAGTCACGGTGGGTAGGTACGTGTCTGCATAAATGAGTGTGTCTAGATTACATACAGAGTGTCTGTTTTCTGTTTTCCTTGTCTTAAAAGGACAAGAATTGCTAACAATGAGGGAAGTAATCTGATAATTTGACAGGCCGTGCATAACTGTCCTCCAAAGTTAAACACTGAGAAGTACTAGAGCTCATTACTTCCCAAGGACAATGGGAGTCCTGAGGATTGTTCCTGCAAACCCTGGGCTCTTTAGGATAAAACGAGGCAATTTGCAATAAAGGTCAGTTATGCTAGAATAACTACAGAGTTTTGTTTGTTTGTTTGTTTTTAAGTAGTTTGAACAATAGGAGTCCGTAGAGAAGCTGAAAATGCCGTTAACTTTTTAAAACTCTAAAACATGAGGACGGCGTGACTGTAGGAAGTCTTTCTTGGCAATGTAGCCACAACAGTGGTTTGCTTCACACGCATTTACAAGGCCTCCCCAGATGGCGTGATCTAAAAACCCTCCCCTGTCACCTACTGAATTATAGATCTCAAAGAACTGTGCACTAAATAATGAGAAGTAGAAATTTCCAGTGACATTCATAATTTCTGGAAATCCTGCAAAATTTCCCATAACACAGTTAAAGAGACTCACAGGACTCTCAGGCACTAAACATGGACTTTTATTAACTGAAAACATAAAAGGCTCACTCAGTAAAATTAATTTTGTGCAATTATACAACGTGAAACTTAATATTAGGATTTTAAATATGGGCTGTTTTTACTACGTTAAGCGTATTAAAAATAACTATTTTGCAAAGTGACATTTACAGTTGGTGAAAAGTTGCTGGAACTATGGATTAAAGAAAAACATGGAGGTATGGAGTCCTTATTATGGGCTGGGATCTGTGCTAGGTCTTTTCATTGAGCCCTCACACAAATGTTGCAAGTAACTTATTGTCCCCTTTTCACAGATTAAGAAAAATGAGACTTGAGGAAGTTAAGTAATTGCCAAAGTCCATGCCACGCAGATCTGTCCCATTCTGATTTGAAGCAGTGACCTTCCCCTCCTTCATTCTCCCCACAAAGGGGCTACATTATAAACAAAGTTGTCCTAATTAACTACAAGATATAATGCTATCTCCGAATTTTAAGGAGAGGAAAAAAAGGGAAACTTGAAATAGAAATGGCCTGTCATACCCCAAAACTTTGCTTACCATTAAATGAGACTTTCTGAAAGCCCACTCATTAAAGAGAATTCATGAGAAATTAATAGTCATTTGAAGGTTAAAGCAGATTTTTTAAAGTTGAACTTGCCCTTACTATCCACAGGACTCTGACAAGTCCAATAAAGTTGCCAGATGCTACTTGTTTGGAGAAGGTACAATGTGTGTCTCCTCCTCCAACACCACCAAAGGACCGGTCTGATGGGCGTCGGTTGCAGGCAGAGACAGCAGAGGGAAGAATGAGGGCTTGATGGTACTAAGTGCCACCATGAGAGCCAGCTTGATCACAGTCTCACAACAAGGCCTAGACAATACTAAGTAAGAGACAAGCACAAGGGCGGGTGATTCTGTAGATGGCTGTAATCATCAACTCCCTCATTTCCCCTGGCAGAACCAAGGCCTGCTCTGTGGCTTGAGTGAAGTTGGTCCCCCTCATCCCTTCGTTGGTTTGGGCACAGTTCCATTACCCCATCTGTTTGGGACCCCCAGGCCTTCTGCTGAGCATGGAGTAGGGAGCGGGCGGAGAGATGAGAGGCCCAGCTCTTGAAACGGGCTCCCCAGACCTCGGCTCAGAACACAAGTGCTGCCAGAGTCTTAGCCACAAAAGAGCCAAAACTTTCAGATGTTGTTTAGGTTTTAATTTTATTAAACTGAAAAACCCTATTTTTAATTTTATTTGTTGGCATCCCTGTTCTCCCTTTCCCTTGGCTTTCAAATGATAAATTCCAGCTGGGGTTCAAACTATTTCCCAAGATGGTCTCTGGTTAAAACAAATATGGTAAAACCCTGGAGAAGTATGAGATGAAAGAAACAGCTCATAACACAAGGGAGCTCAACTTAATTTTGCTGAAAAACCTATAAACACATTGAGCCATTGCCTACCCTCTCCCCAAGGCACCGCCCAGCCTCTGCAGCAACAGAATCAACAGGAATTTCTTCAGCACTGACTACAGACTACACTGTAGAATGTGCTGGCAAAAGGCACAGAGTTGTTTTGTGTCTAAGGACTCAGGATGCCAAATATCATTTCTAGTCCACTTATGTGGAACACTAAGAGTCCTAGAGTCAGTACATCTAGGACCCAGATTTCAATCGGGTATCTTGTATCCAGAGTCCAGTTTTGTTTGTTCTGCTTGCACACTTCCTGCTCTGCAGAGCCACACTCTCTGCTAACGCCTTCTCCTCCCCCCCACCCCGTAATAACACCCCCAGTGACAGCCAGGCACCCTCCCTGCAGCACAGGCCTGTGAGAGCTGTCCTGCCAGACCGTGAATTCATTGCCTCACTTAGCAAGAAAAGCAATGCTTGCTTTCTGAGCACCGGAGTTTCTTTACTTCCTAGCACTTATCAAATACTTTAAATGCACTGTGTCATTGAATCGCCGCAAAAACCTGAGTTAGAAATTTCTGTTCAGGGGCTCCTGGGTGGTGCAGTTGGTTAAGCGTCTGACTCTTGACTTCAGCTCAGGTCCTGATCTGCTTGGATATTCTCTCCCTCTGCCCTTTTCCCTGCTTGTGCGCACGTGTGTGCTCTCATTCGCTCTTAATTAAATAAATAAATAAATAAATAAATAAATAAATAAATAAATAAATAAATCTTAAAAAAAAAAATTACTGCTAAGTACTTTTTATAGCTCAAGATTTCGAAGCTGGTTCAGTAACGGTGCTGGAACTCAAACCCTGGCCCAGTGGACATGCTGACTGAGCTATTACGCATGGTGATGGCCTCTATCGTGGTCGCCAGTGAAAACATGGGGTTTGGGGTTCAGACAGATGTGGTTTCAGCTCCTGGCTCTGTCTCGTGGCTTGGGAAAGTCACTCTCTGAGCCTAACTGTCCTCATTTATGAAATGCACCTAAGAGTATCTTGCTGCAAAGGTCACGGTCAGGATTAAATGAAAAAAGTACCCACGAAGGTGCCAGGATAGTGCCTACCACAGTTAGATGCTCAGCAGACATTAGTCTTTCACTTTCTCTTGACAAGAAGTATACGAAGTTCCTGACAGTTATTTCTGGTGGGAAGACAAAAAAATGCACAAATCTTGAATGCTAATCATATGGAAATAGTACTGAATCCTTAAACTTATGTTTCTTTTTTGAAAGGTAAATAAAGGAAAGAGGGAAGGAATGGCTATTATTTGTGAATAATGGTCCCAATAAAACTGTAAAGCATTTTTTCTTTCATGCTGCTCTCGGCTCTCCAGCCACCTCTTTGGCAGCTCGACCTTCCCCACATCTCATCTATCCTATCACCCCCTCTTCCTCCCTGCCCCCAAATTTTCCATCCCAGTTGACAAAGTGCTAATCAGATGAACAATTGTAGTGAATGGGAGTTAACATATGTGCATTTTAAAGAGCTGTTTTACCGGGACACTCTTCCCTGCTTTTGTTTATATTGAGTATAGATGCTAATTGTTGTTCTCAACCCTGGCCAGGAAGAAAGCCACTCCCCTAGTAGTAGACTTTCAGGGGTGGGGCTGAGCCCAGGTCTCAGTGGCCTAGAGCAGAACTAGGGATGCTGGGCACAGCCCTGCAGGACCCTGAGAGCAATAGCCATGTGATTTTGCATTTCAGGAGAGAAAATATCCTCTCACAGAGGATAGGGACAGGTCAACTGCAGTTTTGAAAGCACTTTCTTGAAGATTTCAGTGTTTTGGTGATGGAATCATTAAGAAAAAAGTTTAAGATAGCATAAGAAAAGATAGAAAGAAAAGGTGGGCACCAAAAGAGGAGCCCATAAAATTGAATAAATTAGACATGTAAATATATCAGGAAGCAAGAGGAAACAAGCATTCTTTATGGAAGAATTTAAAAGCCAATTACCTAAAACGTTAATGGCACTAAAAGGAAAACTAATACAACAGGGTTTGTTAAGTTCAAGTAACTAATTATTCTTTTTGGACCGCATAATTCATGTCCCAAATGAAAAGAAAATGTAAAAAGCTTTATCATTTAAAATACATTTTAATAATCCTCCATTTCAATGAATTTCTCCTTCATTTTAATTATCAGTCCTTATTTCTGGGAGGAATTTTTGATTTCAAGCGCTTCTGATGAAAAGCAGTTGAGAACTATATGAAATCTTTTAATTTTTAATACATTTAGAAAGATAAAGTTATTAATCTTTTTGGCCAAAAAAAATTATAACATGCACAAGATTTTATTCATTATTACAAAACAGTCAATTTTGTATCTTCACCCAAATCTAAGAATGACTGGGTAGCATGAAAATGTAACTAAAAGCTTATGATCTATGGGGGACACAAAGCAAGACAAATAGAAACTTCTGAAGTGCTTTATTAATCCCATTCTCCCATTCTTCTTATTTTTTCTTTTTAAGAATTTATTTATTTATTTGACAGAGAGAGAGAGTGAGAGAACACAAGCAGGGGAACAGCAGAGGGAGAGGGAGAAGCAGGTTCCCGCTGGGCAGGGAGCCCAATGCGGGGCTCGATCCTAGAACCCTGGGATCATGACCTGAGCTGAAGGCAGTCGCTTAACCAACTGAGCCACCCAGGCGCTCCATCTCCCATTCTTCTTCTTATTGTTAACATTAACTGGAATTATTAAGATTCAGTTGGGTCACATAGTTGAAATTCAGAAGACCTTGATAACAACTTCTTCCAGGTAAAGACATTTGATGTCCTACCCCTCCTAGCAAACATCTGTGCACACTGTCTTTCCAGGAGAATCTGGCATTTTCTGAGTCAGATGGTTTTTCAACACAATGGATGGGCAAGGAAACATCTGCAGAAGAGCTTTCGTAAGCCGCACGGATATCTCATGGCGAGAACTCTTCCACCAACAAATTAAAAACGGGCCCCTTCTTTTTAATCTTATATTTTAATATCAGTTGGAACGGTTAAGTATCTGGGATGAGTAACAAGATGACAGTTGGTGAAGAAAACCTTTTCCTTAGTGGGATAAACAGAAAGATAAGGTTTCAACATGAGAATGTGCAGTCAGTTGGAACAATTAAACCAGGACACATGCAGAAGGCTCTCTCGTCAAAATACCATGATTATGAAACCAAAGCAGAAAAGATCACAGTGTGGTTAAAAGCAAGGGACTGGAATCACAAAGATAGTTTTATACTGTGATTTCAAGGGTAGATTTACTTTATAGAATGGGCATTTTTAAGGAGCATGCAAACTGTAACCGTTCCACTGCTTTATAGTACACTTTTATATATGTTTTGTTTTCACTTCTGATTTATCTTCAACTCACAGTGATTTATAACCCTTTTTGCTGCAAGTTTTTCTCTACCTCAGCTTTTATGTCAAATAGTTCACGATTTGTAAGTGCAAATGCACAGGACTGTGTATTCCTTTGCCATGTGGATTATTATTCCCTAAAACTCCTGCTTGACTGTTAATTATTTCTTAGTGAAGACACACCTTGATTAATATAGAGAGACCACCTAGAATACGGACACACTGAAAAAAATAGAGAAAGACAATAAAGCAGCAGGTGCCCACTGGTACTGAGGTAACTGCATGAGCGGTGGTTACCTTTGTGAAACGGACCAGATTGGTTGTGTAGGAGTTAACCGGCAAATACAGACTCTGAGATGCAGCTGAGGTAATCAGATGCCAACCTGAACTACTACAGAGAGCGAAATCATCAGAGCTGGAAAGCTGTGGGACCACTCTGGGATCTTTTCCTTGTGAATTCTGCCCTGCTTCTCCTCCATCAACACCTTTATTGTTATTTGGATGGCAATGACAAAGTCTGGCTGAAGGAACATGTACTCTCATCTACACGTTAGAAACATGTCAGAGTTAGCTCTCCATCTTCCCTGAAGAGATGCAGTGAATTATGCAGTCCACCTGTATTCCCTTTTTCTCAAGGCTCTGCACATTTGTATGTGTGTGTATGTAGGTAGATGACCCCTGGTTCTGGAACTGGCCTAATGGCTGACCATCCGTGGACACTGACAGCATATGCTGGGTTCACCCCACTGCTATCTCCCTATGGCACCTACCCTACCTGGTCCCACACTGTGCTCTCCACTCCCACTGCTTGCTGCCTAGTGCTGAGAAATCCAACGACTGAACACTGGAGAACATTACAAATTTAAAGTTTCCAGTGTCAAAATGCAGACCTATTCCACAATGTCTTTTATCCCTAAGAGACTCCCTTCAGTTCCTCACTGGGGCTAGCTCAGGTTTCTCCCATTGCTTTTCTGAAGCACTCCCCCTCTCCCCCACCCCCACCTTATCCCCGTGTCTCTCTCTCTCTTGCCAATGATTTTTGGCATTGACTTTGCAATGGATGAAATGTTTGTGTTCCCCTAAAATTCATATGTTGAAATCCTAATGCCCCGGCGTAATGGTATTAAAAGGTGGGGCCACTGGAAGATAATTAGGTCATGAGGGTAGAACCCTTATGAACAGGATTAATGTCTTCATAAAAGAGACCCCAAAGAACTCTCTTGCCTTCTTTCTGCCATGTGAGAATACAATGAAAAGATTGTTTGCAACCCAGAAGAGGGCTCTGAAGGGGAGCAGAATACATGACACCACATACGCTACTCTGGCATGTGGATTATTTTGAGTGAAGGCAATCAAGACCCAGAAGACTCAAGAAAAACTTTTACCTCTTCCTAACTACCTAAAAGAATTTGGCTAGGGGGCCTGGCTCAGAGAGAGGCCTATTACCAAAGATAACTTTTATCTGAATAACCTATCTGTATGACAGGGCAAACATCCAATTACCAAACATCTGCTCTTCTTATCATCCTATGAATTACCCTCCTCCTTTTTGGAGCCCCAGCCCCCTATCCCATTCCTTAGCTCAGGATGGCCTATAAACCTCAATTGCCCAACTTGTCTTTGGGTCGCACTGTTTTTGTGGGGCCTCCATTCAGACATAATTAAATTTGTTTTTCTCTTGTCCTATGTTAATTTTATTATTAGGTCAGCCAAAGAACCAAAAAGGGTAGAGGAAAAATTTTTCCTTCACGACAGCGGTCCCCAGAATCTGACCATGGTGGACCCTGATCTTGTACTTTCAGCCTCCAGAATTGTGAGATACAGATTTCTCTTGTTTATAAGCCACTTATTCTATGGTACTTTGCTATAGCAGCCTGGAGAGACTAAGACCTTGTGGACAAAGAGAAGTCATCAAGTAGAAACTCATTTACTGTTCCTTCTTTCGATTTCTAAATTCTTATATGTAATTAAACAACACAGATAAATTTACCTATTGTGGGGTGAGGGGAAAGGAGGGAGAAGCACTGTTACTCTAAACATACAATTCATCTACCTCAAGTCCTGAGACACTAAAATGTGAAAAAAATGTGCATTTTAGATAAGGAAATAGGAGTATTTCCAACCCTGTTCTGCACCCCACGCTTCTCTCCAGGCCCCTTGTGATGCCTCAGGGATCCTCTACCATCGGTGAGCTCCCAGCGTTCCCTGACCATCCTATCTAGAAGTACCTGTTCAGCCCCATGAGATCACCTGTTGTTTCTTTCTCTATTCTCACCGTCCTTCATTATAATGATACTATATTATGTCTCCTCCTGCTAGAATATAAGCTCCAAGCAAGCAGGAGCTTATTTTGTTCACTGCCAAGACCTCGGTCCCCAGATCAGTATCTGGTACACAACTATTGCACAATATGTTATTCACCAAATGAGTGAACTATTAACTCTCAACTGTACTGTCTTGCTTTCTCCTTTGCTTTTGCTGAACACAAAAATATAAAATCCAAAACCCCAATAAAGAGTATTTGGGCTCTCTCTATCTTCTCTTCAGGCTACTGCCCTATCTCCTTTCTTTTCTTCATGAGAAAATTTAATAGTAGTTAGTGTATATGGTCCCTGTCTCTACTCAACTTCTATTCATCCCTCAATCCCCTATCCCTTTAAATTCCATTGTGTAGAGGCACCTGGGTGGCTCAGTCATTAATCGTCTGCCTTTGGCTCAGGTCATGATCCCAGGGTCCTGGGATCGAGCCCACATCGGTCTCCTTGCTCAGTGGGAAGCCTGCTTCTCCCTCTCCCACTCTCCTTGCTTGTGTTCCTGCTCTCGCTCTCTCCGTCAAATAAATAAAATCTTTAAAAAAAAAAAAATTCCATTGTGTAGTACTAACATGTCCTTCTGTCAGGAGTCAGATTGGATGCTTAATCGACTATATCTCACTTAATCCTCCACCAACTCTCAATATTAACATCTCTAGTCTATAGACACAGAAACTGAGTATTTCTTGTAAGGGCACAAGGTTGGTAAGTGAGAGTTCGATTTGAACCCAGGTCTGTCTGGAACCAAAGCTGTTACATTCCAACACACTGAACTTATTACTAAGGTGTTTTGTAATTTATCTATTCGCCTGTCAGTCTCCTCTGGTGGCTGGTGAGTGCCACATAATAAGAATCCATAACATCGTTGCTGGAGAGACGTTAATACACAGAGTGATTCCCTTCAGTCCTGGCCACTCTTGCCTGGGTGGCCTTCTTTTGCAAAGCTTCTGGCAAGCAAATCAGGTTCACACCAAAATGTAATTTTTTTAAAGCAACAATTACACAACAAGTACTGACTTAAAGTAGTTTTTTATGATATGCAAAAATGAAGAAAAAAATCATTACAAAGTTCTTTTATAATTTTAGAGATCATATAGATAATATAGGTTTTCTAATCCTATACCTTTGAAATGGAAGTCATTGAAGAACATTGGGACTGAATAAAAATGTCTAAAAATGCTGAAAGAATTTCTGAATTCCTCATGTGGCAAGTCCTGCCCCTTTAATAAACTTGATCAAACATCAGTGCTGTGGCCTATAGTTTGGATCTGTGGGATTTTCCTTTTTTGGTGGGGCGGGGGGGAGAGGGAGTTCCTCAGGGAAAAGCAAACAAATTACACCACACATAAGAAGGAGGGCAGAGGTCTGGCTTTGGTTCTTCCTTTTGCTACTGGAATGGGTCTGAGCAAGATAATAATCCTTAATGGCCTTTAGTTGCTTCCTTTAACAAGAAAGGATTACACTGGATCATCACTTCTCAAAGTGTGGTCTGCCAACCCTGGGAAGGGTCCCAACACTGTCTTCTCATTCTAATAACAAGATGCCATTTCCCTTTTCCAGTGCGTTGACCTTTGCATCTGTTGCACTGATGAGACAAAAGGGAGAACTGGGTCAAACTGCTCTGGTGCCTTAGCCTGAATTTAGGCAATGAGAGCAAACTGTCCACACGGCTATATTCTTCACCAACACACTCTCTCAGCACTACAACACAGAGTTCATACTCGTAGAACCTTCTGCTGCATGCCGAAGGACGACTTGAGGAAAAGCACTTGTGCCCCTGAGTTGTGAAGCTGAACTAGCGGCTTTCGTCATGGAACACCACTTCTACTTGAAACTACATCTGACAGACACATGCTGAAAGAACATGGCCAAACTTAGGTATCTGGCAGACATTTTCTCAAAAGTGAACTAACAGAGCTTGTCACTACAAGAAAAAACATCTGACGGTAACCGTTGGCAGTGATAAAAATCATTCTTAAAAGCGGCAGAATTTTGGAAAACATGAATTCATCACTGGGAGCTTGAAGCTTCCCAATACTCAATGATTTTTCAGATGAGACTGGTGGTTACATTAACAAAGAGGATCTTTCAAATACTGAAAAAAATTATGTATAGAAGATCTGCAAACTCAATGAACTCCCCCCCCCCCAATAACCAATACCTGATGTTACATGGATGGGTAAAAGACTCACTCAAGTGTAAGACAGACCAAAAAGTAGCAGAATACAAGAAGCACCTTGACGTGGTTTCAAATTTCTCATCACAACTGAAGTTTAAGAAGTGACCTGACTCATTTAAAGTCAGTTATAGTTATGGGGCATATTTTGGTGTTATATCAAAGAAAAATAGGCACAATTATCTGAAAAGGCTATTAATATACTCCCTCTGTTTCCAGCTACTGTAAAGTTGGATTTTCTACAAACACCTCAACATAAATGACATATCACAACATACTGAATGTAAGACCGGATATGAGACTCCAACATTTTTCATGAAGCCAGACTTGTAACATATTTGCAAAAAACAAAAGTCAAGGCCAATCTTCTCACTAATTGTTTCTAATTACATAAAATAGGTTACTTACATTAAGCTGTAATGAGCTTGTTATTGTTATTTTAAAATGAATTCACAAATATATATATATATATATATATTTTCAGTTTATAATCTCAAATATGATAAATACCAATGGATATAATGGACATAAACAAATGTTCTTTAGAGTCCTCAAATTTTTACGAGTGTAAAGGGGTTCTGAAACTAAAAAGTTTGAGAACTGCTGAACTAGATATAATTTAATGTCCCAGCTCTTTTGAGATTCTATGATTTTTTTGTTGGGGGTGTGACCAAGAACAGAAGATAAAATCTGGAAATGTCTTGCTTTTGGTTGATAAGTTTTTGTTTCCTTCACTGTTGTTTCCTGTGAGACTATAATATGGCAGATCCATAGGACAGAGTTTTGAAAATAAAGCATTTAAAGGTAATTTATTCTAATAAAAATATCAATTATAATTAAAACTTCAGTAGTTGGAAATGTTAGAATGAAGATTAAGTAATAAAATGCTTGACAAAAATCTTATAAAGGTGTAATGCTTCAGAAATTTATTTTACTTAGTTTGAATTTATATTCATGGAATATCTCATAAATTATATTTAAACTAATGACATTTGTATTTTCCTCCAGTTTTAAGAAATGTCATCACAAGATTCTTTTGGTAGTACATAATCTTTTAAAACACAGAGCACTGTTTTTAAAGAACTTGAAAAATGCATTCAAAATCATTTTAAATTATTTTATCAAAACAAAACTAATACGTTTTTCTTTCTAGTATAAGTTGGATGTTGGAATTTCTGCAAGTATCTTTACAATTTTGGTTCCTAGATGGGACAGTATGTTTTTTCCATTAAAGCATTACAAGACTTATGCATTTCTGTTCTTATTAGTATTAGACTTTTACAAACATGAAATGCCTAGCCTACATTTCTGGCTTGCAAAGCATCCTAAATACCTCTGTCAAACTTCTTTGCTTTTATCCCAGCTCAACTCATCATACCAACCATATGCATAAATAAAGATGTAAGCATCTGCTATATGGCAAATGGTCTCAGGGGCAGATGTTTCCATCCTTGTGTTCATGTCACTGGGGCTGGATACATTATTTGAACAGATGTACACAATCTGAAAGTGTTGTGTCCCTCAGTGAAATGTCTCCAACTGCTTTCTATCAAAGAACATAAATGCTATTTGCACCTGCATTTATGTTAATAATATAAAGGCAGCGGGGGTTCTGACAAAGTGGAATGTGATGCTATGAAATATATTTGCATGGTTAATTGGAGCTTCTGAGAGACTCTGCTGCCAAATGGCCACACTGACATTGATACATGCCCAAGCAGACTATGTGATTAGTAGCCTGCTTTTTAAGCAGGGGAAATATGGCTATTTCAAACAACAAAAATACTCATAAATCTGAATTTACTACTATGAATATTCTAAACCCTGGGCATTATATCTCAAAATAGGAAAATAACTTCAAGTATAAGGTCTACGTGATAAGCTTTAGGCCACCCAGGTCATTTCCATTTTGTTTGATGAGAAAATTTCTATAGGTACGTGTGTGTTTTCCATTTGTACTTCTGTCAACAGCATAACATACTAATAATCCATACAGTGGTATTTTGCAGAGGTTATTGCACTGGAAAGTTCCACTTTCCAACATTAAGTAAGTTAACCAAAACCAGCTTGAAAATGTCAATTTGTACTTGGTCTACGACATAAAATGGTACCAAAAGTCCAAGAACAGCATTTACACCACTAGTTAAGATCAAAATGTTTCCATATGAATGTCACATATTTGGAAACATAATATTTTGGTAATACATAGGGAATGTCCCCCCCCCCCCAATGAGGTCACAAAGCCATGTTAAGCACTAAACACAAAGCATCAGATTATAGTGGTTCTCCTTGCTACTGTGCATTAAATGTGAGGGCTGAAGAGCTAAAGAATTTGTGTTAATAGTTGTATTCACAGCTTTAGTGAGCTAAAGACTTGCGGTCTCTTTCAAATAATATATTTATTACTTTATTTTTATTTTTTTTAAGATGTTATTTGAGAGAGAGAGCATACGAGAGCTTAAGTGGTGGGGAGGGACAGGGGTAGAGGGAGAAACAGACTCCCCACTGAGCAGGGAGTCCGACTTGACTCAGGGCTGGATCCCAGGACCCTGAGATCATGACCTGAGCTGAAGGCAGACACTTAACCGATTGAGCCACCCAGTAGCCCTATATTTATTACTTTATTAACTTGACATTGATAACATCAACTTTGCACAAAATTATTATATCTGAGTTAAATGTTACACAAAGGAACTTATTCTACAAATTATTCTGAGATTTACATTGTGCTTTAAAAGAATTTAAGACTTTACATTATTTGTTTCAGAGGTACAGATCTGTGATTCAACAGTCTTGCACAATTCACAGCGCTCACCATAGCACATACCCTCCCCAATGTCTATCACCCAGCTCTGAAACAAATAATGCAATATATGTTAAGAAAAAAAAAAAAGAAGAAGATAGCAGGTGGGGAAGAATGAAGGGGGGGAAATCGGAGGGGGAGACGAACCATGAGAGACGATGGACTCTGAGAAACAAACTGAGGGTTCTAGAGGGGAGGGGGGTGGGAGGATGGGTTAGCCTGGTGATGGGTATTAAAGAGGGCACATTCTGCCTGGAGTCCTGGGTGTTATGCACAAACAATGAATCATGGAACACTACATCAAAAACTAATGATGTACTGTATGGTGATTAACATAACAATAAAAATTAAAAAAAAAAAGACTTTACAAGGTACATTTGTATATAGTTGATCCTCATTATTTCCAGATTCTATAGGTACAAATTTGCCTGCTTGCTAAAATTTCTTTGCAGTCCCCAAATCCATACTGGTGAGACTTGCACGGCCATCTGTGGACATGCAAAGCAAACACCTGAGTCACTCCATATGCACATTTTCAGCAGTGGCCAATGCTCTGCCTTCTTTCAGCTCTTCTATTACAAACAAGTGTCATTTTTGTGCTCTATTAATGTCACATTTTTCTTATTTTTTTCCTTTTTGGTTGGTGATTTCACTGTCTAAAATAGCCCTCAAGCATAGCGCTGCTGTGCTGTCCAGTGTTCCTAAGTGTGAGAAGACACTGATGTGCCTTGTAGAAAAAATACATGTGTTAGAGAAGCTTTGTTTTAGGCATGAGTGATCATGTTGTGTCTGTGAGTTCAGGGTTAACGACTCCACATAAAGCTAAGTTCTGTACTGATAGTTGATGAAAACGTTGTGTTGTGACCAGAGGCTCACAGGAACCTAATGCTATGGAGCAATGGTTCAGTATTAGCTACAACCTTATAGAACGTGACTCTTGTGAATGATGAGAATCGACTGTATCTTATCTCATCTGGCTGTTCCAGAGCAACAATTACTATTCCCAGTTGAGAGATGAAGGGACTGAGGTTCACTGATTTGGCCAAGATCACAGAGCCTAAAAAGAAGGGTGGGAAGGGTCAACAGAACTCAACTCTTCAGCTCTTAGTTCAGTATTCTTTTCCCAGACTGAGGGGGAAAGAAGAGAAGGGGAACAGGAGAGAAGGGGGAGGAGGAAAGAGAAGATAGGATAGGAGCTTAAGAAGCAGCTTTAATACCATGGTGGAAAGAGTCAAACTGTAGTTAGATAATAAGATAATAAACCATTTTTTGGTTAAGTCCTCATGGAAGGTAAACGGTTCTGATAGGTAGTACAGCTTTATTGAAACTGAGCCGAAATAGTAGAGCTTCATTTGGGTTTCCTTTTTCCCCTGTGCTCCTTGCTCATGGCCTCTCCAAAGGCAATAAGTATTTGTTAAGTGAACACGCAGACTTGGGAACTCCACCTTGGTGTTTCGTCAAGGACAGATGAAAATGTTTTCACAGCATCTAAATCATATGATTTTTTTGAAGTTTGAGTTTAAAGCATTTTCAACAAAATTTAATGTATATATGTGAAGCCACTACATGCCAAAGTGCTTGAAAGCCTGCCAGAGACAAAAAAAAATTCATCAAGAAGTTTAAAACAAACCTATACTAGGAGCCTATAATAAGATCATTTTGCTAAACTTTAAAAAAAAAATGAATATTCACTACTTTGCCCAAGTGTTCCCTGAGTTCTAATATGCTATATTCACAAATACCAAAATGTTTATGTCTGGATGTATACTATATAAAAATATAATATAAATAAAATATAAAAATACATACTATGTATGTATTTTTTAATCCAACAGCACCCTTTATTTTTTAATTTTAATTTAATTTTATTATGTTATGTTAATCACCATACAATACATCATTAGTTTTTGATGTAGTGTTCCATGATTCATTGTTTGCGTATAACACCCAGTGCTCCATGCAGTATTTTTAAGTCTTTATATTTTTAGGCCGTACCATAATTATTTTAAAAGTATTTTATTAAATCAGAAAAATCCAGGTTTTTTGTTTGTTGTTTTTTTCTGATCCAAATCTGAATTCACATGATACACAGTAACAGCCATGATTTGCAGAGTTAAACACTGTACAGGTTTTGGAAATGAGTCGGGGTTGATGGTGCCTATTTAGCTAACCGCAGTGGTTCCAAAGGGGGTCATTAAGACCCTCTTGCCACAAAGCATCTGCTGTGTTCTCACCCCCATTTATTATTACTCTGATTGACTAAAAATAGCACTCACAATTTGAAAACTACCTTTGAACAATGCAAATGTTATGACAGAGCTGAGAAGAACGTTAGAAGACCCGTGCAAGAAGACCTTCCTACTTGCGGCACACTTGCCTCGTCAATGGCAAAACTGAACCGTGAAGTTGGCAAAGGATGAAAAATTTCGAACAACTCCAGTAAAACAGACCCTCCCTCAGCTCAAATGAAGACTCTTTCCTGTCCAATGAACAGTAGGACTTGTTTTAATCAACTATGTGGAGACTGACAATTCATCCTGCCCTCTCCCAAGGTGCAAACTTTGACCCTTCATTGGCATCACCACAGTGAACTTTTTGGCACATGGAAAACATAAACTGTCCCCGTCAGAGAACCATTTGGCAGAGCTGCTCATCTGTGTTTCCTTATCTGGCAAGTAAGAAAATTTACGTGCATTTTTAATCATTGTGGTGGTCTATCCTTCAACAAATTTAAAGTAGAAGTTACAAAAACTTAGTTGGCCTTATCCTGTTGTTGTTATGCCTTTTTTTTTTTTTTTTTCAAAAACATGGTTTATTACTTGCTACAATTTGCTATTTTCCAACACAAAATACCTGTCCTTTTATTTCTATTATCTTATTATTTGAAAATATCAAACAAAAAAAACAAAGTTTTGGGAAACCATAAATCCTACCCCCAAATCCTGAATGCATGAGAAGATAGAAAATTGTAATGAAGTAAGTCTAATGAACTTCTGGAGATTCTATAAGTAATACTTTCACACAGGAAGGAATAATGATGACACTAAATTATACTGGAAAGCCTTTAATATACTACAAATTATCATTAGAGTGATACTATCATATTAAATCTCTTTATCCAAAATTAGAAAACATTTAAATAGAAGGCACTAGAATTTCTAGTTAGTTTCTGCTAGTTCTTTCCCAGCATTAAGCCCATATCCCTCGATCTCTAAATTCCACTTGGTTGTCTTCTACACATGTGTTAATGTCCTGAACAAATGTCATCTCCTCTGGTGTGTTTCCCCCCCAAAACGTCAGCCTCAAAACTTCTGGCCTAACCAACTGTCCCTTCATCCAGGTTCGCAAAGGATGTCATACTCACTTCCCATACAGCATTTGTCATGCATTCTTCTAGTTAATTACATACATGTCTGCTCTTCTAATAGGATTTTGTGTTTTGTAAAAGCACAGGCTGTGTCTGATTTATCTTTGGATCTGACTGGTTAACTATTATATTGGTGATCATTAAATCTGCTTCCACCATGGAATTTTATTAGGAGATACTATGTGATACACTGGATTTTCTTAAGCTCCACAACTCTGCTGGTAATATCCTACCTGAATTTCATACATTAATATGTATAATATATGTGCATGTGTGTTTACAAGTCTGAAGTTTTTAAGTAGCATAATTTATGGATAGCCATCAATGATGTGTTAAATAAATTACTCAGAATTTAATTAACAAATGGCATGTGCCCAGCACACTTCTCATGTCACATAACTGATTATATTTGATGACATAAATATAAATTAATATGTTTGATCAAAGAAGAAAAAGGGGAATGATCTAAAAATAGAACTAGAAATATTCTTTATAGATTTACAGTGTGACACAGGGGACACAGTTTGAGTTTGGGATTTTGACAGATCTGGGTTCAAATCTTAGCTCAGTCACTTCCCTGACTGGTGATCTTGGTAAAAGTAACCAATCTCCCTGAACCTTTCAGATAAAGATTGTATCTAATTTATAGTGAGGATTAAAGAAAACAAAGAATGTAAAGTTGTGGGCAGAGTGACTACCACACTGGAGGCATGTGATTAATTGAGCTCTTTTAGTTATTTTATCTTCCTATCCAAGTACTAACCAGGCCCGACCCTGCTTAGCTTCCGAGATCAGACGAGATCGGGTGCATTCAGGGTGGTATGGCCATAGACTTAGTTATTTTATCTTTTTCTCTGTTAAGTTCTGGGTTTGGGGCTCAAGCATCTCTGGTCCCAGAAAAGACAGACAAAGTATTTACTAGAGCTACTGAACTCCTAGCTAGGCTTGACGGCATCTTATTTTCTGGCCAAGCCCATGGAGATAACTAAGCTTATGCAACAGCTCGAGAGGTAAACGAGAAAACAAAACAAAATGAGGCTTGATGAGAAACAAAGGAGGCAGGAGGTATGAAAGGTGACATGAATGACTTCCCCTTATCAGCCAGAAACCAAGCAGCTCATTGCTTCATTACATAGATTTACAACCTTTTAGAGATAGAGAAGAATATCTAGTAATCCTGGCTTTACTAATGGGGAAACCGAAGCTTACGAGCCAAAGAAGTAGTCTGAAGTTCCACAGCTGGCTGGCAGTAGATGTGGGAAAGGAGGTCAGCTTCCCTGACATTTGGTCTCGTGCTCGTCCTTCTAAGCAGTCACACCTCTAGCTCAGATGAACAAGGTGATACCAGCTAGGACACTAAGTTTCCAACCCCTTGATCAGCTACCTATTACCGCAGAAATCTTCTAAAGGATATACACCAGAAAACACTCACAGGAAATGCACTTTTAATTTCTAGTTAGGGTTGCTCTCCACTCTCTTATCCCACACCCTTTCTTGCCCTCATGCGCAGGGCTGGATCTCCTGTGATTCTCAAGGACTCTTACTCTCCCTTTGGCCAAATGTCTGGACCAGAAGTAAGCCTGAGGTCCGCTCTGTATTTACTTCCCTTGGGTCCCCGTGGATCATGCTTGGCCTTTTAAGGCCAGTAGGCACCTGAAGCAGGAAGCAGCCATGCTCATCTCATTACATCAGCCTCCTCAGATATTAATAACAGCCATTAAGAGTATAGCCACTATCATCTTATAGTGCTTAGTATATAAGTAAGAATATGCTGGCTGATTTACATGTATTATATCCTTTCATGTCCACATGACCTATAGGGTAGTACTTGCTATGTTCATTTTATAGATTTATAGATGAGAAAGAGGAGTCAAGTGATGTGCCTAAGATATGCAATTCAGTGGTAGGGCTGTCAGACCTGGACTCCATGCTCTTAACAGTTACGACGTTGCCTTTCCTTTTAGTGGAGAGATCAAAGAGTGTTTGCTATGGTTAAGGGTTCTTTACAGCAAATTCCCTCCATTCACTAAAAGTTTTGTCTTCCATGAAGGAAGCCCAATTTTGCATCATTAAAGACATTATTTTTCTCACATACATATCAAAATTTCTCTTCTGTGTAGAAAAGACTATGTAGGGGCAGGTGAAAGACTTGAATTCTTCCTAAGGTTAGAGTTTGCCCTTGAAGGAAATTTAATTACTCTTTATTCAGAAAAGACTCTATCTCCACCTATAAACTGCTACAAACCTCCAGGAGTTCCTGTTAAAAAACCATGATTTTCGGGGCCCCTGGGTGGCTCAGTCGTTAAGCGTCTGCCTTCAGCTCAGATCATGATCCCAGGGTCCTGGGATCGAGCCCTGCGTTGGGCTCCCTGCTCCATGGGAAGCCTACTTCTCCCTTTCCCACTCACCCTGTTTGTGTTCCCTCTCTCACTGTCTCTCTCTCTGTCAAAAAATAAGTAAAATCTTTAAAAAAACAACAACATGATTTTCTTTATAAATCATGTGGAGCTGGGGAATGGTTTTTCCTGTTTCTTTTTAAATGACTATGGGAAGAAAAAAGTCAAAGAAATGTATTAGTGAATATCCCCTCTCTCTACATCTGTGTTGTGTGTGTGCATGTGTGTAAGAATATATATACACGTATATAGTCTTCCACTAAAACACGTCATTTCGCTTCACCAAAACCAGTACTCGATAATTACAGTTGACATCTATTGGTGCCAACTAAATGCCGACTAACGGGCTGGGGTCTGTGAGCTTTGTGTGGGATGAGATGGCCCTACTCTCGAGGAGTTCCCAGTCAAAGATACATGTCCTTCTATACACTTTAGTAATTTACCAAAGGAAATCAACTTTCCGACATAATTAGGATTTTGTTCTTAGTTCCAGGAAATAAATTACCTCTGGTCGGGGGATAGTGGCACTGAATGTGTCAATTTCTACTATTTATAACACACGCATTACTGTTTTCCTCAGCATGGTTATCTTACCTTGATCTTTTGGTGGTACTGATAAGGAATTCTGCATTATGATGTATTGGACTTGAATAGCAACTTCCCTAAAAATAACCAAGCACAAATAATAATTAGAAAACAATTTAGATGCCTTGTTAATACATACGAACAATGTACATTATAAGCTCTTTAAAAAGTTTTCCTATTTATAATTATCTGAGTAATAAGAAATGGACTGTGCTATTAAGAAACTAATTATTTTACTTCCTTCTCTTTTGTATACAGACAGGGTTGTATGGAGTGTACTGGTGTGGGCTTGGAGGCAGAAGCAATGACACAGTGAGAGAGGAACTGTATCTGCATCTCTGCCCACAGTGGTGCCAAAAAAAAAAAAAAAAGGCAAAATTAAGATTCCCTAAAAATGCCCTGCCAGATAATTATGTTTCATATACTCTATTTAAGAAGAAATAACTTAAATGTTTTGCAATATACATAAAGGTAGCATAATTGCAGTGTACTCATTTGATGAAATATAATTCAGTCATTAAGATACAATTACGAAGATTATGTAGCAATCTGGAAAATGCACGGAATGAACATGGTAAATGACATACACCCTAGGATTGCAACTATATAAAAAACAAAGGCATAGCAAAATGCATGACAGGAAATATGGTAAGATGTGTACTGGCAATGTGTTTGTTGAGGTACTTCCGGGGTTTCTGCCTCCAATTTAGCTATTTTCCGAACTGTCTATAATATAATGTATATTCAAAACATTTGAATATAAAAATAAGGCAGTTAAAGACCTTGAAAAAAATATAGGTAAATATTTTATAAGCTGTCAAACACAGAAGTGTTTCAAGCATGACATCAAGGACAGAAGCCATCAAGGTAAAGACAGATGGATCTATTTAGAATTTTAAATGTTTTTAAATAGAAAATTAGCCAAAATTAAAAGGCAGGACTTCTGCTATAGCCAAGATTGAGTAACAGAGACCAGATTTGTCCTCCTGCCTGAAACAAGCCAAAATATAGATAAAACATGTGAAACAGTATTTCAAAACAATGGACATCAGATCAAAAGACTGTTCCCTCGGGAGACAGGAAACACATGAGAAGAGCCATATGACAATGTTGAAGGAAGGGAGAACTCTGGTGGAGATTCCCAGAGTAATGGAGAAAAGAGAGCTGTAGAAAGAGAAAGAGCAAAGAAGAGGATCTCCATTGGGTATCTGCATATGTACTGATCAGCACATGCAAGTAAAGAAACTACCTGAGGTCAGGGGAAGATCCAAGCTTCTCAACACTCACAGAGGGGCAGGGATATCACCTCTTCCTACCAGCCAGACTGAAGAAACTCCTAATTCACAGGACATCAAGTAGAGGACAAAGAAGGGTCTTGCCTTAGTAGAGGAAATAATCAAACCCTACACCAAGCCATTTCTCTGGTTTAATAGAACAAATTGTAAAGTGAGACTGAAAGGGAACAAACTATTTCCAAGTGTCTTAACTGTACATTTAGAACAGACCTACAAAACTATCCATCACCCAACAAAGTAAAATTCATCATATCTGACATGTAATTAAAAATTATCAAGCATACAAAGAAGCAGGAAAACACGAGCCATAATGCAGAAAATAATCAAAACTGACCCTCAACTGACACACGTTAGAATTAGCAGTCAAGAATACTACGTTCTAACTGTAATTAAGTAAGGACTGTATTTCATATGTTCAAAAAGTTAAATATAGATAGGAAAGATATAAAAAAGACCCATGTAAAATTTCCAGAGATGAAATCTATAATATATAAAATGAAAATACACTAGATGGGATTAACAGCAAATTACCCATGCCAAAAGAAAATGTTAGCAAACTTGAAGACATAGTAACTAGAGATTTTCCAAAAGGAAACTCAGGAAGAAGAAAGAAAAAAGAAGGAAGGAAGAAAGGAAGGAAGGAGAAAGAAAGAGAGAGAGAGAGAGAAAGAAAAAGAAAGAAAGAAAGAGAAAGAAGAAAGAAAGAAAGAAAGAAAGAAAGAAAGAAAGAAAGAAAGAAAGAAAGAAAGAAAGAAAGGAAGAAAGAAAGAAAGAAAGAAAGAAAAAGAAAAAACGGGGGGAGGGAAGGAGGGAGGGAGGAAGAGAGAAAGAAAAAGAAAGAAAGGAAGAAATGATAACTGAGCTATAGGACAACTTTAAGTAGCCTAATATATTAGTAATTGGAGAGGAGAAAAATGGAAGGACAAAAAAAAAATCATATTGGAAATAATGGCGGAGTTTTTCCAAATTTGAGTAAAGCTATAAACACACAGACCCCAAAAGCTCAAAATTACCTGAAGCATAAAAAACAGTGAAAACTACACCAAAGCATATCATGACCAAATTGTTCAAAAATAGTGAAAAAAAATTTTTTAAAGGCATTCCAAAGATACATTACATATAGAGGATTTCTTGTTGGAAACAATGCAAGTGAGAAGACAGTGGAGCAGCATCTTTAAAATACTGAAATAAAAAACCTGTAATCTAGAATTCTATTGTTCAGAGACAATATCTTTAAAAAATAAAGGAGAAATGAAGATATTTTATAAATACAAAGCTGAAAAAATAATTACTAGTTCACTCACACTATTAAAATGCTGAACAATGTCTTTTAGGCAGAAGGAATGCTAGGTTAGAATATGGATCTATACATAGGAAGGTAAATTATAGAAATGGGAACTGTACAGTAAGCATACAAGGCTTTTTTTCTTAATATTTAAGTGTCCTAAAAATATGACTATTTAAATAAAAATAATTAAGAATGAAAAGTGGGGTTTATAACATGTAAAAATGATACATGATAACAATAGGACAAAAGTTGAGAGGGGACTAATATAAGTATACAATTGTAAAGTTCTTATATTATCAGTGAAGTGGTATAATATGACTGCAAGGTAGATTATGATAAATTAAACATGTATATTATACATCTCAAAGCAACAACTAAAATCACAAAACAAAGAATTTTAGCAAAAAAGCCAATAATTTAAAAATGGTATCATAAAAACACTCAGTTTTCAAGGGAAAATAGAAGAACAGAATAAAACAGATGGGACAAATAGAAATAAGATAGCAAGATGGTAGATTAAAACCTAATCATATCAATAATCATATTAAATATAAATGATCTAAATATCCCAATAAAAGAATAAAGTTTGTATAAAAATGCAAGACCCAACTATATGTTGCCTATAAGAAAGGCACTTTAAATATGGAGATACAAATAGGTTATAAGTAAAAGAATGGAAAAAGAGTTAGCACCAGACAAAAGAAAGGTAGAGTGGCTATATTAGTAACAGAAAAAGTAGATTATAGAGCAATGAATATTACCAGGCATAAAGAAGGTCATTTCATAATTATAAAAGGTCAACTCTTCAAAAAGATATAATAATCCCAAATATTTATGTTCCAAATAATTGAGCTTCAAAATACATAAAGCAAGAACTAACAGAACTGCAAGGAAAAATAGACAATAATTTATAATCAATACTCAATAAGAGAAAATCACTAAAGATATTAGAGGGCAACTTGACCCAACTGACATTTATAAAACATCCTACCCAATACTACAGAATATACATTGTTTTCAAGTGCACATGAAATATTTATCAAGAAAGACCATATTCTGGGCCATAGAAAAAGTCTCAATACACTTAAGAGGATTCAAGTCATATAATGTATGTTCTCTGACCACAGTGGAATTAAAGTAGAAACCATAAAAACACAAATATTACCTGGAAAATCTCCAAATACTTGTTAATTAAATCACACACTTATAACCTATGGGTTCAAAGAAGAAAACAAAATGAAAATTATGAAGTTTTTTCAACTGAATGAAATGCAAACACAACACATCAAAAAGCAGTACACAGAGGGAAATTTAGAGTACTAAGCATCTCTTTTAGTAAAGAAAGTAGGCCTCAAGTCAATGACCTCAGTTTCTACCTTAAAAACCAGAAAAAGCAAATTTAAACCAAAGTAAGTGGAAGAAAAGAAATAAGAGATTGGAGAGTATAATAAGTGAAATGAACAACAGAAAAACAGATAAAAATAAATTAAATCAAAAGCAGATTCTTCAAGAATATCAATATATTTGATAAACCTTTAGCTTAATCAAAAGAAATGACCAGTATCGGGAATGAGAGAGGTGACCTCACTACAGATACTACTGCTATTAAAAAGATAATAGGGATCATTACAAACAACATTTTGGCAATAAATTTGATAAGTTAAATTAAATGAACAATTTTCCTGAAAGACACAAACTACCAAAGCTCACTCAAAAAGTCTCTATATTTTCAAAGAAACTGAATTTCTAGTTAAAAATTTTCCCTCGAAGAAAATTACAGTCCGTGATGGTTGGTTTTGTGAAATTTACTGAATATTTAAAGAAGAAACAATACCAGTTATGCACAAATTCTTCTAGAAAATTGAAAAGGAGGAGGGAATTCTAACAATCTAATTCTATGAGGCCAATATTAAAGAGATATTATACAGATATTATACAATATTAAAACCAGACAAAAAGCCACTAGAAGGAAAGAAACCTCCAGACCAACATCCCTCATAACATAAATGCAAAAATTACAAACAAAATTTTAGACCAAAGACACTACAAAGAGAGAAAATTACAGGCCAATATCCCTGATGAACACAGATGCAATAATCCTCAACAAAATACTAGCAAACTGAATTCAACAATATATTAAAAAGATTATTTACCATGATCACATAAGATGTATTCTAGGGATGCGAGGGTGGCTCAATATTTGCAAGTCAATCAATATGATACCTTACATTAACAAGAGAAAGGATAAAAACCACATCATCATCTCAATAGATGCAGAAAAAGCATTTGACAAAATACCACATCCATTCCTGATAAAAACCCTCAACAAAGTGGATTAGAGGGAACATAACTCAACATAATAAAGGCCATATTTGAAAAACCCACAGCTAACATCATACTCAATGGGGAAAAACTAAGAGCTTTTCCCCCAAGATCAGAAGCAAGACAAGGATGTCCACTCTCACCACTTTTATTCAACATAATATTGGGCGTCCTAGCTGCAGCTATTAGATAAGAAAAAGAAATAGCAGGCATCCAAATTGGTAAGGAAGAAGTAAAACTTTCACTATTTGCAGATGACATGATACTATATATAGAAAACCCTAAAGACTCCACAAAAAAAAAAAAAAAGACTCCACTATTAGAACTGATAAATGGATTCAGTAAAGTCACAGGAAACAAAATTAATATACAGAAATCTGTTGCATTTCTGTACACTAATAATGAAGTAGCAGAAAAAGAAATTAAGAAAACAATCCATTTACAATTGTACCAAAAAGAACAGGATACCTAGGAATAAATTTAATGAAGGAGTTGAAAGACCTATACTCTGAAAACTATAAAACACTGATGAAAAGATATTAAAGTCAACACAAGCAAATGAGAAGTTATTCCATGCTCATGAACTAGAAGAATATTACTAAAATGTCCATAGTACCCAAAGCAATCACAGATTCAATGTAATCCATATCAAAATATCAACAGCATTTTGTCACAGAATTAGAAAAAATAATACCAAAATTTGTATGGAACGACAAAAGACCCCAAATAGCCAAAGCAATCTTGAGAAAGCAGCACAAAGATGAAGGTATCAGAATTCCAGATTTCAAACTATACTACAAAATTACGGTAATCAAAACAATATGGCAGTGGCACAAAAACAAACGCAAAGATCAACAGAACAGAATAGAGAGCCCAGAAATAAACCTATGATTATAGGGTCAATTAACCTATGCCAGAGGAGGCAAGAATATACAATGGGAAAAGACTTTTTTCAATAAATAATGTTGGGAAAACTGGACCACTACATGCAACTGGGTCACTTTCTTACACCATACAAAAAAATAGACTCAAAATGGATTAAAGAACTAAATATGAAACCATAAAACTCCTAGAAGAAAACATAGGTAGTAATTTCTTTGACACCAGCCTTAGCAACATTTTTTCCCTCAGGCAAGGGAAACAAAAGCAAAAATAAACTATTGGGACTACATCAAAATTTTGCTTTTTGCACAGCAAAAGAAACCAACAGAACAAGGCAACTTACTTAATGGGAGATATTTGGAGTGGAGACTCTTTGGGGGTATTTTTGCAATATGCTGAGCCTTAAAGTTCCGCATTCCTTTTGATTCAGACCTTCCTTCCGCTTCAGAAAGTATTCATTATCATACTATACTATGGCATGGTAGTATAGTACTATACTATACTGCCATCCATCTTCATTATCATCATCCTTATTACCTTTTTAAAATTCTTCAGGGTGCCATTTAAAATACACACAAAAAGTAAGACTGTTGAATCACAGACCTGTACCTCTGAAACAAATAATACATTATATGTTAAAAAAAAAAAAGAAGAAGAAGAAGAAGAAGATAGCAGGAGGGGAAGAATGAAGGGGGGGAAAATCAGAGGGGGAGATGAACCATGAGAGACTATGGACTCTGAGAAACAAACTGAGGGTTCTAGAGGGGAGGGGGGTGGGGGGATGGGTTAGCCCGGTGATGGGTATTAAAGAGGGCACGTTCTGCATGGAGCACTGGGTGTTATATGCAAACAATGAATCATGGAACACTACATCAAAAACTAATGATGTAATGTACGGTGATTAACATAACATAATAAAAAAAAATCATAAAATAAAATAAAATACATACAAAAAGTAAAATCCCTAAGTAAATTAGGATATATTTTTACAATAATGCTATTACAAAAATTGCTTCTCATACATTTTTGTATGAAAGCGGCTGGTTATGGAGAAGTATGGTTCAATACTTTCCCCCATATATGCATGAGAAAAGCTACCAAATATTAAAAGGGGCTATTTCTTATCTTTTTTTTTAAAGATTTATTTATTTTAGAGAGAGAATGTGCGCGAGTGTGCGTGAGCAGGGGGCGAAAGGGAGAGAAAATCTCAAGCAGACTCCCCACTGAGCACAGAGCTTGATGCAGGGCTCAATCTCAGGACTCCGAGACCATGACCTGAGCCGAAATCAAGAGTCAGATATTCAACCGACTGAGCCACCAAGGCACTTTTAAAAGGGGCTATTTCTGAGTGGGGGATTAAATTACTGTTCACTTTCCTTTTTATGTTTGTGGATATATGACTAAGTTTCCCTAATGAACAAATACTATCTTTGCCATCAGAAAAAAAAAAAAAAGACAAGTCTTTATATTATTGCTCTGGAATGCTACATGAGATAAGGAGTGCCATTAAAATAATTTTACCTATACCCCCAATATTTTGGCCTTTAAAGTAGAAAATTTGCTCAAATAGAGTCTAATGTCTTCTTCTGCCACTGTTGTATTTAACTCTACTGTAATTATGAAAAGTGAATAAATTATGTAATGCACCTAATGCTTATTAAAGAAAACTTATGAATAATCATAATCTTGCATCTTCTGATTGGGCTGGAAATAAAAGTGCATTATATAAATGTGCTAGAGGAAAAGTGGCATAAAAAGTCACATAAGCTCTAACAGTATCTTTCAAATATCAACACGAGCAAAGTCAATATGCATCTTTACTCTAGGCACCATGATACAGGACTAGCAGTCAGTATATACAATTTCTGATAATTATAACCTGACTTTTCTCACTTGAATGCTGAAAGCTATTTTAAGTAGAAAAATCTACCTGAAAGGAAAAAATGTTAACTAATGCAAACAGTGAATGCCATCAATTATAGTAAGATTTAATACAATATGCTTTATAAATCACTCATATGAGTACTTTTAATTTCAGTTAATATGTCATTTTTTAAGAGTTGATTAAAAATGAAAATTAGGTGAATTGGTTACTTGAGAAGTAACAGCTTGATGGTTCTGGAAATGGAAATCTCCCATTTATTCCCTTGTCTTTGTTATGCTACCTTGCCTTAAAAATAAATTTAGATAAAGAACCTTACAGAATATATAAAAACCATTGGCTCCATGCTCAATGAGCTTATTAACATTAACCACGGTGTGAGTATGTGTTTAAGTGCATGCTCTTTTGTGTGTATATGGGCACCAACCAGAGCTGCAATGTAGCCATTCATCTAGATTATTATTTCTAGGGAACCATTTCCTAGAGAAGAAACATGTCATACATCACCTGCCTGATACACTGTCATTCAGATAAATGCCATAATAATAAGTGGCCAGGAGAAACTAAAATACAAAAATATTTTAAAAGGTAATAAAGTTTTGGGTGCCTTACCATTGATAATTTGTAACAGGCTCTTCTTTGTATGTTTAAGATAATGCGATTGGGCAGTTGCTCATCCCACAGGCCTTCCTCTAGTTTTGATTCTACTGTGACTTTTGATTTTAAAGTATTGTACAGTGACTCTCGCACAGGTTCTAAGTTTGAGGCTAGAACTGGAGTGGGTAAATCCACAGGTGAGAGTTTTACCGACACTAACTCTTCTGCACTGACTGCTTACTAGGTGCGGGACCTACCAGGTAATTCACACATACCTCTTAGCCTCACCTGAGGATCAGCAGTTGTTACCTTTCAAGTCAAGAAACAGGCTCAAAGAAATGAAGCAACGTGTGCAAGGTCACTAGGATGAGCCAAAATTAATGTCCTCAGGTGTGTGTCTGATTCCTAAATTCATATACATGTTCCTGCTCTCCCACATGCAGATTCTCCCTTCCCCTCCATCCTTCCTCCCTTTTTTTTTTCTCTGATGCACACATGAACACACATACAAGTGTGCATCAAGTCAATGGAAATACACACAGAACGTTTTTGCGCTGGATACTAGAATAGAAGGAAAATCAGGGAAACAAAGAATGGGAACAACGGGGGGAAACGGGGAAAAGTGGTTTAGTGAAGCTGGGAAAGGAGTGAACCTGGGGAATAAAAGAATTCAGGGAGAAATGACAGTCATCTTCGACATATGGAGAGAAGCTACTTGGAAGGACTGGAGGGACCCTCTGTAGCTCCAGCAGGCAGCACTAAGACCAGTGAGGGAAACAAGTGATAAGGGGGCAAATTTCACCTGGATACGAGGAAGAACTTCCTCATGACTACTGATAGTCAACTGTGGAACCTACTCCATAGCATGCTATAGGATATATGAAATTCTGTCACCAAAAAAGTTGAGGGAGAAGCTGACTGAAGCTTTGGTTTTCCGCCCTAAGAATACAAACAGTACACCTTAGGAACATGGCAGCGAAGGGCTGAGAAAGGTGGTATAACCCCAGACAACGTATAACTGAAAAAGCCACCTTCTTTTATGTATTAAGGAAATGAAACCAGTCATGACACAGAGGAGGAAAAATAGGAACTCCTTGAATGAACTCATACTTGAGAAGTATTCAACACTGCTCTTGTCCTTTATACACTCAGGTACCGTTTGAAAAAATTTAATGCACTTGAGAATGAATTTTCCTAGCTTGTTTATAGTAATTTCATGTGTCCATTATATTTCACTATTTTTTTTTCTTTTCAAATCAATTTTATTGAGATATAATTTACATACAACAAACATACACACAAACATACACCCCAGTGTAGTAATCACATTCTTTATTCATATTAGGGGCCCGGCTGGCAGGACAGAGTGCCCCTTCCAGGGCTAGCTAATCCTGAAGACAGCAAACAACTCCCCTGTGAACACTCGTTTCATATGCAAACAAACCAATCAGAGTCCATATCCCCAACCACCTCCATTATCTTAATGTCACACAATTTGCCAATATTTTCCCTGGCCTAAATCACGCCAGGGCCAGGTACCAGACAACGAGGACCACCCTACAGCCTGGAGCTGCTGAAATCATTCAAACTAGCCAATCCTAAACTGTTTCTCTTGCCTTGCCTTGCCTCTCCCAGGAAGACCACAATAAAGGCTCTCAGCCATGCTTTCCCATAGCTCTTTCTGCCTCCTGACCAACCCTGGAACTTCCCAGTGTGTGCCCTCTCCTCTTAGGAACTGTAAGAGATAAATTCCTTTTTCAAAGGTAGTTTTCCCTGTGTCTTTCACCCTACCACACCTGAAACAAATCCTAGATATATTTTAAGAAAAAATAAAATGTGAGTATCACTTTGGAAAGTTTCCTCATTACCTGAAAAAGTTCCCTTGTGCTCTTTATAGTCAATCTCCACCCCTCATCACGGGACCCAAGCAATCACTGATGCTTTCTGTCACTATACCTTAGCTTTGCCTGTTCTAGGATTTCATATCACTTCATATCGATCAAACAGTACGAATTCTCTTCTTGTATGCATCTAATCATTCCTTTCTCTTGTTGAATGGTATTCCGTCCTATGACTATAACACAAATAACACAATTTGTTTATCCATGCACCCACTGATGGGCATTTTCCTTGTTGACAGTTTTGGGCTAACATGAAAAACAGTGCTACAAATATTTGTGTCCAAGTCTTTGTGTAGATAAACGTGTTCACATCTCTTGGGTGAAAGCCTAGGAGTGGAATTTAGTCGAGGGTGGTATATTAACTGTATGTTTAACTTTATAAGTAATTAATTGCTTGTTTTCCAAAGTGGTTGTACTATATTCCATTGATTTAAAAAACTACCTCCTCTAGGCAATGACTGAATTCATGTTTTTTGAGATCTTTACATAAATAAGAGGACCTGAATCCCTTACGTTCAATTTTGTTACAATAATATAAGCTTCTAGAACATAAATTCTGACTAATAGTAGTATTCATCATTCACTCAATTGTAATAAATGCTTATTCCTATCTCTGTCTTATTTAAGAAACAAATAATATAATTCTCAAATTGGTACTAAAGGATTAGAAAAGCTGAAAGAGAATCTATAAATTTTGATCCACTTAGAAAATTCTTAGTGCTTCATTAATATAATGTATTAATATTTGACAATCTCCTTCCTTCCCTAAATGACTGCATACTGCTAATGAGTTCAGTAAGAAAGCCCCTCTTTAAATTCAGATATTTCTGAATGTCAGCCCCTAAGAGAGTAAAGTGCTTTACAGAGTCATCCTGGGGGACTAATTTGTTTAAGACCCTTCAAAGCAACTTCTTTTCTACTTAGAGTTGGGGAAATTTTAGAAGTACATAGTCCTATTTCCCCTAATTTTTTAGACGTGCTGTTAAGTTGGTCTCACCAGATGCTCACTACTGTTCTCCAAACCAAAAAACCCTAAAAGGCTAGACTGACCCTTAATTTTCAGGACCACATTCCAGCCCAATCTCAATGAGTTAAATGCAATGTAAAAAGGATCAGCAAACTCAGTAAGAAGATACACGTTTTTAACTAAAACTTCTTACTGTGTGGCCCTGGAGAAGTCATTTTATCTTTTTTTCTGTTTCAGTTTCCCCAAATTAGGAAGGGAGAGATAATAATATGTAACTGGTTTGACTAATTAAAAGGCATTAAACTAGATCTTACGTGTTGAAAATACATTGTAAAAAAAATACTATTCAAAAAAGGTTATGTTTTATATGTTAACAAAGTTCTCCAGGATTCTTCCAAAAGTAAAGAAATACTTATTATTATCTTTGGCATTTCCAAGGGAAAAAAAGGGAATATAGTAGAACATACCTAGAAACACAAACAACGTTATTTCCAACTATAAGATCTAATCATTTGCCCTCACACAGTGCACATACATATAGATACTCGGGTTCCTTACCATGTGCTGTATGTACAAGTGAACAAGGCAAGATGTTTGGGAGGGCATTTTTCTGTCTCAGTCAAAATCTATTCAGGAAAATATGTTCTAGTCTGAGGCCTTCTTTTCTTTTCCCTTCACAGGATTTCTATATAATTTCTTCCAAGTCCTGTGTCTCTAAGTACAATTCTGCATTTATATTTCTAGTTCCCAGGTTCCAGGGCGAGATGTTCTCTGCTTACTACATATTTCCACTTGGCTACCTGCAGACTAAATGTAGCTCCTGCTTCCTCTGAAAGGGTTTTTCAAAATTATCGCCGCTCCTCCAAACCCATTACTGCCTTAGGTCAGGTCTTGCTGCTATTACAATAGCCTCCTCAATTCTCTGCCTGCCTCCCGGCTTCCATCTTTCCAACTATTCTTTGTGAAACAGCTAGAACTCTCTTTCCCTTTTTCCTTTTTAATGAAAACATTTTTTATTTTATTTAGATTTGCTGAGGTATAACTGACGGATAAAACTGTACATACAGTGTACAACATGATGATGTGACGTATGTATACTTTGTGAAATGGTTACCACAATCAGGGTAATTACCATATCCCACCATCTCACATAGCTACGTGTGTGGGCGTGCACTCTGAGGACACTTAAGTTCTCCCTTCTAGCAAATTTCGAGGAAACAACACAGTATTACTAACTATAGTTGCCATGTTGTACGTTAGATCCCCAGAGACAAGCACTTTCAATTCTCAGAGCTGATTCTTCTGGTGTTTATATCTCCGTATCTGTGGGTAACATGCTTATGATCCTACTTCTCGATTGGTCACTTTTAGGCAGTATCTACTGTGGTTCCACTGTGGAGAATGAAGAGCTATCTGTATTTTTCTCTCCCCATCAACAAAAATCCTGCTTAATCATTTTTCTGAGTATAGAATTCCAGGTTGAAATTTAAAGGCGTTGTTCCACTGTCTTTCGGTTTCCAATGTTGGTGTTAACAAATCCAAAGTTATTTGTGGTCCTTTGTATGCAGTCTGTTTTCATTTTTTCTCTATGGAAACAATGTTTGGAAATTTCACAGTTTGGTATCTCAGCATATTTTCATCCATTTGCCAAGTGTTTGGTGGGCCTTTTCAACCTGGAAACTCTCACATTCAGATCCTGGATTATTCAATTTTTTTTGTTTTGTTTTTGAGAGTTCCTAATTTACTTTTCTCTGCTTTTTCCCCCTTGAACTCTTTATTATTCAGATGTCCACCCTCCCTGGACAGTTATATTTAGTTACACCCTTTCCCCCTCTTCCTATGTCTTCTTTTACTTTTCCTCTTTCTGGAAAAATGTATCTTCCAGTGTTTCAACTGAGTTCCAACTGTCATCTTTACCCAGTGGTCCATGAATGGTCTTTTTTTTTTTTTTTTTAAGTAATCTCTATACCCAATGTGGAGCTTGAACTTACAACCCCAAGATCAGGGGTCCCATGCTCCAGGGACTGAGTCAGCCAAGCACCCCCATGAATGGTCTTTTTAATGCAAATCTAATCATGCTTTTCCTGGGCCTCAGGTCCTTCAGTGGCTCCCTGTTGTCCACAAAGTAAAGTCCGACCTCTTCTGCACAGCACATGAGGCCTTCCACACACTGGCCTGTGGGGTCATTGATGCTACATTATTAAGAGCTGCATCTCCAAGGCAACCAAATATGTCCACTCATACGCCTCCACAATTCTTCATGGAAAGGCCTTCTCTCCCCTGTCTTGCCACATAATTCCTACTTACCTTCCTCTGCAAAGTCCACCTGGCCAATGCGAGGCATTTTTATTGATCTGTCCATTATCTTCCAACACACTTTGGCTCTCTCTTAGCACGTAGCATCTGTTTAAATCCATCTGTTTCCCCCTTAATTTGGTGAGTTTCTTGATGGTGGGACAATGTCATATTTATCTCTATGCTTCCAGAACCTAGAGGTGACTGTTCTATAATAAGGTTTAGTAAATGTTTATTGAATGAATAAAAGTCACTAGTCCTATAAAAACAACAGTGCTAGAAATTATTTAACAATATGTGCACAGTTCCACCTAATGTTTTTCATACCATTTAAATCTTTTAGTTCGCAATAGTAAGTTCCTAAAATTCTGAGTAACTTTTTCATGAATAGTGATTTTTAAATCTGAAGCAATGTCTTTTTAATTTTGCCACTATTACACTTTTCCATAACCTAAAGTGACAGATAATTGACTAAGTTAATTTTTCAGTAGTAAATTTCCTTTGATCATGACAGATCGCCTGGTTGTGTTTTTAGAAGGACTGAAACACTCCTAAAATGACTTAAAAATTATCTTACGTAACCATAAAAAAAATGTCCTACTTTCAGTTTCTCTAGTACCAGGCTTGAGGCTTTTCAGATAGATCAACACTGTTTTAAGTGTCATCACCTACCCATAAAAAGTCCTAGGAAACAATGATTCCCAGCATTATATATAAGTGCAATACGCTGATGCTGCAGTTTTTCTGTTAAAAGGCCTTAGTGCTTTTTAGTCCCATTTAAAAACACTCAAGTTTTGGCACGTTTTAACAAATAGGCATCCTTTCCTTTCTTATTTATTTAAATGTAAGAGACACAGATGTAAGAAAAACATTTGGGTGTTTCTACATCAACCAGAGCATCCTTGGAATTTCCCACCTGGATTCTCAATGCTCAAAGAATGAAGTTGTTCAGGCCAGTGAGGGTACCATTACAATGAAGATGAAAGCAATGCGAAAAAGAATTGCACCATTTGGTAATAAATGACACTCATCAGTAAAAGAAATGCATAAAATAAAGATGCTGTCATTTACACATTCACGATATAGATACATCTTGTGAATCTGTTCATTATTTCACTCCCTTGGATCATTCTGGCTGGTGGTGTTTCAATCAGTTTAGATTTAATTCATTACTTTGAAATAATCACATCTCCACCATTCTTGCTCTTCTCCTGTCTACATTCAGTGATGCAATCCTCTTTAAACGAAGAAAGGTTTACAGCCAACTGGTATAATTTCAAGATCATTTTGGATCCCTCACATTCTTTTTCTCTCCTAAATCTTACCTGCTGCCAAGCACCATGGCGTTCTGGTTTCATCACCACAGACCAGCTGGTGTGCTTTCAAAAGACTCTAGTTCTACCTGCTGCGTCTCTCCTTTTCTCCCTTCCTCGCAGCACCGCCAGTAACGGCCATTTCTCTCTCAGCCCTACTCCCATCTTTAACTTTTTCTTCCTCCTCTACAGTGTCTGCATTAAATTAAAATCCCATCAATTAGCTTTACAATGACCGTTTCAATTAAAGAAAAAAACCCACATCACTGCTCTATTTCCTGCTAACTTCATCCATATTTTTTATGTTCTTGTGGGTGTGTGAGCTGCTGCTTTACAAATGATTCTGTGATTTTTCTTCCTCTTTTCAAATAATTCAAACTTTCATCTTTTCCCTGGAGCACTCTAGTCACAGATTTACCTTTTCAGCATCAGCTAAATTTTTGTTATTCTATGCCCCTGATGGCATTTGTCTAATACTTAGGTTATCATAAAATGATTATCTGCCACACAGAAGAAGCTACACAGAAACGAACAAGCCTCCCTCTCATTCTATAAACCTGATTCCCTCCTCAGAGGCAACAGCTCTTAGCACCAATGTGGGTCTCCTTTCAGAAACAGTCTGTATGTATATAAGACTTTCTCCTCTCCCCAAATCAGAGCAGACGATACATGCTACTCTTTTTTCATTTAATATATTTAATATATTTTCGAGAGCTCTCTGTATCAGCACTTACGGATCCTCTTCATTCCTTTTATATTTTTTAAAGATTCAGCTTTTTAAAGATTTTATTTATTCATTCATTTGAGAGAGAGAGAGAGAGCAGGGAGAGGAGCAGAGGGAGAGGGACAAGCAGACTCCATGTTGAGCGTGGAGCCAGATGCAGGGCTCAATTCTGTGACCCTGAGATCATGACCTGAGCTGAAATCAAGAGTTGGACGCTCAACTGACTGAGTCACCCAGGCACCCCCTCTTCATTCTTTTTAAAGGCTGTATAGTATTTCATTGCATAGACCCACAACTTCTTAACCATCCACCCACTGACTGACAGTGAGATTGTTCTCAGTCTTTTGCTCTCACAAAGCTGCAGTGTGCATTCTTACACCTATATCTTCGCAAGTCCATCTGCGGGATGAAAGCACAGTAAGGAATTTCTTAGGTTGATTTAAAATTTTTATGGATATTACCAAATTGTCACTCAAAGAAGTTATACTGATTTATCCAACAACATATGAAAATGCCTCTAAAGCGCTATTTGCAAAAATTGCCACAGGAATTTTTCAGTCAACTATCCAAAAGCTTCAAAGATTCTAGCATGCCTAGATATTTTTCTCAACTCTAGTTGAATATAAAAACACTGCTCTTTGTTGAAATATACAAACACTGACAATAAAATGAAAACCAAGTTTCACATCTCAAGGATTTAGAAAGGTGATTGTTTATGGAAAATCCCTGACAGACTAGAAAAGGAAAAAAGAGTCAGTTGTAATAGAAAGTGCTGCTGCCCAGCATCACCCAAAGGAAGTGGGTATTAATGTCATGGACCATCGCCCATTAGTTGGTATCAGGACATTCTTGCTATGAAATGAAAAGACAAAGTGATTTCCTAATTGAAAAAGACAAACCAGATAAAATAACAGGAGGAAAAAAATCCTACATATTTGAAGAACTAGCCTTTTAAAAATGTTTTTCTTTGCAAGATACTAGAGAATGCACAGGTGTAGTTTGAAGGATAATTTTATAGTGTAAAAATGCCGCTCCTTTGTCTAATATGAAATGATGTTTTGACTGAGGTGCTACCCGCTGAGAATCAGGTGAACCCAATTAACCCAATTTTTACTTGTCCGTACTAAGTGGTTTATTTTAGATGTATACTACTCCCTAAATCCTTTAGGGTACAACATAGAAAACCATAAACAGGCTATAAAGGTCATGACATTAATTTTCCTGTCATTCTCATGCTTTAAATAGGCATCAGAAAACTAAAAAAAATCTTGTCCTCTGGGAGGGAAGGCAAATCTGAAACTAATTATGGTAGTTATTATTGTAATACTATTAAATTAAACACTGTGACCCAAGCTAAATTTATCGTGGTACCTTTTGTTAGTGAATAGAACTTCCCAAATAAGATTATTGCATCCTCTCATATAGCAAACTGATTCACCAGAGGACTAGTAGAACAAAGTAACCACTGAAAATCCTGAATTTTCACTCACTTAGAGTTAACTAAAAAGTTTAAAAAGCATACATGGATTCTTTTTGCAGAAAATGCTCTCTTACAAAGCTTTATTTAAAAAGTAAAAACTTTACATGGGCAGAATATTGAGCCAATAGTCATATCTGTCACAGTTTATCTCCACTTGTTTTCTGTGGTCTAATACGTCTCCTATTTTGTGAACTCGGGACTCGCTCCTATTGTTATTTATTTAAACCTAAAAGAAAATAAAGTGTGGGGGGATATCTCAGTAGCTTCTTTTTCTGCTTAAATTTCCAAAACAAACTGCTTTAGGTGTTTGGAGGACAACATGGTCCAGAGGCAACATCTAAGCTTAAGAGTTTTCTGGGAGCTCAGGTTCCCAACTCATTACCAACAGCTGGTCTGGGCTCCAGGTGGGAGAGGAAGCTGCTTGACCTGGCAAGTGGCAAGTGTTTGCTGTGTGTGTCCTCGAGCGCCCTGAAACTGGAATGATTACCCACGTAGACTCTGTTAGGCTCTTTTAATCCTTACAAATGCTGGAGGAGAGATAAGGGCCAAGGACAGTGAATGATGAGTTTGGGTGGGTGGGAAGAAAAGGTAGGCAAGAAGGACTATCAACATCTGTGTGAGACTGAAGAGCAGGGGAAAGATGAGTAAGTAGCAATCACAAAAGAAAGAAAAAGGAAGAGGGAGGGAAAAGGAACAATGGCAACATTATTTTAAAAGGAGAAATGGCATGCGAAAGGAAAAAAAAAAATCACTTAAGTTCCAGTTTCTTTAAATATCTCAGAAGATCCAGAAAGCCATTTAAGAACTAGTTCTTCGTACACTCTCTTGCAGTTAGAAAGACACTTACAGGGGGCGCCTGGGTGGCTCAGTCGTTAAGCGTCTGCCTTCGGCTCAGGTCATGATCCCAGGGTCCTGGGATCGAGCCCCGCATCGGACTCCCTGCTCCGTGGGAAACCTGCTTCTCCCTCTCCCACTCCCCCTGCTTGTGTTCCCTCTCTCGCTGTGTCTCTCTCTGTCAAAATACGTGGAAAAAAAAAAAAAAAAAAGAAAGACACAGGACCTTTTGTGCATCGGTGAGTCTCAACAGTCTTAGTGACTACCGACTCACTGTTAAATGATTTTGCTGTTGATCAACTGCAATAGTCTACTAAAACTTAAGGTGACTAAAATTAAATACTTATTTATTTTTTTTTAAGATTTATTTGAGAGAGAGAGACAGAGAAAGTGAGCAGAGGGAGAGGGAGACAAGCAGGCTCCCCTGCTCAATGGGGAGCCAGACGTGGGGCTTGATCCCAGGATCCCGAGATCATGATCTGAGCCGAAATCAAGAGTCGGATGCTTACCTGACTCAGCCACCCAGGTGCCCCTATAATTAAATACTTTAATAGCATCTTTTATTTCTCTAAATTTGAAAGTTAGTTTTAAAATAAGATTTTCTAATTGTCTTTGTTTAGAAGTGTTAAGGGACCATGAGGAAGTTCACACTGGAAAGATTTGAGAAAAATCAGAATGCAGAAGGCCAACAGAGAACCATTTTCTCTTGAAAGGGTTTCTACAATGGTTTACTGTGGACATGTAGGGATTCCAATTCAAAGGATATGATTAGGAGTGCTTCCCGATCTTTTGTTTTCACGTATTTGACCATGTTCCCAGAACCTACTGCTTTACAGTTTAGAGATCCATACCCCAAACTGCCCTTTGTACTCGAAACATGTATATTTTCACAGGAACTGATGAAATAATTTTCCTAGTTAGTGCATGATGGCCTTGCCCAGCAGCCAACATGGAGGCAGCCATCTCTGTTTTATAATCATTTCAATGTTTCATTACATTTTGCAGTTATTATTTTAGAAAAAAAAAATTAGTGGAGTCAAAAGATGAAAAGTAAATGTGATTAATATGACACCAAAAGCAGAGGCAATAAAAGTAAAAATAGGCAATTTGTACTGCATCAAAATTAGGAACTTCTGGGCATCAAAGTAAATTCAAGAGAATGAAAAGGCAGCCTACAAGACAGTAGAAAATATTCATAAATCATATATCTGATAAGGGAGTAATATCCAGAATATATAAAGAATTCCTACAACTCAACAAAAAACCTGGTTAAAAACTGGGCAAAGGACTTGAAGAGACACTTCTCCAAAGAGGATATATAAATGGTCAACAAGTATAAGGAAAGGTGCTCAATATCACTTACTGTTAGAGAAATGCATGCAAATAAAACCCAATGAGATGTCACCTCACACCCACTAGGATGGCGACTATCAAAAAAAAAAAAAAAAAGAACAGAACAAGTGTTGATGAGGATGTGGAGAAATTAGAGCCTTTGCACACTGTTGGTGGGAATGAAAAATGGTGCAACTGCTTTAGAAAACAGTATGGTGGTTTCTCAAAAAAAAAAGAAAATAGAATGATCATATGATCCAACAATTTCATTTCTGGATATATATCCAAAAGATATGAAAGCAAGATCTTGAAGAGATATATACACACCCATGTGCATTAGCAGCACGATTCACAATAGCCAGGAAGCAACACGAGTATCCATTGATGGATGAATAGATAAATAAAACATAGTGTACATATACAATGGAATATTATTCAGCCTTAAAAAAGAAGGAAGTTTTGACACTTGCTTCCACATGATGAACCTGGAGGACAGTATGCTAAGTGAAATAAGCTAGTCTCAAAAAGACAAATACTGTGTGATTCTACTTAAATGATATATCTAGAGTGGTGAAATTCATATAAACAGAAAGTAGAATGGTGGTTGACAAGGGCTGGAGGGATGTGGGGAGAGAGGGATTTGATGTCTAATGGGTATAGAATTTCAGTTTTGCAAGATGACAAAAGTTACAGAGATTGGTTGCACAACAATGTGAATATACTTAACACCACTGAACTGTATAGTCAGAAGTGGTTAAGATGATGAATTTTATGTTATATGTTTTTTTACCACAGCTTTTAAAAAGTAAATGTGATTATACTAATATTAAGAAGAATAAGTTTTGGGGCGCCGGAGGGACTCAGTTGGTTATGCTTCCCACTCTTGATTTCGGTTCAGGTCATGATCTCAGTGTGGATTAAGATTCTCTCTTCCTCTGCCCCTCATCATGCCCCCCCCCAACCTGTGCTCTCCATCTCTCTCTAAACAACAACAAAAGAATAAATCTTATAAGCAACACAAATTTAGGCAAAAGTGGCAATCATTCAGGGTGTTTTATGTGGGGAAATCTTTAACCTTTATCAGAAGCATGCTGGACTTTAGCCAGGCATATACATGTTCAGTTGTGAGAAAAAAAAATAATAAAATTAAAGAATATTTACAGAATATACATAATTTATACTAGACATATATCTGTGTCAAAAGAAATGATGCATTAAGGAATTATATAATGTTTTAGTAGTTTGCTGGTGACAGAATATCTTCTTATACAGCATTACACACTTTTGTGTATTTTTTTGAGGAACATAATTTGTACAAAAGTAAATACTGCCTATAAATGGGAAGTACTAGTCTAGGGCTCCTCAGGCCATAGGCTATGAACATTGCTACTCTGAAGACTGGATCTGGTTCATTTCTAAAGATTTTTATCTTATTTTTTATTTTTATTTGAGAGAGAGAAAAGCATGAGCAGGGAGAGGTGAGGGGGAGAGGGAGAGGGAGAAGCAGACTCCTGCTGAGCAGGGAGCCGGATGTGGGGCGTGATCCTAGGATCCCGGGATCACAACCTGAGCTGAAGGCAGACTCTTAACTGACTGAGCCACCCAGGCGCCCCATGATCTGGTTCATTTCTATTTCCCCAAACACATATCACCCCATGTTCTCTGATGAGTGTATCAGAGAGGCAGGGTGTTTCTAGGTAACATTTGTTTCTGAGGCTACCTTACTATTAGCAGCTGACAAAAGACCTAGTGTTACAGGGAAAGTGCCTCATCAATAACATCTTCTCAGCTCCAGGTTGGCTCTGGCAGGGGTGAGTCTGTCCCTCCACCTACAATCCACTGCCACCTCCTCCCCACTCCCCAGGCTCTGGCACTACCAAAGTTGAGTTGAGAGAATCAAGTTAACCCGAGTGGTTCTAGATTAAAATAGCCACGGGTATCTCACAGTTTAGCTGTAAACCCCTCAGTTAGCTTTGAGATTAAAGCAGTAAGGCCATTTATGCTTGGGCTCCCCAAGACTTGGGTCTGTCTTCACAACACGAGGCAGTATTCTCCCACCTGCAGGCAGGGCCTTCTCCTGGGGATATTCAGTTACAACTGAGGGATCTAAAATGCTGGCAATGATTGTACACCTACAGATTATATCTTCTAACAATCACACTGCATGAAATCCAAAAATGAAACAACACTAATGAGAAATCTTTTCTCATTTTGGTATACAATCTCCAACACTGATATTACAAAATCAGTTGGTCGCTGCTGTAAATTCACTGAGCATTCAATTTCCCTATAAATGACTGGACGGGGAGTTAATTTTAGTCTAACTAAGTAAAGCCATATAAAAATAAAAGGATGATTTCAAAGGAGAAGGAACTGCTAAGGGCAGCTACCTCTGGAAAGAAGAGTACTGGGAGATGGGTACACTTGGGAGGGAGAATGACTTCCCATCATTGGCTCTTTTGTAAATCTTGTGAATATTTTACCTTGTGGATATACTACTTAAGACAACAGTATCAAAAGAACAATGAGAAAGATGAGTAGATCTAGAGAGACAGGTGGTTCTCAATAAACACTGGCAGGGAAAAATGTCCATGAAATAATCTTAAGTGAAGCAAACTGTTGAACAGGGGGTATACTCTGATCCCATTTGTCTTAAAAAGAAAAGGTGTATTCCCACAGAAACATCAAATTGTCAATAGTTGTTGCCTTTGGGACTTTGGGTTAGTAGAACTTCCCTTTTTTCTTTGTACGTTGTGTGTGTGTGTGTGTGTGTGTGTGTATGTGTGTGCGTGTGTGCGTGCAGATATACACTGCGCATATAACCACATTACCATCGTTTTTATAATAAAAACAATAAATAGCTGTCCTAAAAGAGAGGAAAAAACCGTAGATTCCACTTTAAAAATACATATCTGTTTAAGAAAGACATATGGATATTTTTATTTTCTTTTTTTTAAGATTTATTTATTTATTTTTGAGAGAGAATGCATGTGCACAGGGCGGGGGGCGGCAGAGGGAGAGGGAGACAGAGAATCTCAAGTAGACTCCCCACTGAGCATGGAGTCTGACATGGGGCTCGATCCCAGGACCCTGAGATCATGACCTGAGGGAGTTGACACCTAACTGACTGAGCCACCCAGGTGCCCTGATATTTTGATTTTCAAGTAGTAAATTAACAAACGAAATGACAGTCTTTTTTCACTTTCTATATTTTCCTCATTCCAAATTCAGTGACCATTACCAACAATAAATTTTTTGTCAAGATCAAATGCACGAGGTTCACCAATCAACCATCTAATATCTATAACAAATAGCAATTAGTAGATTGTGCCTACATCAACAAGAGGGACATTAGACATAATTTCTTAAAATTCTTGTGTTGATACTTTTGGCTCAACTTAAGATGATTTCAGCTTAGTAACAGACATGTAGTTCAGGACAGATTTTCAAATCAGCACAAAACTCAAAAAAAATTTCTATAAAGAAGCAATATTCTCTGACTTCTTCCACAGTTTAGGTTCAATTAATCTATTTCCTAATGCACAATTTAATTCTCCAACACTGATCTACTTATATTGATTTAATGTCTCTGGACAGACTCAAAACGCTTCAAGGGCAGGGTCCAGGTTAGTCTTGTTCCCATTAGCCCCAGGGCCTTGGAGGGGAAGAAGTCTTCCAGAGGTATTTGATGAACAGACTTTGAAAGATATAAACCTAAATAAAAGGAGTTGTGAGATTTACAGATATTCAAGGGCAACACAAATCCTAAATAAAGATTATGTAACCAACGAACCAAAAAAGATCCACATCATAGTTAAAAATAGCACAAGGATAGAAGAAAAAGTTATTTGCCTAAACCATCGGTCTGACAAAATCAAAGCATATGTTCTCTAAGCACAATTGCCAAAAGCCTCCAGAGTTTGGCTATCTTATAAATATTAGGCTCTGAGTCACAAAGCCAAAGCCTTGAAAAAATAACCACAAGTAACTTCTGAAATGGGATTACAATACTATATAGTCTTAAGGTATGTTATCACAGAAAACTTGACCTTATTAGCAGATTCTCTCAGAATTCATTTTATTTCAAGAATCTTTTAGATTATGAGATGGCGAATATCCTTAAACACACATACACAGAGCCAGACTTCCATTTTGACAATTCTTGAGAGAAATCCAAATCTTAATACTCTTTACTGAATATGTATGTTTTTTGGCATGTCTATACTTATGTAATCTACTACAGTTGAATTAAGTCTACTCACGAACTATCTATCCACTTTCAGCAGAATTTTAACCAAAGTGGAAGGTTATACTTTTTCTAAATCAAATCAAAGCAAGACAAAACTTCTCTAGCCACAAGGATAACTAATTAAAGTCATATGCTTTCTTTTTTTTTTTTTTTTTTAAAGATTTTATTTATTTATTTGACAGAGAGAGACAGTGAGAGCAGGAACACAAGCAGGGGGAGTGGGAGAGGGAGAAGCGGGCTTCCTGCCGAGCAGGGAGCCCGATGTGGGACTCGATCCCAGGACCCTGGGATCATGACCTGAGCCGAAGGCAGACGCTTAACGACTGAGCCACCCAGGCGCCCAGTCATATGCTTTCTTATGCAAGCGTACATCTTTTGTCAAAGCAGGACAGTATAAAAGGCAGGAGTTCATTCATCAAATCAATACAACTAATAACCCACAAGCCAGCCATTAGAAAATTTTTTCTGCAAAAGGCCATATTTTCGGTTTTGTGGGCCCTATGGGCTCTGTCACGACCACTCCTTCCTGCTGTTATAGCATGAAAGCAGCCACAGACCATGTAATTTAATAAATGTGGCTATGTACCAATAAAACTTTATTAATGGATATTGGAACATTATATAATTTTCATGTGTCACAAAGCATTATCTTTTGATTTTTTCAATAATTTAGAAATGTAAAAACTATTCTCAGTTTGCAAGCCATACAAAAACAGGCCCAATTTGGCCCATAAGCCATAGTCTACCAACTCCTGACCTAAACCAACTCTTTAATAAACCTGGTTTATACCACTTGCTAGCCATGTAACCTTGTCCTTATTCCACCAAAAAAAGCCCAAACAACAAATAAAATCAACAAAAACAACAACCATAACAATTATAACATCTTAATTTGCAGGTGGGAGTTAGAGAGCTACTTTATTGGTCTAACCACAGTGGTGACAGCTAACATATATTTTGAGCTTGCTATGTTCCAAATAGTGTTCTAAACATTTTTTAAGAGATTTATTTATTTGAGAGAGATAGAGAGAGACAGTGCACAAATGGGAGGGACAGAAGGAGAGGGAGAGAGAGAATCTAAGCAGACTCCCCAACCGAGCACGGAGCCCAACTGGCGGCTCGATCCCAGGATCCCGAGATCATGATCTGAGCCAAAATCAAAAGTCGATGCTTAACTGACTGAGCCACCCAGGTGCCCCTAAATAGTGTTCTAAGTTTTTTAAATGTGTGCTAATTCATTTAATTCTCACCATAGTCTTGGGATAGATATTTTATGATCAACATATTACAAATGAGGAACTAGGCACACAGAGGTTAAGTAATTTATCTAAGCTCACACAGCTAGTAAATGGTGAAGTTGAAGTTCAAGACAGGCCTTGTGCTCTTAACCACAAATGCCCCAACCTCAGAAATTTCCCCATTCTTTTCTTAAAGTTCCCATTTCAAATGCCAACTTTCAGAAATTAAAACGCACAGTGGAAGAAGCACATATGAAAAACAAATGACAATTTTCAGAAATTAAAACTCACAATGAAATAAGCACGTATGGAATACAGTGTAATATAGTTAATGGGCTGATAAGTAAAGAGCTAATCCTAAGGTTGAGCCTATACTGACAACAAGAAAAATGGAAACTTGATTCAAATGGATTCAAGCTTCAGTGTTCTCAAGGAAAAATTAGCGGCAATGGCTCGTGACTCCCTCTCGTGTGTATGTTGGCTGATGAGAACAGACATTGATGAGAATGCCCGAGAAGAGGGTTGTGAAACACAGGTCGTTATGATTTTCTCTAAATGACCCTTGATTCTCCTAATTTAAATTTGCCTCAAGCTTTGCTGTAAACAATGGCCTTTATAGATTTATAATGTTTCTCTTATTACTTGTACACTAGCAGTAAAATACTAATAAAAAGGGAGATGCCTTTCTTGTACAGAGTATAACTTAACTTAAATCCCAAGTCATTTGTATGATCTCTTTTCTTTGCCAGGTCTTTGTCAGTTGGTTCTGTGTGCTGACATTCCAAATCTGAGTGGATGCCCAATAACCAACTCTTCAAGGGTCATTTGAAAAACAATTTTAGGGTACAAACTAAAATTTATTTCAGTGTAGTCTTAAATTGCCAAAGTGGCTTTTAGAAATTATAATAAAACACTACCGCTCTACATAACTGCAGAATAAAAACATCTTTGAAGAACTTGACATTTTAAGACTTTGGCTGGCCAAAGAAATAAGAATGCTAAAACTGAATTCATTCCAATTATTCCTCACTGGAAGGTAGTTACTTGCCAGAAAATTATTTCAGTCTATTTCCATTACTTACATCAAACTGAAGAAACCTAAATGACAGATGATCTCTACAGCATTGGGGATCATCAGCAAGGCCAAGTACATTAAAATAAGACACTGAGGATGTAGACTAGGACAAAAGAGACTCCCAGAGAAAAACTCATCTGGCAAATATATAAAATTACTGGTCTAATTTTCTCAAACATTTTTTAAACTTTCCCCAAATATTTACCATCAGTAAATTGCATAGTTCTATATGATGTGACTGCCTTGGTAAGAAAGAGCTATTTCTTGACAGAAAAAAAAAATCCCTTTATAGTACTTGAAGTTGTTCATAACAAAGTATATACTGAAGGAATCTCTCTGGCTTAGCAATGGCCCTCCAACCCATTCACAGGGAAAAGTCCAACATCTTCCTCACTTCCTAGATCTAGGTTTTCACCAAAACGTGTCAATTTTATCTCCTAAAAAGCCCTTAGATATGTCCGTATCTTCTCATATCCACTGCCAACTACCTGGTGCCAGTTGCTTTGTCATTCTCTGCAGAGACCACTGAAAACTCTATTAACTGCTTCCTCTCCTGCTCCTTCTCTAACCAACAGGGCCACAGTCGTGTTTTCACAGTATCAATTAGAATGCACCATCCTAGAATGAAAACCACTGGACGCCACAGCACATCCATGAGGTCTTGCACGGGCTAGCCTCAGCCTGCTCCTCAGTTTCATCCTGCACTCTTCACCCTCACCTTGTGTCCCAGCCACACAAGCCTTCCTTCAGTTTCCTAAACACAGTGTGGCTCTGTCGGCAGAGTCTTACACATGCTGGTTCCCCTTTCCCTGTAATGCTGCTTTTCAAAATGCTGGATAACTTGGACTCATCCTTCAGATCTCAAGGCAGGATCAACTCCTTAGAACTGTCTGACCTAGTCTAGTTCAGAAACTTCTATTAATAACCTCAGTGAATCCTGGACCTTTTTCCTCAGAGCACTTACCATAATTGTAATTTTACTTAGATAATGCCTGGTATCCTCAATACACAAGAAGCTCCAGAAGGCAGTGGTCATATCCCTTTGTGTTCACCTGGTACCCGAAACATCTGGCACAATAACAGAACACCTAGGAGGAGCTCAATTAATATTTATTTACTTGTATTTGTGATAAAATTCACATACCATAAAACTCACGCTTTTAAAGTGTACAATTCGGTGTTTTATAGTATATTCACAAAGTTATACAACCACCACACCATCTAATTCCAGGATATCCCATCAACCTAAAGAGAAACCTCATACCCATTAGCAGTCACCCTACCTGCTTGTCCCTGGAAATCATTAATATTTTAATCTCTATAGACTCACCTATTATGAAAATTTCACGTAAGTGGAATCATACAATATGTGGCCTTTTTGTGTCTAACTTCTTTCACTTGGCATACTGTTTTCAAGGTTCATCAATGTTACAGAATGTACCAGTACTTTCATTCCTTTTTGTTGCCAAATAAGAAGCATTTTATGGATATACCACTTTTGTTTAGTTATCGACTGACTGATAGACATTTGGGTTATTTCCACTTCTTGGCCATTATGAATAATGCTGCTATGAACATTTGTGCACAAGTTTTTGTGTGGACATATTCACTTCTCTTGGGTATAAACTTCGGAATGGAACAGGTATATTATCTATATAAGTATAGGCTGGGTCACGGGGTAACTCTATGCTTAATCTTCTGAGGAACAGCCAAACTTTTCCAAAGCAGCTGTCCATTTACATTCCTATCAGTAATATATGAGGTTTCCAATTTCCACATATTCTTACTGAATCTTTTTTTTTTGTCCATTTTTTAAATTATGGCCATCCTAATGGGTGTGAAGTGATATATCACTGTGGCTCTAATAACTATGATGTTGAACACCTTGTCAGGTGCTCACTGGCAATTTGTATATCTTCTTTGGAGAAATATCTATTTCTCACTTTAAAATTGGGGTTTCTTTCTTTTATTGCTCATGCTTTTCATGTCAAACTAAGAAACGATGGCCTAATCCAAAGTCATAAAGATTTCAAACTATGTTTTCCTTTCAGAGTTTTATATAGTTTCAGTTTTAGCTCTTACATTTAGACCTTTGATCCATTTTTAGTTAATTTTTGAAGACAGTGTGAGGTACAGGTCCTCTTTCATTCTCTTTCATGAGGATACCCAGTTGCTCCAGGACCACTGGGTGATAAGACTATTCTTTTCCCCACTGAAATGTCTTTACACTCTTGTTGAAAATCAATTTACCATAGATGTAAGGGTTTATTCTGGACTCTCAATCCTATTTCATTGACCTATATGTCTATTCTTTTGTCAGTACCACCCTATCTTGTTTATTGTATCTTTATAGTAAGTTTTGAAATTGAGAAGTGTGAGTTTTCCTTTTTAAGATTGGTTTGGCTATTTTGAGTCCCCTGCATTTCCATATGAATTTTAGGATCAGCACAACTTCTACAAAAAATGGCAACTGGGATTTTCATAGAGATTGCATTGAATCTGTTGATTAATCTGGGTGTATTGCCATCTTAACAATGTTAAGTCTCCAAATTTGAGGGGACTAAGAGGTACAAACTTCCAGCTGTAAAATAAGTAAGTCACAGGGATAAAAAGTACAGCATAGGGAATATGGCCAATAATACTATAAGAAATTTATGGTGACAGATGGTAACTACACTTATCGTGGTGAGCATTTCATAATTACATAATTGTCGAATCACTATGTTGTACAACTGAAACCATATAATATTGTATATCAACCATTCTTCAATTAAAAAACCGAAAGATGTCTTTCAACTTATTTTGTCTTTACTTTCTAACAACGTTTTTAAACTTTAGTGTATAAGTCTTGCATTTCTTTTGTTAAACTTATTGCTAAGTATTTCTTCTTTTTGATGCTATTATAAATGCATCTTTTGTTTTCTTAATTACACTTTTGGAGTGTTCAATGCTAGTGTACATAAATACAATTGATTTTTATACTGATCATGTATCTTTTAGCTTTGCTAAAACTTGTTTATTAATTCTAAGTTTTTTCAGCTGGTTCCTTAAGATTTTCCATATTCAAGATCATACCATCTGCAAATACAGAAAGTTTTACTTATTTTTCGATTTGGATGCCTTCTTACCTCTTTTCGTTGCCTAAATGCCCTTAATAGAAGTGGCAAGAGAACACATCCTTATGTTCATCCTGATCTTAGGAGGAGCTTTCAATCTGTCACTGGTAAGTATGATGTGAGTTGTGGAATTTTTGTAGTTCCTGCCTATTTCTACATTGTTGAGTGTTTTCATCATAAAAGGAACATGGATTTCATCAAATGCTTTTTCTGTCTATCAAATTATGATCACATGGCTTTTCCTTATTTTATTAATGCATTACATTGATTGATTTTCATATATTAAGCCAATCTTGCATTTCTGATAAAATCATCCCACGTGCCTTTGTTTATAATCCTCTTTATAGTTACTAGATTTGGTTTGTTAGTATTTTATTGGCAATTTTTGCATCTGTATTCATAAGGAATACTGGTCTGTAGTTTCCCTGTGTTGTCTTCGTCTGGTTTCAGCATCAGGATATACTGGCCTAATCAAATGAATTGGAAAGTATTTTCTCCTCTTCTAATTTTTAGAAGACTTTGTAAAGCATTAGTATTAATTTTTCTTTATAGCTTTGATAGAATTCACAGGTGAAGCCATCTGGGTTTGGGCTTTTTTTTACTCCGTGGGAACTTTTTTATTATAATTCAATTACTTGTCAGTTCAGATTTTCTATTTCTTTAATTAGTTTTGGTAGTTTTTGTCTTTTGGGAATTTGTCCATTTCATCTAAGTCACCTGATAATATGTTGGCACACAATTATTTCTAGTTTTCCTTTATAGTCCTTTTTTATTTCTGTAAGATCGGTAGTAATGTACCCTCTTTCATTGCTGATCATACTAACTTGAATGTCCTCTCTCTTTTTTCTTGGTCAGTCTAAAGGTTTGTCAGTTTTATTGATCTTTTAAAGAACCAACCTTTGCTTTCATTGATTTTCTCTATTTTTTATTCTCTAATTCTTAAATTTATGCTTTAACCTTTATTTTTTTTTCTTTCTGTTTGCTTTAGTTTGCTTTTCTTTTTCCAGGTTTTTAAAGTGGAAGGCTCAGTTATTGATTTGCAATCTTTTTTTAAAAACATAGATATTTATAGCTACACATTTCCCTCTAAACACTGCTTTCTCAAGCTGCATCCTATAAATTTGATATGTTGTATTTTAGGTTAATTTATATCAAGGTATTTTCTAATTTCCCTTGTGATTTCTTCTTTGACCCACTGGCTATTTAGGAATGTACTGTCTAATTTCCACATATTTGTGTGTTTCCCAAATATCCTTCTGTTACTTATTTCTAATTATATTCCATTGTGGTCAGGGAACATACTTTGTATGATTTCCATCCTTTTTACATTCCCTGAGGCTTGTTTTATAGCCTAATGGACAGATAGTCTATCCTGGAGAATGATCCATATACATTGAAAAGAATGTGTAGTCTGCTCTTGTTGAGTGGAGTGTTCTATACATGTCTTCTATACGTGTTGGAATGGAACCCACGCTGTTCTGATGTATTTAAGAGGATGCTCATCTTTTTAAGTATACATCATTCCATTTCATATTACCCTAATGGTAAAAAGTATGCACAATAAAGTTCTCAGTTTGGATATGCTCTTAAACACACCTGTTCTAAAAAACTTTAAGGACAGCAAAGCAGGAAAAAAAATGTAACTGTTCTATGTTTCCTAATTAATTTCATATCTATCTCATGGGTGCAAATAAAGGATTGCAAAACACCCTGTAAATAAAAAAATTAATATGGAGTGCACAGTGAAATGTGAAAATGTTACTTCAAACAATTAGTACTAAAATTTAGTTTGCCCAAGCACTTTCTAAAAGAAAGATCCTATCATTTGATATAACCAAAATAAATTTTGTGATTAAGAAACTTCATTTATGAAACTGCTACTCTGGGAATTCATATGCATTAAAGATTATTTTAAAGTAGGCCTTATAAGGCAAGTCTGAAAACTATGACAACTACATCAATGTGCACAAATTATATAATGTTTTTATTATGTGATGTCTCAAAATGTCTAGAAAATAAAACTTGACTTTCTTCAAATTCTTAGAAAAGATAATTGAATTTTCAAACTTAGGAGAAAAACACAAAGCAACATTTGTATATCATGGCCACATCTACATTTCTTGAAAAAAACACACAGTATTGGGATCTTAAGCAAAATTACAAAGATATTTGCCCTATTCTATTATATAATACAAAAGCTTACACTTCAGTAAAGTACTAAAAGATTCCTCCAAGTATACATACACAAATATAACTTAATGACTACTAAATTAAAGTTACAAATCCAAAGATATGCTTAACTTTTGATTCTGATTATTATGTAATGAACACTCAGCACCTCACACTTACTATCCATGAGTTGCTACTAAATCATTGCCATCTTTATCTTTACTTGGTAACAGAAAAATCAGACTCCAAAAGTACATAAAAATCTTTAATTGAGAGCTCATGGTTCTGCACTGACATTTTATATTTAAAAAAAAAAAAATAGAACCCAAAGTCCAAACCTAATACCTGAAATGATAAATGTCACAAAATAACTTTTCCTTTAATTTTCTTTTCCTACTCCTTATTTCTACTCACTCTTCTTCACTTTCACCCTGCATCTAGCCTTACATCACATATCCTCTTATTGAAAGTAATAAAAACACTTTTCTTCCTTTTTAAAAAAAGATATTTATTTATTTATTTTTTTAGAGACAGAGAGAGAGAGCACAGCAGGATGGGCAGAGGGGGAAGGAAAGGGAGAGAGAGAATCTTAAGCAGGCTCCAAACTGAGCATGGAGCCTAACATGGGCTCCATCCCATGATCCTGAAATCATGACCTAAGCTGAAACCAAGAGTTGAATGCTTAACCAACTGAACAACCCAGGTGTCCCCCAAACACTTTTCTTCTTAATACTGCATGTTGAATCATTTTCTAACTTGTAGGAGGTAGTGTTAATGATACGAGGGTGCTTTCCATCCCAAATTAATGACACTGACTGTATGATATAACAAGTGAAAAAAAATTAAGTACGGCAAAGGTATTTTTTTTTTTTTTAAGATTTTATTTATTTATTTGACAGAGAGAGAGACAGCGAGAGAGGGAACACAAGCAGGGGGAGTGGGAGAGGGAGAAGCAGGCTTCCCGCCAAGCAGGGAGTCCGATGCGGGGCTCGATCCCAGGACCCTGGGATCATGACCTGAGCTGAAGGCAGACGCTTAACGACTGAGCCACCCAGGTGCCCCAAGTACGGCAAAGGTATTATAGAAGGAGCTGTGGCTTATGCAGTCACAGTAACCATCACAGACCACAGGCCTGATTCTAATAATACATTTGCCATGCTGTTACATCATGCTTTCTTCCAATTTTGACAGCCACAGCACAATACATCCACACAACTATGGTGCATATAAAAGGCAGTGATAACAACAGGGATGCAAAGAGATTTTTGAAACTGTCTTCATGACCAAAATAAAGGTAATGGCAGGCACACTTATTCTTATTCACAGTGTGCCTGGCTGGATCTTCTTTCACATTAGTTCTTGAGGCTCCATAGGTTCAACTAAGCACTTCTGGAGAAGCAAGGTCCTGAAATGCTCTGTATTCTACCCACGCCTGGGACACACTGGATGCAGAAAGACTTAAGGCCTTCCTAGGACATGCTTACCAGGAGCAAGAGTGGGAAAGAAGACTCAGCTGAGGCTACAGGCACAGGAAAGAGGAAAGGTCATATTTAAAGTGGTTACAGAGAGCAGGCAGCATGAATCTCTAGAGAGAAAGATGAAGAACATTAGTGTTAATGAAGGCAAGAGCTGATGGGTGCTTAGGAAGAGACAAGAGAACTATGCTTCAGCAAATGCCCAGATTCCTCTAGTTCTCCAGTAGGCATCTAGAAGAGTCTGGTAATGTCCAAACATCCTTTTCTGCCCATTCAAGAAGAAGCCTCCTACAAACACAGGTGGGAAAAGAGGCAAAAAAACAGTAGCAAGCACTTCCAAATCTGATCAGACTGCAAAGAAAAAAAGAATCTATTCAGTATGAAAAACTCTCAGCAGGGGTTTGGTAGCATGTTGGATGGAAAATCATACCTTAAAAAGAAGCAGAGATTAACTTTATCTTTTAGTAACTAATACAGCACTCCTCTTTGAAAATCATTGGTTTAAACAAAGTCTTTAGTTGTGCTTTTATAAAATATACTTAGCTCTACAGAAATACATTATCCTTTCACCCAGAGTATTCTTGATAAAAATGATAAAATATATATATAATTTTAGGGGTGCCTGGATGACTCAGTCGGTTAGGCGGCCAACTCTTGGTTTCAGCTCAGGTCATAATCTCAGGGTCATGAGATGGAGCCCTGCATCCGGCTCCACACTCAGTACAGAGTCTGCTTGAGATTCTCTCTCACTCTCTCCCTCTGCCCCTCCCCCCACTAGTGTGCATGCTCTCTCTCTCTAATAAATAAATCTTTATATATATATAATTTTAAAGTATCTTTTAAAGAAATTTTTTGTAAACATTGTTTTTGTTAAGCAAATTCTAAATTAAGAGTTAAAACTGAAGCTATTGTATTCAATATAGCTTTCATATCAAAAATCAAAACTAAAATTTCATATATTCTAGAATTGAAAACATCCAGGGGAATCACTACAAAAAGTTTCAAAATCTTAGAGTAACATGGCTCCAGTAAATAGAAATTTTCATAATTTAAAAAATCTGAACTAAGGAACAAATACAATACATCAATTATGATTCATACTTCTCAGCTACATTACATAAATATAAAGTTTAATTGGGTAAGAGAAAGTAATTCTCTTGGCAGGTCAAAAAGGTGGGAGTCACTGTTATTTCAAATAAGAACATTTATCTATTTAAGATTTTTTTTTTTTTAATTTATTTGAGAGAGAGAATGAGATAGAGAGAGAACACGAGCAGGGGGAGGGTCAGAGGGAGAAGCAGACTCCCCGCTGAGCAGGGAGCCTGATGCGGGACTCGATCCTGGGACTCCAGGATCATGACCTGAGCCGAAGGCAGTCGCTTAACCACATGAGCCACCCAGGCGCCCCAACATTTATCTACTTAGTAAAGGTTTGCAAAAAAGTATAAAATTTTATTAAAAATCCCTGATCAAATAAAATGTGTCCCATAGTATCATTAGAGCTGCAATGTCCAGCACTTTTTTACTATTTATTTAGTGAATTCCTCTGGGTTATACACAGTGCACAGCTTGCTTAGATATATATGGGTTCTGCCCTTAAAAAGCTAAAGTCTTGCTGGTGAAAAAAAGGTCTTGTAGGATAAATAAAATGTATGATAACATGTGAATCACCAGAAAATTCTTTCAATGAAAGAATTTAAATCACCACAAATGTTTTTTTCAGTTCTGAGGCATAATTGACAAAATTGCAAGATATTTAAAGTATACAAAGTAATGATTGATACATGTGTACATTGTGAAAGGATCCCCCCATCAAGTCAATTAACACATCATCACCTCATACATGTAAGTCCCACCCCCCTTTTTTGGGGAGAACATTTAAGTTCTACTCGCTCAGCAAATTTCAGAATGATACACCATAGTCACCATGTCATACATTAGATCCTCAGACCTCATCTATTTTACAACTGAAAGTTTGTACCCTTTTACCAACCTCTCCCTATTTTCCAGACACCCCAACCCCTGGCAGCCACTTTTCTACTTTCAACTTTGTCTATCAGTTCAACTTTTTTTTCTTCAGATTCCACGTTTGTCTTTCTCTCTCTGGCTTATTTCACTTAGCATAATGCTCTCCAGATCTATCCATCCATTTGTTGCCACAAATGACAGGATTTCCTATACGTGTATATGTATACATATATTTTCTCCAATCTTGCCAGTTTTTATAAAATGACTTATTTGTAGGACACAGAATTATCTTTTTTTCCTACTGGAAATATATCTTCAGTATACAGGTAGCAATTCATCTGGTCTTGGTATTACAAGACAGAGACAAATCCAATCTAAATGACTAAAAGGACACTAAAAACTTACCTATAACTTTAAATAATAGGTTAATTGTAACATTTAAAAAAACTTGTCAACTGATATTTTAATTACCTATCATTTTATGTGGATATATGTGAAAGCTAAAAATCAAAGTAGATTTTGATGAAATACCACTCAACAATAAAAAACAAACTACTGATGCACGCAATTAGATGAATATTAAGGGAGTTATGCTAAATAAAAAAATTACTCCCAAAAGACTATATACTCTAAGATTCCATTTATATAACATTATTGAAATGAAAAAAAATTATAGAAATAGAGAACAAATTAGTGGTTGCCAGGGGTTAGGGATGGGAAGATGGGGTAGGTGAGCGTGGTTATAAAGGGGCAACATAAAGAATCCTTGTGATGGGGAACTGTTCTCTTCTTGACTATGGTAGATAAAGGAAGCTACTCAAGTGATAACAAGTTCATAGAAACTAAATATATACATATGCAAATGAGTTCAAATAAAACTAGGGAAATCTGAGTAAGACCTGAACTGTATCAATGTATCATCTGGATGGTATTCTAGATGTTAACATTTTGGGGAAAATGTGTAAAGATTACACTGGGTGCCTATTATTTCTTATAACTACACGGGAATTTAAAATCATCCCAAACTTAAAAGTTTAATAAAAAAATAGCTTCAAGGTGCTCAGAGCACATTCTCAAAGACAGTTATTGAATTGCCTATCCATGACTACAGAATTCCAGTTTCTTAAAGTAATCTTCCTCCAGTTTATCTACATTCCTTCCACTTTAGTTGGTGTCAGCCCATGAAGAAAGGCAGATTTTGGCAGACAAAGGGAGAAGTGTCTTGAGGTTGTAAAGAACTCAATAAAAACATATTAATATTTTAAAAAGTAGATCTTGAAATGTACTTGAAAGTTTGAGATCATAATGACATAAACAAGTATTTATGACCTAAAAAGATCTGCCTCCTTTGGTACTTTGAAGTATTAAAAAAAAATCACATAGAATTAAAATACAAAGCTAACACACTTGTTTATGCAGCTGGTCTTTTTTAAAACTGAGGAACTTTAAACCTACAATTCTAATAGGCTTACTGGTGACACCCCAATCCTTTGAAAAATAAATGAAATATCATAAATCATCTGACGGTTCTTAAGCTTAGATTTTTATCATCACTCAGATGCTTTAAAAATAAAAAGCAATATGAAAGGCTAGGATCTTGTTTTGTGCCTTATAAAGTTTAAGACAGAAAATAAATCATACTATTAAACGTCATTTAGAACCCTAACTTCAATACTTAGGATTCAATTGGCGTAATATTCTTGGTCATTCCTATGAGAATTCATGCAAGTAGAGTAGCTTTTCTTACAAAATATTTCAGAACTCTGGCACTTCCTGTGATAAATGAAGCAATAAGGCTTTGGAATTGCAATTGGGTATATTTAAGTACTTCATATAGGCAACCAGACTGTCATCCTGCTGGATATGTAGCACTATGAATTTATTATTTGGCATCCAAAGGAATGTTTAAATACTTATAAAGAGTAAAGGGTTGGGGTAAGCCCTTTTAATTTCAAGCTACAAATTCAGGACCATATTAGAGCTACAGAGTTCAACCTTTATTTTCTGACAAGTTTATGTAATGAAAAATATTCACGGATTTTGCAGGAAATGTTGAAATGAAAAATCTATAAATACCTCAAAAATGTTTAAGATTCAACAAAAGAACAGTAAGATCTACGTGTTAGCCACAGCATCCTGAGAATTTTTATCATGGCTAAGTTTCAAGAAAATAAATTATGGGACACATTCTCCATGACCTGATTGTAAGGTACCTTTATGATTGGTCAATGATCAATTCAACCGACATTCCAATTCATAAAAGTATGCCTTCAGAAGTCCCCTGGAGTAGCATTAGGGGAGTGAGGTCAAAGCTGGACCTATATAAGACTGTCATCATTTCAGATCTCAGTGGTTTTTAAATTCATTTTTAAGATACAGCTACCAAAGTGGTAGCCTCCAAATAAGGGTTTAACTAATGTCACATTCCTATCAGGCTGTGCACAGGCATTTGATACACATTTTAATAAATGGTTAACTTCTGAAATTTTGCATATCATTGCTAATGAAAAATTACTTAATTTTAAAATGTATCTTTTTTTCTCATGAAATTATCAAATATTCAATATATCAAAGAATATTTTAACATGTGTAAGTTATAAAGAAAAATAATAAACACTCTTCCCACTAGCCATTTTAGGTAATAAAACCTTACTAGTAACTTTGAAGTTGCCTTTATGTGCTTTTTCATTCCAATTCCAATCCTCCTTGCCATGCCTTCTTCCCCTACACTGAATTTGTTTTCTTTGCTTTCCTTTATAAGAAATGTATCCCTAATCAACATAGTATGCAATTTTTCAAGATTTTGGATGAAATTATATTGGTTGGAATCATATTGGGAGTATTCTTATATGTTCATGAGATTCATCCATGATGGTATGTTTGAATATAGCACAATTTATGCCTTCTCCTGTTGATGGATCTCTCCGTTCTTTTCAGTTTTCTGAAATACTGTCATATGTTTCTCTGTGTACATCCACAAGAGTTTCTATGCCTCAACATGGAATCGTTTGGTTGGCATATGCACGAGTAATTAGATAATGACAAATTGCTTTATATGGTTGATCCAATTTACACTACCACTACCAAGGGTGAGAGAGGTCAGGATACTCCCCTTGCCAACACTTTTGCCTATCTGGTGGATATAAAATAGTATCTCCTTGCGATGTTTTTAAAGCTCTTTTTTTCTTTCTTTTGAAGTAAAATTTACATAAAATAAAATGCACGAATCTTAAGTGTACTATTCCATGAGTTTTTACAAATGCATTTACCTTTGTAACCCAAACCATTACCATCACCTCAAAGAAAGTTCCTTCATAATCCTTCCCAGTCAATTCCTGCCCATTCCCTAGACAAAACTACTCTACTCTTTTCCCTCCTAAAAGTTGCTTGTACTAGAACTTCATAAAAATGTAATATTGTACGTATGTATTCTTTTGTGTAAGACTTCTTTCAGCTAGTATGAGATTCATCCATGTTGTTGTAGGTATCAGTATTCTGTTTCAATTTATTGCTGAGTAGTATTACCTGACCCCCAAAGTCATGAACATAGTCTGATTTTTTCCCCCCAAAACCTTATGGTTGCAGCTTTTACATTTAGTAATATAATCCATCTCAAATTAACTTCTGTGCTTGGTGGAATATAGGAATTGATATTGATATATATATTTTTTTTCCCATATGGATATCCAGTTGTTCCAGCAGTATGTATTGAAAAACTTTCCTTTCTCCTTGGGTTGCTTTGAATCTTTGTTTGAAATCAAATGACAAAATAACTGTGGGTCTATTCTGGCTTCTCTGTTCAGTTGCATTTATCTTTTTGTTGATCCTTACAGCAGCACCACACTGTTTTGGTTATTGTAGTGTATGGTCATGTTATGAGGTCAAGGCCTCCAGCCATGATTTTATGATTGTTTTGGAAATTCTCAACTTTTATATTTCCACATAACTTGTAGAATCACCTTGTCAATTTTATTTAAAAAGCCTGTGTGGGGGGGAAAAAAAAAACCTGTGTGAATATGGTAGGGATTATGTTCAATCTATAGATCAATTTGAGGATAACTGTCCTTTAATTGAGTCTTCCAATCCATGAACAAGTCATGTCTCTTCATTTATGCACGTATTCTTTAATTTTTTCAGTAATGTTTTACTGTTTCCAATGCAGAGATTCTACAGGTCTTTTGTTTAATGTATTCTTTTTTTTTTTTTTTTAAGATTTTATTTATTCATTTGAGAGAGAGAGAACACAAACAGGGAGGAAAGGCAGAGGGAGAGGGAGAAGCAGACTCCCCACTGAGCAGGGAGCCTGATGGGGGCTCAAATCCAGGACTCTGAAATCACGATCCAAGCCGAAGGCAGATGCTCAACCGACTGAGCCACCCCCGCACCCTATTTAATGTATTCTTAAACATTGAATAATTTTATTAAAAATGGGAAATAGGATTATTATTGATAATCTCAATTCAAAAATACTCATTACTTATTAGGGCTGCTCCATCATATACTCTCTCTTTGGAAATATTAAATACATCAAATTCTGAGCAATTTTGTCTAATAGTACATAGTACATTCTGTATAGTAAGACAAGAATTTCTAAAAATGGGACAAGAACTCTACAACTTGGCAGTAAAATAAAGAAGTGGATATAGTCCAAGAGCATACATGCTGGGAATAGGGTCAGAAAATTTCTTTAATCCGCTCTCACTTGAAGTAAATTCTATGATGGGTCAAGAAGGGGGTTAGATATATGATGACCTCTGTCTAGAGTTGTCTAGAATCTAGATCCTTGAAGCACGGACTCTTTGTTAACTCTTCCAAAGCCAACTCTTTTTTTGACTTCTGGCCCATATAATCATGACAAAGCATTTCAAAGTACTTAGCTTTGAGTTTGAGCAGATCTAACACAGCTCTTTGGTCTCTGCTAAAGACAGGCCTGTATCCATAGGCACTTAAGTTTCCCACTTGGCCTTCTTTCTATTGCAACTTGTTTGTTTCACTTCTTCCACTTCACTATTCCCCCTTTCCCCCATTCTCTGCTTCTTCCTGGCATCACTAATTTCATTTCCATACCTTCACTGTCTGATTCTTCAGACATCTGTATTTATCAGGATCTAAGAATGAATACATCAAATTCCTCATCATCACACCAACTCTAAAAGGTATCCCTCTTGGCTTTCCTTTTATTTTTTTAATTTTGAATCCAGTTAGTTAATATAGTGTTATATTAGTTTCGGGTATACAACGTAGTGATTCAACAATTCCACACATCACCCAGTCATTATCATGATAAGGTCCTCCTTAATCCTCATCACCTACTTAACCCATCCCCCATCCTCCTCCCCACCAGTAACCATCAGTTTGTTCTCTATAACTAAGAGTCTGTTTCTTGGTCTCTCTCTAAGATTTATTTATTTATTTATTTGAGAGAGAGAGAGCATGAGTGGGAAGGGCAGAGGGAGAGGGAGAATCTCAAGCAGACTCCACGTTGAGCACGGAGCCTGATGTCGGGCTCAATCTTATGACCCTGAGATCATGATCTGAGTGAAACCAAGAGTCAGACGCTTAACCAACTGTACCACCCAGGCACCCCCCCCTTTTTTCCCTTTGTTTTTTGTTTCTTAAATTTCACATGAGTAAAATCATATGGTGTTTATCTTTCTCTGAGTTATTTTGCTTAGCATTATACTCTCTACCTCCACCCATGTTGCTACAAATGGCAAGATTTCATTTCCTTTGACGGCTGAATAATATTCCATTATACATATACTCCACGTCTTCTTTATCCATTTATCTATCAGTGGACACTTGGGTTGCTTCTGTAATTTGGTTCCTGTAACCAATGCTGCTATAAATATACAGGTACATGTACCCCTTAGAATTAGTGTTTTGTATTCTTTGGGTAAATACCTACTAGTGTGATTACTGGATTGTAGGGTAGTTCTATTTTTAACTTTTTGATGAATCTCCATACTGTTCTCCACAGTGGCTACACCAGTTTGCATTCCCATCAACAATGCACAAGGGTTCCTTTTTCTTCACATCTTTGCCAACACCTGTTGTTTTTTGTGTTGTTGATTTTAACCATTCTGACAGGTTTGAGGTGATATCTCACTGTAGTTTTGATTTGCATTTCCATGATGGTAAGTAATGATGAACATCCTTTCATGTACCTGTCTGTTCATGCCTTCTGCCCATTTTTAAATTGGATTATTTGGTTTTTGGGTGTTGAGCTGTATCAGTTCTTTATTATGTTTTAGATACTAACCCTTCATTGAATATGTCATTTGCAAATATCTTCTCCCATTCTGTAGGTTGCCTTTTACTTTTGGTGACTGTTCCCTTCAATGTGTAGAAGCTTTTTATTTTGATGTAGTCCCAATAGTTTATTTTGCTTTTTGTTTCCCTTGCCTCAGGAGACATAGCTAGAAAAAGATTGCTATGGCTGATGTCAAAGAATTTACTGCCTGTGTTCTCTTCTAGGATTTTTATGGTTTCAGGTCTCACATTTACATCTTCAATCCATTTTGAATTTATTTTTGTGTATGGTATAAGAAAGTGGTTTTTTTTTTTTTTTTTTTTTTTTTGCATGTAGCTGTCCAGTTTTCCCAACACCATTTATTAAAGAGACTGTCCTTTTCCCACTGGACATTCTTTCCTGTTTTGTTGAAGACTAATTGACCATATAGTTGTAGGTTTATTTGTGGGTTTTCTATTCTGTTCTATTGATCTAGGTGTCTATTTTTGGCTAGTATCATACTGTTTTATTACATCTTAGTAATATAACTTAAGGTCTGGAATTATGATGCCTCCAGCTTTGCTTTTCTTTTTCAAGACTGCTTTGGCTATTTGGGGTCTTTTGTGGTTCCATACAAATTTTAGGACTGTTTGTTCTAGTTCTGACAAATGTTGTTGGTATTTTAGTAGGGATTACATTAAATATGTAGATTGCTTTGGGTAGTACAGACATTTTAACAATATTTGTTCTTTCACTCCATAAGCATGGAATGTCTTTCCATTTCTTTGTGTCATCTTCAATTTCTTTCATCAATGTTTTATGAGTTGTTCCAGAGTACAGTTCTTTCACCTCTTTGGTTAGGTTTATTCCTAGCTATCTTATTATTTTGGATGAAACTGAAAATGTGATTGTTTTATTAATTTCTCTTTCTGCTGCTTCATTATTGGTGTATAGAATTTCTGTACTTTGATTTTGCATCCTGCAGTTTTACTGAATTTGTGTATCAGTTCTAGCACTTTTTTTGTGAAGTCTTTTGGGTTTTCTATATATACTATCATGTCATCTGCAAATTGTGAATGTTTTACTTATTCCTTACCAATATGGATGCTTTTTATTTCTTTCTGCTGTCTGATTGCTGTGGCTAGGACTTCCACTACTATGTTGAATAAAAGTGGTGAAAGTAGCCATCTTTGTCTTCTTCCTGATCTTAGGGGAAAAGCTCTCAGTTTTTCCCCATTGAGGATGATGTTAAATGGGTTTTTCATATATAACCTTTATTATGTTGAAATATGTTCCCCCTAAACCTACTTTGTTGAGGATTTTTACCATGAGTGGAAGTTGTACTTTGTAAAATCCTTTGTCTGCATCTATTAAAATGATCATACGGTTTTTATCCTCTTATTGATGTGATATATCACACTGATTGATTTGCGAATATTAAACCACCCTTACAACCCAAGAATAAATCCCATTTGATCATGGTGAATGATTTTTTTAATGTATTGTTGGATTCAGTTTGTTAGTATTTTTTGAGGATTTTTGCATCTATGTTCATCAGGGATATTGGCCCATAGTTCTCTTTTTTAGTCTTTATCCAGTTTTGGTATTAGGATAATGCTGGCCAATGGAATGAATTTGGAAGTTTTCCTTTCTTTTCTATTTTTTTTTTGGAATAGTTTGAGAAGAATAGGTATTAGCTCTTCTTTAAATGTTTAGTAGAATTCACCTGTGAAGGTATCTCGTCCTGGACTTTTGTTTTTTGGGGAGTTTTTTGATTACTGATTCAATTTCTTTGGTGGTTAGCAGTCTGTTCAAATTTTCTATTTCTTCCTGGTTCAGTTTTGGTAGTTTATATGTTTCTAGGAATTTATCCATTTCTTCTAGGTTGTCCAATTTGTTGGCATATAGTTTTTCATAATATTCTCTTATAACTGTATTTCTGTGGTATTGGTTGTTATTTCTCCTCTCTCATCGGTGTTTTTATTTCAGTCCTTTCTCTCTTGTTCTTGATAAGACTGGTTAGAGGTTTATCAATTTTATTGATTATTTTCAAAGAACCAGCTCCTGGTTTCATTGATCCATTCTATTGTATTTTTTTAGTTTCTATATCATTTATTTCTCTCTAATCTTTATTATAATTTCCTTTTTTCTGCTGGTTTTAGGCTTTGTTTGTTGTTCTACTTCTAGCTCCAAATGTCTAAAGTTAGGTTATTTGAGATTTTTCTTGCTTCTTGAAGTAGGACTATATTGGCATAAACTTCCTTTCAGAACTGCTTTTGCTGCATCCCAAAGGTTTTAGACCATTAGACAATGTGGGGTCTATGCACCAGGGCAGCTGGGGGCACAAGGCTGGACACAGTGCAGCAGTTGGGTACAGCGTGTACCAGCAGCTGTGCACTCAGCAGCTGCGCAGGCTGTGTGCAGGGCTTTAATAAAATTTGCCCTGAGTCCAGGGCCAAGGCTAGCAGGCTTAGAGTGGGTGAGTCCTCAGGAGAACTCATGGGCATGGCCCACCGCTAGCAGGTTAGGGAGCTAGTATCTGTGCAGTGCTGCCTCCTGCAGGTGGCTCTGTTTATGCTGGGGGATCGGGGAGGAAAATGGCACCTGCCAGCTCCCTTGTTTTTAGAGAAGTCCCCCAACATGCTCTGAAATCAGTATAAAAGGATCTGTCTCCTGTTTGCCCCTGGTTTTGTGCAGGCTGCTGTCTCATTAAGGGTGGAGACCCAGCTATCACTCACCCTCTTGGATCACCCACTAAGTCCACTGATTTTAAAGTTCCAGGCTCCAAGTCCCACTGGTTTTACAAACTCCAATTCAGCCTCTCTGGTTTTTAAAGCCAAACGCAATGGGGATTAGTCTTCCCTTTGTGAGCTCCCTGTTGTAAGAGCCCATTTCTCTGCCGTATCCAAGCACGCAGCTCCCTCCCTCTTGCAGGCAGCCTCCCTCCATCTTTCTAACCTTCCTAACCTTTCAGATTCAGCTTCTTCTCTATATTTAGTTGTGGAGTTTGTTCTGCCAGTCTTCAGATCACTCTCTGGTTTATTGCCTTGGATGTAGATGATACCTAGTTGCGAATGTGGAACAGGGTAATAAGCTCAGGGTTCTCCCACTCTGCTATCTTCTTGGCTTCTCTTTTTTTAAGTCTTTTCTCCATATGCTTTTCCTTAACTTTCTTCATATACTCTTCTTAGTCACATTTGTCCTCTTCCTAAAGCCTTTCTTCTGCTTTATTAAGGTTGCTACTGGCATAACCCTCTTCCTTGGTATCTTTCACAATACATTTCTACATTGGTGGTCACTGGTGAGCCAACTTCCCTTCATTAGTAAACATTATTTTCTTATTCACTTAAAGTGTTTTCATTACTTTGTTTCTGTGATTTCTTTGATTTTCTTTGCCTCATCAGTATTAGGAGGCCTTTTTGTTTTTACCACTTTTTCTTCCAGTTTCCCCCTCATCTGCCTCTCTTCCTCCTCTTCCCTTTATTATTAATACCACTGGCCAGCCTGTACTCTTCCTCTGCTTCTGGTCTCTTCCTACCTGCCTGAAGGATGGACATTTTCTCACTGAAATAAGCTCTAAATTCTACTTAGTCATTGGTAAGAGACAGAGCCCTAGGCTCATTAATAATTCTTTAGTTAGTTCTTTCTACATTTTCTGAAGAAATCTTATCCATGGTGTCACAGCAAGACCACACTTTTGGGTAAAGGTAACTTATTCAAATCAAATTCTTCTTCATCATTCATCATAACACATGTAGAAACAAAACACCTGTGAGCTCTTTCTTCTAATTGTTCATCTTGGGCTAAAAATGACTCCATTTTGGTGTTTTGTTTTTTTTTCTTCTAGATATCCGTAAGTTTTTCTGGATTTTTATTTCCTACATAGGCACTTTCTTCTCAAGAAGTTTCTATACCATCTTTTTTTTTTTTTTTCTGGGAGAAGCAAAATTAATAACCCTTCATCATTTATTTGGCAGGTCTATCTGCTCTGTAAATATGAATTGGCAGCCTCCAGACAATCAAACCAAAGAACCCAATTTATGGCCTGGATATTCAACACTCTGGCTGAAGTATGAGAAGCAAAGAGCACTGTTGGCTCTCTTGTAGATAAACTTATTGCAGTCTTCCATTTTTCTTATCTGTTGCTGTCAGCCATAGAAGTCAAGAATAGAAATACCAGAGTATATAGGCAGTAGAAAACCTGGTTTAGACACTGATCTTTTTACAACTGAAAAAATATATATAACATACTTCTTCAGATGGCTTTTCAAAAAGGAATGTAGGATACTCATTTCTTTACCACAGCTCACGAACTATGTAATTTTGTTCCAAATTGACAGGGGTGGTGTATTTTTTATTTTCTCACCAACCCAAACATATTCAGACTTTTTCTAACTTAAACATACAAGGTCTTTTACAGATTTGATTTGTTTTGCCTAGAAAAAAGTAAAGTAAATGTTTCTGGGCAAGATTTTTGATAAATAGCACTCATAGCACAGTTATCAGCAAAGTCGATGCCCAAGGTTCTACTTCATCATGAACTCATCTTTGGAGATTGGTATCATGTAAACTTACTGGTTCATCCTTACGTTTAAGAAGTCAAACTGGCAGTAAAACAAGTATATTTATGTGTTGATTTTCTCAAACATCTTGTCTTAGATCCTTCTTATCAATGAGATTGCTGAAAAGTTGTGATTATTTCCTAGTTCTTGGAAAACCCAAAGACTTGAGAAGTAGATCAGTTCTTTCTTACGTATTCTTTTCTTGAAAATCTTTTAAGTACACTCCATTGTATGAAATCTTGCACTGAATGAAATCTGAAGCTAACATAATTTTCCTCCTTATAAATAACTCAACCTATTCACCTGGCTCCCTCCCAAAATCTTTCTTGACTTCTCAAGTCCAGCAACTTTACTATAAAAACCCAGTCACACAGTACGCCCTTCAGATCTTAGGATCTTCAGATTCTAGTTGTTTTATATTTTAGAAAAGTTTAATCTCTAAACATTAATTTTATTGCATTAGGTTGGTTGTCATGTCTGCAATTATACATATCATGGATCTGCTCTGCCTGTCTTCTATATCAGTGGTCTATAAATTGAGGTACGTGAAGACTTTACAAGACATATGTTGGCACAAAGAGTTTTAAGGCAATCAAATTCCAGATCATCAAGGTCCATCTTTTCTACTACTGGTCTTTCGGCAAATATACCTGTAGCTAAAGTATCAAGCCAGCCTCTTTCTCATTTCCTCCTCCCCTCCTTCACAATCACTTTTCCCACTTTACAAAAGAAATGCATACCACTCATTAATCCCAACTAGTGCATTTCCCTGGAATATAAAAACTCTCCAGGATGTCAAACCTGTAAATCCTCCCTTTAATCAAAGCAGTACAATAAGGATTTGTTCATCCCCCATCATGTATACATACAAATAACATATATATTTTATTAAGGAATGAACTATGTGGGCCTACATTAGTATATTTTAAGTTCAGATACATAGTAGAATGAAGTAGTAATGAGGGCATTTTTACTTAAGGACTTTACATCTTCCATACCCTTATTATTGTAAAAGAATCATCTCAACTTTGGAAGACTTTAGTGAACACAAAGCAAAGAAATATTGAAGGCAGCAGTATCTTACTGTATCCAGGCAACGCATAGTAAGGCTCTGTGCCTTATCTATTTATCTATATTAGAATTAGAATTGAGCTGTGTGATGGTTGTCATGGAGACATATATTAACATATTTATTTGAGCTGAAAAATCAAGTTGGACTTTTACCCACAGAGGAAGTCTGATTTGAAAGATAAACTTGAAACTGAAGACTAGCTTTGTCAATTAGATTAAATGACAACCATTTTCCTTAAACTAGTGATTTACATTTATAGCTGCAAGGTTTTGATAAAAAATACATTTCAGACACATGTTAAGACAAAAATTACTCTAAAAACTCACTGTATATTGGAAAATATGTATTAAAATTTGTAATGTTTCTAAATAACCCTTCCTAAGTATTTTGGGTTAAACAAGGTACCTGTAAGCAAAAGAGTAATAAGTTTTAATAGTCTTTTGATAAATCTTAATTAACCCTTTTTGATAAACCTCCCCAAACTGACGAAGTGATAATAAATCCCTCTGCAAGTCAGGTGGTTTCCAATTCTTTGCTTTCTACAAGTGATTGAGCAATTGAGTTGTCAGTAGATAGATCATTATAGTAATTTATAGATCACTTTATGATTTCTGGCACCTAAGTCAGCAGGATGAGACAAGTTAATGAATGATGCACTTCTGGCATATTGTAAACACTAATATTTTAAAACTAAAGGTGTTACATCACTCTTTTTAAATGTGTATTCGACTTGGCTCACTTCTCTCATTTCTACTCTTCTTTTTTTTTTTAAAGTAGGCTCCACACCCAGTGTGGAGCCCAACATGGGGCTTGAACTTACGACCCTGAGATCAAGACCTGAACTGAGATCAAGAGTTGGACACTTAATCAACTGAGCCACTCAGGTAACCCTTACTTCTTCATTTCTAATCTCCATGACCTCACTATTTTTCTATACAATCTCTTTTCTCTTACACTCCTTTCAATTATGTTTTCATTTCTTTGGTAGCTTTGTTTTTTTCTTCAACTTCTTTCCTGAGTTCTGCTTCTAATTTTATAATTAAGTTTACTTATAATTAATTTATAAGTTATAGTTTAGCCATTTCCCATTTTGTGTATGATGTGAGACAGGAATCTAGTATTATTCTCTTTCGAAAATCTGAGCAATCTCTTACCTCAGCACCATACACTGAAAAATCTATCCATCTCTCTCTCCAGTGGTCTACAATACCAGTTTTGTCATAAATCTAAGTTCTGTATATAAATAGATCTGTTTCTGAATTCTCTATTCTTTCCACTGACCAACATGTATATCCTTACACTGGTTTAAATTAGTTCTATATTAAATCACTACATAAGGCAGGAAAAACACTGTTCTTCAGGAGTGTCTTTGCAATTTTTGGACCATCATTTAAAAAAAATTATACCAATATTTTATTGACTGACTTTTTAATATATGTTCTATAGAATTCGTCTAATGTCTTTTTTCACATCTGTGAACATAGTCACATGACATTTTCTTTTTTTTCATTTATTTTTATTAAGTTTTTATTTTAATTCCAGTATAGTTAGCATAGCATTATATTAATTTCAGTTGTACAATATAGTGATTCAACAATTGCATTTATCACCCAGTGCTCATCACAACAAGCGGTCTCCTTAATCCCCACCACCTATCACCTATCATCATCCATCACCCTCTGGTAATCATCAGTTTGTTCTCTATAGCTAAGAGTCTGTTTCTTGCTTTGTCTCTCTCTCTTTTTTTTCCTTTGTTCATTTGTTTTTTTCCTTAAATTCTATATATGAGTGAAATCACGTGGTATTTGTCTCTTATTTCACTTAGAATTATACTCTCTAGCTCCAACCATGTTGTTGCAAATGGCAAGATTTCACACTTCTTATGGCTGAGTAATATTCCACTATATACATATATATACCTGGAGCTAAGGTATATGTATATAGTGAAATATTTTATATACATGTGTATATATATAATATATACAATGGAATATTGTTATATAATATATATAATAATGGAATATTATATATATATATATACACATATATATGGATGCGTTTTATATATATATATATATAAAGTGCATCTTCTTTATCCATTTATCTATTGATGTATGCTTCCATAATCTGGCTATCATAAATAATGCTGCAATAAATGTATGGGTGCATATATCCTTGTGAATTAGTGTTTTTGTATTTTTTGGGTAAATACCCAGTAGTGCAATTACTGGATTGTAGGGTAGTTCTATTTTTAACTTTTTGAGGAACCTCCATACTATTTTCCACAGTGGCCGCACCAGTTTGTATTCCCACCAACAGTGCACAAGGGTTCCTTTTTCTTCACATCCCCACCAGCACTTGTTGTTTCTTGTGTTGTTGATTTTAGCCATCCTGACAGGTCTGAGGTAATATCTCATTGTAGTGTTGATTTGCATCATTTCCCTGATAATGAGTGATGGTGAGTATCTTTTCATATGTGTGCAGGACCACTCCTCTTCATATAAATCCAAAATTATAATGTTAGTCTTCACCAAAATAACAACAATAATAACAATAATAATCAGTAGTAGTAGTAGTAGTAGTAGTAGTAGTAATATTAAAACCCCCCAGATCTGTTAGGAATTTGATTCTAAGTGCATTAAGAGAATTAACATCTTTGCAACATTTAGTCTCCCAATATATTAATACAGCATTTCTCTCCATTTAATTGGATCATAGTTAATGTTCAACAGAAGTTTATAACTTTCTCAGTAAAGGTCATAGACATTGTTAGATTTATCCAAATGTCATTTATATTGTGTTCTATATTTCATTCTATATTGTAAATTGTGTAGTTTTAAAATTACATTTACTATAGTAACTTCACTGTGGAGAAACCTGGCAGACACCACCTTAACCAAGTGGTCCAGGTTAACATTACCAATAATGTTACGTTGTATGATATGATAAAATCATGAGGTCCATTCTACCAAAGACTTCACTACTACTCTTCAAAAGTGTCAGGGCTCTGAAAAGAAAAGAGCAAGGAATAGCTGCAAATTGGGGTAAAGAGATATAGCTACCCAGACTTGATCCTGAAACAGAAAAAGGGTATCAGTAGAAAAACTGAGAAAATCTGAATAAAGGCATAGCGAGGTAACATTATTGTACCAATGTCAATTTCTTAGTTTTGAAAAAAAAAATCCCATGGCCACATGGGATGTTAATAATTTCAGAATACAATGTTCTTAAAATCATATTCTCTGGTTTTTGTTGTCATTTCTGGTCTATAGAAATGTAACTGGCCCACTTATACTGCTTTGGTATCCAAAACCCTTGCTAAACTCTCCAGTTAATTCTAGCAATTCAGCTGTAGAGTTCTGGAAATTTTCTACATAGACAATTACACCAATTTGCCAATTTGTTTTTCTTCCTTTCCATTCCTACACCTTTTCTTTTATGATTGTCTCCCCCCTCCCCCACTGCCCATCTTATTCTACTGGCTAGCATCTCCGGTAAGATCTCTATTCTAACCTATATTGAATATAAATGGTGGTATCAGGGATCTTTATCTTTTAAGACTTAAATTATCTCCTCTGACATGGCTGTAGCAACATTTTTTTCTAGATATGTCTCCTGTGGCAAGGGAAATATAAGCAAAAATGAATTATTGAGACTATATCAAAATAAAAAACTTCTGCACAGTGAAGGAAACAATCAACAAAAGTAAAAGACAATCTACTAAATGGGAGACGATATTTGCAAATGACATATCCAATAATGGGTTAGCATCCAAAATATATAAAGAACTTACACAACTCAACACTCAAAACCCAAATAACCCAATTAAACAATGGGCAGAAGACATGAACGGACATTTCTCCAAAGAAGATATCCAGATGTAGCTAAGAGACACATGAAAAGATACTCAACATCACTCATTATTGGGGAAATGCAAATCAGAACCACAATTAGGTATCACTTTACACCTGTCATAATAGCTAAACTCAAAAACACAAGAAGTAACACGTGTTGGCAAGGATGTGGAGAAAAAGGGACCCTCGTGCACTGTTGGTGGGAATACAAACTGGTGCAGCCACTGTGGAAAACAGTATGGAGGTTCCTCAAAAAATTAAAAATGGAACTACCCTACGATCCAGTAATTGTACTACTGGATATTTACCCCAAAAATACAAAAACACTAATTTGAAAGGACACATGTACCCCTATGTTTATTGCAGCATTATTTACAAGAGCCAAGTTATGGAAGTAACCCAAATGTCCATCAATAGATGAGTGGATAAAGAAGTGACATATCTCACACACACACACACAGACACACAGGAATATTATTCAGCTGTCAAAGGGAATGAAATCTTGCCATTTGCAACAACATGGATGGAGCTAGAGAATATAATGCTAAGCAAAGTCAGTCAGTCAGAGAAACAAATACCATGTGATTTCACTCAGATTTGGAAAGAAGCAAAACAAAGGAATAAAAAGAGAGACAATCCAAGAAACAGACTTTTAGCTATAGAGGACTGATGGTTTCCGGAGGGGAGATGAGTGGGGGAATGGATGAAATAGGTGATGGGGATTAAAGGGTACACTTATCTTGACGAGCACTGAGTCATGTATATAGAATTGTTGAATCACTGTATTGTATACATGAAACATATTAATATAACACTGTATGTTAACCATACTGGAATTAAAATAAAAAACTTTAAAAAAAGACTTATCTCTGTGATGGCCAGAGATAATCTTAATTTCATCAGAATAATCTAAAAAGCAGTTAGTTGCTTTTACTTTGAACATTCCCACAGAGATAGCAATATCATTGTGATTTTTCTTTTTTTGTTTTAAATACTGAAATGTTTTTTCAAAAGGCATGAAAGAGTATAACACAAAGAAAAGGAAGTAACATGAAGACAAAAAAGAAAAGCAATATAAAAGCTGTGCCATTAACCATGTTAACCTGTAGACAATTAACACTGTCCAAACTCTACCTTCCCCCTGTGTCACAGTGTGGAGCTGTCACTGAGAAGTGGCTGCCTAGCCTATATGTAGAGTCGACATTTCCAAACCTTCCCTCGCCCATTATACCAGGTGTGGCCTTGTGCATAGTTTTCCCCAGAAGGATGTCAGTGCAAGTGGCGGACTGTCAGTTCTCAGGTTCAACCTGAACTTTTCAGACGCACGTGAGGTGTGTTCCTGCTCTTTCCCCAACTGCTGGAGGACTCAAAGGCCCACGTTACAGAAAGTCAGCTATCAATCAGGAATGCCTTCAATACACTGGTTATTAGCAATAAATACATTTTACTTAGGTTTAGTCTATCATATTTTTTGGAGTCCATTTATTACAGCAGGTAGTTTTCACTAACATGAAAAATGTATCTTTAAGTGGGGTATAGACCAAACACAAAATCTAAAATACATGGCAACTGCTTAGCAGCCAAGCAGCAGGAAATAAAGAAACTGAGTAAAGGATGGGAAGATAGTTATGTCATGTAGTCACAAAAACGTAATAAAAATATTATTTGCCAAAAGGAAACTGTGATAGAAATAAAAAAGTGGTTGCCTCCAGGGGAGAAAAGCAGTGAATTAACTGGAAAACAGCATACATCTGGGGTAATAGAAGTGTTCTATACCTTATTCGGGGCAGTGGTTTTTACAGATGTATACAGCTGTCAAAACTCACTGAACTGAATGCTTAAGAGCTGTGTGTTTACTGTATGTAAATTATGCCTCAATTTTTTTTTTTAAATGCCTGAGATAGCTTCAAAGGCACAATGGTGTCTGCCAAGTGTACAGCTGTAGGGTAAAGGAGATGGAAAACAGAATACTAGAATAACAGTATTACTTGCTGCTTTTCTTGAGAATTTACAAGCAAGGAATGTAAACAGGCAAGAACTAACAGACTGGAGAGCAGAAATGAGAGGGAACAGAGAATCCAGAAATTTGGGGGCCCCAAGGGTTAGAAACGCTGACTGCTTCTGGATTTCACACAGTAAGAGAGAAGGGCAAAAAGCTGTGAGCAAAAATGTCCGTTAGGTTTTCTCAGGTAAACAGAGGGAAGTCAGCCTTACTGCAGATCAGGTTAAGTATGTTACTTCCCATGAAACCTATTTCAGATGGCCATATTGACAGCACCCAGAAAGATAAGAGAGGGAAGAACAGAAGTAAGGAAGCAAAGAAATAAAATAGGCTGGGATTTTTTTGGTGTGCTTTTTGGTTAGAGTTACCATATAATTTATTGTCCAAACTGGGACAGTTTTGAGAGTGAAAGAGGGAATTATTACTTGCCATGCATAAGAGATATATATAAACTATGACTCCCTCTGCCTGACTGGGACATGTAGTCACTCTATTACTAGCACATGGAATTAACTACAAAACGATAGATGAGGGCCAAATTAAGTTTCAGAGGGAATAACATTGACAAAAAACCCATAACCCTTGCCTATAAGCCTTTCACCCTTCAAACAATGCTCACACAGCCAAAACTGCAGGGACAAAAAGAAAGAAAGAAAGAAAGGTTACATAACCTCCAAGGACGACATATTCCCCAATGTCCACATAAGTTGACCTTGGAGGAAAATAAACAAGGAAGAACCTTCGGGAAGGCAGAATTATGTCCTACAGAATAGTGAACAATGGAATTCCTTCTAGAGAGGAGAAGGACCAGAGTCTAATCAAGGGATATCTTCTATCCTAAGCAAAAATTCTTGCCATCTCCTTTTTTTGTCACTGTCAATATTCCTAATTCTAAATGTTCCCCCAGCTTTTGGAAATTAAACATAAACTTATAATTTGCTAACTGGGCCCAATGCAATAAATTATGGGCATTGCACATAGCATGATGGTGGTGAGAATAAATCCAAAAAGTCTTTTACAAAGATCACTGAACTGACTGCCAGGAGGCCATGATTCTCTTCTAACCTTCATTATTAGCTGTGTGAACCTGGATAAATCATGATTTCTCAGGACTTTAGTTCCCTCACTCAGAAAGTAAATAAGAGGATGCCTTCCGGTTCTAATAAATCTAATTTAAAGTTCCTGACCTCACTGAACCAAAAGAACTACAAAATCCTCTATGAAATGTCATTACCTAGAGAATACATAATAAACTAGTTGGTCTGGTTTTATAGCAAAAGCAACTCAGCACAATTCTAAAAAGTTATATTGGCAAGAAAAATCCTGGCACTCTTTCATTTCTTGATTTTTCTGTATTATTTTGGTTTCATTACAGTACATTAAGGAATAAAATAGAACTTTTTTTTTAAAACTGGAAAAGACAATTACCTTCCATTTCATTAGGCTTTAGAAACTAATCCAAAAAGAAAGAGGAAACTGCACTGCACCTAAAAATTTCAATTCTTTTATAGTATATACAGACTAAAAGTTAGAATATTTTAAAAATAAAAATGCAATTTGGAGTAACTTTTAATCTAAAGATACCATAATAAAATATTTTATAAGTTATATAGTCAATAATAATAGTCACTGAATCCTAAAAACATTATTTTTTCAAATAATTAAAATTTGAAAAATATATCTGCTAAATTTCAACTTTTGATGCCCCTTCTAATTTTCAGAAGAAAATCCAATTCAGGACTTTGTCTTCCTCATTGAGAGAAGACAAAAACTAATATTCTACATGATACTTTATTAATCATAATTATTTAGCTTTATACATGTATAAAAATAAGAGCCAAACATTTTAAGAGAGTAAGGCCCAAACTTTGTCACTTGAAATCACTAGATGCTGGCACAAAGAAAAAATGGCAAATATTTTGCAAGTCCTGCTATCACATACCCTAGTATTATCAGTGAGTTTCTAACACAATCACAGTTATTGATTGTCACTGATTATAAAATTATGGATAGATGTTGGACTACTATATAAAACAAGAAATATCAACTCCGTTGTATCTGGAGAAAAGTTCACACTAATACTCTTGGGTGAATTAGTGAATCAAAAAAAGAAAAACAAGAATAAGTACCATGAACATACCTCGAATCTCTGAAAGAAAAATTTACAGGTATACATCAGATTATACAAAAATTTAAGTCTAAATGATGGGAAGTTATAAGTGAAATATTTTTTAAAAACCATTTAAGGAAACTATTTAGAGATATTTGACAATAACTCTCAGGTAAAGGAAGACATGCTTTTGTTATGAAAGAAATTACCCCTTAAAAAATATACTTCACAGGGTGCCTGGGTGGCTCAGTTAGTTAAGCATCTGACTCATGACTTCAGCTCAGGTCATGATCTCAGGGGGTAGTCTGCTTGAGATTCTCTCTTTCCCTCTCGCTCTACTCCACGGTTCTCTCTCTCTCTCAGATAAATAAATAAATCTTAAAAAAAAAAAAAAACTTCACAAATTTAGATGTTTCCACAGCAGCACTGATGTTGAGAAGTCTCTTGTTTTCTTTTTTTCAAAACACTTTGCATATGACAATTTTTTTTTCTTCTCTGGAAGAAGGCTTATTTTTCCTTCTGTTCTAGAAAATGATCTTATATTATTTCTTGGATGATTCTCTCCCATTTTCTCTTGCATCAGTGAGCTGCTATTGGACCTGCTGGGTTGTGTCGCTAATGATTTCTCCCTCAAATTTATCTTTCAACAGCTCAATGAGTTTCTTTCAGCCTTCAGATTTCTAATTTTTGAGAGTTATTTCCTCTTTTTTATTTTTCCTTTTCTTTAATTCTCCTTTTTAAAAAAGACTATTTTCTATGTAAAATCTCACATTTTCAAAGACAGTAATTATAGTTTCGCCTTCTCTACTAGGTCACAGTATCATACACTTTCTGTGTTCATATTTATGAGAATTACTGATGCCACCCACTTCTTATCAAAAAAAGAGTTGGAATTCTTGTTTCCTATTTCTTTTGTTTTGGATAGATATTTTAATAGGAGAAGGCAGAAAGTTCTTTATATGCCACCTTAAGATCAGAAGTTACAGTTTCTAAGTTAGTTCACATACGATTTGTAATGGTTGAATTTACTATAATTTTGGTCTGCTCGGCACACATTCCCATATCCCTTCTTCTCATTCCTTTGGAGGAAGGCTCCCTCACTCCCTGAGACCCCAAGGGGGCTTTCAGTCACTGGATGATGCACCTCTGTCACAGCACTGGTAAACATGCCCTAGGCTGGTCCACCAGAATACTCCATTCCCTGGGCCACAGTGATTATTCATCACATATGTGGCCAAACAGAGTTGATCCATTTCTTCTCTGAGGCTGATAGCTGGATGGGTGGCCCGACAAGTTCTCTTCCTCTGGGGATTGCTAAACCAGGAAGACAATAGTCTCAGGCTGCTGGTGGTCATTTTAGTGATCATAAGCCTGTCGGCATAATGATGAATAAAGAAACCAGCAGAGCTGAAAAAGGGTCCAGATGAGATCATTTGAGTTCCTGGCTGCAACCATGCCTGAAGCCAGATGCACCTCTGGAAACCATAGTTATATAAACAATTAAGTTCCTTTTATTTTCATAAGCTGGCTTGAGCTGGCTTTCTTTCACTTGCAACCAAAGGAGTCCTGATGAATTCATCATTTAATCAAAATGTTCCAAATTACTAACACTTGAACTATAAAACACTACTTCTTTGCCAAAAATTAAATAGCCTAGCTTTTTGTTAAAATAAAATCACAATCATAAATAACATATACAGTTGTCTCTTTTATTTGAGTATTCTCATGTTTTCAGGGTAGCAGTATCTTTGAGAATGAGGCATATATACTTTGTAGTATTACAAACCGTATAGCCACTAAACTACAGAATAATTTTCTTCCAGGTACTTCAAAAAGTCTTGTCATTTCTTAAACCCTTCTCTATCAGAGCTCTCACGTTTTAATAAAACTCAAGTTGCATGGTTATCTTACATAAAGGCTATGTGGAAAAAGAAAATAATAGATCTCAAAATATTTGTTCCATTAGAAGGAAAAGTTTGGTTTACATTCAAAAAATTATTCAGCCTCAATCTCTGACCCAGAGACTGGAAACAAAGATATTTTCAACCCAAGTATTTGTGAGAAGGAGGGAGACAGTGATAACATGCTTCCAAGGAGATAGGTAGGAATGCTTAGAAGTCATGTGTTCCTTGGATGCTCTCCCTGGAGTAACTTTCCTATTATTATGCATAGGCCATGCGCTCGCCAATCCAATGGTCAATGTCTAAGCTTCTGGGTTTGAAGATCTTGCCTGGGTCTCAGACCTACTACCACAAAATTTAAGCAATTAGCAAATCTGATGCTAAAAATATTAAAATGCATAACGTGATTTAGAATATTTCTTCAAATTTCAACTTAATGCTAGGGAATTATGTGCCAATAGCTGTCTTATATTTGTGACTCCAGCTCTTGGCACAATCCTGCAGAACTGGGGTTGTGTTATTGCATATGTGGGTGGTTATTAAATGCTTTATAATGATTATGTTAAAGGTCATATTCCTCATACACATAACTTCACTTACTATTATGAGTTAGATGTGTACATGAGTAGACAATGGTCTCCTTCCATTAAATGCAAACTGGCTGAAATTACTGTTTAAGTTGCCAGGTTGTAAGAGAGAAGAGATCAAATTAATGAGGGTGAAGTTGTATAATCAGTTTATAAAACAAATCATGCTGAGGTCAAGGCTGACATCGCCAACTCCCACTCATCTAAGTAACCTTAAAAATGTGACCTTCTCTATTTTCCCGCCACCATTGCTCTAATTCAAGCTGTTTCTTATTTCTCTTCCATTCACATGCAGTTGTGAATCATTTATCTTGGCAAACATGAATTCCATCATGTCACCCAGCTCAGAAACCTCTGAGGGCTTCCCACTGCTTGAGACACACAGGCCCAACTCCTCAGCAAGGCATTCAGGGCTCTCCTAAATTTGACCCATCCTTCTAATTCAGTGGTTCTCAACCACTAGGGGAGCTTTGAAAGATAAACAGGTTTATACCTTGTGCCCCAGAAATTCTATTTATTAGTTCTGGGGTAAGATCTAGGGACTTGTATTTTCAAAAATTTCTCTAGATGACTTTTATTCACTGCCAGCGTTGAACCACCGGTGTAATTTTCTCACCTATTATTTCACCCAACATGAACAAACCTTCTGTTCCAGCCAGTAATGCTGATTTGTTTGTTTGTATCTCTAGTTCTCCTTTCATGCTGTTAATCCAACCTGGAATGTCATTTCCTCTCCTAGCTCTTTATTTAAATTTAAATCTCTACCATTCCTCTAAGACTAACTGAAATCCCACCACCATCTTTACAACCATTGTGAATCATAATAATATTGCCATTCTGATAACCCCAAGAGCATTTGTTACCTTCATGAAGTACTTTATGGCAATTAATAACATATTGTTTGCACTGTGAGTGTTTTTTCATACTTCACTCCCTGTATTCCTGGCTCCTGGAGGGAAAGTAAACTTTTCATAATATCTTTGGTTCTCATTCCCTAGCCCCTTGAACCTATGAAAGCATTAAACATAAAGCAGACATTCACTCATGTGCTCAAAGCTTATGATGACTAAACAAATTAAAGTCTCTAAAATTTATGATGTGTATATAACAACATAAGTTATCAACCTTCAGCGTTGTTTATGCACACACTGATGAGTTTTTCATGGGCAGCATCACTACGCCCATGTAGAAATGATAATCACTAGTCCACAAAACCTGATATGATGTCAAACATAGGGTTGGTTGATGCCTAATAAATGTGTTTCTCCTACAGACAGAAGTATTTTCCGTATTTATGTATTCAATTCCCGTAAGTTCACAGAACAACAGAAAGGAAGAAGTAGTAAAACAGTTCTAATCTGTCAATACCTGACTTAAAATGACCCACCCATGTGATAAAACAGTTGAAGACTCAAGACAGAATCAGGGGGCGCCCGGGTGGCTCAGTTGGTTAAGCAACTGCCTTCAGCTCAGGTCATGATCCCAGGGTCCTGGAATCAAGCCCCGCATCGGGCTCCCTGCTCGGCCGGAAGCCTGCTTCTTCCTCTCCCACTCCCCCTGCTTGTGTTCCCTCTCACGCTGTCTCTCTCTCTCTCCCTGTCAATTAAATAAATAAATAAAATCTTAAGAAAAAAAAAAAACACAGAATCAGGATAGCTGATTACTATCCTCATCTACTGCAAGGAGGACCAGAAGAGCAAGTGTTCCCTTGCCCTCAATTTAGAAGACATAAGAGTATCAATAACCTATGGTAAATGTCTCTTATGCAAATACTGAAAACCAAAAACTACTGGCAGGAGAGCATCCAATATGCCGAGCAGTGCCAGAGCTCCAGCTCAGGCTTTCCTCTTGCTCAAGCTGCCCAGAAAGGTACTATTCTGCTTCTAGGGCACGGGAGATGTAATTCCACTCTCAGAGCTAGAATTTCTCTACAAAACAGTGTCATGCATGATGACTTCCTGTAGTTCAAGTAGCACTGGTACTTATGAGTTAAATAGTCTTGGGAGGACTCACTGAGAACCAAACCACTATTTATAACATTGTTTTTTTAGGAAAATGTTTTCTCCATTCCAAACAACAGAATTAGATATGAACTTTTGGAATCCAATTTATTTCATAGATTCAGAACTGACTGTATCTTGTTAATTACACCATGGTTAGTATTTTCCTAGGATAAGATGGCAGTGTGGAGGCTTGCCAGGAGTGCGTAACAGGAATGAAGAATTGCCATGAACATGGACCATATGTGACTATAAGGATGAAAGACAGAGAGGACGATGAAAAAAAAATCCAGGCACATTATTAATTTATTAAGCAAATATTTACTGAGCACTACTGAGGCTATGCTGAATGCTGGGAGAGACAAAAATTACTCAGACAAGAAGTTTGATTCTATAGTCCTTACAACCTAAGATGGGAGATAAGTAAACACAAATAATAAAGGTGCCTGGTAAAATGTGCTATGATAATGATAAAAACAAAATATTAGATGAAGTCAGCAGAGAAAGCTAGTGGTTCAACTGGAGCAATCAGGGAAAGCTCCATGGATGAGCTTGCACCTGGCTGAGCCTTCAGGGTTTGCACAAGATTTCAATAAGCAGAGGACACAGTGAGGGCGAAGGAGAGAACATCATAGAAAAAAACATCAAGAAATACAGTACACATCAGGCCATGGAAGCATGAAAAATGATGAGAATTCAGAGAAGAGGAAAGAGTCCAGTTGGCTAAGGTGATGGATATTTTTAGGAGCTGGGTAGAGGGCTTTGAATACCAGGCAATGGAACATGGACTTTATCCAATGGTGAGTGGGCAGCCATTAAAGTGTTTTAAAAGTATTAGAGTTCTATATGCTGATCTATCCAGCAGTGGAATACAGGATGGAGGAAGAGTGAATGAAGACAGAAGACCATTAGAGATAATTATATTAGTCGAAGTTGGTTAAGATGACCTTTCAAAGCTAAGTTTTTGAATAAATAAACATTTAAGGTTCAAGTACTAGTTCATTATTAAATATCTCCCTCCAATAATCACAAACATATAAATCATTTAGAAAAGCCATACAAAGCCTTAAAAATCTGAAAAACATAGTATTAGCTATAATGGAAAAACCACCTTTAAAAATATTAAGTTTGGCATACAGTCAGGACCTGATGACTAGGCTTAATGCAAAATAAAGGAGGATTTTGAGGTGTTAATCGCATTTTAAAAATAATACCAAGAGTTTAAATATTACATTTTTAATAAGCATATGAAATTTACTAAGAAATCATCTTTCTACTATTTTCCAAGACCAATGATGCAATATATAAGGTGACTCTAAGATATTCTGAGAAATTTGAGTTGAGAAAGTGTCAGAGGTACTGGACTTAATTCTTTACATGTTAAATCAATTTTAAGCTGGCATTAAAATGGATACGAGGAGACTTACTTGAAGTGATTTGACTTAGCAAATGTCTTCTAAACTTCAAATTTTCAGTATTGGATGAAACACAGCATTCATCTTTATCTGAAAATAAATGTAATGGAAGTAATGAAATTGAAAGAATTGATAGGTAGCTTATAGAAGCCAATTATATGATTACACCTTAAAGACCACAAGAGAGTTATATGAGGTCCTATAAAACTGACATAACTTATACTATGTATAATTTAAGAACGTAAGATAAAAATCTCAAGCTATGCCCAAAGACTTCTAAAATAGGAAATATAATACATTCCCTTCATATATTTTTGTCAATCTCCTCAAAATTCTGAAAAATACATTATTAGATATTCAAGCCTGATTCACACTGAATTCTTTAATTTAGCCAATAATCAAGCCCTCTTTGGTTCTAATATCATGGAGAGCAGGGAAAGATGAAGTTGCATAAGAGACAGTTTCTGTCCTCAAGAAACCCACACACTACACAAGGAGACAAACATGAACAACTCCGTATCAAGGCAGATAATAATAAGCGTACAAGTGGTACGAAGTGTATGGGATTGTGGAGAGGGTTAATTACTACAGGAAAAATGTGGAAAGGTTGTGTTATGGACTGAATTGTAGCCCCCTGAAGTTCATGTAGTAACTCCCTAATCTCCAGTACCTCAGAACGTGACTTATTTGAAGATAAGGCCCTTAGAAAGGTAATTAAGTTAAAATCAGGCTGTTAAAGTGGGCCCTAATACAATCTGACTACTGTCTTGCAAGAAGAGATTAGGACACACAGAGAGGCACCAGGGATGTGCACACACAGTAGAAAGACCATGTGAGGACACAGCAAGATGATCATCTGCAAGCCAAGAGAGAAGCCTCAGAAGAAATCAAACCTGTGGACACCTTGATCTTGGATGTCTAGCTTCTAAAACAGCAAATAAATTTCTGTTAAGTCATCCAGTCTGTACTGTTTTGTTTTGCAGTCCTAGCAAACTAACATACCCTGTAGAGGTAATAATCAGATAAAGGTAAGGGTTGGAAACAACATTCAAAGAAGAAACAAAAATTATTTTAGGCATACAGGCCAAAATGTACAGTGTGAAATAAGTCACTATACTTCCATAATACGAGTATAGTTTGGGGAGAAGGAAGAGAAGAGATAAGTGAGAATGGGAGTGGAGGGGAGAAGAGAGGGAGGTGAAGAAGGGGACTGATAGGCCAACAGATAGATAAGGACTAGAACTTGGGGTTCAGGTCATACTGTAAAAGGGCCTGAATACTGCATTCAGTATATGGGCTTTTATTTTATACATAAAAGGAGCCATCAATGGTTTTCAGTAGAAAATGTGTTTGAATTTGTATTTTGGAATGATGGCTCTGGTTTTGGAGCATGAGTTACTATGAAAAGATCCCCAAGGCAGTGAGACCTGTTTTGCTACTGCCATAGTCAAAATTAGAAACCAGGGCAATTGCAATGGAAGTAAAACATTAAAAATTCTCTGAAGATGTGCTTGAGAATGACAACCAGAATAACCACCCCATCACTTATGCATGACTGAGAACCGGAAAAACTACCACCATTCAGTTATAGTTACAAATGCAGAGTGTCTTGGGCCCCAACAGGCCTTTCCTTTCAGTTACAACCATACATTGTGTGTATCAAATATCACCTCAAAAAATCAACCAATCCAAAGACTTGCCTCCCTTCTAATATCTGACCCTAGAACTTCAGAGCTCAACATATAATCAGTAAACACCTGAAACTCATTTCCTCAAAAGAGGCACCACTTCAGAATCATCTGTGTGGTCTCTCTTGCTACAGCAAGTCAATAAAACAGTTTGCTTATCTCCTAAAAGGTGTATTTATTTGATAAGGGGGGTTTGCACAAAATATGGATGCCCATCAGTGAAGTCAAGGAAGAAGAGAAAAAGGAAGGAGAGCCTTGTCCCACCTTTTCATGGAAGAAGGAAAATTAAGAACTGAACAGTCACTGATGACCTTAGAAAAAAATTTCAGGAAGGCAATAAAAGAAAGCAAACACTTCCAGTAAGAACTGAAGAGAAAGGAGAAGTGAAATTAACTAGTAAATTTTACTCTTCTAAGAAGGCTGGCATAGTTTGAAAGTGAAGGTGAATCTTTAACAAGGATTTTTGCTGTTGTTACTGTTTCGTTGTTTTGTTTTGTTTTCATTTTTAATGCTAGTAGAAGAAAGACACGGAGAGGGAGAGTGACAAATACAAGAGAAAAAGGGAACAAGAACTCTGGTAGTGTTAGCCATGTTAAAGAGGGAAAACAGTTCCTTCTCTATGATTAGAAATGAAGGAAAGGATGGGTGATAAATATAAAGAAAAATTATTGTGTGTGAGGGGGTAAAGTTGAGGGAGTTAAGATCCAATGGCAAGACCATCTATTGACATAGAGAGGTTGAAAGAGGGAGAGAAAGGAGAGAAAAAGAGACAGTATATGAATGAAGGAATATTTGAATTTAAGAAAGAAAAAAAAATTGCCAGAGGAGTAAGGAAAAGAGAGCGGGCTTTCAGTGTTTGAGATCTAGGAATGCTTCTGGTTGACAGAGCTGAGCAAGTTAAAAAATAATGAGTTCTGAGTATCAGAAACTCAAAAACATGAATTAAGAGCAGATTATAAATCACATAGTGTGGGGTGGAGAGGACAGTTCTAGGTCTGATGCTGACATAATTGAGGAAGTTGGAGCAATGTCCTGTAAATCAAACAATACCAAGACTTAGAAACAGGAGGTGGCAGTGTAAGAGAGGAGAAGGAACTGATGCACAAAGGCGGCACTCTAATCACCGAATTGACAGTGGTCAGCAAAGGAACACATCAACTGTCCTTTAAATCTAAGATGAGATCCATCGAGGGGTGCCTGGGTGGCTCAGTCTGTTAAGCATCTGCCTTTGGCTCAGGTCATGATCCCAAGGTCCTGAGATCGAGCAGGGAATCTGCTTCTTCCCCTCCCTCTGCCCCCACCCCACTCATGCTCACTCTCTCTCATAAATAAATAAAATCTTTTAAAAAATTTAAAAACTAAATTTAGATCCACTGATAGATGAATGTGATGTACTATACACACACACACAGATATATATATAATGGACTATTATTCAGGCATAAAAAATGAAATGTTGCCATTGGATGGATCTAGAAGTTATTGCTAAGTGAAATAAGTCAGTGAGAATAAGACAAATACCACATGATTTCACTAATATGTGGAATTTAAGAAACAAAACAAATGAACAAAGAAAAAAAGAGACAACTTGGGGTGTCTGGGTGGCTCAGTCATTTAAGCGTCTGACTCTTGGTCTCAGCTCAGATCTTGATCTCAGGGTCATAAGTTCAAGCCCGGCGTTGGGCTCCATGCTGGGCGTGGAGCTTTAAAAAAAGAAAAGAAAAGAAAAGAAAAAGGGACGAGCAAACAAAACAAAACAAAAAAACAATCTAAAATATAGAGAACAAAACAGATGGTTAGCAGAGGGGAGATGGGTGGAGGGATGAGTGGTGAAACAGATAAAGGGGATTAAGAGCAGACTTATCTTGATGAACACTAAGTAATGTATATAAGTGTTCAATCATTGTATTGTACACCTGAAACTAATATAACACTGTATCTTAAATATCTAGAATTAGAAAAATTCAGTACTTTTTCTTGAGATGGCCATGCAAAAAAAAAAAAGGACTGTCCACAAAAGCCAGGTTTAAATTTCTAGGGAGGATAGGGAAGAAGAGTTCTAGGGAAAGATCAAAGTTATAAAAACTTGTTCAAAATAGAGCACAGGATCCAGATGACATAAGGAACTGGAAGTAGGCCAGTAGAACTGTGGGTTCCATGAGAAGAAGGTAGGACTGACTCCTTGGAAAAAAGAACATGATAAGAGGGGGGAGGAGCAAGAAGGCAGAGGAGTAGGAGACCTGGATTTCGTCTAGTCCCAGGAATTCAGCTGGATAGGGATCAAACCATTCTGAACACCTACAAACTCAACAGGAGATTGAAGAAAATAGCAACAACTCTCTGAACAGAAAAACGACCACTTTCTAGAAGGTAGGACGTGCGGAGAAGTGAATCCGAGGCAATATTCCGGAGGCTAGACGGCGGGGAAGGGGGCCTCCGTCCGCCGCTTCTGGCAAGTGATAGAGCCTTGGAGCACAAAATCGGAACTTCTGGAAGTTGGCTCTGCTGAGGGACATTGCTCCAGTGGCTAAGCGGGGGGTGGAACTCTCGCGGGGACAGTGTGGTCTCAGGACCCTCGGGGTCACATAAAGACTGGGGGTGCCTGAGTGCGGCAGAGCTCCCAGGAATCGGAGCAGGGAAGCTGGCTGCAGAGACAGAGCCGAGGAGTGGGCTCTCAGCTCGGGGTTGCCATAAAACGTGATCCACAGCACAGTCGGGCCACTGCTCCTCCAGCAGGGACCCAACAAGCGGCAGATCCGGGGAGACTCCCCTTCCTCCCCCGGGAGGAGCGGCATGGGAGCGCACTGCAGGGATCTGCTGGGTTTGGAGACTCCACACGGGGTCAGGTGCCAGAGATAGAAATGCTCGGTCACAGGCCGGGTGCACACGGAGTGCGGCCGGAGACCGGGAAGACGGGGGTGAGTGACTGCTTTTCTCTGGGGGCTCACTGAGGAGCAGGGCCCCGAGTTCTTGGCTCCTCTGGGGCAGAGATTGGGAGGCCGTTTTCACTCTCGGCTTCCAAAGCTGTATGGAAAGCTTGCAGGGAACAAAAGCTCCAGAGAGCAAACCTGAGCAGATTACTCAGCCTGGACCGGCAAGGGAGGGGCAATTCCGCCTCCGGCAAAGATATTTGGGAACCACGGCAAAAGGCCCCTCCCCCAGAAGATCAGCAAGAACAGCCAACCAAGACCAAGTTTACCGATCAATGAGAACGGCAGAACTCCAGCGCTAGGGGAATACTGCACATAGAATCCATGGCTTTTTCCCCATGATTCTTTAGTCTTTCAAAGTTAATTTTCTTAATTTTCTTTTTTTTTTTAATTTTTCTTTCTCCCTTTTTCAACCAACATCTTATCAATCCCTTTTTTAAAAAATCTTTTTTATTTCCCATTTTTGGAGTCATATTCTATCCCTTCACAGTAGTTACCCTTAGTTTTGGTGTATATATATATATATATATATACATATGTTGTATATGTATACATATATACATATGTTTGGTGTGTATATATATATATATATATACATATAAATACATATATATATATATGTTATTCTCTTTAAAATTTTGGGATACAGTTTCTTCTAACACCAAAATATATCCTAAATATCTAGTGTATGGCTTTGTTCTAGTCTCCTGCATGATCACATTCTCTCCCTTTTTTTTTTAATCCTCTTCTTTCTTTTTCCAACCAACTTCTTATCAATTCTTTTTATAAAATCTTTTATCATTTTCATGTTTACAGTCATATTCCATCCCTTCATCATATTTACCCTTATTTTTGTACATATATAAGCTTTTCTTTCTTTAAAATTTTGGGAGGCACTTGCTTCTAACAGACCAAAACATGCCCAGAATCTACTGTGTGGCACTGATCTATGCACCAGCCTGATCATATTTGATCATATTCTGGTTTTTTGTTTGTTTTTATCTTTTTCTTTTTCTTTTTTTTTTTTTTTCCCCCGGTTTCAGGTCTCTTCTGATTTGTTTAGTATAGATTTTTCTGGGGTCGTTTTTACCCTGTTAGCGTTTTGTTCTCTCATTCATCTATGCTCCTCAGGACAAAATGACAAGATGGAAAAAAATCACCTCAAAAAAAAGAACAAGAGGCAGTACTGACTGCCAGGGAACTAATCAATACGGACATTAGTAAGATGTTGGAACTAGAGTTCAGAATGACGATTTTAAAGATACTAGCTGGGCTTGAAAAAAGCATGGAAGGTATTAGAGAAACCCTTTCTGGAGAAATAAAAGAACTAAAATCTAACCAAGTCAAAATCAAAAAGGCTATTAATGAGGTGCAATCAAAAATGGAGGCTCTAACTGCTAGGATAAATGAGGCAGAAGAGAGAATCAGTGATATAGAAGACCAAATGATGGAAAATAAAGAAGCTGAGAAAAAGAGAGATAAACAACTACTGGATCATGAGGGCAGAATTCGAGAGATAAGTGATACCATAAGATGAAACAATATTAGAATACTTGGGATCCCAGAAGAAGAAAGAGAGAGAGGGGCAGAAGGTATATTGGAACAAATTATAGCAGAGAACTTCCCTAATTTGGGGAAAGAAACAGGCATAAAAATCCAGGAGGCACAGAGAAACCCCCCTCAAAAGCAATAAAAATAGGTCAACACCCCGACATCTCATAGTAAAACGTACGAGTCTCAGAGACAAGGAGAAAATCCCGAAAGGAGCTCGGGAGAAGAGATCTGTAACCTACAATGGTAGAAACATTAGATTGGCAACAGACCTATCCACAGAGACCTGGCAGGCCAGAAAGGACTGGCAGGATATATTCAGAGCACTAAATGAGAAAAATATGCAGCCAAGAATACTATATCCAGCTAGGCTGTCACTGAAAATAGAAGGAGAGATAAAAAGCTTCCAGGACAAACAAAAACTAAAGGAATTTGCAAACACGAAACCAGCCCTACAAGAAATATTGAAAGGGGTCCTCTAAGCAAAGAGAGAGCCTAAAAGTAACATAGACCAGAAAGGAACACAGACAATATACAGTAACAGTCACCTTACAGGCAATACAATGGCACTAAATTCGTATCTTTCAATAGTTACCCTGAATGTAAATGGGCTAAATGCCCCAATCAAAAGACACAGGCTATCAGATTGGATTAAAAAACAATACCCATCGATATGCTGTCTGCAAGAGACTCATTTTAGACCCAAAGACACCCCCAGATTGAAAGTGAGGGGGTGGAAAACCATTTACCATGTTAATGGACACCAAAAGAAAGCTGGGGTGGCAATCCTTATATCAGACAAATTAGATTTTAAACCAAAGACTATAATAAGAGATGAGGAAGGACACTATATCATACTTAAAGGGTCTTTCCAACAAGAAGATCTAACAATTGTAAACATCTATGCCCCTAACATGGGAGCAGCCAATTATGTAAGCCAGTTAATAACAAAAGCAAAGAAACACATTGACAACAATACAATAATAGTGGGGGACTTTAACACCCCCCTCATGGAAATGGACAGATCATCTAAGCAAAAGATCAACAAAGAAATAAAGACTTTAAATGACACACTGGACCAAATAGACTTCACAGATATATTCAGAACATTCCATCCCAAAGCAACAGAATACGCATTCTTCTCTAGTGCCCATGGAACATTCTCCAGAATAGATCACATCCTAGGTCACAAATCAGGTCTCAACTGGTACCAAAGGACTGGGATCATTCCCTACATATTTTCAGACCACAATGCTTTGAAACTAGAACTCAATCACAATAGCAAAGTCAGAAAGAACCCAGATACATGGAGGCTAAAGAGCATCCTACTGAAGAATGAATGGGTCAACCAGGAAATTAAAGAAGAATTAAAAAAATTCATGGAAACCAATGAAAATGAAAACACAACTGTTCAAAACCTTTGGGATGCAGCAAAGGCAGTCCTAAGAGGAAAGTATATAGCAATACAAGCCTTTCTCAAGAAACAAGAAAGGTCTCAAATACATAACCTAACCCTACGCCTAAAGGAGCTGGAGAAAGAACAGCAAATAAAGCCTAAACCCAGCAGGAGAAGAGAAATAATAAAGATCAGAGCAGAAATCAATGAAATAGAAACCAAAAGAACAGTAAAACAGATCAACGAAACTAGGAGCTGGTTCTTGGAAAGAATAAACAAGATTGATAAACCCCTGGCCAGACTTATCAAAAAGAAAAGAGAAATGACCCAAATAAATAAAATCACGAATGAAAGAAGAGAGATCCAAAAAATTATAAGAACATATTATGAGCAACTATATGCCAGCAAATTAGATAATCTGGAAGAAATGGATGCATTCCTAGAGATGTGTAAACTACCAAAACTGAACCAGGAAGAAATAGAAAACCTGAACAGCCCTATAACCACTAAGAAAATTGAAGCAGTAATCAACAATCTCCCAAAAAACAAAAGCCCAGGGCCAGATGGCTTCCCAGGGGAATTCTACCAAACATTTAAAGAAGAATTAATACCTATTCTTCTGAAACTGTTCCAAAAAATAGAAATGGAAGGAAAACTTCCAAACTCATTTTATGAGGCCACCATTACCTTGATCCCCAAACCAGACAAAGACCCCATCAAAAAGGAGAATTACAGACCAATATCCTTAATGAACATGGATGCAAAAATTCTCACCAAAATACTAGCCAATAGGATCCAACAGGACATTAAAAGGATTATTCACCACGACCAAGTGGGATTTATCCCTGGGCTGCAAGGTTGGTTCAACATCCGCAAATCAATCAATGTGATACAATACATTAATAAAAGAAAGAAGAAGAAACATATTATCCTCTTGATAGATGCAGAAAAAGCATTTGACAAAGTACAGCATCCTTTCTTGATCAAAACTCTTCAGAGTATAGGGAAAGAAGGTACATACTTCAATATCATAAAAGCCATCTATGAAAAACCCACAGCGAATATCATTCTCAATGGGGAAAAGCTGAGAGCTTTCCCCCTAAGGTCAGGAACACGGCAGGGATGTCCACTATCACCACTGCTATTCAACATAGTATTAGAAGTGCTACCCACAGCAATCAGACAACAAAAAGAAATAAAAGGCATCTGAATTGGCAAAGAAGTCAAACTCTCACTCTTTGCAGATGATATGATACTTTATGTGGAAAACCCAAAAGACTCCACCCCAAAACTGCTAGAACTCATACAGGAATTCAGTAAAGTGGCAGGATATAAAATCAATGCACAGAAATCAGTGGCATTCCTATACACCAACAAGAAGAAGAAAGAGAAATTAAGGAGTCAATCCCATTTATAATTGCACCCAAAACCATAAGATACCTAGGAATAAATCTAACCAAAGAGGCAAAGGATCTGTACTCAGAAAACTATAAAATACTCATGAAAGAAACTGAGGAAGACACAAAGAAATGGAAAAACGTTCCATGCTCATGGACTGGAAGAACAAATATTGTGAAGATTTCAATGCTACCTAGAGCAATCTACACATTTAATGCAATCCCTATCAAAATACCATCAACTTTTTTCAAAGAAATGGAAAAAATAATCCTAAAATTTGTATGGAACCAGAAAAGACCCCGAATAGCCAGAGGTATATTGAAAAAGAAAAGCAAAGCTGGTGGCATCACAATTCCAGACTTCAAGCTCTATTACAAAGCTGTAATCATCAAGACAATATGGTACTGGCACAAAAACAGACATACAGAGCAATGGAACAGAATAGAGAGCCCAGAAATGGACCCTCAACTCTATGGTCAACTAATCTTCGACAAAGCACGAAAGAAGGTCCAATGGAAAAAAGACAGTCTCTTCAACAAATGGTGTTGGGAAAATTGGGACAGCCACATGCAGAAGAATGAAACTGGACCATTTCCTTACACCACACACAAAAATAGACTCAAAATGGATGAAAGACCTAAATGTGAGACAGGAGTCCATCAAAATCCCCGAGGAGAACACACACAGCAACCTCTTCGACCTCAGCCACAGCAACTTCTTCTTAGAAACATCGCCAAAGGAATGGGAAGCAAGGACAAAAATGAACTATTGGGACTTCATCAAGATAAAAAGCTTTTGCACAGCAAAGGAAACAGTCAACAAAACCAAAAGACAACCGACAGAATGGGAGAAGATATTTGCAAATGACGTATCAGATAAAAGGCTAGTATCCAAAATCTATAAAGAACTTCTTAAACTCAACACCCAAAGAACAAATGATCCAATCAAGAAATGGGCGAAGACATGAACAGACATTTTTCCAAAGAAGACATCCAAATGGCCAACAGACACATGAAAAAGTGCTCAACATTGCTCGGCATCAGGGAAATCCAAATCAAAACCTCAATGAGATACCACCTCACACCAGTCAGAATGGCTAAAATTAACAAGTCAGGAAACGACAGATTTTGGTGGGGATGTGGAGGAAGGGGAACCCTCCTACACTTTTGGTGGGAATGCAAGCTGGTGCAGCCACTCTGGAAAACAGTATGGAGGTTCCTCAAAAAGTTGAAAATAGAGCTACCCAACGACCCAGCAATGGCACTACTGGGTATTTACTCCAAAGATACAAAGGTAGGGATCCAAAGGAGTACATGCACCCTGATGTTTATAGCAGCAATGTCCACAATAGCCAAACTATGGAAAGAGCCAAGATGTCCATCGACAGATGAATGGATAAAGAAGATGTGGTGTATATATACAATGGAATATTATGTAGCCATCAAAAGGAATGAAATCTTGCCATTTGCAACGACGTGGATGGAACTGGAGGGTATTATGCTGAGCGAAATAAGTCAATCAGAGAAAGACATATATCATATGCTCTCACTGATATGAGGAATTCTTAATCTCAGGAAACAAACTGAGGGTTGCTGGAGTGGTGAGGGGTGGGAGGGATGGGGTGGCTGGGTGATAGACATTGGGGAGGGTATGTGCTATGATGAGCGCTGTGAATTGTGGAAGACTGTTGAATCACAGACCTGTACCTCTGAAACAAATAATACAGTATATGTTTAAAAAGAAAAAAGAAGATAGCAGGAAGGGAAAAATGAAGGGGGGAAATCGAGGGGTAGACGAACCATGAGAGACTATGGACTCTGAGAAACAAACTGAGGGTTCTAGAGGGGAGGGGGGCGGGGGGATGGGTTAGCCCTGGTGATGGGTATTAAAGAGGGCATGTACTGAATGGAGCACTGGGTGTTATATGCAAACAATGAATCATGGAACACTACATCAAAAACTAATGCTGTAATGTATGGTGACTAATAAAATAAAATAAAATAAAAAAGAACACAATAATAGTAGGGCTTCACCCAGGATGATAGGTGACAAAACACCACTCTTGTTCTCTTTCTCTCTGCTTTATCTGTTTGGTGAGATAGGGCAAAAGATGGGCCACATATGTCACCAGTCTCTCACTCTCTCTTAGAACTTGCCAGCCCAAACCCACATACATTCTCTTCTCATTCATATAGTAAACTCAACAGGGCAAGTTAAGTCAATCCAATTTGAATATGTAGGAAGACTCCACAGAGATCTAAGCACACTCTTTTACCCAGGTTCCCCACAGATAAAGTTGACATTTTTATTCTAAACTATGTGTACTTCTCAAGGGCTTCAGAAGTTGGAAAAAGGAATAGATGGTGTAATTAACTGGCCTCCTCAAACTCCAACAAAAGGTATGTAAACTAAAAAAATGGAAATCAATCTGAAGGAAATTATATGGAAAGTGAGTTTAGTGTAGGACTGTCAGCTACTGAGAAGTTTAAAATTTTCTAAAAACATTCAACAAAGACCTAATACTGAGACCTAATTCAGTTGAAGAACACTATTAGAGATGCAGAGATTTCTAATTAGAGTCAATGACTTCAAAAGATATAGCACTATTCAGAATTTTTACTTTTTTGTGTCATTTTGGTGAGTTGTATTTTTCAAGGAATTTGTCCATTTCACATAAGTTGTCACATGTATTGACATAATGTTGTTCATAGTATTTTTTATCCCTTAGATATTTCTTGGATCTCTAGTAATGTTTCCTCTTTATACCTATATTGTTAATTTGAGCTTTCTCTTTTTTTCTTAGTAGGGGTTTATTTATTAATCTTTCCAAAGAAACAACTTTGACCTTATTTATCTTTGTTAGTCTTCTCTATAGAATGCCTTCTTACTTTGTTATTTCCTTCATTCCAGTTTATTGAATGTAACTGCATTTCTTTTTCTAGGTTTTCAAAGTGAAAAATTAGATCACTGGCTTTCAACCTTTTAAACATATGCATTTAAAGCTATAGAATTTGAAGCACCACTTTAACTGTTTCTCACAGTTTAGATACTAACTGTGCTTGTATTTCTTTGACCAGTGGATTATTTAAATGTGTCTGCTTATTTGCCAAACAAATTGAGGACTTTTTAAAAAAAATCCTTATTTCTAGTTTAATTCCACTATGGAACATATATGATTTTAATCCTTTTAAATTTGTTGACATGTAAAAGTTCCTTGTACATTTCAACAGGATGTGTATTCTGCAGTGGTTGAAAATAATGTTCTATAAACAGTAATTGGTCAAGTTGGTTAATAGTATTCTTAAATATTTTATAACCTTACTGATTTTAAAAGTCTGCTTATTCTATCAGTGGTTCAAAGAAGGTTGTTAAATTCTCCAAATATGATGGTGAAATCACTATTTTTCCTCTTTGTCCTGTCAACTTTAGCTTTACATATTTTGGACTTATATTGTTAGGAATATATAAATTTAAAAGTGTTCTGTTTTCCTATTGAATTGACCCTTTTATCAGCATAAAATTCTTCCTTTGCCTTTCATAATACTTCTTGCCTTAAGGTCTACTTTGTCTGATATTACTATATTGGATTTCTTTTATTATTTGTGCAAGGTACTTTTTCTTCACACATTCTTTTATGCAATATATGCCTTGTGCAAACTAAATATAAATACAGTTGAGTCTTTTTTTAAATGTAGTCCAAAACTTTTTGGCTTTGGTTGGAGGACTAAACCTATTTACATGTAATCAGCTACTGATATTTAAAACACCTTCTTATTATTAGTTTTCTATTCATTCCATCTAATCTTTTCTTTTAATTAATAAATTTTCCTTATTGCATTTTATCTTAGCTTAGCTTTTTTTTTAATTCCAATATAGTTTTCTGCAGTGGCTGCACCAGTTTGCATTCTTGCCAACAGTGCACAAGGGTTCCTTTTTCTACACATCCTTGCCAACATGTGTTATTTCTTGGGTTTTTGATTTTAGTCATTATGGCAGGTGTGAGTTAATATCTCATGGTAGTTCTGATGTCCATTTTATAATGAGTTATGTTGAGCATCTTTTCACGTGTCTCTTGGCCATCTGGATGTCTTCTTTGGAGAAATGTCTGTTCATGTCTTCTGCCCATTTTTTAACTAGATTATTTGTTTTTTGGGTGTTGAGTTGTATAAGTCCTTTATATATTTTGGATACTATTTATCAGTTACGTCATTTGTGAATATCTTTTCTCATTCAGTGGGTTGCCTTTTAGTTTTATTGTTTCCTTCACTGTGCAGAAGCTTTTTATTTTGACATAGTCCCAATAGTTAATCTTTGTTTTTATTTCCCTTGCTTTAGAAGACATACCTGAAAAATGTTCCATGGCCAATGGAGACATTACTGCCTGTGCTGTCTTCTAGGATTTTATGGTTTCAGGTCTCATTTTTAGGTCTTTAATCTATTTTGAATTTATTTTTGTTTATGGTGTAAGAAAATGGTCCAGTTTCATTCTTTTGCATGTAGCTGACCAGTTTTCTGAACACTATTTGTTGAATAAATTATCTTTTTCCCATTGGATATTCTTTCCTGCTTTGTTAAAGACTGACCATATAGTTGTGGGTTTATTTCTGGGTTTTCTATTCTGTTCCATTTATCTATGTGTTTATTTTTGTGCCATTACCATACTGTTTTGATAACACCTTTGTAATTTAACTTGAAGTCTGGAATTGTGATACCTTCAGCTTTGCTTTTCTTTTTCAAGACTGCTTTCACTCTTCTGGGCCTTTGTGGTTGTATATAAATTTTAGGATTGTTTCTGTTAGCTTTTTGTTCAAACACCTTTGTACTCTTTTTAAGCAGTTATCCTAGACATTACAAATACTTCCTTGAATTACTACACTTGACTTTTACCACTTCCTATACAAGACAAAAATATTGGTTTTACTCCATTTACACCTATCTGCCCTTTGTTCTATTGTATTTTATTTCTACATATGTTTTAAGCCTGAAAGACATTGATTGTTATTATTGCTTTAAATAGGCAAAAATCTTTTATATTTACTCACATATTTATGCTTTTCATTTTTTTCCTAAAGTTCTATGGTCCCAACTGGGATCATTTTTCTTTAGACTGAATAACTTCCTTTAGCATTATTGTACTATGGTGGTGCTACCTGTGATAAAGTCTCCCACCTTTTGTCTAAAAATAGCTTTATTTTGCCTTCATTTAAAAAATATTTTTACTGTGCATAAAGCTTTAGGTTGGCAATATTTTTCCTTTCTGCACTTAAACTTTAAAAATGTCATTCCACTGTGTTCTAATTTTAAAAATTTCTGTAGAACAGTCTCCCATAAATCTTATCGTTGCTCCTTTGAAGTTACTGTGGTTTCTTTCCTTGGGTTATTTTAAGATTTTCAATCTGGTTTCTTCAAGTTTCATTATGTTGTACCTACGTGTGGTTTCTTTATATTAATCTTGCTCGGGGTTCACTAAGTTTCTGTATTTCTTGACTCTGTGGATTGCTATCTTTCATCAGCCTCGAAAATCTTTGGTCATTATCTTTTCAAATATTGTTTTTGCTCTTCTCTCCTCCTGGGACTCCAATTATATGTATATTAGATGAAATGATTCAGTCCGTGTATCTCTTATCCTATATTGTTCTTTCCATTCTTTTTTTTCCCCTGGGCTTTAGCTTGTACATTTTCCCATGGAACTGTCTTTGAGTTTACTAATTCTAGTTGTTTACTTTTTGCTGTGCTTACTTATTAAACTCAAATCTTAACTTCAGATATTATATTTTTCAGCTCTAGAGTATTTATTTTTTTATAGATCTCAACTTTCTGTTGCTATTCTTTGTCTTTTCCTCCATTTTTAACCACTTCCTTTATTTCCTTTAATATATTTATAAGTGATAAAATCCTTGTTTGATAACTCCTATTTTTAGTGTCATTGATGGATCTGCATCTATTTTTTTCTTCTTCGTTGGATTGATTTTTACTTTTCACATCTCATGTAACTTTTTAGTGTATTCTTAATACTGTGAATGTGACAAACTTAAAACTATAGTGGATATTATTTTTTCCCAGTGAGGACCCATCTTTTCCTCTATTAGACAGGTAGAGTGAGGAGATGATCTCTTCAATCTAATCAGTTTACCTCTGTTTTGAAATGTCTCAAATGTTAGAAGTCTGGCTACTCTAAGACTACTATGCTTTTAGAAAGGTCATGTGAAGCCAGAATTCCACCTCTGCCCAGGCCCCATATATACGTATAAAGATATCTTGGATCCTCTAAAGCAACTCACCCACCAGCTAAACACTATCTAGTGATCTCATTCAATGCAACATGGAACAGAAAAATCACCCAGCTGAGATCTGCCTTAATTGCCAATCCACAGAATCATAAGCTCTATAAAACAACTGTTGTTTTAAATCACTAAGTGTTGGGACAATTGATTATGTAATAACAGATCATCGCAACAATGATTTTTGTAATTTATTTAAGTTGTTACAGGGGCCACAATAGCCTGTCACCACCTTCTACAACCCAACTGGAAGCAAAAGCCTAAACCTAGATGTTATTCAGAAGTAATGTGCAAAGTTAATTACAAGGTGAAATTATTCCTTAAAGATAAAAAAAAAGCCAACATTCTCAGGGTTATTATAAAACAAACAATTTTCCAAACATAAACTTCAACTAAGCTACTGCAATTAACATTTTCTTCTTACTAAATAAACTACTGTACATATATAATCAAGCCAAAAAATTCATGCTCAGGTTGTCCTTTAGTTAATTTAACAAATGGTTATTTAGATACTTTCTCATGATTAAAGCAAGACCAGAATTACAAATATAAAATTGAACACTGATAGCAGACTAAAGCAGTGATTTTAAAATATAAAATATAGAAATACCAGTGTATAAAGAATAAATTATGAAGTACAGAACAGGTAATAGCTGTTACTAAAGTGAAAATATATACATATAAACACACACGTATAGACACATATGCAGACGTATATGTAATTGTGTAATTGTGTATGTGTGTGTGCACTCAAATCTTATTTAATTGGAGGAGTGCCCTGTGCCAGTATGTTTACCACAGCATTATAACAGCTAAAAACAGGAAATAATTTAAATATACATTAACAGGAAAATAAGAAGGGGATAGGGAAAGAAAGGAGACTTTAATTTTTTATTCTATATAGCCTATACTTCATATATGAATTGAATTGTTAGAAATGCTTTACAACACACATGTATCACTTTTGAAAATTTATAATGAAAACCACACTATTCCAAGTTTAGTATCTATGGCCATGTTATACTGTCTTCAGAGCCTGAATGATCCCTTGGCCTAAGCACTGGAGAACAGCCAAAATGATTTCTCAGGGAGAATCATAACCCATCAGCACATATTTCTTCAGACTACCCCTATTCATAGACAGTAGACAGTTTATTCTGATACTTTTCCTCCTCGGGCTCCCCAACATTCCTAAGAGGATGCCAACCGCACTCCCAATGTAGCTATTAAAGCAAATGGCTCCATATCTAACCTGTAACTGAGAATAACTACACTCCAGGTACTTGCTAGGGGGTAAAATGCTAAACTTAACTATCACTCAGTTTTTACAAAAAAGCTTCTGTGGGACTGCTGCATATCTATTTGGTACACCCATTCATTATTCTAAAACTGCATGTCTGGACTAAGACATACCATCAAAGAGCAGCATTCTTGGCTTTGTCCTTTTACCTTTTACCTCCTTCCTATTCACCCAGCATTATTGTATCTAGTGAAGTGTCTTTGATGTTAAGCCACTAGACTGAATTGAAGGGAGGTTTAAGAAACAGTTCTAGAGAAGTCTTCAGTTACTTACCACAAGGATGCTGTTGAGGGCAGAGTTGAATATGCTGCACTATGAATAAAAGGACACATTTTTCTTTGAATTATAATTATGAGGTTTCTCCTAAGATGCTGATAAATTTTGATCTTGTGAACACTAGTAAAAACATCTCATCTTAGAATGGTCTCTTTAGAAAATTTAGAGCAAAATTTGTGACCGCAAGGAAATATGGGGGCTTTTATGAGATGTATTGTGTGTCCTGACCTTGGTCCATTTTTCCCATTTTTATCACCTCTCTTATTTTTACAATACTGAGGTACAATTTACATACCATAAAATTCACCTGTTGTAAGTGTACAGTTCAATGTTTTAGTCAATTTACAGAGGTGTGTAATCATCACCACAATCCAATTTCAAAACATTTCCTTCACTCCTCAATATCTCCTTAAGTCCATATGCAGTAATCCCTGCTGCCACCCCCAAAACTCCTCTGATTGGCTCTATCTAGATATTTCATACAAGTGGAATCATACAATTTTTAGTCTTTTGAATTTGGTATCTTTCACGTAGCATAATATTTTTGAGGTTCATCCATGTTATAGCATATGTCAGTATTTTCATTTTTTCAATTGCTGAAGAGTATTCTAATGTTTTGTTTATCCATTTACTAGTTGATGGACATTTGAACTGTTTCTCATTTTTGTCTATTATGAATAAAGGTACTATGAACAATTGCAACAAGTCTTTGTGTGGATATATGTTTTCATTTCTCTTGGGTAGATTCTGAGAGTAGAATTGCTGGGTTTTATGGTGTGATGGTTAATTTTATGTGTCAATTTGATTGAGCACAATGCCCAGATATTTGGTCAAACATTATACTAGAAGAGTGTTTTTGCATGAAATTCACATTTAAATTGGTGGACTTTGAGTAAAGCAGATTGGCCTCATTATGTGGATGGGTGGCATCCAATTAGTGGAAGGCCTGAATAGAAAAAAAGGCTAACCCCTCAAAGCAAGAGGAAATTCCCCAGAAGACTGCCTTCAGACTTCATCTGCAACATCAGCTCTTCCTAGTTTTCCAGTGGACTAGCTTTGGACTCAAAGTGCAAATACTTCCTGAGTCCCCAGCCTGTCAACCTCCCCTATCACATTTTGGACCCACCAAACCTCCACAATTATATGAGCTAATTCCTTAAAATAAATCTCTCCTATACGTAGACTCATCCTATTGAGTGTTTCTCAGAAACCTGACTAAAGCATACGTTAAGTTGGTTTAATTTTTAAAGAAATGGTCAAACTGTCTTCCCAGGTGGGTGAACCATTCTATATTCCCACGAACAAGGTATGGGAGTTCCTGTTTCCCCACATCCTAGACAGGAAATATTATGTGTCTTTTTGACAACAGGCCTCACAGTGGGTATGGAGTAGTATCTCACTGTGTTTCTAATGTGCCTTTTCCTAATAACTAATGATGATGAGCACATTTTCAGGTGCTTATAAGTCATTTAAGTCTTTTTTGATGACATGCCTGTTCAATTCTTTTGCTTGTTTTTTAATTGGGTTGTCTGTCTTCTCATCATTCATCTGTTGAAGTTCTTTATATATTCTGGATACCGTTCTTTATCAGACATGATTTGTAAATATTTTCTCTGTGGCTTGTCTTTTCAGTTTTTTTACAGTGTCTTTTGAGGCACTAAAGTTTGTAATTTTAATGAAGTTAAATTTATCCATTTTTGTTCTCTATGTCTCATGCTTTTGGTGTTATATCTAACAACTCTTTGCCCAATCCAAGGTCATGAAGTTTCTTCTATGCTTTCTTTCAGATGTTTTATAGTTTTAGCTCTTACATTTAGGTCCATAATTAATTCTGAGCTAAGTTTTGTGTATGGTTGACTTTTGTGAGGAAGTACATTTTTTTCTCATATAGATACCCAGTTTTTCCAGGACCATGTGTTTAAAAGATGACCCTTTGTTTATTGAATAGTCTTTAGCAGCTTTGTTTAAAAAAAAAAAAAAAAGACAATGGACCAAATATGTAAGGGTTTATTCTTGGACTCTCAATTCCACTCTATTGATCTGCATGTTCATCATTATGCCAATGATATGTCTTGGTTTTTGTCACTGGATATTAAATTTCGAATTTGGGAAGTAACAAAGCCCTCCAGTTTTGTAATTTTACTCATTTATTTAAAACTTTATTTTATATTATGTGTACTAATGAATACCATCTTAAATTCTTTCTGAGGGAAGACAGATATAATACAAAAACAAAATAGAGTATATCTTAAAGATGTTTTCAAAAGAATATATTCCTCTTAAGATCTGAAAGTGACAATCACTAATGCATTCTCCTAGGAATAATTATGAAATTAAGTCTCCCCCAACACACACCCACATCCACACTTATCAAATGCTTACTTAGGTATTAGGCATGATGCAGAGTTAGGCGCTAAAGATACAGAGACAAGTAAGACACAGTCCCTCACTTAGCACAAAAATAGAGAATGATGGCACAGTGAATTGTAGCAACAATTGATGTACAAGAAACAGGGGTATCAAGGGCAAGGTATATTAATTTTATCTATCAGATCTACCTTACTTCATATAATCTTGTTTCTGAAAAAAAATGGCTTACAATTTTTGGTATTTTTTTTAAACAAACTGAGTTTGAAAGCACCAAAGAGGCTACTACTTACAAAAGCTTAGAGCAAGCAATTCTTTTACAAAGTAGAGTTTCTCTCATCTAGTAAGGTCTTTTACTTCATTCCTTTTTAAGGATTTTAAAATTTTTACAAAAGAAATTTACACTAATGAAAAAATTCAAACAAAACAGAAATATGTTTAATAAAAAGTGTAAGCCCCATTCTCCCTCCAATCCACCCTACTCCTCCTCCCAAAGGGGCTAGCCATAACTTCTGTTATGCTTGGTCAACTCCTGCTTGTTCAGAGCAATACAAAATGTAGAGAGTAAAACCACTTGAAATCCTCACACCAATCTCAAATCTTGTTTTATAAAGGAGCCTCTTTCCCACTACACACAATATCAGAATAGCTAGCAAGACTTAAACATTATTCTTTTTCCTTCTATATCGCATCCTACGCCCTAGAAAAGGTGGAGATTAAGAGAAACATGGACATAAGGAACAGACCTAAATTGTGTGTGTGTGTGTGTGTGTGTCTGTGTGTGTGTATAAACTTTATAGTAATGATTCCTGAAACTTGTTCTACAGGAGATTTTAATAAGTATTCTTAAAAAAGAAAAGAAAACAAGGAAGCTGGAGGGAAGGAAGGCAAGCAGAGAGGCAGGCAAGCAGTGGGCATTTCCAAAGTCAAATACATTTGGGAAATACTGGCTTAAATAAAATATCAATATTCACTGAGATGCTCCCACCTTTCATACAATTAGCTGACCACCAAACTCTTTAATCCTGGATCACCTAGTGATATCTTGAAAGACTGAGACAAAAATACAGTGTTAAGCACTGGTTAAAGTTTCCCTTCATCAGCATATTGGCAGCAAGAGTTGAACAAAGGAGATGCAGAAATATGCATACGGTCATAAAAATATGCTATGGGCCGAAAGACTAAACAGTAAGACTGTCTTAAGATTCTATCTTTACTATGTTAGAGAAAACTGGTTTCATTTCTTTGTTGTATTGTTTCTCCTTTGACTGTTTATGCAATAAAAGAATAAAAATAGAGATAGAAGTTTGGCTCTAAAATTAAATGCACTAAAGTGTTTGCTTTTAATAGTGAGTAATAACGAGTAAATACAAAGGGTCTCAATATAAATTCTAGCCATATTTTAATTTGCTTCACAAAACCAAGAAACTGGATTTGTTTGGGATATTATTACAGTAATTGCTTTCTTGTAGAAGAATCTTTAAGAGGTTAATAAAAAATTTCTGTGAGGTTCTATTTTTATATAGTTACTGCAGCTACCTATATCTATGCAACAACAACAAAAAAAAACAGTGAATTTGGATCTATCTCCTTACATGCAAGACTTCAAATCAAGGTATACATCAGCAGTGAAGTCTGTTAAACTTGCCACTGAGATTGGATGGAGCCTTTACTACCAAAGTATAATCATGAATGATAACTTTTCAATATATATCCTGTCTTCCCACTGAAATTTTAATTTGCGAGGACTTCTTACTGAAGTGGATCCTTAAGGTAACTAACAGAGTTGTATGTCCTCTGTGGAAGCTATTCTGAAATTGCACTTCACTAAAAAATAACGAATTAATAAATCACCAATGGAGAAAAGGCTCCATCATATCCTTAAGATTTTTGTTTTTGTTTCTTCACTGCTGTTGGGAAAGGAAGTGTGGTTTCAGATCTTAAGAGGTGAAGTGTCACTTTCAGATCTTAAGAGGAACATATTCTTTTGAAAACTATGACTGGTATTTATAAATGTAAAGTAGGCTCACTCCTTTATATCTAAAACCCAACTATTTGACTAATACTGAACTCACACTTCCTCTGTGAAATCTCTCACCACTCTCTAGTTCAAGTCAAAATGATTTCTCCTTCCACTAAGCTACATGGTTCTTATTCAGGCCGCCCGCTTAGCACATACCCACATTTAATGTACTGTAAGTTGCTGTTTAACTTGACCAGTGTATGTATTCTATTCATTGAAAAGTCTAAAAGACTTTAGGTGGCACATCTTATTTAGTAAGTATTTGCTGATGACTGACATTACTATTCAGTGCTTTATGATGGTCTTAGGAATAGATATGCCTTGGGAGAAAATATAAGTGTTTTTCCATTATGAGAATAGTGAATGGGCTTATCAGTTTTAGGAAATGCTAATAGACTATAAAGTAACTTATGACTAAATCTCATTGTTTTCTATGACACGGCAGTGGCATGGTTAGGCCAACCAGGTATACAACACTTTCATGGAGTTGGGCAGAGAATGCTTTGAGAGAATTAACTGTTTAATAACAAAGGACTTCGAACAAGATCTATCATTAGAGACTAAGAGAAAGGGTAAGTGAAACATTACTAGGCATATACATAATCATGCACATACAGAACAATTAAGAATCTACAAAAGTAATCTGGCAGTCTAATTCACTCATTCAACAAACCATTATTGAAAGCCTACTGCATGGCAGGCTCTGTTTAAGGCTTAGGGGAACTAAAGGTGAATGAGAAATATCAACCATCCATGTTGGCTCTCGAAGGCAGATACAAACAGAATCTAAAAATTCATCTATCCACCTCCATGTAAAACCATACTACACATGGTTAAGGTGCATAAAGAGTATTTTATCTCACTGTTTTAAGCAATGCAAATAGTTTACTTTGGCCTAAACACCAGCAAGCTTAAATTATCTTAGAAACTCCTACAAAGAGACATTGTTTCATTTCTGTCTGTCCCCAAACCCTAAGGTTCCCAAGTTGTGGAATGAAGACACAGAGATGTGCTATAAGCGACACAAGCAAACTGACGCAGAGCCGCGTCTAAAGAAACACTCCTCACCTAACAATGGCGGCAGTGCTGGCCCAGGGAGCCCCTGCCCCTATCAATTCACCAGCAGCTGCTGACATATTCTTAGGCTTCACAGGAGCATAGCATTTTCTTCTAAAACTTAAGGGGAAAGGCAAAAATAGAAAACCTTTCGCCAACCACAAAAATGTATATTTAAAAAATTGTGGAATAAAAATGAGCTGCTATATACTTTTAAAACCAGAGAAAAAGGAGAAAATTACAACCACCAGTAGCCTCCCTATGCTCAACCACAACCTTCTGAACTGACCTGAAACAGAAATGTGGCAGTTTCAGTCAAGCAGCTTTGCATCTGAGGCAACTTAAAATGATCTAGCACTTAAGCAAGCTGAAAGTAACATGGTAGAGTCAAATTTTACTCTTTTAGAATCAGAACCCATTTTTCAAGTGTGTTGTTAGAAGGAAGAATGCAATCTTTAATAGATGAATGGGCTTTCATTTAACTAGAAATTCACTAAACCAGGAATCAGGAGATTTTAAAATCTACACAGTTAACTGGACAACAAACTTGGCTGCTAAATTTGATTTTTAAAACTAGTAGGTTATGCTCTGTTCTTGTATTAAATCGCAGGGATTTCTTCTGGGATTGCAAAGGAATGAGCATGTGGCCTATCTCATGAAGGAAGGAGAGATTTCTAGCCTTTAAAAACAGGAGGTTCGCCAACATGATCACCTGGGACAAACTTGGCCAGAGCAAGCAGGCTAGAAGGTTATAGGAGCCTGGGAATGTTTAACATCAAGAAAGAAATTACAGCTCAGTAAGATCAGAGGGAATTACACAGGAAATGTGAACAGTAACCCTTTCATATCTCCACACCCCCTCCTACTGCCTGTGATAAATGGAGTCCTGCAGCCATCCAGCTATGTGAATACACAGACCAACAGCAGAGGGGGACTGGGAAAAAGGAAAGAAGCCATTTTATATAAACACACACACACACACACACACACACACACACTCACAGCCCAGCCAAAATTCATGACATGATAAAATCATGTTGCTCCAGAAAACCGCCTTTAAGCCTTTCTAATTGCCACGTATGTACTGTATCACCGCCTTATCCAACAGAGCCTTAAGTAAAAATTCCAAAGAAACGTGAAGAATCAGGCGGGGGTGGGGGACAGAATAGTTGGCAGACGCATCACAAGTAGGGAAACGTGGCTCTTCTGAAGCTGACCAAACAAACAGGTCTCCACCCTGGCTTATGTTTAAACATCTTGTTCCTAGTCAGTCTGTAGGGAAAACATTCTTTCCACAATAAATAATACGCAACTGAATCAGAAATTCTTACTCCATCTTTTATCTACTCTATGTAGAAGTTCTTCGGCATTATAAACCAGAAGCTCAGAAAACTCAACTAATTTTGAACTCTATTAAAAAAGTTTAGTTGGAGTCAAGGCAAATTAAAATATCTCTTGCTTCTAATTTGAAAAAGCAAATGTGCAGATCCTAGACTCCTCTAGAGACCCCTGGCTTGGGATCTCAAAAAAACAAGCTACTCTTACCACAACTGCCTTTCAGAAAAGGGGAAATGTTCAGTTTCTATAAACAGGTGAGTTTAAAAGAGATTAATTAAAAACAAAACAAAACAAACAAACAAACAAAAACCCAAAACACTCTCCGTGATCCTCAGACAGTGAGGGCATGGGTGGGGCAGCAAAATAAATAAAGAAAAAAGTGATATTTCCAATGCGCTAAGCTTAAAATATGGAACGGAATTTCATAGATCACTCTGAAATAAGATTTAACTTTTTTCATTGGTATAACTTCAGGATAGAGGTGGCTTGCCACAAAGAGTAGGTTAAGAAATAAATGAAAGTAAACAGAGATGACAAAGCAAACCACCAGTAAAAGTCAAAAGGGTTAGCTTTTTAGAACTATCCAGAAGAGGAACAATAAAACCAAAGGATTTTTTTTTCCAGCAAAGTGCCTCTTCCAAAGTACACGTATCTTCTTCAAGAAATAGCCTATAGCAGTAGTGTTTTTGTATAATAATTGGCACATCAGTCAAATGCCAAATGAGATTTAAATTGCAGACTTCCTAGTTGCCTTAAACAACCAATATCTAATTTCTGGCTCTTAGAGAGGCAATTTGATAACTGTTCAATAAGCTAAAGGTGCTTGTTCTTTCTATGGATTCTGAGTTGCTATAACCTTTATGTTAGGAGAAGCATTAGGGGAATGACAGGGAGCAAAATAATAAACAAATTCTGAGTAAGAAAGCAGACGTCTGAGTGGGCTTTCAGACAAAATGGGGACCCTGAAGGGCACCAAATGGAAACTCAGTGCAGCTACCTCCCCATCTGGAAACGAGAGCTTACCTTTAGCACCTCTTAACCATCGTTCACCCATGTCTTGTTCTGATAAACATAAACACCTCATATCCCCATTGAATGTTATTTGGGATCTCCAAATAATTTAAGTATTATAACCAAAAAGAAACCACAGCAAGATAATTTGATGGTTTTTTCAAACAATGTTGCACTATAACAGAATTTATTACAAACACTTTTTTAAGTACACAGACGTTAATTTATATTTGCTTACTTTTATCTTGAAGACAAAAGAACAAAAATGTCTACGAACACAAATGTATAATGACAACGAAATGGTGATCATTGGGACCTTCAACATATCTCCTCTCCTTGAGAGTTACTGTCAATGATCTTTTCAGTTGTTAAACTGGGCCTAAAGAAATACTGACTGATACATATTAGGCCTTTGATATTTGTTAAATGATTCAGCAATAAGTCCTCTTCTTCTATTTCGAAAATAAGAGAGCCCTAATACAGTACTCTCTTGCAAGTAATAAAGGATAGAAGCATAAGGAGGTTAAATCTTCAGTACAGAGGGAATAGTTAAGAGGCAAACTGTAGACAGCCTTGACAAGAGTTATTATAATAAAAATAGTAAGAATATCACCTAATATTTGCACATTTGTACAGTAGTTCCCAATGTACAAAACATTTTATATAATTTCAACCTTACAACTTTATAAAGTGGATATTATCATTTGATTGAAACAGCATAAAGTGGCTTTTTCTAGATCACCTAGCTAGTTAAGCAGCAGAGCTGAGATTTAAACCTTTCTAAAAAGCTATCTCACTCATTAAAAGTGCTTTATTTTGTCATGAAATTCTGAATATATCTTCCTCCAAACTCCAAAATCAGGGAATACATAATAAACACAACCTTTTTTTCCTCTCAATCCACTCACTATCACTCCCTTTCTACCAATTCCCATTAAAAAAAAATCCTCCGAGCTCCTACTGCAACAGCCTTTCTCTGTTTCCTCATACCAGAATGACTAAAGGGCACAGGGAGAAGCATCTTCCAAAAACAAACCTCTTTCCACCTAGGTCTTGTAACCTGTAACTGTTCCCCCAAATAAGGACATCATCACAGGCAAGGACTTTTAAAACCATTAACTAGCGAGGAATGTCTGGGGTTGTCTGTTCTTCATTTAGAATGAGTCAAATACGACACAAATTACCTCTTCATTCCTAAAAGGTGAGCAGGAGTCCCCCTCACATTCCTGGCCTTCTAGCTTAGCAGAGACACCCACTCCGGGGACTTAGTAGTGAAAGGCTGACTGCGCAAGAGTAACAAAACTAACAGAGCTAAAAGTTATATTCTTACCAACTTTTACAAATCATCCCACACGTTTATTTTTGAAGTCTTATTAAAGAATGATTAAACTACTGGCATTAGTAATTTAATGTAAATGTGAGGTATAATAAAGGTGAAAATGTATTCATATAAAACCAACTATTTTTACTCACCTCTGAAGCTTATTATAAAGATTATTAAGCTAAATTATATAAAAAATGCTAAATATCTTGTCTAGCACATAGTAACTACTCAATAAATGTCAGCTGTGGTTAGTAACATTATTGAAGAATTAAAAACAAAACACGACAGAAGGCCATATTTAAAATGAACAAGCAAACAATATATTCCATGGGTTGTTTTTTTAAAATTTATGCAAAACATAAATATCTGTTCTATGCATACAAACATATCCATATAAATATTCAAAAAAACCTTTTGGTAGAATAAATGATAAAATGATGACCTCTGGGAGGATGGGAGAGTGGTGGTCAAAGGGAACTTTGCTGTGTAATGCTTTTTTTTTTTTTAAACGAAGTACTTATGTATTCCTTCTATAAATAAATTTTTTAAAAAGCAAAATAGAAAACATCTTTACACAAAATCTTATCTTAATAATTCATTCCTATAGTTATTTCAGCAGTACATGAAAAGTTTACTTCTATTTTTAGTTAATGTATCCAAATGATGTCTGAAACCTCATTTTCTTTAGTAATACCATTTAAGTTTTACGTTACATACTGCTCTCAATAATCTTCCTAATGATATTCCTAATTGCTATATTAAAAATACTTGCTGGTGCACAAAAAAATATATTTATTAAGTTTTAGAACAACTCAATGTATTTAATCAAGGGGCAAGGAGTCTTTCAAAGTCCAGGAAGCCATAAATCAAAACAGTTTTACATAAAAAGATTACCTTTTCCCTTTAAATTTTCTATGTGTTTACATCTAAAAAACCAGACAAAAAGTCAAGTCCTTGATTCTTTTTAAAGCCAAAGGGTTGCCTATTTAAAATCATCATAACAATCTCAAATGTCTTGAATGCTGTTCTAATTAAAAACCCTTCCTCCTAGGCTCTTCCCAGCTTCTAATTCTTGTCTGTGCTATATTGATGCTGGTTTTAAAATTCTAACTTTCCTTCTAGTTTACAACCATAACTTTGACTTTTTCATCCCATTCTTTTTTCCTTCAGATCATCTAGATTTGCGCCCATAAACTGTGGGCAAACCAGGTCACAAAAGCTCTTATTAACTCCCTCAGTGCAGCAAATAGTGGGCCTCCTGTGGTTCAGGCCTGGAGGTAAGCCACATGCACCACAGACCCAACCAGCCTGGGCCCCTTCAATTTACAAATCCAGCTTATGAATTAAAGGCCTCCACTGCTGTAAAAAAGAGACCGACATTTCAACGGATGAGCGATAGAGAAAGTAGCCTCTTCCTTGTCCAAGAGACACTGGGTTTAGTAGGAAATCCCCACCTCAAGGAGCTATGGGATTCAGTGATTATGGGAGGCTGTGCAATCTCTTTAGATATATTCAAAATTCAAGAAAGCCCCTTTCTGTAAATTAATGGGGAACGGTATTTGATCAAGAGGTATCTTCCTATAATTTCAAATAAAATATTCTAGTTATAATTTGTAGCTACTACAGGGCAATTCCAATAATAATTATAATAATATACAGCTTTATTTCTAGAAAGTAAGAAGCACACGTATTGACCGTTTTTTTTCCTCCTAGATGCTCAGCTGTGGACTCATTAATATTAAGCTGCTGGACCTACAAAAATGTACAATGGTTCCCCCAGTACTCAACTCTCTTAATTTTAGACAGCTTAACTTCACACAGTAGTTAAGAACATCAACTTTGGAAACAAGGCCCAGATCTACTACATGCTAATTGTATCGGTCAAGTTACTCAACTGCTCTGTGCCTCAGATTCTAAGTTAATACTAATACCTACCTTATAGGATGACTGTAAGGATTACTTAACTGGTTATACGTAAAACACTAGAACTGTGCCTGATAAAGAGTAAAACATTGTCAAATTCTTGGCTGTTATTATTATCCTTAACATCAGAAATGTCTAACTCTTGGAAAAAAACAGAACTTTAAGCACAGCTCACTACAACCATTGAAGAAACAGTTTCTTTGAGACTGTTTAGTTCTATTAGAACACATGCAAAGTTCTCTGCATTATTCTCTCCTATGCATTCTGATTTATTCCCTCCTGTATGTCTCCATGTACCCTGGGCTCTACTTATCCATTTACTCCTCTCCTTCTGGACTATAAATGTCTTGAAAAAAGGGATTCTATCTTACCTTGTAGTTTCAACATCTAGCATAGAGTAGATGCTCTATAAAAACTTAACAAAACATAGTATTAGCAATTTAACCTTGCAAGCCCATGGCAATGACATCAATTCCTTTGCGAAGAAGCTGTGTTTTGCAACTCTCTACCCGAGTAGTCCAGTAGAAGGTGAATAACCTTCTGCATGATAATGACATACAGTATCCCTCTATGAACAGGCTGAAGAAAAGAGGAATCCCGTGTCCCACAGAAGAGTCTAGAATTCAGGTTGTTACTATCAGTAACAAGGGTCTTCCTCTACTAAGAAAAAAAAGTATTAGCCATTTATCTGTCTGCCTTATTCAAGTTAAATTCTTGAGGACAGAGGCCACTGAACGTTGATCTCCGCATCCCTAGGTGGGCCTACCATACAATGGCACTTCATAAAAGCCTATCACCTGGATTTTTTTATCCAAGCTTCGAACTTATTTTGAATTTTACTTGGATTTATTCAAGACATGTCTTTATTTACTAGAACAAAATGCATTTCTGAAATGAAACAATTCTCTTTTTTCCCTAGAAGCTCTTGGTAGAGAGGGAAATAAAACTCCTCAAAGTGATGACTACAGAGAAGAGAAGCAACCAATGTCTGCTGCATGATCTTTTCCATGCTGCCCTGGATGAAGCCTTTGTTGGTGGCTCATCCTCCAGAATCGAGCCAGAACAAAACCTTTCTTCAAAAAGAGTCACCTTTGACTGCTGTATAGATTTTATTCAGTCAGCCTTGTTTCCTCGCTCTCTCACAATTTTGACATGTTCATTATTTCAAAATTCTATCTGCCCACCCTACCTGTGACCATGTCCAGCTCAGCTTATGACAAAAAGCCAGCTTGGGCAGCATCCTCTTGCTGATGTTGTGAAACATGAATTCAGTGCTAGCAGCCTTCTGACCACTCAGGAGCTCATCAGTGAAAGATCTTCAGTGTGACCTTTAGTCTGATGTCTGATTATTATCACACAGTGGGCCTACCTCCCAGCATCCTCAATCTCAAGACAAGCACACATCCTAGAATCACCTTCTGGGAGTCTAGATAAATATGTTTCTACATTTTCTCAGGGAAAAGTAGTGATTTCACATTCCTCTGAGTCATTCTATGACAGACTACTTCAAGGTGTTATAATTGGGATCTCCAGCATAGCATGTGTCACTTACCTAATATTAAGTCAGAGCATAAATACACAAGTCATATATGATCCCTTCTTCTAACTCTCCGCACTCAAAGTAGTAAGATAAGTGATTTATTCCTCTTGACTCTGCAAGATGAAATTAAGCTGACTTCTTTGCTTAATGAAATTAAAAATAAAAATAAAAATTTCAAATGGAAACTTCTTTGCTATCCTTGGTGCCCTGGTCAGTCATGGAATTTTAAAGTTAGAAAGTATCTCAGAGAGTCATCTTCCTCATTTCATCAATCTAGCCTGAGGCCCAGAAAAGTCAAGTGTTTTGCCATGGTCACAAAGAAAAACAGAGAACCAAAGCTGGAAAAAAAGGCTTTCCTGCCTCCTCAGCCCTTATGCTTTCCACATACCACACTAAGATGAGTCTCTTGGCAAGAACTTCACCATAACCCGCAATCCCGGAGAGGCTGCTCTCAGCTTCACCTCACTCCCTACATCTTCATAGTCCAGCCACGTAATTATCTGCTAAATATATATATATATATATATATATATATATATATATATATATATGAAAGACAAGACTTCCATCTCTAAAAATAACTTTGCAACATCACTTATCACTGTTTTCTTAAAGATATCACCCCTAGCAACCGCTACAGGCTTCTTCCTTCCACACTGTTTCCAAGACAAGACTGAGTGCTATCTAAGACCCTACTTCCCTAAAGAGGCCTTAAGTATAATGTGAAAAAAAAAATGGGAAAGCCCCATATACAAGCTCCATTATTATAGAAAAGGAATGGAGCTGGTACCCACTTGAGGTCATCACATGACGAGGAGTGTTCAAGATAGGCTATTAGCCTATCAGAGACTCAAAGCAATGAGTCTTTCACTAAGCAAACATTAATGAGAATGTAAGTGCCATGCCCTGTGTTACCTGATAAAGTAATGACAGGGACATCTTAGAAAGCTGACTAGTAAATAACTGGGAATGTTCCCACAAATTCAAAAAATCAAAACCAAATTAAACAAAGATAAACTTTAAATCAAATAGCAAAAAGTCCAAAACACAACGGAAACAAAAAAGAATTTAAAACAGAAAGCTTCAAACAAGAGCAATGTAGTAAAACCAATTAGATCAATTTTGACAATAAATATAAAGGAGTTAAAATATCCTTAAAAGACAAAGGTTCTCACTAGGTTAAAAAATGAAATCTAGCTATACTCTACTTTTAGGAAATATCTAAAACACATGACAAAGAAAAAACAATATAGTAAGTATAAAGACATATAGGGAAATATAAACTAAGGTAGGAATATTCATGTCAGCTAAAACAAAGCACATAGCAAAAATTAGGAAGAAAGTCATATTATTCTGACAAAAGGTATAATTATCAATTGAGATGTTGACAGCAAATAATACATTAACACACATTCCAAACCAAAAACTGATATAAGGAAAAATTAATAAATTAATGATTTATATCTTTAAGCCTCTACAGACTAGACAAAAAAATTATAGAAAAGTTGACAACATAATAAATAATTCTAGTTGAAACTGTACTTCAAATTTTGAATTTTGACTTTTCCCAGGTTAACAATATAACACTGAAAAACTGATAACAATAACACTGAACTCTCATGATGCTGAGCAGGGGCGGCAGGCTGCAGCTCCCAGTCAGCCACATGATCACGAGGGTAAACAACCAATAGGCTTAAAACCATGCTGTACATATACTTACAACCATTCTGTTTTTCACTTTCAATAGAGCATTCAATATATTATATGTGATATTCAACACTTTATTATAACACAGTGTTTGTGTTAGAGGATTTTGCCCAGCAGGCTAATATAAGTGTTATGCATGTTTAAGGTAGGCTGGGCTAGCTATGATGTTTGTTAGGTTAGATGTATTAAATGCATTGTCAGCTTAAGATATTTTCAACTTACAATGGATTTATCAGGACATAATCCCATTGTAAGTGGAAGAAAACCTGTATAACATTTATTAATAATTAGTATCTAAAGTTTAAAAGTAACTTGAACTTTGAGAAACACTCTCCTGAATAATTATTTTAATTGAGACTGCACACTAAAATATATTGGATATGGCCAAAAAGTACACAGAGAAAAACAGAATTCTTAAATGCTTTCCTTTGGATTAATATATAAACTTTCTGCTATAACAAAGAGATTCAGGGGCCCCTGAGTGGCACAGGCAGTTAAGTGTCCAACTCTTGGTTTCGGCTCGGGTTGTGATCTCAGGGTCACACGAGATCAAGCCCTGTGTGGGGCTCTGCTAGAGAATCTCTCTCCCTCTCCCACTGCCCCTCCTGCTCGTGCTCACTCTCTCTCTAAAATAAATAAATAAATCCTTGAAAAAAAAAGAGATTAAAAAATACAGTAGTTCAAGATAGAAATTTTTCTTTTTCATATTACAATACAGGGTGTCAGGGAAAGGTAAGATTTACGAGATCACAAGGACGTACACTGCTCTGTCATTTTCCCATGACTTCCAGCTCTGCACCTAAGATGGCTGCTATACCTGATATAACATCCCAGCCAAGCAGAAAGGGAAAAGAGAAAGTCTAGGACATGTGGCTTGTTTTGAAGGAGGTAACCTTATACAACCACCTTTCAACTATTATTAGCCACAAAGCCACACCCTGCCGCAAGAGAAGCAGAGCAATGTAGTTTCTAGGTGGGCAGCCATATATATGCTCAGGTAAAATCTAGAGGTTCTGTGTCCAAAAGGAAGAATAGATTCTAAGAGACATTGGAGTATTATGCACATATTCTAATTAGAAAAATGCAGAAGAATAATAAAACAAAACCCAGAATGAATTATATGTAACCACTTCATTTTAGCTGGATTCATCTTAGTGCCAAGGACACTACCAAATACCAACTTAAGAAGTCAGAAAAGTAATCAATGAATTCTAAGTATGCTAGGGTCCTATTCCACTACATCAAATCATAGGCTAGAAAGTATACTGAGAATTCATTTATTCTCTTTCCTTGTTTAAGGATATTTAATTCATGTATTATTGTTTTTATTGTGTATACTGATTTATCTGAATGGATTTTTCAGGTTGACTCAATCTTACACAGAGGTCTTCTACTATTAGACAGAGTTAATCTTTTGCTAGTTAAATAACTTTCAAAATCTGTGGAATGTTATTTTAAAAACAACATCACTAGGGGTGCCTGGGTGGCTCAGTCAGTTAAGCATCCGACTCTTGGTTTCAACTCAGGTCATGATCTCAGGGTCATGAGATTAAGCCCAGCAAAGGGCTCTGCACTCAGCACAGAGTCTGCTTGGGATTCTTTCCCTCCTCCTCTCCCTACCCTTCTGCCCCTCCCCCTGCTCGCTCACTCTCTCTCTCATATATACAATCTTAAAAAAATAAAAAATAAAACATTACTCAAGTATAGTTTATATACAGTAAAATATGTGCATTTTCATGCGTATTTCAATGCATTTTACAAAGATATATCCATATGTCCATATAATCACCACCAGAACACACTCATCATGCCAAAAGTTTTCTCATACCTAATCCAGGTCTATTACACTGAACTCTCAGCTGCAGGCAACAACTCGTCTGCTTATTATCACCATAGATTAAATGCGCCTTTTCTAACATTTCTGATGTAGTAATCCAAGGCAGTAAATGGAATCACAGAATTTGTATCCTTTAGTGTCTGGCTTATTACTCAGCATAATGTTTCTGAGAGTCATTCATGCTGTGTGTATCAGTACTAGCCCCTTTTATTGCCTAGTAGTATTCCACTGCATGGATATACCACAATGTGTTTATCTAGTCACTAGTTGATGGTCCTAGCTTGCAGCTATTATGAATAAAGCTGCTATGAACATTCATGTACAGGTGTGTGTGTAAACTGATCTTCATTTCTTTGGGGTAAATATTTAGGAGTAAAATTGTTGCATCTTATGGCAATAATGTTTACCTTTATAACACTACCAAACTTTTCTAAAATAGTTTTATCATTTAACTTTCCCCATGGCTAAATATATGAAAGTCCAATTGGTCTATATCTCAGCTAACAATTGTTCTTTTTTTAATTTTTAATTTTAGCTATTCTGTGAATATATAGTGGTATCTCATTGTATTGATTTGCTTTTTTTCTGAGGTCTAATGATATTGAATCCCTTTTCCTGTGCTGCACTGGCCATTCATTATTTTCTTGTGCATATTTTTTTTAACTGGGTTGTCTTATTATTAATGAGTTGTAAAAGTTCTTTATATATTCTGGTCACAAGTCATTTGTCAGGTATATATATTGTGCATATGTTCTCTCTGTTTAAAGACTACCTTTCCATTTTCTTAATGATGTCTTTCAAAGAATAGAAGTTTTAAATTTTGATAGAGTCCCATTTGTCAATTTTTCTTTTATGGTTCATGCTTTTTGTGTCCTAAGATATCTTTGCCTATCCCAAGTTCACGAATATTTTCTGTGATTTTTTTCCTTCAAGTTTCATAGTTTCAGTCTTTTGTATTTAGATCTATGATTCTTTTCAAGGTATTTTTGTACATGAAGAGGTAAGGATTGAGGTTAATTTTTTAAAAAACATTTGGATATCCACGTGTTCTAGTACCATATGTTGAAAAGATTATCCTTTCTCCATTTAATTACCTTGGCATAATTATATGTGGGTCTGTTTTTGGACTCTGTATTCTATTCCATTGATATATATGTCTACTTTAGACCAACACTGCTCTGATCACTGTGGCTTTAAAGAGGAAGCTTTAAAATGTAGACGAAGTCTTGGGGCACCAGGGTGGCTTGGTTGGTTGAACATCCGACTCTTGAATTTGGCTAAGGTCATGATCTCAGGGTCATGGGATTGAGCCCTGTATCAGGATCTTCACTCAGCAGGGAAATCTGCTTGAGATTCTCTCCCTCTCCCTCTGCCCCTCCCCCTGCTCACAAACACACTCTCTCTCTCAAATAAATAAATTTTTTAAAAAGTAGAGGAAGTCTTGGGCGCCTGGGTGGCTCAGTTGGTTAAGCGACTGCCTTCGGCTCAGGTCATGATCCTGGAGTCCCGGGATCAAGTCCCACATCGGGCTCCTTGCTCAGCAGGGAGTCTGCTTCTCCCTCTGCCCTTCCCCCCTCTCATGCTCTCTCTCTCTAATAAATAAATAAATAAATCTTAAAAAAAAAAAAAAAAGTAGAGGAAGTCTTGAAACTTCCAATACTGTTCTTCTTTGTCAATTCTTTTTCTTTTTTTTTTTTTTTAACTTTTCTAGGTCCTTTGTATTTCCATATAAATTTAAAATTTCAATTTCCAATTTTTCATTGCTAGTATATACACATACAACTGATTTTGTATATCTACCTTGTGTCCTACAAGCTTGCTAAATTCAATTACAAATTCTAGTGGCTTTGAGAGATTTCTCAGCATTTTCTCTATACATGATCAGGTTATGTGCAAATAAAGATGTTTTATTTCTACTTTGCCAATCTGTATGCCATTTCTTTTTATTGTCTATTACATTGGCTGGGGTCTCATCACAGTGTTAGACATAAGGAGGGGAGTGGGCATCCTTGCCTTGTTTCTTATCTTAGGGGGAAAGCATTCTAACTTGTGAGATTAATGAGATTTTAGCTAGAGGTTATATGTAAATGTCTTTTCTCAAGTTGAGAAAGTTCCCTTCTGTTTTTAGTTTCCTAAGAAATTCCTTTTATGAATGGCTCCTGTGTTTGGTCCATTGCTTTCTTTGCAACTATTCACAGGACTATTCATAGTATAGCTTTTTTCCCATTTTTCCTGTTAAAGTGATGACTTATGCTAGGGGATTTTCCAATGTTAAACCAAGCTTGCACACCCAGGATAAACCCATTTTTTATATACCGCTGGATTTGATTTGCTAATTTTTAAAAACTTTTCAACTACGTTCATGAAGGATATTTGTTCACAGTTTTCTTGTAATGTCTGTATCTTGATTGGTATCAATGTAATGGTGATGTCCTAAAATTAGTTGGGAAGTGTTCCTTCTTTCTCTATTTTCCAAATTTTTCTCCTTTAAATGTTTGATGGAATTCATCAGTTAAAAACTGTATGGGACTGGAATTCTTTTGGTTTTGGTTTCTGGTTTGCTTTATTTGTATGGAAAGGGTTTTAAACTAAGAATATAACTTCTTTAAGATATGGTACTACTCTAATTTTATTTCTTCCGGAGTCGATTTCAGTAATGTGTGTCTTCCAAGGAATTTATGTTTCATCAATGTTGTCAAACTTATTTCTAGATGTTCATAATATTCCTTCTATATACTTTTAATTTCCGTAGAATATGTAATGACATCCCCTCTTTCAATCCTGATATTATACTTACTAACATGTGTTTTCCTCCTTATTTTTCTTGATTGGACTACCTAGAGGTTTATTCATCTTTTCAAAACCTGCTTTTAGTTTCCTTATCTCTTCAATTTCTGTTCTTGTTGATTATTTCCTTCCTTCTACTTACTTTGGTTTTAATTTGCTCTTCTTTTTCTAGCTTCTTAAGGTGGATATTTAGATCACTTATTTTATCCCTTTCTTCTTTTCTAATACATGTATTTAAAGTTAAATATTTGTCTGAGCACTGCTTCAGCTAAACCCCACAGATTTTTATGTGTTTTCATTCTGATTCACTTCAAGACAACTTTTAATTTTCCTGTTTTATTTTTTTACCAATGTGTTAGAAGCATTTGGTGTAATTTTATTATAAATATTGAGGATTTTTCAGATATCTTTCTAATATTCATTTCTAACTTAATTGTTGGGGTCAGAGGACATACTATGCATAACTTCCATTATTTTAAAGTTAATGAGACTTGTTTTATATATTAGCATATGGTGGTCTATGTTGATGAATGTTCCACATGCACTTGAAAAGAATATATACTCTGCTATTCTTGAGTGGAATGTTTTATAAATACTAATCAAATTACAGTAGTTTACAGTGTTATATACACACATCTATATCCTGATATTTTTTGTACTTGTCCCATCAAATACTTTTGTCAATGTTGAAATGTCCAATTGTAATAGATTTCTCAATGTATTCTTTCAGCTCTATCAGTTTCTGCTTCATGTATTTTGACAATGTAGCATATTGGTTGCATTTAAATTTAAAGTTATTATTTCTTCTTGAAGAATTGATCCATTTATCATTATGAAGTGTCCCTTTTTAAACTTATTAACATCACTTGTTCTGAAGCTCACTTTGATACTAATATAGCCACTCCAGTTTTTTTATACTTAGGACTTACATTGTATATATTTTTCCACCCTTTTTCTAACCTATTTCAAGAGTTTCTTGAGAATAACACAGAGTTTACCCTTACTTTTTTATTCAATCTGACAATCTTTGCCTTCTAATTAAAGTACATCATTTACATTTAATGTGATTATTGATATGGTTGAATGTAGTTCTACCATCTTGTTGCAGGTTTTCTATTTGTCCCTTCTGTTCTTTGTTCCTTTTTCCCTTTTTTTCTATCTTCTTTTGGATTATTTTTTTAGGAGTTCATTTCATATCCACCAATCGTTTCTTGTTCTTTTTTTTTTAAAGATTTTATTTATTTGACAGAGAGAGACACAGAGAGAGAGGGAACACAAGCAGGGGGAGTGGGAGAGGGAGAAGCAGGCTTCCCGCCAAGCAGGGAGCCCGATGCGGAGCTTGATCCCAGGACCCTGGGATCATGACCTGAGCCGAAGGCAGACGCCCAACGACTGAGCCACCCAGGCGCCCCCACCAATGGTTTCTTGTTAAAACTCTGTTTTTCCAACCTTTTTAGTGAATGCTCTCTTACTTATTTTAACCTACCTTCAAAACACATTACACCTTCATGTCTAAGACTCTTACAACAATATGCTTCCTTTCCCCTATCCAATTCTTTGAGCTATTGTTGTCAGACATTTTACTTTTACATGTTATAACTCTACTAGACACTGTTATTATTTTTTGCTTCAAACAGTTACCTTTAAAAAAACTAAAATACAAAGAAAAAAATTCTTATGTTTATCCACATATGAACCATTTCAGGGATTCTTTATTCCTTTGTATAGTCCAAATTTTCATCTGCTACCATTTCCCTTTTGCTTAAAGAAATTCCTTTAATATTTCTTATAATGTAAGTCTGCTGGTCATAAGTTGTCTCAATTTTTGTCTAAAAAAGCTTTCTCCCTTATGTTTTTTCCTCCTTAATGTCCTAAAATATTTTTGTTAGTTATGGAATACTAGGTTGACCATTTTTTAGCACTTAAAAAAATGCTATTAAACTGCATTCTGGTTTGAACAGTTTCTGGTAAGTCTCCTGTCTAAATTCTTAACTTTATTCCTTTGTATACAATGTATTTTTTCCCTCTGACAGCTTTTAAAATTTTTTATCACTGATTTTCAGCAATTTTCTTATGATGCACCTTGGGGTGTATGTATCTTGCCTGGGGTCTGTTTAATTTTTGGATCTGTGGGTTTAGAGTTTACTTCAAATTGGGGGAAATTTCAGCCATTATTTAATTTTTTTTTCCTCTCTTGCCCTCCCCCAAAATCCTGAGACACCACTTACACTTACGTTAGACTCATGGTATTTATCCTACAAGGCACCAAGTTGCTTTCATCTTTTTCAATCTTTTTTCTCTCTACCCTTGTGGTTGAATTCTCACTGTTTTCAAGTTCATTGACCTCTTCTCCCGAAAGATTTAATCTAACCCCACCTAGTTATTGCATTTTTAAATCTCTGGATGTTCCAATTTTTTTCTTTTTTTATATTTTATAGTTCACCCCTCATTATGTTTATTTATATGGGCCATATTTACAATAACTGCTTTCATGTATTTGTCTGCTAATTGTACCATCTCTGTCATTTTAGGGTCTATTTTTATTGTCTCCTGATTATGAGATTTTTCTCTTGCTTCTTTATCAAGTAATGCTTAACTGGATGCAATTCACTGTGAATTTTATGTTGCTGAGTGCTAGATTTTTTTGTATTAATTTATAGAGTGTTAAACTTCTGCCAGACAGTTAAGTTACTTGTGGATTAACATGATTTTTTTGAGGTTTGGTTTTAAACTCTTTTAGGACTTGTATAGAGGAACCTTTATTCTAGGGCTCATTCTTATGAAGAACTCGTAAGTTTTCATTCCTTACAAGTTGTCCTTGCCAGCTTCCAGGGGTTTCAAATTGAATGCACAGTGTGGTGTTCAGCCAGATCCTCAAGAACACCCCTATGCAGATTTCAGGAATTCTTTCTGTGCCCAAAACGCTCCTCTCCAGTTGAGATTTTAAATGTATCAGACTTTCCTACCTTGCCTCCTTTTTACTTCCTTCCCTGCTCCATAGTGAAAGATACTTCACTTCTAGATTCAGGTTACTGAACTTTAAAGGTTGAAAGGAAAACCGATCTCCCTTTAAAAACCTGCTTGGCATACCTTACTAAAAAAGGAGGTAGCAACGTAAAGGGTGCTTATTTTATTTATACACACACACACACACACACACACACGTATTTTAGAATTTAATACAGAAAATGCACAGATTTTGCTTCCCAATAAACTTATGCTTAAAAGGTAGTAAATCAATAAATATTAAAAAGTAGGATTCTCTACTCCAAACCATAATTATGCATAAAAATTATTTATTTCACTACCCTTTTCTTAAAAATATTTGCCCTTTACTATTTGTGTTGGTAGATACCCTGACTGAAGTCCCCACTAAACCACTAAGTAGTTTATATATTTATTGAGAAAAAAAAATGAGCAGATGTTTTTGGAGAGGTTGAAGACAGACATGTGGGTGGCAGGAAGCAAATGTTTTCTCCAAGGCTAGGCTGTCATAAACCCAGTTTATATCTTTTTTAAGTCAAATTTTGAGTAATAGTACAAATTTCATTTTTGAATTTTCTTCTAATTACATTTTAAGAATAACTAAGAGTCACTGAATAGTCTTTAAAAACATGATCCTTAGCCATGGATGGGACTAAGGACAGATGAGTGAGGCACCTATCTCTCCTTAGTCCCAGACCTGTTCTTAACAAACATAATATGAAGGTACTGTAATTCCTTGCTACTCAGAGTGGGGTCCATGGATCAGTATCAGCATTACCTGGGAACTTGTTAGAAAAGTAAAATCTCGGGGCCCCCCACAGACTTAATCAAAATCTCATTTTAATAAGTTCTCCATGGGATTCATATATACGTTCAAGTTTGAACAGCAGTGCCCTAGTTTCTCTATTTCTTCTATTATTGAAGTTCTGTATTATTTTCAATTATTTTGCTATAATAACTATTTTTCTATGATAACATTATAATGGAACCCCACTGCACATATATATTTGTGTTCTTGAGTAATTATCTCATTAAAAGGAACACATTAAAGTGGGAATCCTAGGTCATTATGTTCTCTTTCAAATTTGAAACTTCTAAGTTGCTGTGGTCTGAGAAACCAGTTAACTGGGCTTCTTGGAATTACGAGTTAGAGAATTCACAGATCAATATAACAAGTGGTTATACACTTGAACTTGAATCCCAACTCTGACAAAACCAACCGTATAACTATGGGCAATGATGTAACCTGTCCAAGACAGTTTCCTCATCTGTTAAATGGGGATTACAATAGTATATACCTCATAGGATTGCTATGAGGATTAAGTTAACTAAAATAGATAAAGCACTTAGAATATAGTGTTATTTATGTGTTTGCAATTAAGAGGAAAAATTAGTAAATAAAGATGCTCTAAGTGAACCTGATATATTTTTAAGGTCTGAATTTTCAAACATCATCTATATGTAGTTTAAAAGCCTCTTTCTTCTCATCCTTGATTCTTGGATCTGTCCTAAGTAGATGAGTTTGACAGAGAAAAGTGTATTACATTTAAGAATTGCTTCTTCCTTTTCTTTCTTTAGTACTTCATTATTAGTTTTAAAAGGAATGTGGATATATTAGTCTTCTGCTAAGGCCAGATACAAAAATTAATCTTAATTGCCAAGGTGCAAGAGGTCAAGAACCATGACGCATATGTAATGCTCATGTTACCTTTACAATAGAGGAGATACTACTGTCTATCTCTCCTCCTAGGAGAATCCCTGGCTCAAGTCAAGACAGGAATATCAATAAAAGAGATAATCCAAACTTTATGTTTTGAATCAGAGCAGTAATTTTGTTTGGGTAAAGTCAACATAGTAACCAGGAAGAAGGAGCAGTCAAATCTAAAGGACAGAAATAGGTATTATGGGAAAGGAGGCAGCAAAGTCAGAAACCCAGAAAAGATAGGGAAACAAGATGAGATTCAAGGTGAAAACATGGTAAGGAGTTTAGGCCTTCCTTAGAACAGTATATCCATCACAGTGCTGATTTCATATTGGTCTGCCAAGCACCATGCTGGTTGGGGCATGCCCCGGTGCTACACCAAGCTGTGTCAGGCTGGAGGCAACTTTTAGATGTGCCATCCTATTATTTAGGTCCTAGCTACCAGAAGCAATCAAATATAAAGGGGTTCTTGGAATTATGAGCTAGAGAATTCACAGATCAATATAACAATGGTTATATACTTGAACTTGAATCCCAGCTCTGACAAAACCAACCGTATAACTATGGGCAATGATGTAACCTGTCCAAGACAGTTTCCTCATCTGTTAAATGGGGATTATAATAGTATATACCTCATAGGATTGCTATGAGGATTTAGTATCCAGAGACCCTGAAAATTATTCTTTCTTATATCATTAATTCCAAGTTCCACAGTTCAGGGGTTATAAGAAACTGGAATTTGCATGAATAGCATTATCCAGGTCTAACTAAAAGCACTTATAACAAAATTCTCTACTACAAAATCGTATTTTTGCCTTTCTAAGAGAAGATAAGGGAATGACTATATCACCCTCAAGGAAACGTTCAAACACGATCACTAATTCTCAAAGAGCTTCTGATGTAAGGGAAACGATGGGGTGAATCTGCCATTTCTAGCAAACCCTGATCAAAAGGCTATTTCCACAAAAAAAAAAAAAAAGAAAAAAAGGCTATTACCACATATTATTCTCTTTACTTCTGCGACTCAGCGAACTTTTTGTTCAGTAACTAAAACCTATCAGGGAGGGACGCCTGGGTGGCTCAGTCGGTTAAGCGTCTGCCTTCGGCTCAGGTCACGATCCCAAGGTCCTGGGATCGAGTCCCGCATCGGGCTCCCTGCTCCGCGGGGAGCCTGCTTCTCCCTCTGCCTCTGTCTCTCTCTCTCTGTCTCTCATGAATAAATAAATAAAATCTTAAAAAAAAAAAAAAAAAAAAAAAAACCTATCAGGGAATTTGTGTATGTACGTTTTGTTTATTTTAGAACAAAAATTAATCAAAATAAAATCTAAATAAAAAGTGGAAGAAAGAAAAATGTCTCAAAGTAATTTCCTTTAGATGGGGACCTAACCAATCTGACTGGAATCAACCTGGAAAGTAGCTCTTCTTTCTTTTCAAATATTGGAAACTCCACCTAGAGGTGCTTACCTTTTATTGTTGAAAGCTTCCAATACAAATACAGGAGAATAAATCTGAGGAAGACTCGGAAAGAGTGCTCTGGAAAAAAAAAAAAAAAGATTCTAAAAACTTATATAATCTGAGTTAGGAAGATCTAAAAATCAATTCTCCCATCCTCCACTCCAGCACATTTTTCCTCCACAATTTGTGGAGCCTCAACCTGATCAGCCTCAATTACACATACACTGCCAGTGCTGGAGAACTCACTTCCAGTGAAGGAGCCCAGTTTATTTGCCAACTTATTCATTATGTAATTGTTGCCAACTTATTCATTATGGTGCTCATTATACTAAGCAGAAATTCTCTCTGTAATTTCTCCCATTGATTCTAGCTTTGTCTTTCTGTTGTTCTAAATCTCCAATTCCTCTTCCACTTGAAAGCAATGCAAATTACAGAAACTTGGAATAATAGAGCTGCAAAATTTCTAGTGTAACCTCACTTACTACATATGCTAGAGAGCCTTGGATATGTATGTTTGTTCTCTCTAAATCCACCTCCACTGCTATCAGACTGGGGGCTGAGCTGGTTGGAATGAGGGTGTAGGGTAGGGAGTAAGAGGGATTTAGTTGATTCCAATGAACTTGGGAGAATTTAAGGAATTGCAAAAAGGCAACTGTGGCTAGAGCACAGTGAGCAAGACAGAATGGTAGGAGATAAAGTCAGCAGGCAGAAGATGCAGAGCCTGGTAGAACATGGTGAGACTTTGGGTTTTATCCTGAGTGTAATGGGTAGTCACTCAAGGATTCTGAACAGGAAAATGACAGGAACTGTTTAACACTTAAAAAAAAACCACTTTTGCTCCTGACTAGAGAGGTGCAAGGAGGAGATAAGGAAGGCCAGTTACAAGGCTGTTGCTATCATCCAGGTAACTTATGATGATGATAGGTTGTATTATATTAGGGAAGTAGTGGGTAGCGGCAATACAGGGGTATTAGGGATATATATTGAAAGGAGGATATATAAGCCTTATTAATGCGCTGGACGTGGGTTAAGAAGGAAAGAGAAAACTCAAGATGGCCTCTAGTTTTTGGCCTGAGCAACTTGTGGACCATTTACTGAGATTAAGAAGAAGGAGGGCAGGAACACATTTGGGGAGAAGAGTCCAAGAGTTGTATTTCAGACATGCTAAGTTTGAAATGTTTATTAGACTTACAAATAAATGTTGACTATTCAACATAGATATGAGCCTGGAGCTCACAGGAGAGCTCAAGGTAAAGAATAAATCTGGGAGAACAGAAGGCATTTAAAGCAAGGGGTCACATGAGACCACATAGGGAATAAATACAGAAGGTGGCCAAGGTCTAAGCCCTGAAGAATGCCAACTTCTGGAGACCATGAAGAAGACAAGATAGCAAAGGGGACTTTGTAATTTTATGTGTATTTTATGCTTTCAAGTGTAAGAGAGACTGGAGATTTAGAGCTACAGAAAGATATAGCTATAACTGATGGGGAGAAGTTACAGAGAGATTTCTGCATGGTGTAATGAGCACTTCGATGAATAAGTTGGTAAGTAACTCTTATTCTTCTTGAAAAAACAGTCAGAATTACAGTTAACCCTTGAAAAACACGGATTTGAACTGCATGGATTTTGGGATGCCTGGGTGGCTCAGTCGGTTAAGTATCTGCCTTCGGTTCAGGTCATGATCCCAGGGTCCTGGGATGGAGTCCCACATCAGGCTCCTTGCTCTGAGGGGAGCCTGCTTCTCCCTCTGCCTGCCACTTCCCCTGCTTGTGCTCTCTCTCTAACAAATAAATAAAATCTTTAAAAAATAAAAAGAACTGCATGGATTTTTTTGATACAATACTACACTCTAAATGTATATAATAACATTTTCTTTTCTCCAACTTATTGTAAGAACACAGTATATAATATATATAATGTACAAAATATGTGTAAATGAACTGTTTACATTATTAGCAAGTCTTCCTGTCAACAATAGGCTATTTGTAGTTAAGTTTTAGGGGAGTCAAGTTATATGTGGATTTGACTATGGGGTGGAGCAGGACCCCTAAAGCCCGCATTGTTCAAATGTTAACTGTATTTTATATGTACAAAGTTCACAGCCACCCATCATAATCTTCAAAAACCACCTTTCAAAGTCACGTGCCTACTCTATTTCTGACTCCTGCCCTATTGACTGAGTCTGGATAGCTGCATTTCACGTGTCAGCTGTTCAATTACCACATCTCTGGCCTCTGGCCTATATCCTGGCTTCTGGATCCAAATTTTCACCCCAACTAACAACTCCTAGTTGCCCAACACTGACCAGGAGGCATGCTGAGATCATGTTCCCCAGAGCTGCCAAAAGTTCTTGGCTCATGATCAATGAAGCACACAAATGAGTGAGTGTTCAGCAGTTAATCAGGTGACAGCGAACAACTGACATGTTAGGGAACCAAAGAATGAGCCAGATCAAGGCTGGAACAGGGAACAAGAGGTTGTACTCCAGGCTAGTCACCCCAGGGCAATCTGCTCTAGGTCACCCAGTGTGATCAGACACCCTTTTCCCCCAGAAGAACTGAAGTACTCTGAAGTTTACCACGTATCCGTGGATTAAGGATTTCCTGGAAGCTGGTAACATTATGAACCAAACAGCAGGTACTGCACACCATGGGTACCTGTTCTTTCTGCACCAAAGCCTCAGGGTTAGCCTGGAGACATCTGTTACTTTCCCCGCCACATCTATAAAGGGAATTCCAAACTATTTTTGTATTTGTGAAGATTAAATGAAATCACTGTAAGTGCCTTGTACATAGAAAGTGCTCAATACATATTAGCTATTTTCATTTATACTTTAGATGACCACAAAATGACAGTCAGCTGAATGATAAAGTATGTCTCTAAAAACATCACTTCTAGGGCTCTTCTAGCACAAAAGAGTAATAAAAGAGGTTTTCTGTTTGTTTTTTCTGTATGAACTATTACATGATCAAGGAATTTAAACTTGTCCTGAAAAAGCTGTCTTCCATTTTTCTGAACTTCCCTACCAAGATTTGGCAAAATTATGTTACACAACTAAGAAGTAAAGATGTCAATTCTACTAACATGGGATAGATAACACCGATTCTGAATAAATACCATCAAGCAAAACAGAAATCTCTTGGCCTAATAATTATGTTGCAATAGTCACTCAGGCCTGTTGTTGTTTTAAATGTTTATATCCTTTAAGTATAATATATATCTATTCCCCTTTATGAAATTTAAGTTTAACTAAAATCATTAAAGCTGGCAACAGAAGCAGGAAACCATTTATAAGACCAGCACGGCTACTTTACTTTTATTAATGAAAAGTTATGTAATAGTTTCAGCAAACTACAGAGTTCCATTCTTGTAGTCTTTTAATATTTATAGAAATTTAAAAGTTATACAGCTAGAGTTCACTTTTGAAACTGAGAATTTCTATTATCTGACAGCAATCAATTATTTTAGCTCAATTACAGAAATGGCTATTTAAGAGTTATGTTCATCTTTATTCATACTCCTTAACAATAGGTCAACTGTGTCTTGTACTTGACCTAGAAGCTCACATAGGTGTAACTGAACAAGACTACACTGAGAGGGTCTCAATTCCAAACTGGAGGCCCATCACTGGCCTTTTGGCCTCCAACAATACATTAAAGCAAAGAGAAGAAAAAGAAAAAAGCAGGGCATGGGGAAAGTGCTTATGTTAATACAAAGTGCTGTACTAAACTACCAAAGAGCATAGAAGCTCCTTAAAAGAATCAAAGAGCAAGTCTGTAATCAGGTATAAGGAGATGGTCACAAACACCATGCCAATATCCAAAAACTGAAATACCACGCCTCCTACGAACTGAAAAATGAAACCTATAGTCACATATTCCCTTGCATCTCTATTCATGGAATCTGGACTTTTTAAAAGGTAACAATTCTGATTTTTCAAACTATTACAGAGAAAAGCTACTTCTAAACTGTAATTTTCAAATACATCAACCTTGATTTTTTTCTGCTTTAAGTGAATTTTTATTTGGGAATAATTTTAGATTTACAGAAAAGTTGCAAGGATACTATGGAGTACCTATATATCCCTCACTCAATTTTAACATCTTACATAATCATGGTTTTGGCAAGACTAAGGAATTAATGTTGATATACTGCTATTAATTAAGCCACACACTTTATTTGGATTTTACCTGCTTTTCCACTAATGCCTTTTTTCAGTCGCAAGATCTAATCCAGGTACCACATTGCATTTACTGACTTTTTTTTTCAGTGCTTTTAAGTTCTGGAACACGCCAAACTTGTGTGTCTTATTAAATGTCTTCATTAGAAATATGACAGAAAATAACCCTCAGCTTCCTGGAAAATATGACTTATCGGATCCTAGAGAAATGTTACATTAAGATTCATATGAATACGATATTTCTACTAATGCTTTACTGAAGAGAAAAAGAGGTAAGTCACTTTGTCAGGAATTTTGTCAGGAACCTATGAGATCAAATTATTTAATGTTTCAGAAATATCTCTGCAAAAAATGCTTGTCACCTGTCACCCAAGGTTCCAGTAAAGAGTCATAAGACATAGAGTAAATCCTTTTAATTAATTCTGTAATAGAATGTAAAGTATTATTACAATCATATTCAAATAATCCATTTTTATCAAACATGTAGAAACTGCCTTCCATTCATTCCCAAATTTCATTTTTAATCACTGTGTATTTTTATTAAGATAACAAAGGAACTAATTTAAGGGAGAATAATTTGGGAAATTTATTACATGTCTTTAGTTTAAAAGTGAAGGCATGCAAAATTTAATAAAAGTTTTAAGATGAATAGAAAATGTTCTAGAAAAAAAGAAATGCCAAATGAATGAAACTGACTAGGAAGAATGTTTCACATTCTTTTCCACGTACATAATGATAAGGAAATTACTAAATAGTCACAAACAAGTGAATCATATTGAGGGCATAGCCTTTTGATGGGACAGTAGTAATCCAGAGTTTGGAGTTAGGAGGTTTTTGAAAAAATACATGTCTAGTAAAGTGTCCATGTGTGTCAGTTTGCCTGAGACAGTCCCAGCTTATGCCTGTTGTCACAGCGTCCCACTAAATTTATTATTTCTCTTAGATTTTTCTTATTCTGGTGATTTTGTTGTTGTTGTTAATGGTAGCAGTATAATAAACCTGGATTTTCACTTTTAGGTTCTGCCATTATCTTGTTGAGCAGTATGAGATGCATGTGCAGAGAACCCAATTGCCAATTTAACACGTGGTTAAATCTGAAAGACCTTGAGCAGTAACCCATCTCTGGATGGGCTGTAACTGATACCTCAATCTCAAAGACAATACCCAAGCCACTTGCAGAAAAAAAAAAAAAGCCCACTCAGACAGGAATAGCTAGAGACAATTAACTCCTTCAGTCTTGGGTGGAAGTAGAAGAAATATTTAATGCGGCTGCCCCTGCTTATGACTAGCTCAAAGACCAATTTAAGAAGAGCAGATGGAGAGGTTTTACCTATTACTCTATAAAGCATGACTTTTCATTTAGATCAAATGACTGTTCTTTAAATTGATGTCTCTCAATTCTAATTACAGTTTATCTTGTTTACACAAAGTTAAGGGACAGCTGTTACTGTTGGTTCTGTTAACAGAAGAAATTCACACTTAAATGATGCCAACTTTCTATTGGTATAAGGAGATACATCAAATGGAAAACTCAGTTAATTCCCCTTTCTTTTCTTAACTGGTTTAGAGAGTAATTCAATAAAACAATATGCATACAAATATACTGTTGGGTTAATAACACAAATTTTATATATTTGCAATAACAACATAGACAAAGTAGCTGAGAGGAAAGCTGTATTAGAGTAAGGAAATAACACCAAATGGAAACTCAAATCCATAGAAATATAAGAGAATGAAAAATAGAAAGGCTAACATAATTAACTCTATTAATATGTATTTGCTCTCCTTTCTTCTCTCAGCTTCTATAAAAGACAGAAGATTAGGGGCACTTGGGTGGCTCAGTCAGTTAAGTGTCTGACTTTGGCTCAGGGCATGATCTCAGGATCCTGGGATTTAGCCCAGCACGGCAGGCTCCATTCTCAGCAGGGAGTCTGCTTGTCCCTTTCCCTCTCCCTCTGCCCCTCCCCTCATTTGTGTGCTCTCTCTCTCAAATAAATAAATAGATAAAAAATAAAAGACATGAAATTATATAAACTGAAAATTATAACAATATACTGTTGGGTTTCTACAACATATAGACATAATAACATATAATAATGGTAGCAAAAAGTGGAGAAAGAGAAAAATGGAGCTATATAGGAGAAATGTTTATTTTGCTGAATATAAGTAAAAATGAGAAGTAGATTCTTCTAAGTTAAAATGTATATTGTAAAACCTAGAGCAGACACTAAGAAAATAACTTAAGATATATAATTTAAAAATGATTAAGGGACTCAAAATATCACACTGGAAGATACTCACTTAATTCAAAAGAATTCACTTAAGTTTAAAAGAATTCAAGAGAACAAAAAAAGCATGAGACCAGAGATCATCAGATTATATTTTTAAAAATCCAATGATAGTTGACCCTTGAACAACATGGTTTGAGCTGCACAAGTCCATTTAATGTGGATTTTTTTCAATAAATACAGTATAGTACTGTAAATGTATTTTCTCTTCCTTATTATTTCCTTTTTTTAATATTTTATTTATTTATTTATTTATTTGAGAGACAGGGAGAGCACGAGCAGTGGGGAGGGGCAGAGGGAGAGGGAGAAGCAGACTCCCCACTGGGCAGTGAGCATGACATGGAGCTCGATCCCAGGACCCTGAGATTATGACCTGAGCGGAAGGCAGATGCTTAACTGACTGAGCCACCCAGGAGCCCCCCTTATGATTTTCTTAATAACATTTTCTTTTATCTAGCTTACTTTATTGGAACATATAACATATCCACATACAACATATAACACACAAAATATCTGTCATTGACTGTTATGTTATTGGTACGACTTCTGGTCAACAGTAGGCTATTGGTAGTTGAGTTCTGGGGGAGTCAAAAGTTATACCTGGGTCTTCAACTGTGCTGGGGGTCAGCAACACAACCCCTGTGTTGTTCAAGGGCAACAGTGTCCCTACAGGAGATATATTTTAGGTTCAAAGATTCAAACAGGTTGAAAGTAAAAGGAAAAAGACACACTATGCAAAGAGGAACCATAAGAGAATCAGAAAAAAACAAACTTTAAGACAACAACAAGAGAATCAAAGGAATAAACAATTCAAAAATGATAATGGAAGGTATCATATCCTCTTTGAATAACAGATGGACCAAGAAGGAAATCCACAAAGAAACAGAGGATTTGAACAAAACTATAGGCCAATGAGACCTAACGGACATCTATAAAACATTCCACCCAACAACACCACAATACACATTCTTCTCAAGTGCACATGAAACATTCTCTAAAATAGACCAATTCAAGGCCATGAACAAGCCTCAATAATTTAAAGTAATTAAAATCATGCAAAGAATGTTCTGTGATCACAATAGAATGCAGTTAGAAATCAGAAGGAAATTTTGGAAGTTCACAAATATGTGGAAATAAAACAATACACTGCTAAATAACCAATAAGTCAAAGAAGACCTCATAAAGGGAATAAGAAAATTCCCTGACATGAATGAAAATCAAAACAACATACCAAAACTTATGGGGTACACCTAAAGAAAGCAGTGCTTAGAGTAAAAGTTACAGCTGTAAATGCTTATATTAAAAAAGAAGAAAGATCTCAAATGAAAAACCTAAACTTCCATTTTAAGAACTGAGAAAAAGAAGAGTAAACAGAAAAGCAAGTAGAAGGAAGGGAATAATAAAGATTAAAGTGCAAACAAATGAAATACAGAACAGAAAAACGAGAAAGAAAATCAATGAAAACAAAAGCTGGTTCTCTGAAAAGATCAACAAAATTGACATATCTTTAGCTGGAGTAATCCAGAAAAATAAAATGAAGGAACACACAAATTGCCAGAATCAGGAATGAACAAAAGAACATTACTATTGACCTTCCAGAAACAAAAGTTATTATAAAGGAATACTATGAACAACTGTACATCAATTGAATACGTGGATGAAGAGAACAAATTCTTAGAAAAACAGAAACTACTCAATTGAGTGAAGAAAAAACAGAAACTCTGAATAGGCCTATAACAAGTAAAGAGATTGAGTTAGTAATTAAAACACTTCCAACAAATATAAGTACAGACCCAGAGGGCTTCACTGGTTATACATACATACATATATATGTATATACATACACATATATACACATATATAATGTATATACATACACACACATTTATATATATGTATATAAATGGAGATAACACTTCTACAGGTCAGTATTACTGATACTAAAACTAGACAAAGACATAAGAAAACTAAAGACCAACATTCTTTATGGATATAGATGCAAAACTCCTCAACAAAATACTAGCAAAGCAAATCCATCAATATGTAAAAAGTATTAAAACCATGACCAAGTGAGTTTTACACTAGGAATGACAAGTGGTTCAATACACACACACACACACCCAATGAATATTATATTAACTAAATTAACTAATACTACATTAACAAAATTTTTAAAAACTACATGATCATATCAATAGACACAGAAAAAGCATTTGCCAAAACCAACACCCTCTTCTAAAAAGCACTCAACAAACTAAGAATAGAAAGGAACTTCCTCAACCAGACAAAAGACATCTACAAAAAATTCACAACTAACATCATACTCATAATGAAAGACTGAATGCATCCCTCCTAAAATTAGAAACAAGAGAATTGTGTCCTATTTCTTACTACTTCTACCAAACGTTTCACTGCAAGTTCTAGCCAATGCAATTAGGCAAGAAAAAACAAACAAATAAAAACAGAAACAAAAAAAAGCATCCAGATTGGAAAGGAGTAAATATAACCATCTCTATTCATAGATGACATAATTTTGTATACAGAAAATCCTAAGGAATCTACAAAAAAGAAAAAAATAAAGCTTTTAGAATAACCAACCATATTTAGCAAGGTTGCAGGATACAAGAATAATACACAAAATTATTTTTTTCTATACAACAGCAATGACCAACCCAAAAATGAAATAATGAAATTAAGAAAACAATTCCATTTATAATCACATCAAGAAGATCAAAATACTTGGAATGTATTTAACAAAAATAGTATAAAACTTGCACACTGGAAACTACAAAATACTATTAGAAGAAATTAAAGACAACTTAAATAAATGGAAAAACATGTCATGTTCATGGACTGTTAAGACTTAATATCGTTAGGATGTTAACACTTCCAATATTGGTCTACATATTCAGCACAATTCTTATTATAATCCAAGCTGCCTTTTCTGCAAAAACTGAAAAACTTAGCCAAAAATTCACATGGATATACAAAAAACCCCAAAGAGCCAAACAATCTTAAAAAATGGAAAAGATAGTTGGAAGACTCACATATCCTAATTTCAAAACTTACTACATAGTTATAGTAATTGATACAGTATGGCACTGGCATACAGATAAGCATGTAAAACAATGGAAAGAAATTGAGAGTCCAGAAATAAATTCTTACATTTATGGTCAATTTTGATAGGTCATCATCCAAAACAATTTAATGGGAAAAATATAGTCTTTTTTAACAAATGGTGCGGGACAACTGGATATCCACAATCAAAAATATGAAGCTAGAGTTCTTCTTCCTTACACCAAACACAAAAATTAACTAAAAATTGATCACACTGGGCTCCTGGGTGGCTCAGTCAGTTAAGTGTCTGCCTTCAGCTCAGGTTATGATCCCAGGATCTTGGGATCAAGACCCACGTTAGGGCCCCTGCTCAGCGGGGAGCCTGCTTCTCCCCCCGCCCTTTGCCCCTGCTCATGTATGCTCTCTCTCTTGCTCACTCTCTCAAATAAATAATCTTTAAAAATAAAATAAAAATGGATCACAGACATCAATGTAAATGCTAAAACTATAAAACTCTTAGAAGAAAACAGAGCAGAAAATCTTTGTGGCCTTGGATTAGACATCGTTTGTTAAATACCATATCAAAAGTACAAGTGACAAAAAGAAAAAAACAGATAAACTGGGTTATCTCTAAATTAAAATCTTTTGTGCTATAAATGATATACTATCAAGAAAATGGGGGAAAAAACAGAATGGAAATAAATAATTGTAAATCATACATCTAAAAATAAACTGTAATCAGTAATAATGAACTCTTCTAACTCATTAACAAAAAGTGAACAATTAAATTAAATAATAAACAAAAGGTTTGAATAGACATTTCTCCACAGATTTACAAATGATTATATTATAAACAGATTATAAACACATGAGATGATGCTCAACATCATTAACCACTGGCAAAATGCAAGTGAAAACCACAATACATTTTTAATCAATTTAATATTCAGTGAGACAACACTCCATAGCTAGTAGGATGGCTATAATCAAAAAGAGAAATAGCAAGTATTGATGAAGATGTGGAGAAATTAGAATCCTCTACATTGCTGGTGGGAATGAAAAATGGTGCAGCCAATTAGAAAAACATTTTGGCAGTTCCTCAAAAGGTCAAAACATAAAGTACCATTTGACCCAGCAATTCCCACTACTAAGCAACTACTCAAAGTAAATGAAACATACATCCACGCAAAAACTTGAACATAAATGTCACAGCAGCATTAATCATAATAGCCAATAAGTGGAAACAACCCAAATGTCTGATGAATGGATAAACAAAATGTGGTATATCCATACAATGGAATAGTATTTGGCAATGAAAAGGATTAAAATATTAATATATGCTGTATCATGAATGAATCTCAAAGGCACTATACTAAGTGAAAGAAGTCAGACACAAAAGACTACACACTGTATGATTCAATTTACATAAAAAACCAGAAGAAACAAATGTATAGACAGAAAGTTGATTAATGGTTGTCAAGGCTGGGATGATTGGAAGAATATAGATGGGAGTGACTGCTAACAGATAGTGATGAAAATGTTCTAAACCTAGATTGTAGTGATGGTTTTATAATTCTGTGACTATACTAAAACCACAAAATTGTATATGTTAAATGGGTTAATTTGATGGCATGGAAATTGTATTGCAATCAAAAATGTTTTTATTTTGGCTAAAACCAAGCTATGGTGTCAAAGGAAGCTAATTAACTCCATAAATATTAAAAAGAAAAATATAAGTAATTACTATGAAAATTGGGATAACGATTACTTAAGAGAGAAAAGAGGGTTGTGACTGACACAGGACACATGGAAGAGTTTCAAGGATGACTGACAAAGTTCTATTTCCTGACCTGGGTGTTATCAGCATTGCAATAATTCAGTAAACCATGTATTTGATTTAAGTGGTTTTCAATATCTATGTTTTATTTTATAATAAAAACATATTTTTAAGAGACATGTTGGGATTTTTTTTAAAATGGGAATTTGAGATTATATCCTTACCATCTGACTAAATTATTGATAAGACAATGATGAAAATATCCTATATCTGTATACAATTATTGAGCATTTGAAACATGGCTAGCATGACTGAGGAACTGAATTAAAAAAAAAAATTTTATTACTGAAGTATAGTTGACATAGTATGTTAAGTTTCAGGTATGCTACTATATTTGACAATTCTATACATTATACAATGCTCCCCATGATTAGGTGTACTTACCATCTTTCACCATACAACATTATAATATTATTGACTATTCCCTATGCTGTACTCTCCATCTTCATGACTTATTTATTTTATAACTGGAATTTTGTACCTCTTAATCCCTCTAACCTATTTTACTCTTCCCCTCATCCCTCCCCACCCCCAGCAACCACCAGTTTTGTTCTCTGTATTTATGATTGTTTCTGGGTTTTTTTGTTTGTTTTGTTGTTTAGATCCCACATGTAAGTGAAATGATAGGGCATTTGTCTTTGTCTGACTTATTTCACTCCTCATAATAACCTCTAGGTCCATCCATATTGTTGCAGGTGGCAAGATCTCATTCTTTTTTATGATGAGTAATATTCCAACATATATATACTACCTCTTCTTTATCCATTCATATACTGATGGATACCTGGGTTTTCCATGTCTTGGCTATTGTAAATAATGCTGCAATAAACATAGGGTGCATATATCTTTTCAAAATAGTGTTTTTGTTTTCTTTGGGTAAATAACTAGTAATGGAACTACTGGATAGTATGGTATTTCTATTTTTTTAATTTTTTGAGGAACCTCCATAATGTTTCCACAGTGGTGGTACCAATCTACATTCCCACCAACAGTGCATAAGAGTTCCCTTTTCTCCACACCCTCACCAACACTTGTTATTTCTTGTCTTTTTGATACTAGCCATTCTAACAGGTGTAAGGCAATACATCATTGTGGTTTTGATTTGCACTTTGCTAATGATTACTGATGTCGAGTATCTTTTCATGTGTCTGTTGGCCAGCTGTATGTTTTCTTTGGAAAAAATGTCTATTCAGGTCCTATGCCCATTTTTAATCAGATTATTTGGGGGATTTTTGTGTTGAGTTGTATAAGTTCTTTGTATATTTTGGATATTAACCCGTTACCAGAAATATTTGCAAATATCTTCCCCCATTCGGTAGGTTGCCTTTTCATTTTCTTGATGGTTTCCCTTGCTGTGCAAAAGCATTTTTGGTGTAGTCCCAATTCATTTATTTTTGCTTTTCTTTCCCTTGCCTGAGGCAACACATCTATAAATATGTTGTTAAGGCCAAAAAAATCCAAGAGATTACTGCCTATGCTTTCTTTTAGGACTTCCATGGTTTCAGGTCTCACATTTAGGTCTTTAATCCATTTTGAGTTTAATCTTTGTGTATGGTGTAAAAGTGGTCAGATTTCTTTCTTTTGCATGTAGCTACCAGTTTTCCCAATACCATTTATTGAAGAGATTTTTTTTCCCCATTGTATATTCTTTCCTCCTTCATCATAGATTAATTGACCATATAAGCTTGGGTTTCTTTCTATCCTAGTCCATTGATCTATGTGTCGTGTCTATCTGTGTGTGTGTGTGTGTGTGTGTGTGTGTGTGCGCGCTCGTGCGTGCGTGCCAGTACCATATTGTTTTGATTACTATAGTTTTGTAGTGTATCTTGAAATCTGGGATTTTGATATTTCTAGAAAGTTTTATTCTTCTTTCTCAAGATTTTTTTTTGGCTATTTGAGGTCTTTAGTAGTTCTATACAAATTTTAGGATTTTTTTTGTAATTATAAATTTTATTGATGTGTTCATTGTCTGTCTTGCCTCATCTATTACACTGTAATTTCCTTGAGGACAGGGAGTAGGTCTGTTTTAATCACCATTATATACCCACCTACAATGTATTACTTAGTACTTAAAGATTCTCAAAAAATAAAAATAAAAATGACTAAAAATATCAGCAGTACACAACAAAGAAAAAAATTTGTAATTATATAAGGTGGAAATTTTACAATTATTTGTTCTAGTTCTGTGAAAAACATTGTTAGTATTTTGATAGGAACTGCTTGAATCTGTAGATTGTTTTGGGTACTATAGATATTTAACAATATCAATTCTTCCAATCCAAGAGTATGGTGTACCTTTCCATTTGTTTGAGTCATCTTCAATTTCTTTTGTCAGTGTCTTCAGTTTTCAGAATATAGGTCTTTTGCCTCTTTGGTTAAATTTATTCCTAGGTATCTTATTATTTTTGCTGCAATTTTAAATGGGATTGTTTTCTTAATATCTTTTTGTGCTAGTTTGTTATTAGTGTATAGAAATGCAACAGATTTTTGTATATTAATTTGTATTGTGTAACTTTACTGAATTCTTTTATCAGTTCTAATAGTTTTTTGGGGTTTTCTATATATAGTATCATGTCATCTGCAACTGGTGAGTTTTACTTCTTACCAATTTGGATGCCTTTTATTTCTTTTTCTTGTTTGATTGCTGTAGCTAGGACTTCCAGGATATGTTGAATGAAAGTGGTGAATGCAGACATCCTTGTCTTATTCCTGATCTTACAGGAAAAGCTTTCAGTTTTTGCAACTGAGATAATGTTAGCTGTGGGTTTGTCATATACAGTCTTCATTATGTTGAGGTATATTCCCTCTAAACCTCTCTTTGTGGAGAATTTTTATCATGAAAGGACGTTGAATGTTGTCAAATGCTCTATTGAGATGATCATGTGGTTTTTACCCTTCGTCTTGTTAATGTGATGAATCATGTTCAATGATTTGCAGATACTGAACCTTCCCTGCACCCCTGGAATAAATCCCACATCATCGTCATAAATGATCCTTTTAATATATTATTGAACTTAGTTTGCTAATAATTTGTTGAGGATTTTTGCATCTATGGTCATCAGGGATTACTGGCCTGTAGTTTTCTTTTTTTGTAGTGTCTTTGTCTGGTTTTGGTATTAGGGTAATGCTGGCCTCATAAAATTAATTTGGAAGTTTTCCTTCTTCTTCTATTTCTTGAAATAGTTTAGTAAGAATCAGCATTAACTTTTCTTTAAATGTTTGGTAGAACTCACCTGTGAATCCAATGGTCCTGAACTTCTGTTTGTTGGTAGATTTTTGATTACTAATTCATTACTAGTAATCAATCTGTTCAAATTTTCTATTTCTTCCTGATTCAGTTTTGGAAGATTACATGTTTCTAGGAATTCACCCATTTCTTCTATGTTATCCAACTTGTTGGCATATAATTTTTCATAGTAGTCTCTTATGATCTTTTATATTTCATGATGTCATGACCTTTATATGATGTCATGTCAAGACCTTTATATGGTGTCAGTTATTCCTCCTCTTTCATTTCTAATTTTATTTGAGTCCTCTCTTTTTTTCTTGATGAGTCTGGCTAAAGGTTTATCAATTTTATTTATCTTTTCAAAGAACCAGCTCTTGGTTTCATGGGTCTACTTTATTTAGTCTCTATTTCATTTATTTCTGTTCTGATCTTTATTATTTCCTTCCTTCTACTAATTTTGGGCTTTGGTTTTTTTCAGTCCCCTTAAGTGTAAGGTTAGATTGCTTATTTGAGATTTTCCTTGTTTCTTGATCTAGGACTTTATTACTATAAACCTTTCTCTTAGAACTGCTTTTGGTGGGTCCCAAAGATTTTGAACTGTTATGTTTCCATTTTCACTTGTCTACATGTGTTTTTTTAATTCGTCTTTGATTTCTTCATTGACCCACTAATTGTTTAGTAACATGCTGTTCAGCCTCCATGTGTTTGTGGTTTTTTTCCGGTTTTCTTCTTGTAATTTCTAGTTTTATACTTCTGTGGTTGGAAAAAAATGCTTGATGTGATTTCAATCTTCTTAAATTTGAAACTTATTCGGTGGCCTAACACGTGCTCTATCCTGGAGAATGTTCCATGTACACTTGAATATGTATCATGGTGTTTGGGGATGGGATATTCTGTATATATATCTGTTAAGTTCATCTGGTCTAATATGTCATTCAAAGCCATTGTTTCCATCCTATATCTGTACTGTCCAATCCAATTATTGAGCACCTGAAATGTGGATAGCATGATTTGGGAACTGAATTATTAATTTAATTCTAACTAGTTTAAATTCAAATTTAAATAGCCACAGGTGGTTGATGGCTACCACATAGACAATGCAGGCTTAGAGCATACAACCACTATGAAATTTTTGGTGGATATATATTTTCAAAAACAGTGGATAAATAAGCTAACCTTTAAAATATTAAAAATAAAATTTATATATCACAGAAATGGCAGCTTTATAATATAAATAAACTTTTTTTAAGTTTGCATAAATTTCTCAAAAATCAATGAAATAAATAGGGAGTATATATATATATACACACACACATACGCATACATATATAATATATATACGTATATATATATAATATATACATATGTATGTATATATGTAAACATATATATATAAGAAAATTTTGGTATCATTTGTGCTCATCTTACTGGACAGACTTTTTAATGGGCTGAAGAACTCTTAACAGCAGTCCTATTTCCAGATTTCATCGAAACTCTCAAGGAAATAAAAAAGGCAACCTAATGTGATCATCACTCAAATGCTTTCTATAATCTATCAACAATCCCTATCCCTGCTCAGTCACAAACTGTAAGAACCATGAATTCTACCAGAATCTTGAACAAACCCAACTAAAGTCTAAGGTGTTTCTGTCACCCTATTTGTTCCCCAGTCCTAAGTTCTTCAGATTTGATTTTTATGACCAGTTTTTATCACTAAAAATGGTCCTTAACGTTCAGTCACTTGACAAACATTTCTTATTACGTTAGGTGCTATATTAGGAAACAGATGAAAAGTATAATCTTTGTCCTTAAATAAATTATAGTCTAGAGAGAGCAAGCACCCAATAAACCTGCAGAACTGAACAGTGATTAAGTGCTAAATGAGTACCATTTATATACCTATATGGTTGCACAGAAAAGGAACACCTAATTCCCAGGAATAGAAAAGAAAAGGCATCAAGGAAGTGAAGCAACAGAGAGGCATCCCTAAGCTAAGTCTTAGAAGATAAGTAGGACCTATCAAAGCAGTCAAGGAGGAAAGAGAAGTGTTTCAGGCAAGGAGAAAACATGCAAAGGCTCAAAAACCCAAGAGAACTCAGAATTGAAGCAAGTTCAGTATTGAAATACAGTGAAAGAGAAGAGGGGAGAAAAGAACACTAGACAGGTGGGTAGAGACTCAATCCTGAAGCTCTTTGCTTGCATGGGATGGAGACTGGATTTTATCTGGAAGGTACAGGAGCCTAAAGAATTCTGAGCTCAGGAATAATGTGATCAGATTTGCATTAAAAAAAATCACTCTGCAACAGCATGAAGTATAAAGAGAAAATCTGAGATAGAATATAGGATGAGCGCGTTAGAGCATTCTAGTAGCATAAGTGAAAAGAAGTGCTCAAACTCAAGCAGAGACAACAGAGATGGTGACAAAATGATGCACTTGAGGGGTGTTTAGAGTACGAAACATGAATTGACTGTATATGGGGATAAGGAAGAATAAAAATCCAGCGTTCCAGTTCCTTACTTGAGAAAAAGGACACTGGTATTCATCAATAAAACAGAATACAGGAAGAACAAGAAGTGCAGGTTTGAGAAGCAATTTTGAGTTTTGAAACCCAGGAAGAAGGTAGTAGTCAGTAAAATCAATAATACCAAAAAAAAAAAAAAAAAAAAAAAAGGCTCAAATCTACAAGCCCCAGCTCAGACTTACTGAATTAAAAAGTCTAGGGATGGAGCCCAGCAATCTGTATTTTTAATCACCCTCCAGATGATTCTGGTGTATGCTAAACCTGCAGAACCACTGGTCTTGCCAAACATTACTGGTAATACTGGCAAAGAATCAGGCAATCAAGTGGGCAGTGATGATGACAGAGGAGAAAGGTTAATTGTAGGAGGAGCAGAATCCTGATCACAGAAGATTTAAGGAATACACTATTAGAAGAGAGAGCACATGCAGACTCTTCTTTCAATACAGCCTGAAGAGAACAAGAAGAGGTGATTTAAAAAAAAAAAAAAAAAAAATTACTAACAGAAAAAAGTCCTCCAAAAGGAATAAAATGATTCAGAGCCCAGGCAGAGGAACTGGCCTTGGGAGGTATGCCAGACACCAGTGGTTGCCTTCCCAGTCCACTCTCCTTCCTGGAAAACAGAATCCTAATTTAGTTCTTCTCTGGGAGGTTTGGAGGGCCACAAATCTTGACTAGTCTAAGTAAATCACAGGACTTCTATACCCCTTGCCTGGACTGGTTTAGAAATGGGTTATATGATGTACGTTCAGGTAGTGAAGACTGCTAAGCTTTTTTCACTCTACAAAAAGACATAAAAGAAATGCTATGGCCTGAATTTTTGTGCTCCCCACCCCACAAAATTCATAGGTTGAAGCCCTAATTCCCAATGTGATGGTATTTGGAGGTAGGGCCTTTGGGAGGTAGTTAAGGTTACATCAGGTGATGAGGAGCCCCCAAAATGGTATTAGTGTTCTTACAAAATGAGAAAGAGACTAGAAAGCTTTCTCTCTGCCATGTGAGGAAACAGCAAAAAGGTGTTGTCCTCAAGGCAGAAAGAGGCCCTCACCAAGAATTTTCAGGCAACTTGATCTTGGACTTCCCAGACTCCAGAACTGTGCAAAATAAATGTTTGTTGTTTAGGCCACCCGGTCTATAGTATTTTATTATAGCAGCTGAACTGCTGCTGTACAAGACAAGAGACACCTTCCTTTCTTATAATCTTGGGTGCTTGGATATGAGGATATAAATCTTAGAGCTAAAGCTGCCTGCCATCTTCAGACCAAGAGGGGACAAGCCTGAGGACAAAAACATCCAGGATGTTAGAATGGAAAGATCGATCCTGAGAGCCTAATGACAGCAGTTAGCTGCTACATGAACCAACTATAAAACCATCTTTCTTCCAAATTTCTAGTTATATGAGATCATAAAATTTACTTATTATTTTCAGTTTCAGTTCAGTCTTCCATTACTTGCCAGCTGAAAGCATTCTGATACAGAAAGACATTTTCACTGAGATGGGTATAAATGAAATTAACTTTGCCTATTGGAGACATGGGAATTTGAGGGAGTTTCAGACTAAAGTTTCATTTATTAAACAAAATGAAGCTCATATAGATCTATTTCATAAAGGGACTGCCTTAACAGCTCTTTTCTACTTTAAAATATCTAGTATTTCTAATGATAACAGTAGTCATGAGGAAGATGATGGTGATAAGCTCATGGTTATTAAAGTATTTTTAAAAGCTAGGAATTTTATCCTTGTACTGTTTACCTTCTGCAGTCCATTTGACTTCAACAGTGAAATCATACCAATATCTTCTACTTTCTATTTATATCAATTTTCATGTCAGCTTCATTTTTCAAACTTTCTTGGTATATAACACTATATACCACAATACAGTTTACAGAGGGAACCCTTAACTTGAAAGAACAAACACTCTGAAAACCAAACAATGTATAAAAAGATTTCTATTTTTATTTCCATACATTTTCTAAATCTGTTGAAGAAAAGAAAATATTTCAACTGCATCTGTGGAATGATACCTTTGGTTCATATCAAGGGGTGGAAAATCAACACTGTAGCCATGTAGATAAACACTAGAGAAAGTAAATTTGAGCACAAATAACAAAAAGCACTAGAATTGTATGCCTATCCAAGCAGTCCCCAAATGGAGAAAAACAAAATCGGAAGTTAAATTTTAAGACAGGTTTTGAAGCCCAAAACATTTTTCCTATAGAAACAATGTTACTGTGAGTCATTCCATTACTGGGCCAGTCCATAAAACCCTTATAAAACCATACGCATAAGACTATTGTTTGAACTACACCCAGACAGAATAATACTTTTTCCTTTGGAAAATACATGATTTTCTCCCTCCACCCTCTCCCAAGTCCCAGGAGCGTGGGCCTAGCCATGGACTCTATATTCACCTCTCCAACCTCATCGTTACTCTCCACACTGCACGTTCTCTGGGTTGGCCACACTGCCCTCCTTCAACCTGCAGGGTCTTTTCCCCTTGTAGTTGCTGCAGTCGTGCCCTCCCCGACCTCTTCCAGGTCACCTTCCTCAGCCTTCTCATCTCAGCTTAAATGATACTTCCTCAAGAAGACGGTTCCTCCTCCCCACACTGCATCACTTGTTCCTGCTGCACTCCTCACCAGCATTTCTCCCACTGTATTGTAATCACTTTGCTTAGCCTCCCTGTAATCTCCATATTTGGGGGATACATCTTACTTGCTACAATTTTAAACCTAGAGCATAGATGAGTAGCTGGCATTTTGAAGATGTTTAATATATATTTTTTGTATGAATGAATTTACATAACAAGGGTACTTCAATTTGTTGTTAACCTGACCATGGAGTATGTAACCTGATCTATGGTCACTACCAGGAGATAATGCAGTTTTCCAAAGATTTCTCCACTCCTGAATTTCTACCTATACTTTGTTCATAGAGAGGAGGCTACCTATCCAATTTCTTCCCCATTGCTAGTTTATAAAGTAACTTAAATAGAGCACTAAAATTCTAGCAAACAGAATGCTTAGATTAGAATTATATATTCTAATATTATCTTTTCTCTTTCTTGTAGGTAATGCCATTCATTCTTTTGTTTTGTTTTGTTTTTTATTCAATTTAATTATCATATACTATATTATTAATTTCAGAGGTAGAATTTAGTGATTCATCAGTTGCATACAACACCCAGTGGTCATTACTTCATGTGCCCTCCTTAATGCCCGTCACCCAGTTACCCCATCTCCCCACCCATCTTCCCTCCAGCAACCCTGTTTGTTTCCTATAGTTAAGAGTCTCTTATGATTTGCCTCCTTCTCTGTTTTTGTCTTATTTTATTTTTCCTTCCCTTCCCCATGGTCATGTTTTGTTTCTTAAATTTCGTATGTGAGTAAAATCATATGGTATTTGTCTTTCTCTGACTTATTTATGTCCATCAACAGATGAATGGATAAAGATGGGGTATACATATACAATGGAATATTACTCAGCCATCAGAAAGAATGAAATCTTGCCATTTGCAATGACGTGGATGGAACTAGAGGGTACTATGCTAAGGTAATGTTATTCATTCTTATGGCTTTTACTACAATCGATGAAATGCTAATTCCCAAATTTGTATCTCTAGGCCTGATTTGTCTCTTGCCTTAAAAATCTAAATTTCCAGGCATCTACAATTTTATACCTGAATGTCCCATAAGGACTTCACTCCAACGTTTCTTTTCTCCTGTGTTCCCCATTTCAGATAATGACATTACCATCTGGATACTAGAACCTGACACTCAAGTTCTCTCACTCTTGTTACTTATTGGTCCATGGACCAACAGTGCTTGTTGTTCATCACCTGTAATATTTTTAGAAACACAAGATTGTGCCCCACCCCAGACCTACTGAATTAGAATTTACCTTTTAACAAAATCCCCAGGCAATTCATGTACATATTAAAATCTGAGAAACACTGATCTATAAATTTTTTTTCTCCTTACCCCCACATATCAAGTCCACAGGAAAACGTCTCATATATATTCCTTCCCAACCATTTCTGTTACTTCCCTGATTTAAGCTGTCACCTCCTGTCTGGAACATTGCAATGACCTCTTAGTTGATCTCATTCCTCTAATCCACTGGTTCTCATCCAGAAGTTCATAAGAGACACTCTGTTGTACAGCTAATTTGGGAAAGGCCATATGGTTGGCTGACCAGAACTGTGCATAATAGAAAACTTGTCTTACCTATGTTGCAATCAAAATCTAGGGATGCATACATATGGGAAGGCATGCAAAAATAAAAGTGCAAAGACTGAGAACCACTCTTCTGGTGTCTCTGTGCAACAATCATTCTCCATACTGACCTCAGTTTTCTTTCCAAAATACAAATATGATCATGTCATATCCCTCTCTAAAGTCTTTCAGTGGCTTCTGCACACATCATGTACTTCCACACCTCCCCCTTTCTGTTCATGCTTTCCTTTTTTCCTCCTTTTGGCAAAAATCTTGCTCATCTTCTAAAGTCCTGCTCAAGAATCAACTCACTGGAAAAAAAAAAAAAAGAGTCATCTTATCTTGCCAATTTTCTTGGTAAATAACTGCTTCCCCCTCCCCTTGCACCCCACCATATGTTCATCACATGATCATGGCTGCCTATCTTCCCTGCCAGACAAGGACTTCCCTGAAGGCACTCTGTATCTCAGTCACTGACAGATGGTAGATACTCAAAAAATATAAAAGAAGTCAATTACCATTTACATCTGACATCATCAAAAGCTGTAGAACTTCTCACTGATAACGTGAATACCTTTATAAACTATAAAATACTAAGTACCATATATCTATAAGATGGAATCATTTAGGAAATGAAACGAAACAAAAACACCTCTCAAGCTAGATACATTCAAGCATAGTGAAAGTTTAAATATGCTTGGAGACTTAATTCACAGTCACATAAATGCAGCTACCACTGTGAGCCCACAATCTGGGTAGGTCTACCCTGCCATAGTTAAGCCACATAATTTAATCAGACAAGAAGAAGAGTTTAGCCTTTGATGAGGAGAGGGGGAGATAAGTCTGCCAGCTGACTTTAAAAATTATATATATATATATTTTTTTAAAGATTTAATTTATTTATTTGACAGAGAGAGACACAGCGAGAGAGGGAACACAAGCAGGGGGAGTGGGAGAGGGAGAAGCAGGCTTCCCGTGGAGCAGGGAGCCTGATGCGGGGCTCGATCCCAGGACTTGGGATCATGACCTGAGCCGAAGGCAGACACTTAACGACTGAGCCACCCAGGTGCCCCTAAAAATTATATATTTTATCATAAAGATTAAAAACTTACCTTTACGTAGATGTGGTATATATATACAATGGAATATTATGCAGCCATCAAAAGGAATGAGATCTTGCCATTTGCAATGACGTGGATGGAACTGGAAGGTGTTATGCTCAGCGAAATAAGTCAATCAGAGAAAGACATGTATCATATGACCTCACTGATATGAGGAATTCTTAATCTCAGGAAACAAACTGAGGGTTGCTGGAGTGGGGAGTGGGGTGGGGTGGGAGGGATGGGGCGGCTGGGTGATAAGACACTGGGGAAGGTATGTGCTATGGTGAGCGCTATGAATTGTGCAAGACTGTTGAATCACAGATCTGTACCTCTGAAACAAATAACGCAATATATGTTAAGAAAAAAAAAAAAAAAGAAGATAGCAGGAGGGAAGAATGAAGGGGGGGAATCAGAGGGGGACACGAACCATGAGAGACCATGGACTCTGAGAAATGAACTGAGGGTTCTAGAGGGGAGGGGGCTGGGAGGATGGGTTAGCCTGGTGATGGGTATTAAAGAGGGCACGTTCTGCATGGAGCACTGGGTGTTATGCACAAACAATGAATCATGGAACACTACATCAAAAACTAATGATATAATGTATGGTGATTAACATAACAATAAAAAATTTTTTAAAAACTTATTTTTATGTAATAAAATTATCTGTAATTTAAAATCATTAACGTTTCATTTTTTGCATATTACTTTTCAAATGTGGTTAAATCACACTAAATATACCATTTTGTAATCAGGTATAAAATTCTGCCATAGATTATACTCATAATTATACTTTCAGTGACCACATTATTTTATCATCTTGACATACCTGTAGTTCATTAAAACATTCATCAAGTTTCATTAATTTAGTTCAGCATTTATTGAACAACTGTTGTGTGCCAGGCCCTGAGACACCAGACCACCCCTAACCTCAAGAACCCCAACTCAAGTGGCAGGGGCTGACGCATATACCCAGCACTGCAGTGGAGTGCTGAACGCACATCAAGGATGGCTCACCAGCAGTGCTAAGTGGGGTGGGATGCCGCTCCATCTGAGTGCTGCTCTCAAAGGATGAGAAGTCAACAGGAGGTCAGGAGGAAGAGGGGGGAAATGCAATATGGACAAGGCATAAGAACCTAAAATCACACACAGAGAAAGGCAGTGGCTGAGAGTACAGCACAAGAAACAACTAAATGTGAACAGCGCCCACTCCATTAAAACCTCACCAGAACTGGGAGTTATTTTAATTTCCAGTACTTTCAAGAGAATAGAAAGGGTGACTCAAGGTAGATTTAAAATGCATTTCTTTGATTACCTGTGATGATGAACATATTCCAACATTTTTATTACTAATTGTATTACTCATCTGTTAAAATTCTCTGTCCATGTATGTACTAAGTCTTGATATTTTTCTCCTCATTAAGTTTAAGGGAACTCTTCAGGTATTACAGATATTAACCCTTAGTCACACCTGATACGAGCATGTCCCCCAGTCTGTTATATGATTTGTAAGTCTTAAATGTTATATATTCACACTGTTGACCGATTCTTTGGTGAGTTTTTCACTGCTCCAATACTGAGTTATCGTACTGAGTTACTGAGTTATCACTAATCTGATAAATATTACATTCTATTTTCTTTTTTAATATTTATTTATTTATTTGAGATAGAGAGAGAGCGCAAGCATGGGGGGGAGGGGCAGAGGGAGAGGGAGAGAGAAGCAGACTCCCCACTGAGTGCAGAGCCTGACGTGGGGCTCGACTTCATGACACTGAGATCATGACCTGAGCCGAAATCAAGAGTCAGACGCTTAACCAACTGAGCCACCCAGGAGCCCCTATATTCTATTTTCTACTGAGTTTTCTGAAGTGTGATTGTAAAAATATTTAGCTCTTGATACCAGCTAGACCTGATAAAGACATGATGTACACAAACATTCATATATAGCCATTAATCTCCCTCTTTCTATCCTACTCCCGTTCCCTTTGCCAAAATACAGCTAAGGAATTCCTTTGCATACAAACTCTTCATTTCTTTTTTTTTTTTTAGGTCTTTTTATTAAAAAGTTTCAATGTACATTTCTTTGCATGGTCTAAGTTTTACAACTATATGACATCCAAAGCTCAAAAATATAGTTTCATGACTAAAAAGAGATGTTGGAACATTTGTTTGCAAGAATTAGAAAAATAATTTGATTTGTAGATATTGCCTACATTGGACATTTATTATATTCAAATTCTCTTACCTAACTACCAATGCTGGGAAGAGAACAGCTGGAGCAGGTATCCTATGCACTATGTTTAGAGATGGCCCTGAAACAACCACACCCTCTATGAAAGAAATAAGAATTAATATTTTAAGGCACATATAAGGACACAAAATACTTAAGGGACCCATCAGCAATAAAAACCAGTGCTAATTTTGAAGTACTGCTGGCAACATTTCACTCCTATACCTTCTACGTCCCCAAAACTAGAAACAACCTGCATTTTCTTTGAGGGCTTGGCATGCCATAGCCTTCTGACTTGACGTTATGGAAGGCAATTTTAAAATTAGAAAGGGGGGCTTGGTCAAGTGGTTTGCAGTTGAGGACATGTGACTCCCACGGGAGTTTGGAAATTGGAGGGGGGAGGACACATTCTAGATGTCACAATGAGGGAGCACACATTGCTACCAGTGAGGAACCACAGATCCGAAGTGTTCCACTACATATAAGGCAATCTTGTACAAAATGTACACCCCAGATGCCAATGGCCACCTCACTTTAGCTTATAGCCCAAGATGACTTGCTTCCAATGTCTAGTCAAGGCAAATCTCCTGACTTCCATTTGTTCTATCCACCCTGCCATAGATACTTGTTTCACAGCGATAGGGCCTGCCACAGGGAAGACTGGGAAGTGTACCTGGCTTTACTGGACTTCCTCCTTACTCCTCCTGTGGAGACTCTCACTTTACTGCCTGTTCTGGCCTGAAGTCATTCAAGTATCCCCACAAGTTCCTGGGCTTTGGCTACACTCTTCTCACTCTGATCCACCAAAACCTGTTTCCTGGAAGTTTTCAGCAAATACCTGATAAACAAATCACTCTAAGATACTAATCTCATGATAATACAATGTATTCTTCTTCCAAGGGATATCTGTATTGAAGATTTAATCCAAAGATACCACTTCTTACCGTCCCCTCTATTACCACCCTGGTCCAAGCTACTACACCATCTTTCTACCTGGATCACCACAGCAGTTTCTTAGCAAGTGTTCCTGCTTCAATCTTCTAATTCATAGTCTCTTCTCAATAGTGATCTATCATTTCCTAGCCCCAAGCCCTCTGATAGCTCCCTAATTCACTCAGAATAAAAGCCAAGTATTTCCAATGGCCTGCAAGGCCATAAATGAAATGAGGAAAGGGGAAGGAAGAGTGTACCAGAAAGAAATAACAGGAGTCTACTTTGGTCACGTTAAATATGAGATGCCTAGGAGACATTCCAGGGGAGCTGCCAGAAAGGCATTATCCTCAAGATCCTCAGACGAGAGCTTCAGGCTAGACAAATGGCTCTCACCTGGGGATGATTCTGCCCCCCAGGAAACACTCCGCAATGTGTGACACATTTTTGGTTGCCACTTGTGGGATAGAGGGGGTTCTACTGGCATCTAGTGGGTAGAAGCCAGAGATGCCGATGTGATACATCGTACGGTGCACAGGACAGCCCCCTGACAAAAATTTACCCCATCTAAAATGTCACTAGGTGCTGAGGCTGAGAAAACGTATGCTAGAGAAATAAATATGGGAGACGCAGTCAAATAGATCATATTTAAAACCAGAAGTACAAGGTGAGAAAAATAAGAAACCTTGAGGAGCTCCTCTTCCAGCAGTCAGGTAAAAGTGGAAGAACGAACACAGAAGACTGAAAAGGGTCAGCCAGAATGGGAAAAGGCAATGCAGGAAAGGATGGTGGGCCAAAGGCCAAGAGAAGAGTGTTCCTGAAAGGAAGCAACACTCAACAATGGTCCACTCCAGGGAAAAGGGCTAAGATGGCAAGTGACACCGGTCAGGGGTAAGGTTTGAAAGAATGGAGGAGGTGTGCTGTGGGCGTAAGAGAACAGAGGCACGTGGGAAGGCTGCCAGGCAAATGAGGCTGCTGCGTACATCACTCAAGCGAAACCAACAGGCAGGTAGTTGGGCTCCTCCAGTCCTCTGGCTTTGCCAGATGGGAGAGATCAGAGAGGTGCAAAGGAGTAAGGGAATCTGCAGGACAGCAATCTGAACTGGGGCAGCTAGGGCTGGATAAGGAAGAACTGATGACAGAAGGGAACTAAGGAACAGAGAGGAGTGGGAGGAGGGGCTTAATGAACTGAAACACTTGATGAGTCATAAACATGTTTCCATAACAATAAATATACTCCTCCACCATGCTTTTAATTGTTCCATATTAATATAATCTGTTTCTTAATACTATTAAAGGAAATGTGATTTTACTTTAGTAAGAAAGAGCTATTTACTATCTGAACACTGCTCAGGGTCCTATTTACTTTGCCAGACCAGGATGAAACAGCATTTGTGGAAAAGACCATGTAATCATGAAAGATATGCTAAATAACAGTCATGGGTTAAAACACTGGTTTTCGTTGCTCATGTTGCAACTTTGAATGACTTACTTAACCTCTCTGATCCTAAATCTCTTTACTTAACAGAATGTGGTAGGCACAGTAGGCACCCAAATCCCCTTCAAGAATATCCACATCCTAATCCCTGGAATCTGTGAATACATTATGTTACATGGCAACCAGGATTAAGGTTGCTAATCAACTGACCTTAAAATAAGGAGACTATCCTGGAATACCCAGGTGAACCCACAGGAACCACAAGGGTCTTAAAGGGAAAAGAGAGAAGTGTAAGAGTCAGAACCAAAGACTGCCTGTGAGACTTGACCCACCACCACTGACTCTGTAGATGGAAGGAGGGCCACAAGCCACAGAATGTGGGCAGCCTCTAGAAGCTGGAAAAAACAAGAAAACTGATCTCCCCTAAAACCTCCAGGAACGAATGCTGTCCTGCCAACACTCAGTAACACCCATTTTGGGTTTCTGACCTCCAGAACTGTAGGATAATAAATTTGTGTTGTTTTAAGCCATGAAGTTTCTCTTAATTTGTTACGGAGCAATAGGAAACTAACACCAGGTAAAATGAATCAACTACGGTATCTGTGTAACCAAGAATATATACATAAAGTACCAAACAGAATGCCTAGGATACAGGGAAACATTTATATAGCTGTTATTGGTATTATTAGTGCTAATACCATCACAGCACCGAAACCAATGGTAGTCAAGAGAAAGAACACTGACTCAGTTCTAGAATTTACACAACTCTGTGACCTAAGACATCTTAGTTAACCTTAGTTACCCTACAGGACTCGTTTCTCTCACTTATAAAACAAAATGAGGGGGCCTAGAATACATGACTTCTAAAGTTTCTTCCAGCTCTAAAATTTTATAATTCAAAAACCTAATTCTTTAATGACATTCTACTTATTGCTAATTAACAGATTCAGAAAATCCTATTAAATAAAAACAGTAAGCCAAGCAGTTTTCATTTAATGTTTCAACATTTCCAATATTTTATATTGCTGAGTTATAGCCTTATAAAGTTGAGTCGTGGCATAAAAATCACAGACCTGCAAGCAAGGGAAAATATCTAAGTCATCCTGCTACTATTTAAAGGCCTCACAGTCAAACTACAATAATATCTTCTCAAGTAGCTCAAAGTATATTCCCACACATTACCTCATTTATTCTTTTTTTTAATAGCTTTATTGAGATGTAATTCACACACTATGCAATTAACCCTTTGATAGCAGATGATTTATTGGTTTTGGTATATTCACAGAGTTGTAAAACCATCACTGCAAACAATTTTTTAGAACATTTCCCTCATCCTAAAAAGAAACTCTCTATGCATTAGCAGTCATTCCCCATCTCCCTTCTCCAACCCTTCCTGGCCACTAATCTACTTTCTGTCCCTATAGATTGGCCTATTCTGGACATTTCATATAAATGGAATCATATAACATAGGGCAATTTGTGTGTCTGACTTCTTAGCATGTTTTGAAATTCATCCATGTTGCAGCATGTGTCAGTACTTCATTCTTTTTTCATGCTAAATAATATTCCACTGGATTGTGTGAAAAATATGCCACCACATTTTGCTTATCCATTTCATCAGCTGATGGACATCTGGGTTGTTTCTATGTTTAACTATCTGGAATAATGCTGCTATGAACATTAGTGTATAAATGTTTATGTGGATGTGTGTTTTGAGTCCTCTTGGGTATAGACCTAGGAGTGGAATTGCTGGGTAACATATGGTAACTCTATGTTTAAACCTTTTAAAGAACTGCTAAGCTATTTTCCAAAGTGGCTGCCTCCTTTTCTCCCACCAGCAATGTATGAACGTTCATTCCAATTTTTACCACATTCTTACCAACACTTGTTATTATCTATCTTTGATTATAACCAAATAGCTGGTATGAAGTGCTATCTTTTGTGATTTTGACTTGCTTACCCCTATGACTAATGATGTTGAGCATCTTTTCATGAGCTTATTTACAATTTATAAGTCTTCTTTGGAGAAATGTCTATTCAGGTCCTTTGCCCATTTTTTAATTGTGTTGCTCTTTTTATTACCAGGTTGTAAGAGTTCTTTAAAAATTCTGGATACAAGTCCATTGTCAGATAACTGATTTGCATGTATGTATTTTCTCCCACTCTAATCTTAGGGCAGCTACTTAAACTCAATAAACAAAGTCTGTGTTGCTATCCCCATTTTACTGGTAAAATTGGCATTTTATATGATTAAATAGACTTGAAAACTGGCAGACTCAAAAAAACAACAACTTACAGCTCTGCTCCTATTTTTATTAATTTAAAGGGGCCATATATTCATGGCAACACTGTTGACAGCACCCCCAGGATGGCGCCCTCATTCAACCCTGATGCTGCCCGTATCAATAACCAGGTAGTATTATTTCCACAGTTATATCAAAGATGATTCGTTCATTCACTCAAAAAATAGTTATTAAGTGTTATGTGGCAGGTGCTGTGCTTAGGATGCATTTGTGAACATGACTTCATTAACCTTATAATTTGGCAGTGTTATACAAAATCCCTAGTGCTAAATCAATTTCCTAATGGCAAACCATCCAAACAAAGAAATTTATCTTAGTGCTTAAAAAACCACCCTCAACTCTCAAGAAGAAACATTACAGATTTTAATGCAAGGGATATCCTATTTTTTTAAAAAAATCCAAAGTGTCAAACTTACTTTGTGGCCCAGGATAACCTTGTTTTGAGTATTGACCTTACTAGGCCATCACTTGGTTCTTATAAATCCTTTTTATAATGCAGCAATGTTTACTTTAATGACATCTGTCAAAATGAAACCCAAGTAAAAGAGGAAAATACTCATATTTTTACCTTTAATCAGAAAAGCCTGAAGGCTCAATGTCTGTATCATAGCCAGTTCCTAACCTGTACGAATAAAAATGTTATGATAGCTCAATTAAACATAAAAACAAAAACACAGAATTACAAATCCAACCACCTAAAAAGGTAGTTCTAACCTGGTCTATCAAAGTAACTTTAATGCAAAGCAAAGAGACTAAATATCCCCAGGAGACTGAAGGCATAGCACTAAATGGCCCACACAAACTTTATATTTCTTGGCCTTGTGTTTTGTCCACACAAATGTTATTCTAAACTATAATATACCTATTTTCTTATTTAAAAAATGTTAGCATTTTTAATTAGAGTCAAAAGAATTTGTTGAGAAAGATCTCATGGTTTATAATTAGAACTACATTCATTTTTGCTGTGCAGATTCAGTGAATTAAATAACAGCTAGTAAAACTAACACTGGGGATGATGTACCATGCCTACCTCATAGTTCTGAGTGTCCTCAACACACCGCTTTGTAAACGCAGGGTGTGCATGCTGCCGTCTGGCCAGCTAGGTGCCTGCAGATGAAGGCAGCACAGGCTGAGCCCAGAGAGGGTGACCCGAGGTGATCCCGGAGACGGCATACTACGAGAGAGGCAGTAGCTACAATCAGTGCGGGGCTCTTCCACACTGTGAACTGAGAGCCTTGGGCTTTGCTTCAGGGAGTCAGGCAACTGCACTAAGTGGGCAGAACACAGCACTGCCGGCTTCCATTTCCCCTGCTTTCACCTGTCTTACATCATGGGCTTCCAGGGAAGTTTTTCAAAGACTAAAATCAGACTCCGACGAAAAGGTCTGTAAACCTAAATCTAGAGGAAGTCTTGGCTCAGCAGACAACAGTGCGCATCACATCTGAAAGACGGGTGAGGACAAAATGGGAGAATGAATAATGAAGCTGGTGAGGGGCAGAGTCAAAAACAGGAAAGGGTGCGGCAGAAGCCAAGGGTCGGGGGTCAGACCTTTATCCACTGAATATAATGCTTATTGTGGAGTGGGTGTGTCTGCTTACAAGAGCAGCAATGGGATCCTTCACCCAGAAGCATTCAACTCTGAAATCTTAAACTCCAATATGCTACTTACAGGCTACAATCTCTTACCCTTCTAGATCTCTCAATTCCTTACCTGCCACCGCCAATCAAAACTCCACAGAACAGCCAATGTGAGCCTTCAGAAAAGTAAAACAGATCATGTCACTTCTCTGATTCAAGCCTTCCAATGGCTTTCCCATGACACTTGAATAAAATCCCAGGTCCTACTGCAGCCCTGAAGTATCACGGCCCTCAGTAATTACCACTCTCCTCCTCACTCATGCTCCCCAGTTACCTGGCCACTCCTCAAGCAAGCTCTGGGCCAGGGCTCTGCCATGCTGTTTGCATACCCTGGGGTGCTCTTTCCATTGCTGTGTCCTAACTACATTCCAGTCTCTGCTCAGAGGTCATCTTTTCCAAGAGCCTTTTCTTGTTCACATTATCTAAAATAGCATCACTCTCTACCCCCTTACCCTTCATTTTTCCTTTTAACATTTTCATATATATGTTTTTCTACCTCCCCTTTAGAAGTAAGCTCTAACAGGGCAGGGACTTGGTTTCGATCGTTGTTTTGATCTAAGGAGCCACACCACAGAGAACAGTGTTTGGAAGATAAATGCTCAATATTTATTGCATGAATGATGAAAGAATGAATAAATCATACTTGATCTTAATTATGTTTAAGATTCCAGTTTTTCCCCATGCCCTCTCTATTCTTTTCCTGATCCATCAGCCATGTTCCAAGCTTCACTTCCTGTCCACTATAAACCTAGGATCTGATTATCCAGCTTTGCCCACTCCCTTGCCTAAACATAGCTTTCTTGCTGGCTTGTCCTCCCCCTAAACCACTCTAAGAACCTACTTCTCCACTCCCACACCCAGACTAGAGATTGCTGCCATAAAAGCCCCAACCAAGTGGACCAGAGACTCTGCAAATGCATGGTCTCCCATCTCAACAGGGCCCTTGCTTGCTGCTGCCCATCAGTCTTTGTTGGCTCCCAATCAACTCCCTCTCTCACATTTCACAGAATCAATTCCAAACTTCCATCACTTTCTTCAAGCTTCCTAGTCTTCCCTCTACTCAGCAAATGACATCTCCACAGAACCAAAAGAGAGGTTATTAGGTCAGACTCCCTCAATTTCCTCCACCCCTGACCAACAACCACACTCTTACCTCCTTCCTGAGAAAGTGGAGCAAGGATGTCCCTCATCCTCCCCAAAGCTAACCTTCAACCAGGGCTCCAGAACTCAAGCCACCCCACCTCCTAAGGGATCTGATGCCATCATTTATCCACCTTCCTCTTCTAAATCTTCCACTTCTCCCTTCTGACTTTCCCCCCACTGTACATAAATGTTTAAAGCTCTCTCATTATAAAACAAATGAACAAACGAACCTAATATACCCGCCAAATGTGATGTCTTTCTCTTGCCACTGTCCTAGTTGCGCCTTCCCTTCACAGCCAAGTATCTTGAAAAAAGGGCTTAAACTCATTGTTTCTACCACTCCCACCACCACCCCCAATTCACTAGTCAACCTCTGCAATCTGGACTTCGTGCAAACACAAAACTCTCTCCAAAATACAATGACTTCTTAACTGAAAATTCATGCAGAATTTATTAGACCTGTCAATTTAATATTGACATTCTCAATTTTAAAATGCTTGTCTCTTGGCTTCAGTAACATTACTCTTTCTTGGTGTTCTCCTCTTTTGGACTCTTCTTTGCAGTTTTCTTTGCTATTGATGGATCTGAGAAAAGCCCCTTGCATCTGGTATAGCAGTTAAAAACCTGGGCTGTCTTAGCTTGGGCTGCCATAACAAAATACTATGAGTGGGTGGCTTAAAGAACAAAATGTATTTTTCTCACAGTCTGGAGGCTGGAAGTCCGAGATCAAGGTGGCTGTATAATCTGGTTCTGGTGAAAACCCTCCTCCTGAGCTGCAGACAGTTGCCTTCTCACTGTATCCTCTCATGGCAGAGAGCTCTGGGGTCTCTTCCTCTTCTTATAAGGATACCAGTTCTACTGGATCTATTGGAGCACCCTTATAACCTCATTTAACCTTAGTCACCTCCCTAAAAGCCTTATCTCCAAATATAGTCACACAGGGGATTAAGGCTTCAACATATGAATTGGGGGAACGCAATTCATCCCATAGCAGCCAACAGTCATACAAGTATGGTAAAAACCCAATGTTCTATAACAACAATAACTGTACAAGTGTAAGAACTCTACAGCAACAAAGAAAATGGACAGCATATGAAAATATCAGAATACAAAATTGTTGCAAGAATATGTTATGCATATGAAATAAAAAGGAAATCACAACAGGAATGATGTTCAAATAAAGGAGTTTATTTCTAAACTCTTTGTTAGACAATTTGAAAGATAAACTTTCACAGAAATATATAAACGAAAAGCTTCAAGTGAAAAAAAACCACTAAGAACAATTCCAAACTGAATTTCCCATGTTTGTTTCCTATTTTCATCTCTGCCGTCTGTATTAACCAAGATATAGGCTGAACCGCTATAACAAGACCAAGAATGTAGCAGCACAAACGAAAGAGGAGTTCACTTCTCTCTCATGTAGTAGTCATGGGACTGAGGTTCCTTCTCTCCTGTCCTGCCACTCCCCTGGGGCACTGCCCTTGCCTGTATGATGGAAGCTGACTCGCCCATACCTCATCCATGGGGGCGGAGCAAAAACAATATGACAGACAGCAGATTTTTAATACGAATGTGGATGTGCACACATCACCTCCACTACCATCCACTGGCCAAAACGTAGGTATGTGGTCTCTTCTGGCTACAAGGAGCCTAAGAAATAGGAGCTATGTGGCAGCAAAATATCAGAAATGGGAGTGCATCCTTCTTCCCACTCTGAAACATTCCTCTCCTTTTCTAAAGGGATAACCTGAAGTCCCATTCAGTTATTGGATTCAGCTCAAAGTCTAAGATCTCTGGGTGACACATAACCTCTTCAACAGATATCAATGTGTCTCTGTCCCCGTCCAATGACCTACAAACTAACAGACTTAAGTAACTTTGCTCTCTACCACCACCATTACAACCAATATACAATGGAATACAAATAAGATTAATGCAATTAAGTCTTCCATTCTGAAAAGAATGGCAAATACTATTCTTACCAATGATGAAATACTGCTGGACAGGAATGGCAGTCCCCACTCTACCAGGGAAGCAAGTTCCTTGGTTAAACTTAGGTTCTGTGCTGGGGTGGGGGTGGAGGCAGGGGGGTCTGTAGGAAGGGGACGGATTCCCTTGTCCATTTGTCTGCTGGAGCCTGGCTTTCTCTCTGGAAGATACTTTCTTCTGTTATCCTTTCTGGCAATATATGAAGTGAACATAAGAGAGTATGTGCTCCAAAGAGGCAGGAAAGAGCTAATAGCCTATTTCCTGGGGGTACATGTTTGGGGGTCAAAGATTGCTTTAGTTGTCAAACAATGTCAAACCACCACAGGTTTTGGCAAGCTAAACTTGTAGTATCTTTGCCAACATAATCCTCTCAAAACCTCCATAGGTCTCTTTGTCTTCAGCCAGTGCCACATGAAAGTAACCACAACTCAAAATTGAGTCTGATGGTAGATGCTAAGCTTGTCAATTCTGTCCTTCTCTATTATTAGCTGACCTCTGAGGCAGATGCATCCCTCTCTCCCTCAATTTAAGGTTAGCTAACTTGAGAGCATTTGATTCACACGGCAGGATGATTATACCACCACCACACCCCATTCACATCAGGGCAAGCCATGTGACTTAAAATGTTCTTTCTGCCTGAATGATTTCAGGCTCAGCCACTCGATTAGCTGTGGCCAATAAAATATGAACAAAAGTAACACATGCCTCTTCCAAGCAGCTGGTTCTGCTGTCTCCCTTCCCTCTGAAACAGAACAGCAATGTCCCCAAAAAGCCTATTCCTTTGGCTTGAAGTGGTAGAGGATGGTGGAACAGAGCCATAGACATGTCCTAAGTAAGAAATAAACCCTTGTTGTCCTAGGGAACTGAGACTTTGTATTTGTAACTGGAGCTTTACCTAGCTTAAGTGACTGGTTCAGGTGGGAAGATAAATCCTTAATATGATCCTTGCCTAGCCTGGCTTCCACTTTTCTCTGGCCAAGAAAATCTGACGAAGGTTCCTAAAAACGAATCTAACTTCTTGCTGTTTGGGAAAAAAAAACTATTTTTTCCACCCTGCAATACCCCATATTACTGTCCTTTCAGTCAATGCGAAGCATAGGCCATGGTCGTACAGAACTCCGTTAGCAAATTTATACCCCCTCTAAGTGCAAACTAGCTAATTGTTCTCTTACTTTACACCCTCTTGCAGTTCCTTGCTAAAGCAGCTAGTCAACTCGCGTTAGCCATCCTTCTATTTTTTTTTTTAAATTACCTTAGCACTCTTCCTAATTTTTTTTTTAAAGATTTTATTTATTTGAGAGAGAGAATGACAGAGAGAGAGAGCATGAGAAGGAGAGGGTCAGAGGGAGAAACAGACTCCCTGCTGAGCAGGGAGCCTGATGTGGGACTTGATCCTGGGACTCCAGGATCATGACCTGAGCCAAAGGCAGTTGCTTAACCAACTGAGCCACCCAGGCGCCCCAACAGCAGTCTTTCTAACCACTCTCCTGGAGGTACAAACTGGACAGACACATCCATGCCCTTCCAAGTTATCAGAGGTGACAGCTTCACTAAGTGTTCTGCCATAGCATAACAAGGGTCACCAGTTTTCCAGTCTATAACATGGTGCCTACTGTCTGCTGGCTAACCACTCAGCCAGTACCATGCATTTTCGCAATTTATTATGGCAACACCCCACTTTGGGTACCAATTTTGGCACTATATTGGATATGGGGAAAGCTGCTGGGATAAAATGATGACAAATACAGCGGCTCAAACAAGAAAGTTTATTCTCTTCCTGGAAATAGTACAGAGATAGGCCGGTGCTTAGGGGAGGGTGAGTAGTAGTTGGTTCTGTCCCCCATGGTCATCTGGGGACCTAGGCTGACTAGGGATGGCTCTGCCACCCTCATCACAGGATGTCTACCTCTGGGTTCAAGGCAGCTGTTGCCATTCTAGTTGTTGCTGCTTTCTAGTCAGTAGGAAGCGGGGTGGCATAGAGAGAGGAATAGGACTAGCACCTCATCTTTAAGAAGATAACCCAGAAGTTGCACATAACCACTTTTGCTCACATTTAATTGGCCCAAACCTAATCACGTAGACAATCTCCTAAAGTCAGGGGAAGCTGGAAAATACAGTCTCTAAGAGAGATTCAGATACGAACAGAGAAAAGGATATCCTAGATACTGGGAAAGAATTAACAACAGTTTCTGCCATACCTCACACAATCTATTCTCAAGAGTCATCAGAAATTTTTTTAAAAACGTATTTCAGATTTCAGACTGTGGCACCCTATGTTCAAAACCTCCACTGGCTTCCTCTTTCACTGAGCATAAAAACCAAAGTCCTCCCAAAGGCCTACACTCCCCATGCAATCTGCTCCCTCCATTACCTCTCTCACTTCATTTCCTAATACTCTTCCCTTAAAATAAACACCAAATGTATTAAAGATCTAAATGTGAAAGGTAAAACTATGAAGCTAATGAAACAAAAAGTAGGATGATATATTTGTGACCTTGGAGTGATAAAAGTTTCTTAAGATCTCAAAAGTATAAACAATATGGGAAAATTCTAATGGAACTGAAAGAATTGACTCCATCAAAATTAAGGACTTGTTATTCAACAAAAAACATTATAAAGTTAACAGGCAGGAAACTGGAAAAATATGTTTGCAACTTAAAAAAAAAAAAATCATTTAATATCCAGTGTATGCCAAGAACTCTTTAAGATAACAAGAAGACAGGAAATGCAATTAAAAATTTGGTAAGAGACAGCAGCAGACAATTTACAGAAGGTAAAGATAAACTATAGAATGACCCATTAAATTTGAATTAAAGATAAGCAATAAAAAAATTCAGTATAAGTATATCCCAACTAATGCAAGGGTATATACTTATACTCAAAATTTATTTGTTGTTTACCTAATATTCAAATTTAACAGGTTGCCCTGTATTTTTATTTGCTAAATCTGACAACTAAAGGTGAAATCTGTATGGCTAACAAGTAAATGAAGAGAAACTGAGGCTCACTGGTAATTAAAGAAATGCAAAATAAAACTATGAGATACCATTTTATACCCATTATATTAGCAGATAATGGGTTTTTTCCATTTTACTACAGAAGATCATTTAACTTAGGATTCTTTTTTTGATCATTTCACTAGGCAATAAAAGCCCAACTATTTACTGCATATGCACAGAGAAAAACCACATTTCAAATCCATTATTTCACACACATAAATAAAGCACATAAATAATCCCAGTAACCATACTCAGGCATCGAAGATATCTTTTTCCTAGGAAATCTAAGTACCTACTTAGTACAAATTTGTAAAATTTAAATGTTGAGGATAAAAATGTTTGAGTATCATTTAGTAATTAAGCAATAGCACTTCATAAACAATATATTAATTTTAGTACTGGGTTGAGATTAAGCTCTTAAGGTTAACTATCATAGCAGGTCAGAAATTTGGACTGTAAACAAATACAAGAATTAGGCTTCACATTTTCAAAGAGCTTTCACATAAAAATGCTTTATCCAAATCATAAATGTAGCTTTATCACTGGATAATACTTGTCTAGAAGGCAGAGAGGTATGGCACAAGCTGTAGGTTAAGGAAGGAAACAGGGGCTGCATATAAACGTGACAATACCCACTACGCATTCTTTTTTTTAAATATTATGAGCTTATTTCATATGTAAATACAGTACACAGGGTATTTTTAATAAAACTTCAATACAACAAAGAAAGTATACCAAAAACTAATTTTGCCTTCTCTAACTTCTAATACAAAGAATGTCCTCTGAGTTTATTTTAGCATCTCAAAGGAAAACATTTTTAAAACTAAAATATTACTGTGAGAGATCAATTTAGAAAATTATCTACTTTTTGTCAGAGTTCCAGTAAATAGTCATAAATAGCTCTTTATTTCATTCTGAATAAAAATATTATAAAATAAAAATTAAACCAAAATACTTTATAAAAATGGTACTATAATTGTGGTAAAATGATTCACAGATACTAAAATAATTCAGCCTACCTTATATAAAAGACATACACTATAATCATTAACCTTCTAAAATGCTGACAAGAATAATTGTTAATTAACTTTCAAAAAGTCATCACTTCTAGATGTATCTCTAACAGCAAAAACAACAAACTTTCAGATCTATAATTCAGCATCCATCAAGACTACTTTTGGCAGGCATATGATAAGACGCACTCCCACAAGAGAAAAAATAGACATAAAAGTAACAGCTTTCACCATAGTGTTTAAAACATTAAAGTATTTCCATAAATAACGTATTACCTTTTTAACTATATATAAAAATAATCCTTGAAGCCGCCTGGGTCCCAAATAACATATAATCCTTTGAATGGTAGATAGAAAACAAATGATAGTCACTGCACTCATTTCTTTTTTTAAAAGTTTGAGAAGAAAAGCAAAATCAGAAGTGTATATTAGCGCAACTGCTAATATAAATGTTTGACATAAATGTCAATGGAAAATAAAAGTACCTATTCTCCAGCTACAAGAAAGGAAAAGATTATTCTTTGGCTCTATTCCAAGCTGGGAACAAGTAACCACAGAACCGGTTTTAAATATGCCCCAGTCTATCAATCCTTAAACTCCAGTCAACATTTCCACTTAAGTACTCAGCTGAGGAAGTGAGCCGATCAGCAACTGCCTTGCTTCTGTACCTTTGCTCCTCAAACGCCAGCCAGTCCCCAAACTCCAAGTTTAAAGTTGGCCAATCCCTAAATTGTCTCACTGAAAGTAAGCCAATCCTAAAACTCCATGCTTCTTTAAAACCCTATTTAAATACATCTCTGCCTGTTTCAATGATTATATTCTGCAAGCATAGCTCTCCCTTGCTTAGCAAGTATGAAATCCAGCTCTGTTTCAGTTACACTTAATGGTGGTCTCTCCCCTCAATAATACTAGAAATATTATGGTAACTTGGATATAGCATTTTTCTTCACGGAGGTAAGAAAAATATTTTCATGCTAATTCAGTCGTATGGAAAGTTGAAAATCTTCACCTTTTAAATATAATTATAATCCTTCATGCCCAATACACAAATGCACTTAAAAAAAACTCTTTTTCCTTCCCTTCTCAATCCCAGACCCACAGTTTCATACTATCAATTGTCCACATCCAGCCAGTGGATGTATTATAGAAAACATTAAAATTTCCAATTACAGACCTAAAAGTACAGAACTGGTGTTTGCCACAAGTGCGGGAGGTAGGGGGATAGGTAAAATGGGTGAAGGGGAATGGAAGGTACAGGCTTCCAGTTATGGGATGAGTAAGTCCCAGGGTTGAAAGGGACAGCATGAGGAATATAGCCAAGATATTGTAATAGCTTTGTATGGTGACACTTGCTGTGTGCACAGCACAATGTATAGAGTTGAGGAATCACTATGTTTATACACCAGAAACTAATTTAACATTGTGTGTCAACTACACTTCATTAAAACAAATAATCTGATTTTAAAAATGGGCAGAGGATCGAAATAAGCATTTTCCAGAGAAGACATACAGATGGCCAACAGGAATATGAAAAGGTGCTCGACATCACTCATCATTAGAGAAATGCAAAGCAAAACCACAATGAGATACCACCTCGCACCTGTTAGAATGGCTATCATCAAAAAGACAAGAGGTAACAAATGTTGGCAAGGCTGTGGAGAAAAGAAAAGGGAAACCTTATGCACTATTGCTGGGAATGTAAACTGATGCAGTCTTGTGGAAAACAGTGTGGAGATCCCTCAAAAAAAGAAAACTAAAACTACCATATGCCCCAGCAATCCCACTTCTGGGTACTAAAATTTTTCTTCCAATTACTGAAACTCACATCAAGAACTGAATTTCATCAAATAATCTTCAAACAAAATAATAACTCATCAAATATTTGAGTAGATATTCTTTTTGAAAGAGAGCCTCAAATAATATGGTTTCTAATTTAAAAATTAGAATGAATGGAAGTCCCATTCCAAATCTAAATCCCTCTTTCAAAATGGCAAAGTGAATCATGCCAAGTAGGTCGCCTCACCCAAGTATACTCAAATACAGCTGAGAGCCATCTCTTCACACTGCTTTTGCACTTAAGTGTGCTCAAAAAATAAACTCTACATAGCAAGTAGCACTACCTTATGCTTTATCAAAACTCAGTGAAGATTCCACTCAAGTCACAGTAGGATGACAAACACTGAATTACCAAGTGACTCAAGTGACAACATGAACATCTGACTACGTGTTGTAGGAAACCAGAATGTCACCCCCAAATATGCCATTTTGACATTTTGATTATTTTGAATCAAAGGTACTTAAGTAACAGCAGGTGCAAGTACACTCTGACTCTCCTTTTTTTGTCCTCAAAGTAAAAGATAAAACTCCCATGTGAAAGGTATCCTCCCTTGTACCAGGAGGAAGGCAGACATTCTTATCACCAGAGATGGGGAACTAGGAGCTGAGAAACCTGTACAAAGAAATCTTATTAAGCTAATCCTTCTCTTCCTCGTTACTTCTTCACCATTTACTACCCCTAGCCCAGACTCCTCTGGGTCTTGTCAATTCTTCACAAATTTATCGTTTCTTTGTCTAAAATGTATAAAAGCTTCCTATTCTGGTTACTTCTTTGGGTCTTCATTGAAGGTTCCCCTGTACAAGTTTAATAAAGTTTGTATGTTTTTCTACTGCTAATCTGTCTTATATCAGTTTAATGCTTAGGCCCAGACTGAGACCCAAAGATGATGGAGACTTTTTCCTCCCTTAGTGTCAAGAGACCTACTTAGTTAGGTTAAGCATGGATTTGGTGAATTTATCCAGAAACTGTCCAATTTATTTATTAGAGAATATCTGGAGAGGCAGAATAGGTCAGTGAATATAGGCAAAACTACATTATGAGTTGGGTGACCTTAAGTAAGTTCCCAGTTTTCATAAGACAGTCAGGAAGATCAAATGAGACAACTAGTAACTTTAAAAATGTCCTAAGCATCAAAACCTCTGAGAGTCCGAGATTTGCTTTTGTCCCTAACTTGCTATAATATATACAGCACATCATTTGATCTAAGTCTGTTTCCTCATCTGGCAAGTAGTGAGGATAATGCATGCCCTACACATTTCATGGGGTGTTCATGAAAATCACATATAAAAATTAATATGAAAGGATTTCTGAAATATATAAACAACCGTGTAACTGTGAGATAGTTAATTCAATATATGAAGGAGATTCACACTAGCAAACCTGTTACAACCCAGGATTGTATAATGCCCAAATTAAATTAATTTTACTAAGAAAAAAAATTCATAGCTAAATACAAACCAAAAACACTAGACATATTGGCAACCAAAAAAATTCAAAGCTATTAGCTACAAAAAATATTTTCCTTGCAATAAATGAACCAAATTGGCTCAGCTCTCCAACAAACTAAAAGCAGTTCAGCACAATCTTTTGTTCAAGTAAGGTGTTTACCACTTACAACTACTGCCTCAACCTCTAAAGCATCAAAAAAAAAAAAAAAAAGTAAGGAAGAAAGAAAAAAGTTACATATTGCAGGGTTTCTCAATATCCACAGTATTGACATTTTGAACTTAATAATTTTTTATTGTTGAGGTTGCCCTGTGCCTTGTAGGATATTTAAGAACATTCTTGGTCTCCACCAACTACATGACAGGTACAATGCCCTCAAACATAGTTGTGATAACCAAAAATGTCTCTAGACATTTCCCCAATGTCTCCAGAGTGACTTGGGGGAAGGAACAAAATCATCCCCAGTGGAGATCCACTGAGGTAAATCAGTAGTTCCATATTCCATATATTCCAGTATTTACATCACATTTATGCAGAATGCAACTTCAAGCTAGCACTTTTGCAGTATAAGGACCAAAGAAAAGAATGCTGTCTATAGGATAGTAATATTTAAGAATTATAGCTATGGTAGGGAGTTATGGTTAAATTATCCCTTCCATCACCATGTTGTTTTTGCTTAAACCTCTCTAAGAACTTTTTTCTTGCATGTTCTTTTGGGATAACAATTTGGTTAATCTGTCACTAAAGCTTAGTCTCCACCCAGCCTTACTAATTAACAGTCATTATTATTTATGTGGGGAAAATATCAAGCCTCAAGATCTTAATTTCTAAGTAACCATGTATCAAATGAATCAAATTTAAGTGACACTTAACTGCTTACATTATTTAAATATATTCAAACATTACAATGCTAAAGCAAAAGTATACAAACTAGTAGTATTCAGCTATTACTGCAAATACACTATGAATACACTATGTGTGTGTATGTATATACACTATATATGTATATATATATCATGTATACACACACACATATATGAGCTGAAGGTAATAACAGAAGAGTGTAGATATGTTATATCTATATATACATTATATATAACATGTATATACACACACACACATATACACACACACACATATATGAGTTGAAGGTAATAACAGAACAGACTAACAGAAACTATAAGAAGTTTAAATGTTAAAAAATATTTAGTGCCCACTACATGTTATCAGTGGGCTAGACACATAATTTTCTACAAGAGACAATTTCCATACACTTACATTTGTATTCTTATCTAGTAGTTTCTAAATTTGCTCATGTAAACATAGATTTTTAAAAGAATCTGGATTTTATAAGTTATCTAGGATGGTCAGTGTTAGAAAGAGGGGCTCCTGTCTTCAAACAGGAAGACTTACCATTATGCCTGCCCTGCTGGGAGCTTTCTAGCACAATTAAACCATCAACCTGCCCTCACTAAGCCTGAACTTAAAAAATGACAAAGCCTGAGCAATCAGCAGCCCCTTCAAGATACTTTATACCATATATGCATATCTGATATTCCTGGGAAAGCTAGCTGCAACTGTGGGATAAAGAAATACTAATCATTTCAACCCCATTAAATTTAGGGAAGCCATGGTAGCAGATTTAAGGTTTTGTGAACTGCAAAATGAAATGGCACATTTCTACATTTATATTTTTGGAGGGTTCCCATTTAGAGTGATGGTGGACTTTATTATTCATATCAACTATCCCACTAAAGCTAAAAAAGCTAAACAAGATATAATTTTATATATTGCAAGAAAAAACTCTGAAATTAATCACAAAATCTACAATGGTGTAATTTTATAAAATTTTTTAATGGTTCAAATTTGAAATACTCACGTTAGGAAGTAATAAAATTGTGACAAATGTATTGACGTTAGAGTATACCCCTAAAAAGATCTACAGAAATAAGATACACATTTTTGTGCATATTGTTCTAGTTTCCATGCTCTACAATGCTCCAGATAGGAGATGTAATCTATAACTCCACCTATGACATATACCACCAGATCCCCTTTCCATGACAAAAAAATGTATCTCAATGTTAAAGAGATGATCAGCAGAGAAACTGAAACTTACTCCAGTATGTGGAACTTTGGCATGATACACTTAATCCAGTGGAAACCTGCCTAAATACCTCACACAGCCCCTCCATCACCCTGTATTATGCAAGATGCAACATTTCAAGCCAACTCCCTTATTTCACTAGTAAGTCCTGTCAACACTGAGGTAACAGAACTGGAAAAACTCATCACTCCACAATGATACTAAAATATCAGAATTTATTTCATTTGGTAAAAATTATACCATTGCCAAATAAAGCTAATGCAAATATAGTAAAATATGCAAGATTATGAGTAATTCTTTTGTTGAAGAGGACTCTTGGGGAGCCTCAAATTCACTGTGCAATTGCTTAGGCATTCTTTTGCTCTTTCGACCCCATCATGCCCCATCCCTCAAGTATATGGGGTAGAGGGGGCTGCAGAGGCCAGAATGAAATGATCAGCATGCATTTATGCATTTGGTCTACTCTGGTTTTATTCCCACAGGTTTTTCCTCAAACTGCTCCTCCAACAAGAGTGCTATGTTTTATTCATCTCTGAACTCCCAAAACTTAATCAAATGTCCCACATATAAAGTCATTCCTAATAGCTACTACATGGCAGGCCCTGGATTAGGAACTAGAGACAGAGAAGTAAAAAAGATACAGACCTCACTTCACAGAACTTCATGGAAGGGGGATATTGGATATTGGCTGTGTGAACTGAATCAAAGTAATCAAAGTCCAGTCAGCACAGTCTAACTGCCTATGTTCTTTTCCTCCATGCCAACCCAGGCTTAGATGAGGAACAAAAGCAGGCTTTCTCTTCAGAAATATAAATGTGAGTCTCCAGCTCTGACCATTGCCCTGAGTTCCAAATTCATATATCCAACTGCCTACTCAACAAGCTGACTTACAGGTAGTTACAGACATTGACTGTGTGGAGTCTGAAGCCAGACTGCTGGGTTTTGAATCCTGGCTCTGTCACTCGCAAGCTGGGTGATTTTAGGCAAGTTGCATTTAACCTCTCTGTGCCTCTGTCTTCTCATTTGCAAAATGGGGACTATAATGATCCCTAGCACATACAACTGTTACAAGGATTAAATTAATTAATACATGGAAAAGTGCTTAAAACCCTGCCTAGTACAGTTTATGCCTACAAAGTGCTTACTATTACTACTAGCTCTAGTATTACTGTTACTATGTCTACAAGGCATCTAAAACTTGTCCAAAACAGAATTCATGATTTTCTCACCAAACCCCTTCCAACCTGCTCAGTCAACAGCACTACTGTTCTCCCAGCCTAAAACCTAAGAAGTCATGACTTTTCTTTTTCTTTTTCCTCACACTCCAGGTTAGTTAAATCCACACCAGTAGCTCTACCCTCAAAAACATATCATGAACTCGACCACTTACTATCATCTCTGCAACTACTTCCCCAAGGCCAAGACACCAGCATCTCTCCTCCAGGGTAGAGACACAGCCTCCTACCTCCCCATTTTTGATACCCCCCCATGACCTTACAGTTAATTCTCCAACCAGTAAAAGTAAAATCAAATGCTATTTCCTTGATATAAACCTTCCAGTGGTTTTCTACCACACCTAGAATAACATTACTTCGCCATAGCCCCCATAATCCGGCCTGGTCCTCCAACATCATCTGCCACCACTTTCTCCCTCCCTTGCTGTGATCAAATACTCACCTTGCTACGCCTTGGCCACCTCAGGCTAGCTTCCCCCTCTGACCATTGCTCCTTTGTTGCTCCTGTTGTACAGGATTGTCATCTGGAGCGTGGACTCTGAAGCCAGATTGCCCAAATTCGATACTGGCTCTATCACATTTTAGCTGTACAACCTTGAGCAAAGCTTCCTGTGTGTCAGTTTCTTCGTCTATAAAAATGGAGATATTAGTACTTAACTAATAAGTTAAGTAAAATGTAAAAATTTAGTGTTTAGAAGACTGCCTCACATAGAGTAAGCTCCATGTAAGTGCTTACTGCTCTTACGATCCTTGCCTGAAATGTTCTTACCTCAGGCTCTTCCTTTCCCTTCAATTGATTCAACTGTCACCTTTTTTGGAAGGCCTTCCCTTAACAGACCATAACTAAAACAACCTACCCTGTTCCCCCACTGTCATTCCCTTATCTTCCTTTACCTCACTGTACTTAATCACTATCTGAAATAATATTATGTACTTAATCTTTGTAGCCTATTCACTGGAAAATGAGCTCCACCAGGTTGGGGACTATCTTGTCTGCTGCTCTATTTCTAGTTCTGACTCAGAACCTGACTTCTGAATAAACATACCTCTTATCCAGGCTAGGGGACCTATGGGAATTTCTTAATAACAAGACCATACTTAGCCTTTCATTCTTACACTTGTGATCTCATTTGATCCTTGAAAAAGCAACAGCAAATACACCATCATCTCCCATTTTAGACAGAAAAAGAAAATCCCAAATTTGGGTGACTTGTCTTTAGACACAAAGCTATTAATTGGTAGAACCAAAACTAGCACCCCTGCTTTCTAATTCTAAGGCTTCTCAAAGGAGGATAAACTGAATTTACAGAAATGTGATCTCTCAATCTCTGGAATAAATACTCCCTGGGATGTGTACAACAGTTTTCCCTTCAAAGTTCCTAACAAATACTTATCTCTAAATTTAAGAAGTGTTACAGTACTAACTCCTCAATAATGTACTAACCCTCAGCAAGCCAAAACATTCAAAGTCAGATATGACGATGGGATATTCCAAGTCCACACAGCAATAACTCCTAAAACTCAGTGTATCCGTGTTGAGTATAATGTACTAGTTCCAACATGATAAAATCTTTCTCTGAAAAACCCAGCCAAGGGGACTTCGTAATTGTCAAGAACATTGTGGTAAGAGCACCAGTCATTTCTTGATCCCTGTTCCACTAAGTTCAGTGACAACCATTCAGATTGCCCATCAGACTCAAGTACTGTCCATGATCAGATGGAGGGTGACTACGAGGGGGCTGAGGAGGCAGAACTGTTGAAAAAGATCCCTACCTATAAGACCTTGGTTAAATGGCCATTGGCCACCACATTCTCAGGATAACGATTGTCTTTCTAAGCTTTTACCTAGCAAGTTTACATGCTTGTGTTACCTCACATGTTCTCACAATGTTCCTGGTTCTGTGCGAATGACAATTAGGCCAGAGGCTGCTTCACCTCCATTTTACACAAAAAGGAAACTGAGGCAGCAGGTGGTTATCTTTACAACTTTTCCTCAGCGATCTGGTCACTTGCAGGATCCCAAAGGAAGCCTAGATGTGGAGTCTCTGAAGAAACCCTCCATTCCAGACTTCGCATGTCAAACTCCAGAGCTGAGGGGGAAGCTAAGCCCCTTCATCAGGGAAGGGGAAAAAAGGGGGTCGCTCCCATCTGGACCTTCCCGGTTCCTTCCCTGTCCTCGCTCGCCGGCCCCTAGAGCCCTCTCGGCCCCAGGGTAGAAGTGCGGGCCTGTCCCGCGGGGCGCGGCCTCGCCTCCTCGCACTGCCGGTCCCGCCCGCCCCAGAGGGCGCGCTCCCGCTCTGGGTGGGGACCTGTCCCTTCACCACGTTCGGCGGCTCCCCGATCGCCCAAGAATCAAACGCCCGCAGCCACCACCGACACCGGGAATGCGAGCAGCAGGACGAGCACCGCAGGCCCAGGGAGCTGCAGGAATCCTCAAAAACTTACAGTTTTCCTACAGCGTGCGCGTCACGGCGAGGTGACGTCACGGGACCCGGCGTTCGGGGAGGTCAGGCCGCTGGGCGCCCGGCCGCACCGCCCCCACGGCTCCGCCCCGTGCGCGACGACGGGAGAGACGCCCCTTTCCTCGGCGGCCCCGCCCCACGCCGTGGGGCGCTAGGCGCAGGCGCACACAGCCTGCGTGGCCGCCTTCTAGGGCGGGGGCTGCTTGAGAGAGCTTCGCTGGAAACCTGTGGCCGGGGCAGGGGGCACCAACGGAAGGGGGCGTAGACACACACCCCCGCCCCCACCGCCCCTACCGCCCCCCCCACCCCCGGGAGCACAGCAAACAAGCTGTCGCCCAGGGGCCTGGAGTCGGACGCCAGGGTTGTGAGGTAGATTTTCCGCAGACATTGCCTCCCTTCCCTCACGTGTTCATTAAAAGTTCTCCACGTGCGGAAACAACCATTTGCTCCCCATCAGGTGCCTGCGAGCACTCGGGCGGGAGGAGTCAGCTCTCCTACGGGTCCCCGCTCCCATCCGGCCCCGCCCTTGGCTCCGCCCCAACCGGACCTGCCTCGGCTCGGCCCCGCCCACGCCGGCTAGACCCGTCCCCTCGAGCCCGCCCTTCCGGCTCCCGCTCCGGGCTCTCGCCGGCTCCCGCCTGTCCCGCCGTGTCCCGGCGCCACCTGGGAGGTTTTGGTGTCTCCTTCCTACTGGATTTCCCGTTTGGGCTCAGTAAAGCTACTTACAGGCTACCGTTCACCTCTGTTAAATTTAACAAACGGTGGTCTGTGTAAACAAATATGTACACTTCTTGGCCAGTGTGAACTTTCCACCACCTCCCACTCACGTGATCATACCTTCCTGTGCCCTGGGTCTCTGCTCTTTTTGCTCTTCTTTATGCTCTTACAAATGACGAGTTCTGGTTTTAAAAGATGGCTCAGTAGAAGGGAAAATGAAGGCTCGAAGAACTAACACCAATATATTAACATTTTATTTCTGGCTTATAGGATTCCTACATTACTCTCAGAAGCAGGAAAAATGATAAACGTTTTGGTTAAAAGTGGCTCACACAAATCAGTCTTGGGGGAAAAATAATAGGAAAAACAGGCCTTGGAAATAGACCTTAAGGAGGAAATATTGAAGATAGCAAATACCTCTTTTAAAAATGTATTTGGAATCACGACAAATGGCTAGATCAGGCATGGGATTTTGCCGGGCATCTCCAGTATAAATAAAACCTGAAACAATGGTTTGTTTACACTCTCATTGAAAATACTGTAGTATTTTCATAGGAAAGAGTGATTACAGGAGAATATTAGTCTTTAGCTCTTGACATCTAGCTGGTTAAAAATAAATATGTGTATTATTCAAGAAAAATCTAAAGTTCTGCAAAGTTTCTGATTTGGATAATATTCGTACATTTATGTTAATATAATTTTATACAAGATCTTAATTATCAAATAATGTAAGAAATGTGTAAATAATTGTAAGAGTAAAATATTTTTCTGTAGAGCAGAGTTAGAAAAATTAGCACTTTTTGAAAGTGCTACATACTTTAAAAATAATGATATTTATATTTTTCTTTGTAAAACAACAATTTTAAGAAAACTTTAAATTGTACATTTCATTGTTCACATACTTATAAAATGTTTTATGTATATCATGCCAAAAGTTGGAATTCTCTTTTGAGATTCTAGATATACCTATGGGAGTGTTTCACAAGTAAATGTCATCTCTCATTTTTTGGAGTGGAAATGGTTAAGAAGTATACATCAAATTCATTAAATGTTTTTAACACAGAATACATTTGCTTCTATAAGATGGTTTGACAAGATGCCTTCTTTTTTTCCCCCATCTTATTATTCAGTATTTTTTTTCCCTTGCTACCCCAAGGTTTAAAACAAAAACAAACACTTCCTATATTACCAGATGTAGGAAAGAAGTAATATGGCCAAGAAAAGATTGACAAGCAGAAAGGGTACCCAAACAAAGAGGAACTTCAGGGAATGTTAAGTAAAAATTTGAGGGGATATACACATTCAGATTCAGTCAAGTTCCTGTGACAAACTGGAATCTGATCTAAATAAGTAGCCAGGAGCTAGGGTCAAAAGTGTGTTCATATTAGAGAGAGGAACTCTAAGAAGAATTTCTTACTTTAAGAAAATAAAACCCCAGACATTCAATAGTTAGCACCAGAGGGACTAAGGGTCTCCACTCTGGCCCTTGCGGTTTCAGTTTCCACGGGTGGTTCTTTCACTTTGATATCTGCTGTCCCTAAGCAAGCTAGCCCCCCGAGCACTCTACTGCAGAGCTCTTCCCTTGGTCCTACACTGCAAACTGAGAAAAACTTAACTCTACTACTAGGGAAAAACAAAAGATGGAAATAAAATGGCTACTGTTTACCAGGTGCGTAAACGTACCCAACCCTGCATTATCTCCTTAATCCTTGCAACCGGATATGAGATAAATGCTGCCATTATCTCCATTTGATACGCAAGACAAGCAGGGTGCCCAATGCTAAGTATCTCACATCATGCAGCCTCTACGTAGCAAAGTCAAGATTTGAATCCATACTCCAGAATCCACAGCCATAACCATTGATCTGTATGAAGTTTCATGTAACAATGTAAGAAACAGAGACTCATAAAGTCCACGATATATAAATTCTAGCTCCAAAAGACTGATACCGTGGTTATCTTCTTCACTATTCCGCAGCCTGTCTTTGCGTGGACACTCCTATTTCATTGTTTAAGGTGCTCATCATAACCCACTGAGTTGATTTTGTAACCATTAATAGATTGCCACCCTGAGAAACACTAATCAGAATCCAAAATATAAAATACCAGATTGTATCACATGTAATAAGGGTAATTTTTCCCAAAGCATAAATTTGGGGAAACTGTTGTTTCAGAATACACACACAAATGTTGCTATGCTGATACAGTTCTTATTATGGGTCCCAATCAAAAAAGTGTGAAACACGCTATTACAACCACCCCTTGCCTGACTTCTACGCATATTTCTTCCTTCAGAATCAAGACCAAGAGAAACCAAATCCCACTCAGTAACTGTCTCAGCTCCAGGATCTGGTCTGAGAGCTCTCTTTCCAGGCAATCCAGACAAATAATCAGGTCATTCTTGCATCCAGAAAGGCTCCTGTCTCCAGCACAAGCACAAAAGTGTACTAATAACTTAACAGTATAATAAGCATCCATAAGCCAAGAGTTACACAGAATTAAAGAGAGATCGTTCTGAGAAGAGAGCAGAGATAAGGAGCTTGGTGGAAGGAAGACCCGAGACAAAGATTGGAGAGCTATGGAGGGATGTGTGGTTAATAACCACATAATCTTTCACAGGTCTGCTGGCACAGAGTTTGTAAAGTATTTCATATGTCGTTTTATCAGCTCTTTCCCCCCATCCCTTTATTTAGCTCATTCTCCCCATCCTTTTGGTCTCTTCTTAGCAGAAACTCCCTCTGAGAAGCTTTCCCTAAGCTACCTTTGCTCTTGGCCTTAAAAAGTATTTAATTTCCTTCTCTGCTAGACTGTAAGCTCTGTGAGAGTAGGGACAATGCTGGTCTTGTTCAACCTCAAATCCTCTACTTGTAGCTGAATACCCTAAGTTGGTACGTGGGAACTATGCGTGGAGGGAGGAATGAATGGACAGATGAACTCAAGTTTAAAGACAGGCTAGGTTTCTTACTCAAGATGCTAGTTGTTTTCTAAAAAGGGGGCACTGTGTTAATAGAAATAATACTGAGAAGAAAAATCCTTAAGGAGAAAAAACATTTTGAATGGCGATGCAGCATATCATAGCAAAACACTGAACAGGGTCAGCTCTGTTATTAACTGGGTAGTTTTGTGCAAGGCCAGTAACTTCTCTGAGCCTTTAGTAGGCTCAATAAATGTTATTTGTAATGAATGTCCTAATAGAGTGTTACTCTGGGGGCAACTCTGGGAAATCAGGGCAGGCCACCTGGAGCCTTATTTGCATGAAGTTCCCTGAAAGAAACTGACCGGCACTGGGAGCTGGCCATTAATCCTCTTAAACAAAAGATGTTGGACAAAGGCTTCCCCCAACAAGAGGGTGGAATGGGGGAGTGAGGAGGGAAATGGAAGACAAGTAACTAGTGTCATTGCTCTCGGGAGCCAAGTTCATGATTGAGTACAGGGCCAGGTGCATGCTTTTGAGTATAAAGTTGAAAAAAATCAAGCTGCCTTGTGTGTGTGTGTGTGTGTGTGTGTGTGTGTGTGAGTGTGAGTGTGTTGGGATTGGAGGGCAGGGGAGGAAGATGCAGGAGAAAGAAGAGGGTGTCAAAAAGATTTACAATTCCTCAAGGAAAAAACCTCACCTACTACAGCACAACCAGCAGGCAGAATGTTCCAGAAACAGGCCTCGGGGTCTTTGTGTATTCTGTTTTTCCGCCCTGGAATCTATTTTCTCCCTTATCTCTTGGAAAAGACCTACTCTTTCTTCAAGTTCAAGTTCTATCATTAATAACTTCTGCTAATAATTGCCAATATTAACTGAGCACTTGCTTAGATCTAAAGTTGAGTACTCTCCATGAAACCTTTAATCTTGACAACAATTAATTTTTTCTTAGAGGTACAAAAACTAATGGTGCATCTTATAGTTGATGGCATCTTCAATTTAATAGCAAACAATGTGTTGTATTCCATTTTTTGTGCTTCTTTCTCCCCCAATAAGCTGTGGATTCTTTGAAGACAGAGAGGGATTTACTCAACTTTGTGTCCTTAGCACCTAATGTAGCTCATGGCACATAAAAAACATTTGACAGACTTCTCAAAATCAGCTGAAGAAGGAATGTCATCTCCCTGACAGAGTAACAGGTAGGTGCAATCTAGGATAAAAGTCATAGACTGTTGTCACCAAAATTTGTGGTTATCCCCAAGGCCTCATTGGCCTGGGAAAACGAAGTCACAACTTCCTCTGAGTTTTGTCCTAGTTAAGTTCTATCTGGCGCTAAAGGTATGTGACAGTCCCGCTGGGCAATTAATTCAGCATGTCTCTTCTCCACTTGACAAATTGTCATTTATTATTTACCCTTTATGTTGGGTTCACACAATTTTTAACCAATTAAAGCAGTTATACTGAGGCCAAATCAAAGTAATATTTTAAAATCTGATTTTGCAAACTCAGATCCAATTGCGTTTAGACTTTAAACTGGAGATGATATTCAGCTCACAGAGTTCTTTGATTTGTGTTTTTACATTTTTGACTTGACTATCAGGAGACAACGCATTTTAAAAGCAAGCATTTGACTTCTTCCAAAAAGTCCAAAGCTTCAATGATTTTGGCCCCCCACTCACCCAGGGCATTCATCACTGGAGTGAAGCTGCCTGGTTCAGAGGCGCAGATGTTCCCCATTTTCCCATAACCCCACCTGGGGACTATTTAACCTACCCACTTGGCCCCTAAAGGCACTTGAGTTTATGACCAATCTTGAAAGTGAAGGAGCGCTTGATCATTTAAGTCTCTAGCTTAAGAAGGATCATAAAACCTAAAAATGAACAACTTTGCCCAGAAATTCGGTAATGCTGTAAGCAAATTAATGATAGTCAATAGTCACGTTTTCCTTTATAAATAGAGTTGTCACAATTTTTATATCTTTCTTCTAGAGGAGAAATATTTTTGTGCACTAGGGATTTTCCAATACTATATTGCTTTTTGGTGTGTAAACAAAAGAGAAAAATATTTAAGAGAAATTGAAGCACAGAATACACAGTTGGGTTCACAGTATGGCCTGGCACGTGTGACTGTTGTATTGATTGATTCACAGAATACACACTTACCCAGCATGCAACTTTCTTTCCCTGGCCTCACAGTTCTCTTGTGACACATGGGAGAAAGGAAGTGCGTATTTGTTAATTACCAGGTTTGTTTTGTTCTGTACCACAAAGGGGAGTCATAGTCACTTTTATATTGTACTTTAAACTCTGAGGCTATATAGAATGTGAGTAATTCATCAGTCTGTTATTTTGGTGAGATTCTCTTGTTTAGACATGTAGTAGGTACAGTTATTGACCTTGGTTACAAATGACAGAAAAACCCCAAGATAATAGGCTTAAACAGGATTGGTTTATTTCTTTCATATGTAAAAATGTCTGGATATAGGTGATCCAGGACCATTTTACCCATGTCAAGTGTCAGGGCCTCAGGCTCTTTCTACCTTGTTGCTCAGTCATGCATGACCTACGTTCCCGGTCACCTCACAGTACAAGATGGCAGCCTAGCTCCAGTAATCCCCCAGCATGCAGGAAAGATAGAATATTCTGCAGCTTGTACTCCTCAAATCCCACTTTCTCAAAGAAGCTTTTCTCAGCTAATGAAGAGACTGATCTATTGATTTCTCTTCTAAATTCACTTAAAACCTGCTTGTACTGGACTGTAATCATTTAAATACTTTAAAATGTATTTATATTATGAATATTTTCAACATCTCTGTCATCATCATTGTTCTTAAATCTAGAACAATGATTCTCAACCCCGGTTACACATTAGAGTTTCCTGACAAACTCTAAAATGAAACACAGTCCTCAGGTGCCACTGGTGGTCCAGGATCCATACTTGGAGAACAACTGCAAAGGTGAAAGAAGACGGACAGTTGGGGGCTGGGGCTGGGGTTGTTGAGAGAGGATTCACACCAGTTGTAGGTTCTGTCAGGGGCTCACTTAGACACAGGGTCCTAAGGAGTATGTGTGCCGGGGAAGCTAGATCAGCCTAGGATTCTATATAGATGGTCCTGAGGCCAAACGTGATCCAGAGGCATGAGGCTGCATATCTGTGAATGGCTGACAGAAAACCTTGGGCCAGGTTGACCAGAAGTGGCAGCCACCAGCGACTGAAGATCTAAGGCTCTTCCCCATTGTTTTTAGGTTTGTGTACAACCCTAAGAGAAGGAATAGGAGCCAGGAAGACAGATAGATAAGATAGATAGATAGATAGATAGATAGATAGATAGATAGATAGATAGATAGCATTTTCAACCTCTCTAGTGTGGAAGCTAAGTCAGATTAGATTTAATTTAGAAAAATTAAAGAAATGTGATGGTTCTTGTGACTCAAATCTCATGGAACAAAATTGTGGAGGTGAAAAAGGTGATATATATGCAGGAAAATACCTTATATTTAAACAATAATTTATTGTCATATATAAGTTCTCATGCTCTAATTATCTGATTATAACTACAAAGCCAACCTTTAGAGTGAATATAAAGCAGAGAGGTGATGAGTAGAAATTTAGGATGATACCTGAAGAACCTCAGGTATAGATGGTGAAACTCAGAGAGATGTTTGTGTTTTCTGACTCTTACAGTTGAGAAAAATGTCAAATATTTTCCTAGCTAGAGATTTTCCTTGCTATCAGTATCGCTTATTTATAGAAGCAAAAATAATATTTTTCACTTTAAAATTTTCATTCCTGCCATATCTATCCAATTAAATGGGCACTTACTACATTTTTACTTATATACCCACCAAAAAAAAGAAAAAAATGCAGGAAAAGAGACATCCATTTTATACTAAGTTGCTTTGAATTTTCCTTTCATATATTACTTCTATAGCCTTTTTTTAAAATTTAAAATAGTGCTCTTGTCATGTAAAGTAGACCAGTTTCTTTTTTATTATTATTTAAATTTTAGTTAATTTTAGTACAGTGCAATATTAGTTTCCGGAGTAGAATTTAGTGATTCATTACTTACATACAACACCCAGTGCTCATCACAAGTCCCCTCCTTAATGCCCATCACCCACTGGGCCCATCCCCCACCCACCTCCCTCCATCAACCCTTGGTTTGTTCTCTATAGGTCTCTTATGGTCCCTCTCTCCTCTTTTTCTTTTCCCCCTTCCCATATGTTCTTCTGTTTTGTTTCTTAAATTCCACATATAAGTGAGATCATATGGTATTTGTCTTTCTCTGACTGACTTATTTCGCTTAGCATAATACTCTCTAGCTCTATCCATGTTGTTGTAAATGGCAAGATTTCATTTTTTTTGATGGCTGAGTAATATTCCATTGTGTGTGTGTGTGTGTGTGTGTATGTGTGTGTATATATATATATACCACATCTTCTTTATCCATTCATCAGTCAATGGACATTTGGGCTCTTTCCATCGTTTGGCTATTGTAGATAATGTTGGTATAAACATTGGGATGCATACACCCCTTTGAATCACTATGTTTGTATCCTTTGGGTAAATACCTAGTACTGCAATTGCTGAATCATAGGGTAGTTGTATTTTTAACTTCTTGAGGAACCTCTATACTGTTCTCCAGAGTGGCTGTTCAAGTGTGCATTCCCAACAACAGTGCCAGAGGGTTCCCCTTTTGTCCATTATAGATTAAACACATATAAACTTTGGGATACAACTCTTATGTTTTCTTTTGTCTTGGATAAATACCTAGTAATGGGGCTGGATTTCATGATTAGTATAACCTTAACTTTATATGAAACTTTTAAATTGCTTTAAAAGAAAGCTTGGACTAAACTGAGGTCACAAAGATTTTCTCTTTTGATTTCTTCTAGAAGTTTTATAGTTTTAATTTTTATATTTAGGAATATGATTCATTTAGAATTAAACTTGTATAGTGTGGGGTAAGAGTTGAGTTTCTTTTTTCCCCATATAGATAACCAGTTGTTCCAGCACCATTTATGTGACAACTATCTTTCCCCAACTGAATTACCATAGTACCTTTGGCATCATCTCTGACATTATCTTTTTTTCAGAAAATCCCATCTGAACTCTTCCTAACTAACCTTTCCTCACTCAAGACCATCCTTCTCACTATGGTCAGATTTAGGCTAAAAAAAATAAACCACCACCAACAACAACAACAAAAAAAACATAAAGCCTCTGTAGTAGATTCTGTGACACATTGCTCAGATCCCTCCTCTGGATGGAAACATTTGTTCCAGCTTCTGGACATATTGGTTGGTGATGGCTCACAGCTGTGTCCCTCTCCAGGAATTGCTCTCATCTGCAGGAATCAGCCTTGCCCAAGGCTATCCCTCATCCCTGGGGGCAGTTTACATTTGGTGATTCTCAGTGGAGGCCTGGTGGCCTCGCTTCAAGGTAGGACAACTCTGAAGGGCCACTGTGGCTCCACGGGATCAGCTGCAGCCTCTTGATGCATCTGCATTGAGGCCCAGCTTCCCCTCTTCCCGGCCCTCTTTCCCTTTACTCTCTTACAGGTACTGTTCCCAATATTATTCCCTATATAAATTGCTGCATGCACATCTCAGGGCTTCTGTGACTATTTCTCAGAAAGCCTGATCTCTGAGCTTCTTAAAGCTGATTATGTCATTTCTCTGCTTAAAGTCCTTAGCCTACAGGACATACAAAGGCTTTCATACGTTGGCTCGAATTCATCTCTCTCTCCTCAACTTCCTCTGTCACCATTGACTCTGTCCTTCAGACAACTTTATATATTTATATCCCCCAATTCCCCATTACTCACTTCTTTGCATATGAACTTCTCTCTGCCAAGGATAAATTTCCCACCTTCTGCTTATCCTTCTGTTCTGCCTTATATCAGATGTCACCTCCTCTGGGAAGCCTTCGTAGTTTTCCTCACAGCACCAAATAACTCTTTATATAAGAATTTGCCATCTAATATTGAAACTTATTTGTTTGCTTATCTGACTCTCATACTAAATTGTGAACTTCTCTAGGCAGGGACTGAATCCTGGGCCCCATGCCGTGGTGGATTATAGATTTTCAATACATTTTTTGGTGAATAAATGAATAATATATACCAAGATAAGCTGGGCACTGTAAAAAAAAAAGTATTAAACATTTGGAAATTTTTGCCGTATTTGGTTCATGGCATCTTTTATCTAGAATGTCATGTATCTTCTTTAACAGAAGCTATATATTTGTTCAATCTTTTTAAGATTCTAGACTACCAATGCAAACCCAGGCAAACACATCAAGATGAAATGAAATCCGAACCTCAGATCTTTACAGTTAGTTCTGTTTATAAAAAAAGGGGACTGGGAAAGACTTGAGGTGGAAACACCAATGATTTTGGTGGGGGGTGGGGAAGAGAGAGAAAGAGAGAGGGGTGGAGAGAGAGCTGATTAAATTGGATTGGCTGGTTAGAGACTGGAAATTTTCCTCCCTTTCCCAAGAGGCTTATTTTTTATCTTTCTTTTTCACACTGTGAAGTGTCAAATTAAATTGCAAAGTTAATTCTCGTCACTAAGGAAGGGATTCTAAATGTATTAATTAAGGATTACTGGCATTTTAATTTTATTCATGAGAATGAAAACTTTTTAATAATTAAACAACTATTTGTTCTCTTTTAAGTATTTATATTATTATAGCGTATTACAATTTAACATCAATATATTAGACTCTAGTTTCCAGAGACTTGGATGACTATTTTAAAATAAGAGCTGTGCTTATTGATATATTTGATTTTATGAATTATGATACTAGAGTTCCCTTGAGAAATTATGTTCTCTCTCTTCAGAGATGAAGTCCTTAACAGGATGAGATCTTATCTTGCAGGAAACCATGAAACCACTGTGGAGAAGAATGATTTGGATTTCACTCTGGTAGAACATAAAGTACCTTTTGAATTCTTCACTGTCTCTTTCAGTGATTTATCTTATGCATGAAAATAAGCTTTAGCATTTTTCAAAACAGATGAACCTATCTTTATAGAAATTGAACAGTTGTTCTGCAGAAAAAATCTAGGAGAAAAAAACAAAATTATCTCTTTTTGGTAAGGTAACAATGTAAAAACAAGTAAAACAATAAAAAAAAAAGCAGTGTATCTTTGAAAATCCAGGTATTTAATGATTGTGTCAAAATTCATTTAAACAGTGAAGCATTCGTTGAAAAAGTTGGAGCTGTCTTCTTTACAAATAAATGTTGAGAGGATTACAAATTCTAAATTATGAAATGTATTCTAAAGATAAAATTATAAATTTATAAATTTAAAATTTAAAAATATGTTTCTTTTTCCAAATTTGCTTTGCCTTTTAACATTCAGCTTGGACCCCTCTGCTATTTTCTCTCAGTAAATAAGCTATTCTAGTTCATAAATAATATTAAAAAATAATAACCACAGAGAAAGGAAACAACATTGAAAGATACAGTGCTTCAAGCAAAACTAAATTATAGGACTTCAAATGGCAGCAACAATCAGAGGTTTCTTTTTTAATTAAATCATGAGTTTTTATTAACAAAATAAAAGCCTTAGCTTTTTATATACTTACAGAGAAATTATGTGCATAGACTCACATTGTGCCCTTGTCACCTTGATGGACAGAGATTATTATTAACAATAGTGTAATACAGGCATACAGAGAATTTGGAATTCTGTCTCTGTTAAGATTTAGATCCTGCCAGTGGGTAGCAGCTGTTTTAAATTTAAGAGGACAGGAGTGGGTTAGCGACATTTTGTAAGAAATAAATGAGCCCTCAGCACACACCAATTGCTGGTAAACTCAGAAAATGATAAACATTCTTCCTTGAGCAAGAAAGCAAGATAGGAAACGCACCTGCAAAGACTTATTTTCAAAACAGAAAGGATGTTGCTGGGGAACAAAGACATTTGCTGAAATTTCTCCATTCTTCTCTTTTTACCTTTTCCCCATATTTTATCTTTACACATTCAGGATCATCTCCTGATTTCAATTGTTTTCCTAAAATCTTAGAGATTTCAATTTAAATAACACAAAACAAAAAAACAAAACAAAACAAAAACCAAAAAAAACAAAAAAAACTTTACAACTCTAAGATGTCAACTTCAATTTGAAAACCAAGAAAGTGTCCTAAGTAATTTTCATTAACATTTGCTCAACATCCTTTTCTCCCTTTGGTCTATGCTTTTTTTTTTTCCCCTCCATGAAAAGAGCATCAACATTTTTTAAAGGACCAAACAACAAAAAAAATCAATCAAACAAACAAAAAATTAAAAAAAAACTGTAGAGTAAGCAATACAATTAGGGGCTGCTAACATTATATTAAAAATAGATAATATGTTTTATATTTATCCTCTGGTTGGCCCTCCAGACAGTTGGTGAAAAACTTTGAACAAACCTTTTCTATAAGTCAATTGTAAACTACAAACGTTCTAATATTTTTAAAATATCACATAATTGATGTGAATGAGACAATTTGTATTTCTTAATAAACATAATTTAAAAAAAAAAAAACACTAATTCCCACAAGTTGCCATTTTAATTTCCTGAAGTAGATTCCCATGTCTGTCACTTAACACCTTATAAACTAGATGTATTTATTTCCTTGTCTTTAAATCATAATTCCAGAAAACCTTTGAAAAGAAGGAGCTCATATTTAGAAGGAAAGTAAAAACTGAGATAAAAATATAGGACAGTAATGTAGACTGTATTTAATATGATCAAACTATAATTCTCTGACATAATTTAGTTTTAAGATTAGATGGATGTCATCAAAATAGCTCCCTGTGTTTGTGGTTTTCAAAACTTTGTGTAGGTTTTTGCCATCATCAGGGGTCTGATACACGCGCACGCACACACACACAAACCACAGAAGCTGAGGTATACAAACTGAATTAAACTGGTAAGCGGGTGCCTGGGTGGCTCAGTTGGTTAAGCAACTGCCTTCGGCTCAGGTCATGATCCTGGAGTCCCAGGATCGAGTCCCGCATCGGGCTCCCTGCTCAGCAGGGAGTCTGCTTCTCCCTCTGACCCTCCTCCCTCTCATGCTCTCTGTCTCTCATTCTCTCTCTCTCAAATAAATAAATAAAATCTTTAAATAAATAAATAAACTGGTAAGAGGTATTTGAGATCATTTTCAGACTACATAATAAATTAAAATAGAGCCTTTTCTTAAATAAATCCAGCCCAAACTTTATAAAACTGTATTTTAGTAAAAAGATACATACTAATCATTCCTTATAATGCAAATTAGAGTTATAAACTTTAGAAAAGTAGGGAAGGTAAAATCAAAAATAGTGGTAAAAAAATTCTGATTATAATCTTTTATATTACTAAACCCAAACATGACATGACAATGTGAGAAAAAGATCCTTCAGGATTATGATTGTAAATGCCCAATCATCTCCCAAACCACATAAAATTAGAACCTAGAATTAAAACAACAACAAAAACAAATAGGGAAAGAACCCTCAGACTGCCACTTTAGCTTTGTGCTCCTCTAATTTTGATAGGTTTTTCTTCCTATTGCTATTGGGATTGAAAAAAGTTTGTTCTACACTACTATTTCTATATAAAATTTGAGTCTGTATATTTCTCCCTTATATTTCAAGATCCTTGGTGGTAGAAGATACATTTTTACTTATCTGTCTGCCAGTATTTTGCTGTGCACACAGATGATCCTTAAAATGCAATCTAAAAAATTGCAAATAAATAATAACATGTCTTGTCCTTTGTGATTAAACTTAATCACAAAGACTTATTAACAGCTGCTTTGACGGGAAAAATCCAAGCAAGGCTAAGTCATAGTTGGGGCGCCTGGGTGGCTCAGTCGTTAAGCGTCTGCCTTCGGCTCAGGTCATGATCCCAGAGTCCTGGGATGGAGCCCTGCATCGAGCCCCGCATCGGGCTCCGTGCTCCGCGGGAAGCCTGCTTCTCCCTCTCCCACTCCCCCTGCTTGTGTTCCCTCTCTCACTGTGTCTCTCTCTGTCAAATAAATAAATAAATAAATCTTTAAAAAAAAAAAAAGCTAAGTCATAGAAATAGTTGCCAAATCCTTTAGCTAGTACCTTATAGGGGCAACACGATGACCTTTGATGTCTAGTTCAAGTCTTGAGTCTTTGGGAGCAAAGCAGGAGAAGCCTCGAAGCCCCAAACCATGGAAACCAATTTTGACCTTAACAAAAAGCATTTTGTTTAAAATGGTTTCATACATTAAGAATCTTTGATGCATATCTTTTATTAATTTGTCTTTAATCTTCTGGAAAGAGAAATGTTGATATAATCTACATAACATAACACAGTAACTCAAAAGTATGCAAAAGTAATTATTGCTATTAGTTAAATATTGGAAAATTTAAAAACTCTATGAAAACATGTTTAAGGAGAGAGCATCAACAACAATTTACAAAATTTCAGGGTTCTGAAATGAACACATATGCCCTGAAAGATCTAGTTGAATTAATATTAAATGTATCTATTGTTGTATATTTTAATTTATTATCCTTTAAAATATGTAAAATTAAAATTTATTACAGAATAAATGTTGATTTTCCAATGAGTAGACTTACTTTAAGATCTATTAAATGTGTTTATTCATTCAGCACTTATCAGTCATATGGTCTTGTGTGATAATGACTAAATAGGAGAAAAATATCAGTAAGGCATTGATTTTCAAGGGTGTTTTAGTTTAATAGAGACAATAAGGTAGTAAGAAACAAGTAATAACAATACATGATATACAATTCCAAGTTTTGTTCAGTTTCAGCTATGAATATAATTTCTAAATAAACATTTGGCAATTCATATTTGGCAATGTAATTATAAGCCATGATCAAGTAGATTTGTTAAGTGAATCAATATATATGAAGTTCTTAGAGCATATGTAGAAAGTGCTACAAAAGTGTTAACTATTAGCTATTTATTCCAGAAATATAAAGATGATTCAACGTTATGAAAAATACCTAGCTTATTACATTAACAATAAAAGAAAAAATATATTTGTCAATATATAATAGACACATTTGATAAACTTCAGCAGCAATTAACTAAAACCCAGCAACCACATGCTAAAAGGTGAGTGGTAACAGTTATCATCATTCAAATCAGAAAATAAATAAGAAAACCTGCCTACTTTATCAATCAGGGGTCAGTCAGGAGGCAGAAATCATACCAGTTATTTTAGCAGAGAGAGGTTAATATAAGGAATTATTAACTAGGTGTCAAATTATTTACAAGGTAGTTTTAAAAAGAGAAAGAACTTGGAATCAGAGGTAGCAGTTGCAGAAAGAACCTACCATCCTATGATTGGGTGGGATCAAGAAGAGAGGTTGGATTTATGAAAACTTAGAAGCTTGGAGAAGGGCCCTTGTGTAAATGAAACTCAGACCTCTGGTACCTCTGAGTGAGGGCAGGGGAGTGCGATGAGGTGGCTTCTGCACATATTGGAAAACCTTTCATGGGATTCTCCTGCTGCTATTGGAAGGAACTGCTGACCAAGATGAAGAGGCATTGGTGAGATGACAATCATAAGAACGGGGAGCAAATAAGAAGCTCCCAGAAAACAATAGGAAGGAACAAGTCTTTCTTCTCTAGCCTGAGATCTCCCAGCAGTTCCTCTATCAGCAGAGATTAACAGGGAACCACCTTGCAAAGCAAAAGCATGGTTTGCAGAGTTCCAGTTCTGGCATCAGAAGCGGAGCATCAAAGGGTAGGGCTGGAACTAAGAGATAACAGCTTAATAAGTGGCATATTTACTGTCATCATTATTATTCAAAACTGTTTTTGGAGATTTAGGCTAATAGCAAAGGTAAGAAATCAAAATAATCAATAATAATCTATATGAATACTGGGCAAAGGAAGGGAGAAATCACTTTATGTGCAGAAGATGTTATACCTAGAAAACCCAAGAGACTATAGTAAATTATTTTTCTAAGTAAGAGCATTAGATAAGGTGGCAGGATATAAGATAAATATACAAACATCAATGGATTTTTCTCTGTACTTTTTGCTTTGGTTAATTTTGCTGTGCAACAAAACAAACCTAATACTGCAGAGATACTGCAGAGGCATACAATCGCAAGCATTTATTTCTCACTGACATTACCTGGGGGCTGAAGGTTGGTGTTGGGAGACACTGCTCCCTAAGTCTCATGTTCCTACATGTCTTTTCGGGTCTTGAAGTCCCTGATCGTTTTTTTACCCAGCGATTTCTTAGGGCTGTTTGCAGTGGGCAACCTTGAGGGAAGAGATAATTTCTACCTCTGGGACAAAGAGCAAGCTTGCACAAGGCTTGCCATAAAATAATGGGCTTTCAAGTTCAGTGTTTCTCTCCTGTAATGCAACCTACTATGTGTTCAGGCATCTAACTGAGCCCCTTCACATCATCAATGTGGGAACAGAGACTCAGGGAAGCAACACATCATGCTGACATTTGGATGCTGCTTTTGTTGTAACAGTTTTTGTCTCTGACCCAGGAATTAAGTGTCTTCTGTCAGTATCCATGAAACTAGCAAGGTAACACCTTAGCCTCAAAGTAGGTAAAATATGGGACTTTTCACAGTTCTTGACAGTTGGCTGCTCTTCTACTCTGAGCTATGGGTTGGCTGCAGGTCTGCTTCACAAGCATTCTCATTCCAGGATCTAGGCTGAAGGAGCAGCTCCTATCTGGTCATTCTTATGCCAGAAAACAGAAGCTCAAGAGGCCAAGTGAAATCACACAATTGAATTTAGAGCTTCTGTTTGGATGTGTTTATGTCATGTTCACTCACATTCATTGGCCAAAGGAAGTCATATGGCCAGCCCAGTTGGGGAAAGGAAGTATGCTTCATCTCTAAGAAGGTATTGCAAATTATATCCAACAGGCATGGATGTATAATCTTCTTACCATAGAGGGATTAGATAATGACCATCAATACAATTCACCATCCTAGCGACAACCAGTTAACTATAAATAGAAAATAAAACACATCTTTTCATGATAGCAAAAGCAAAAAGAATAACAAAACTAAATTTAAAAAAAAATTATAATATCTGTATGAAGAACTTTTTCTCTTGAAAGACATAAAATAAAATCTTGATAAATGAAAACTTATGCCATGTTACTAGATGGAAATATAGTATGATTAAAAATTCTTTCTCCAGGGCGCCTGTGTGGCTCAGTAGGTTAAGCTTCTGCCTTTGGTTCAGGTCATGATCCCGGGATCCTGGGATCGAGACCCACGTCAGGCTCTCTGCTCGGCAGGAAGCCTGCTTCTCCCTCTCCCACTCCCCCTGCTTGTGTTACCTCTCTCGCTGTCTCTCTCTCTGTCAAATAAATGAATAAAATCTTTAAAAAAATTCTTTCTCCATTTTAATACATTTTAATGCAAATTGAATCAGAATCTCAGCTTTTGGTGTTCCTTAAAATGAATTATATGTCTGTGGATGGACGGTCTGGATCATCCATGAGAAACCCTTAAGTGATAAAGCAAGTTGCAAGAAAATGTGCAATATAGTACCATTATAAAATAAAAACACTACATGATTGTGTGTTAACATAAATATAAATATGTATGTTTGTAGGAGTATGAAGAATAGGGTGGATAGATAGCTTGATTTACATCAGAGGGATGAGTTTGTAAGGAGAGTAGGGGAATGACTTTTCTCTTTACATATCTCAGTGTTGTTTGACAATTGAGTTTATTCCAACAGCAAATCAGGAAAATCAGAGAACCATGAAAATATTTTAAATCTTGTCTAAGTCTCCATTAAAAGGTGGCATGTTTTAGATTGTTGACTTAAGTTTATGTATAGAATGAACAAATAATTTGCTCATTGGGCTCAGGGAGACTAGGCAGCCATCTTCTGCTTTCAGCATCACTTTAGTCTTCCAAATTAGCTTGGCAGTCTTGAAAATGTGCCTTGTTAAAAAAATTGTTTTTTCTATAAGACAGCTGAAGATGGCAGCCAAAACACAGATCTAATGAGGCTCACTTATATATCAAGGCTAGATCTAGGTTTATTGCAAACAAAGGTGTAACTTCCTCAGTGTGTTTTATAAGTAAAAACGCAAATCAAAAGAACCATGTTGCATCTATCTCAGCTTTAATGACATTTAAATCAAATTCACACAAATCTTATTTTTACATGGGTAGCCTTTATTATTAGAGTGCAGTTCTCTACAGCATATAATATTAAATAATATCAGAAAACATTTAAAGAAAAAACTGTAATAACTGTGAAGACTTTGTATAAAGTAGCCTTTTTAATCACTGGAGGACCAAACTACACAGTGCTGGAGAAATTATCAGGGAACTCTGGTTTCTGAACACTGCCAAAAGTTCATCTGAGAGGATATTTTGAAGCTTTTCCAAAATTGTTCTTTCTATAGTCAGGTTTTAGAATGTCTAGCCTGATGATATCACACATTGAATTTTGCAGAAGATCCAGTCATCATTCCCTTTTCTTACTATTAGTTTCATGTATCTTATGACTGCCCCCCAAAACTTTGGGCTGCACCATGTGTTGATGCATGACTTGTGGTTAAAGATGGCACAGAAGAAAACAAGCTGTTTCTCAAACCTTTTGGGCTACAACTCAACCTAATAATATCTTTGAAGGCCTGTCAAAATTCTTCTGAACAAATGAGCTTTAAAAAATATATTGATAGGAATGTGCATTGATGTTGCTCTAGCAACACAGGATTCATAGTGAGGAATTCCACAAGTGAAAAAAAAATCAGAATTATTCACTGCTAAGCACCTAAAGCCCTACCCAGCAATCTATGAGAATTATTCATATCATTATCAAGGTAGTTGACCCCATGAAAAGTACTAGAGTTATGTTATACTTTGTGATTATTTGGATGTTCATGTCAAAGTACTTATGCTCTATCCTGAACTTTATTAGTTATCAAAAGGAAAGATATTTGGCTGAAGAATGTAGGGCCCTTATTTTTAGAACATCAAGGAAAAACTACCAATTACTTAAAACTTTCAAAAGTAATAATTTTCACTGGTACTTGGCATATTTGGCAGATACATTTGGAGTTTTGTATATAGAACTTGACATTTTAAAAGGTAAACACCGATATTAATGTGTGTTAAGTATACTTCAGGCAGTTATAGCCAAAATCCAGCTATAAGGAGAGCAAATCATTAAAAAATGGTCTCTTCTTTTCTGACTTAATTCTTGAAAGTGATTTCAAAGAAAAAATGTAAGATGTCATTTAGTCTGCCTGCAAGATAAATTCAGGTAATATTTTTCCTGAATTTCCTATTGTGACAGAAAATTCCATTTGGAAGTTTAGAAGGAAATTTTTACTCACTAACATATTATATTGTATTTGCCAAACGATCCCAAAGAGGAGATTTGGGGAATCAAATTTGATCTAGCTGTAACTTCCAGAAAATAATTTGGAAAATTTTTGGATAAAATACGTTCTTATTTTACCCAAAATAAGTAAGCAGGCCTGCATGCCCTGATCCAATTTTCATTCACTCTATTTGTGAAACATTTTTCTTTAATTTTTATATTTCTGGCTATGAAAACAAAGTAGCATGATAGCCCTGATGTTAAAAATGGCCTATGTTGTGTTCTTGCTTCCAACCTCTTTTTTCCAAAGAAAGCTCAATAGCAGGCTCGATATTCACATAACATCACATAACTAAGAATAAAAATGTAGGCTTCAAGCTAAAAATTAATTTTTTCTTTTAAAATACATTTGCTTTTATTTATTTTAGTTGTGATGTTTAATTAATTCTACCATTTAAAATGGAATCAAAGGAAACCATGTTTCAAACAAAGGAAGTGATTCTTGTTTCATTTTTTGCTACGTCAGGGGATGCACTGTCATCCGTGGCAATAGAGAGCTGACTGCAATTCCCTGTCTACACTGTGTATTTTATGCTTATGTGTCTTCTCAGATTATGCTTTCCTTTCCTGAAATTCACTTTTCCTCAACTTATTAGCTAAGCTAATTCCTCCTTGTCCTTCAAATGTCAGATCAAGTAACTCACTTGCTCTAGAAAGCTGGCTTCCAGTGGAGTAGCCTTTCCTGTGTTCTCCACAACACCATGCTCAACCTTTTATCCTAGCAGTTTCCACAAACTGTGCCCTCCATGCTTCCCAGGGCCATATTGTATTTTATTTTCTGTGGGCAGCCCCTAGTAGAGGGTCTGTTGTGTGCTAGTTTCTCAATCTACATTGGTTGCCCAGTATTTATAAATAAATACACCTGGGTATAGCTGTCACAGAGAGTGAGGAGAGAGGAGCTAATGGTTAACTAGGTAGTGGGGCTAGTGGGCAGTCAGGAAAAGCTATACACAAGGGTGACACCAAACAGGATTCTAAAACTGAACAGAGTGTGCTGCACAGAGGGGTATGCTGATAAGAGCATACAGGGAGAGAATCTCAGGCAGGGGAAAAGCATGTATAGAAAGGGAGGGGGGAGTGCCTGGGTGGCTCAGTCAGTTAAGGGTGGAACTAGACTTGTGATTTCAGCTCAGGTCATGTTCTCAGGGTCTTGAGATCAAGCCCCACATCGGGCTCTGTGCTTAGCGGAGAGTCTGCTTCTCTCTCTCTCTTCCTCTCCCTTTCCCCTCCCCTTGCTCTCTCTCTCAAATAAATAAATAAATCTTAAAAAAAAAAAAGAAAGAAAGAAAGGAAGGGAGGGAGAGAAGGGTATCGAGAAAAGAGGCAAAGAAATATGAGGTTTAAGGCAATGGGGAGCCGTGGGGACTGTGGTAAACCAGAGGTACATACCTCATTTAATGGGGGGGAGCTATTACCAGACTTTTATAGACTCTTCTCATGTACGAATTAGAGCCAATATTATCATCTTTTTTTTTTTTTAAGGGAAGCTAGAAGTTGGATACAGAATCTCCCAGTTTTTAGATATTGGTAAGTAATAATTTAAAGTCTTAACATAGGCTAGAAACATAGTCTTGGGCCGAATATGTCCAACAACTTCCATTTTATGCCCATCACAAGAAGCATGGAACCCATGGAGAACCAGCTGTCTTGACAAACCCGGTCAGTGGGCAGGTGGTGATGTGGGAATTGTGTAGAAGCATCCATTTGATCTCTGTGGCCTTTCCTAGTGAGCAGCACTTTCTGATGAGAGTGTGTCTTCATTGTGAAGTTCTCTATCAGTGTGAGAGTACTGCTGAATTTGTGGAGAACCCTGATGCATTTCACACTCACGAGTGGAGTGGAGAGATTTGGAAGAAATCACCGCAGATAGTTTCACACTATAAATAAATCGCCAAGGGAAAAATGTAACGCGGGAACAATAAGAGGCGAGAAATTTGGGGGAACACCCACAGTCAGGGCACTTGAAGAGAAGAAAAGGGGTGACATAGAACAAGGAAAACAAGGAAGTTTGCCACGGAAGCTGAGAGAGGAAGGCCAATGAGGTCATTTATCACAATTATGCTTACAATACTTGGTATGTTAGTTTTTATTAATAAAATGACATAAAAAGTAATTTTAATGACTATTAAATTATTTCTTCTGTATTTGTTTGTGTGTAGGTTCAAGAGTTAACATCCCTGTCAAATAATACCGTATGAGAAAAGGGATTTGAGGCTAGTTTCACATCTGCTTTACTTTAACCTTTCTACACAGGAAAAACAGTCCTGATGATTTTGCCCAGTTTCTAAACTTGGAATTGTCTTACATGGAACTAAAAAGCCCTCACACACAATGACATTAATCTCGTGGTGTCAAAACTTTTGGAAACCTGACACGGAATTTTCTTCTTAGATTTGAAATTTACTTAAGAAAGATCTACCCCGAGTAAACAAATATGGGGAAACGTTCAACCTCATTAGCAATCCAAGATACAGAAATAACAGCCTCAGGAAGATAGCCTTAATCATTTGGAATATTGCTGGTTTCTAGTGCTGGCTGCTTTGTTGTTACTTCTACTCTGAAACATTGCTGGAGGTAGGACAATTGGGACAAACCTTATAAAAAACAAAATTTGACAATGCATTTCAAGAGCCACCAAATATACTAGCTCTGTATTTTTTGGAATTGAATTTGAAATCTATAAAGCAAGAATAAAATGACCCCTGTAAGGATTTTTGTGCCACCTTTATTTACAAGATACTCAGTGTACCTAGAACTGCTATTAATTAGTTTAGTAGATTGTTAGAGGCTTTGTGTCCCTAGAAACAGAGCCTGAGTTGGGGATTGCTGTGCAGTGATTTAGTGAGAGCCCCTGCAGGACAAACCTACAAGGAGGGGAGGGACCCACACTGGGGCTGAGGAAGAAGCAAGGTGAATCCATGGTTTCAGATGAGGTCTAGTCTCAACTTGAATCCATCGGGAGCTATGGAGTACGAACAGCACACAGCACTGACCCACCTTGGACAAGGCTCTGGCCCTTTGCACACTGCCATCATCTCCGGGGAAACTGCCTTATCTTCCCTGTGCTTCCAGTTGAGGCAGTTCCTATCAACTCTGGAGAACGTTCAGGCCACAGAGCCTGAGGAAGAATGCATTGGCCCGGTAACAGGGGTCGGGACACTGGCAAACACCCCTCTCCTACCCAAGTTGGAGAACATAATTAATGTGTGGAACCCAGTTCCATTTATAAAATCTAGTATTCATCTAGGGCAGATCTCCTGGACTCCAGTCAGGTTTTCTCAGCCTAACCCTATCCCTTTTTCTTCTCAGAAAATCATGCCCCTTTATCTGAAAATGGTTTCTTCCAGTGGGAGCTGCTACATTGTTTCTCCCATACTTCCCATCCTTTGTCTCCACCCCACCTTCTGGCGCCACTCTGGTCATAGATGAATGGCTGAAGAAGTTGACGAAAATAAAAAGGAGACATTGGTAGGTGGGAGGCGGAAGTGTGGTTTTTCCTAGTTCAAAAGTTGGAGAGTGTGTCTGTTTTATTTGTGAGTGCCAAGCCAGTGTATCACAACAACAGAATGGTGAGTCAGAAGCTTGTCCAGTCTCCTTGGGGAGCATCGGTGCTATTCTGGTTTTGGCTATGGAGTGAGTTTCAATCCAAAAAATGTGCTCCTCCACACACCCCTTGGAATGGTGCAGGTAGTGGGGAATCAGGCTCGCCTCTTGCATATGGCCTTCTCAGCCTTAGTTTCTAATCCCAATCTTGTTTATCTTCAAGGGAATTTTAAGGAGAAATTGGAAGGAATCTCACAGCTACCAGGCCCAGCCAGTCTTCTGCCAAGTTCATTCAGAAGGATTTTTAAATGGAAAAAAAAAAGTATTTGCACATTTGAGAACTTTTTTGAGAGTTCTTTTAAATTGATGTCTTCTTACTAAAGACTTCCTGTTTAAACCAGATATTCTTATTTCTACACACACTTTAGAAATAAGTGATAAATATGCAAATTCAAAAGTAGTAAATGAAAAGCACTGAGGCCTTTCCACCTGATGTCTCAAAAATATTCAAGAGACAAGGGGATCTAATGTAGTTATAGGAGAAAAGTGCAGAAATGCAGGAAAGACCAAAATGGTCGAGTCCTTATGTTTTTAGTTCAAATCTCTGTTCTACCACCAAACGTCTGTGACCTTGGACAAGGTACTTTATCTTTCCAAGCCTCAGTTTCTTTAACTATATAATGGGAATGACAGTTCTTTCCTCACTGTGGCGGGATCATGGTGGTGAGGGCCATGTGTATCCTACAGGCTCTTGCCTAGTTTTCAATGTTGGCTTTACCACGTACCACTTCTCTATGACCTTAGGCACATTAGCCTCTCTGTGCCTCAGCTTCCTTTCCTGAAAAATAAGCACAATAAGGGTCTTTATCTTCAAGGGGGCAATTTGAAGATTAAACAAGTTAATATCACTGAAATAAGAATAAGTTAACATCACTGAAATATAAATAAGATCAATATAAAGATATTTATGTTTTAATATATAATATAGTACATGTTTGTTTATAATATAAAATAATATACTTATAAATATGTACATTTCATAAAATAATATATTGTTTATAAATATATAAATATATAATATATATAAATATATACCTACATTTATATATAAAAATAAATATAATATAAATATAAAATATAAATATAAAAATAAGTTAATGTCACTGAAAGAATACTTGGCACATAGTATTAAAACAGCATTGGTGACTCTTTTGTTAGATATTATCATGATTTTTAAATTAAATAGTGTATATAAGGAAAATAAGCATTCCATAAATGTGATAGCAATGATTTCATCTGAATATATTTTGTAGCAAGAGGTATATTCTATATAAACACCTGCTAAGTTTTTCTGATTTGATATCATCATCGTGGGCAAATGACTCACATCACATGACAAGGTAATGGAGGCCTGATGTGTGAATATTGACAGATCTCTCTAAGTTCATATCATTAATATGGTGTATCTTTCTTCATTTCTTTTTCAAAGAATAAGGGTGTTTGGTTTGCCCAGTGGTTAGAGAACATTTCTTTTTCAAAGAATATGAAATATTCTCTTAGCATGATGTATGATACTGTCAACACTGAAAACGAAATAGTCACTAAGAAACAGCCTTTAACAAGTCAGCCCTCCTGCCCAAGAACAGCAAGGAAAGAAAGAAGGAAGGAGAGAGGGAGAGAGAGAAACTATGACAGTGAACAAAGAGGACATTAAAGTAAAATAAAAACACTTTCATAAACATATGATCACCATGCAGCTCAGAAACTGAAGTCTAGATGGTATTCCAGCTGATCTTAGAAACTAGTCAACATGGAATCCGTGCTGTCCAGGGTGAAAGGTATTAGAACATCATCTCATTTCCAGGCAAATGACCATCTAAGTTTTCCTTTTGGTAATTTCAAGACATAAAGTAAGGACTTGAAATCCATTTACAAAGATAATGTAGACACATTGAAATTAAGTGTTGAAATGTGTCTTCAAGGTAATGATGATAATACCGTTGTTTCTGCTCTAATATGTTATGTGTTTCCTTACAAAACTACACTGTGCCAAATGGTGTGCTAAAGTAACTGAGTTTCTGAAGAAATAAGGTTGGAGCAGGCCACTCAAAACTATGCAACTTTGTAACCGGAGCAGTATAAAAACAAAATTTGGTTCTTGGAACAATAACCTCAAGAGCCTAGTTAGACAGCTCTCAGGGAGTCTAGAAAATGCCACAGCAAACAGACCAGTGGCAGTGCTGGGAACATATCCACTAGAACAGAGCTGGCTGGGCAGCCACAGGGCGGGTGGGGGAGGCTGTGGGCCCCTGAAGGGGGCTCCCAAGGCTCTGCTACCTTCCCCAAGGTGATAGCCACACAGGTGGGTCTTCATTTCTCCGGGAAGGGTGCCCTGGAGACCAGTGATGTTTATTTTCCTAAAAATCCCATTTATAGGTTCCTAGTGCTGGCGTGGTAATCAAGCTGTTTTCTTTTTCCTTTTCTGCTGGAGGTGACGATTCTATTGCTGCTGTAACAGTGCCCTTTGCCCAGAAAAAGATCACGAACCCATGCAATTTCCTGGTCCTGCAAACCTCATTTCCTATTGATCAATTGCATGCAAGTCAATTTGCATTGTAGTTTATCCAATGTGGCCAAAATGGTGTTAAGAAATTTTATACACTTGGGGCGCCTGGGTGGCTCAGTCGGTTAGGCATCTGCCTTCGGCTCAGGTCATGATCCCAGGGTCCTGGGATCGAGCCCCGCATCGGGCTCCCTGCTCAGAGGAGAGCCTGCTTCTCCCCCTCTCTCTGCCTGCTGCTCTGCCTACTTGTGCTCTCTCTCTCTGTCAAATAAATAAATAAAATCTTTAAAAAACAAAAAAGAAATTTTACACACTTTTAGAAAAATTGCAAAGCCATCTACTAAGAAACATGTTGCTTTTGACCACCTGAAAGAGCCTTGGGATCAATTTGAATTCAAGTGGTGGGGATCTGTGAGGGAACTGAGAAAAGCACAGAAGTGAGGCTGATGGAGGCAAGCTAATCATAGTAGGGCTTACTACTTAGACAATTTCTCATCCGTTCTGGCAAATTCTAAATGCTTGTTGTAGATTAACCCACCTCATCCTCCCAGTAATATAAGGTAGGCTTTTACAACCTCACTTTTACAGAGGAGGAAACTGAGGCACAGAAAAGTTAAATGACTTGCTTGGCGTCATGTAAGTGCTAAATTGGGGGTTTGAGCCCAGGCCTCCCCCTCGCGGAGGATGCTCAGCCTTTCCAGAGGCTGCCTTTCCTGCTCCTGGCTACATCCCGAGCTGGGGCTTCGGCCTGCGGGCTTGCAGTGAGCCCTGAATTAGGCAGGCCAAGCTCCCGCAGGCACAGGCAGACATGAATGAGGAGGGAGCAGCTGTGAGGAAGTGTTTTGTTACCTGAAGCAGGAAGGAAGGGAGAGCATGCTGGACAAACAGCACAGCTTCCGTGTCTAGCGCACTTGGTGCTGTCACCTGCCACTTCTCATTCCTTATAGATGCCAGCCCCGAAAGTCCTGTGCTTTTCCCGCTTTCATACCAGCCCTGGCTCCTGAGAGGAAGAGAGTGTAGCCTTCTTTTGGTTTAAAAAAAAAAAAAAAAAAGATCCTGGAAGAACAGTTGGATGGTTTCTCTAGGACATAAAGGGATTTTTCTGGAGTTCTTTGGGAAACCTGAAATCTATCATTTGCATTGTCCCGATGTCCTTCTCTCCTGGAGGTGGGGCGGGGGGGGGGGGTGTGGAGCATGCAATGAATAAATGAACTGGAATAAGAAGAGGGACTGTGGACCAGGGAGACCAGCAGTGCTGAGGACGATCATCCCCGGGACTGGAGCTGCGGGGCTTTGGGATGGCCTCGGAAGAACAAGGAGCTTGCTCGTTAGCATCCGGGCCTCTCAGCTCCAGGGACATGATGAGGAGCCTGAAGGAGCAAAGTGCCCTGGGACACTTTGGACTTAATATCCGTGGGTCTCCATTTGCTCTTTTTACCCCCAGCCTGTTTCCAGCTCTTTCCAACTTCAAAAGGATTAAAGGATTGTGGCTTGCTTCAGGAGTTGGAGAGTAGGAGGGTATTTATTGTTGATCCCAAGGCTTAGGAGCCAGAGGAGGAAGGAAACCTTGATCCCAAGAAACAGGTGGGTACAGCGGAAATCAAAGCAGTGGGACAAACCCAGGAATTCTTGGGGAAAAAAAGAATTAATTGACCCAAGGCAAAGAAACAGCCTAGGGAACAGCCATCTGGAAGCTGAGTCCCCACAGTGACCCCATTTCCATCCCATCCCAGGGAGCCCCTTCTCTAGGAAACACTCGCTAGGTACTGGGAGTGAGAGGTCCCTATTCCCATCATCTAGGAAGTCAGGGAAGACTGAGGAGTCCCTAGAGCCTTCGCTCAGGGAAAAGAGACTCTAGAATCCCACCTTAGAACTGGAGGGCATTTTCCAAAAGAAATATTGAGGTATGTATAAATACAAATAATGTAACAAAGTAAAAACATGCAGGTTCCCAATTTTAGCTCAATATCGTTAAAGGATGAGGTGAATGAGAAAGACAGGATGTAACAGGAAAGACTGGAACTCAGATATACTGGAGATGATTCTTGAGTCACCAGAGATGATGTCTGGCTGTGATCCAGGGTTGGTGCCCAGAAAGTCTGAGCTTCTGGGGTGAGGCCCAGGAATCTGCATTTTAACAAATACTATAAAATTTTTAACATTCTTCTATAGATTAATATTGGAGAACTACTGGTTTAGGTTTTATTATCTAGAAATTTGGGTGCCTGGATGATAAATGAGAACAAGGATCCAATTATTTTCCAGAACTATGAAGACTGAGCATCCACAAACAGGCCATAGTATTATAACTAAAAAACAAAACAAAACCAAACAAACAAAAAAAACCTCCTTATAATTGCAACGTCCCTGACACACATAATCATTACTTTACTGCATGATAATTAGGCCTAAATGTGAATCTGCGGACCATGTTACTTTCAAACTTTTCAACCCACCATTTCTGCAGTCACTGGGGGAGAGGCATGAGCTCCACAGCTGAAGAACACCAGCTCTCACTAGCATAGGCTCTGGGTGGTTAGGTGGGCTGTTTCCTATAGTTGAGATACCAGAGAAATGAGAAGTCATAACTCACCTCTTCCTTTCCTGGATAGAAGGTGGAGCCAGCCGCCATCTTGGTTTTCCTGTCCCATGTAAGTGTCCTCTTACAGTCCTAGCTCCCTGATTCCTTCCCAGAGGCTCAGCACAGTCATCATTGAACGTCCCAGGGCCCTGGTTCTCCCTCCCATGGCTTGTCTGGAGTGAGCAGTGTGGTGGGACGGCCATCATGGGCAGTACAGGAGTGAAGATACGTTCAGGACTAGCCGATGTTCTGACGCACCGTGGCCACCGGGACCAAAATGAAATTCCAGCATTGCTTGTGGTAACTCTGAAAGGCTGAGGTAATGTAGCTTGGAAAGGAAGCAAGGTTCTGGGGACAGACATGACTACACTCAATCCAGCCCGGTTCAGTTTCTTTGTGCTGAGGTAATTGGCAAGGCCCGGGAACTTCCTGGGACACCAGACATGGGGACGAAGTTTCCAGAGAAGTTTGTAGGCTGTATGGGAGCGTCCTCAAGTCTATCAGAATCTTCGCACTTGAGAACAGCCATGCCCCATAAGAGTTTGACGGCGAAGTTTGGAGGAAAAAATAATCAGAGCCCTTGTTTCTTCTCCAGCCAGTTGTCAAGTAGCATATGAAACCATGAGGGCATATGTTTAAAAAAGGCACTTCTGCTTCTCTATAGGTGACCTTTGTTTTAGTGTAACTAAGTGGATGCAGAGATGTCCTTTGAAACAGGTCCCTTGCAGGAGTTTCTCCTCAGCCTGAAACACCCTCAGACACATCACATGAGTATGCTTACCTCCTGTCAAGTGATACTCTACGGCTCTACAGGGGAAAGAAAGGCCTTCAAGCACCCGTGGTTTCTAGCCAAATCTGAGCAATTTGGCAAGTTTACCGGGGCAGACTGCTAGATCATTCTTCTGAAAGTTGTCCTGGAACAGTGAAAGCTTTGACTCCAAAGGCCTTATCCAAGAAATCCCCCAAAGTCCCACACGATGGTGAACTCTTCACTTGTCTTGTTGGAGCAGATAAATGATCCTGTCAAGAAGAGACCCCATGGTTGCAAAGAGAAGAGAACAACATTTTTAGTAGAAATTCAGTCATCACTTCACTCCTCTGCAAGAATGAAGGGGGGAAAAGGTGTTAGTGGCAAAGAACCAAATATAATAGCTTCAGCTATGTGAAACTCTTTATACATCTTGGACTTTTTGAAGCTGAGCTGTCTATGCCAAGATACACTTGGGCAATACAACCTGAGAAAACAAAGTTTTAAATAAAGCGTTCTGACATCTTTTTCTAATGACACATGCAATTTTGTAATATACCAAGCTTACGTCTTTCCTTCCAGCTTGGGAGAGTGCAACACCATATGTGTCTGGCCCCAAACCAGGAAGAAAGTTGGGCTTGGCCTCACCCCTAGATTCTCTGTGGCAGCTGATCCAAGAGGCCTAGATGCAGAGAATTAGTACATCACCCTCTTAAGCTGAGAGGTTTGGGGGACAAGTTCCTATTCCCTTGGTTTCTAAATTAGATATGACCTAGGCTGGAAATGGGTAATGCTGTTGCCAAGTCATTCTGGACCCAAATGAAGATGGGATGAGTGATCCTTCATGCTTCAGAAGTGACTCAGGAAACTCAAAGTCACCTTTCTGTAGGGTGATCACAGGAAGATTTCCATTTTAGCGATGAGAGCCAAACTCAAAGTTAATATGATTTTCTACAGTTTAAATATTCTAATTAAATACCTGAATTTCTTTTTTGGCAAAAAGAAAGCAGAACATTTATTTCAGTCGTAGAAATAGCCATATCTTTGGTTTGTATTAAAGACCGTTGGTCTCCCAAGCTCTGTTTGAAATTCACAACATGGGAATTTACAGAATTTTCATAAAAGCAATCGAAATTACAGCATCTCCATGAACTCCCAGGGTGTACTTCTATTAACAAAAGATGTTTTGCTTTACTCACACCTGCTCAGTTCTCTGTGGGGGCTCAAGCGATACACATTCCAATTGAGCAGCGTCAATAAAATCAAATAAAAATTAAGTTCCAAGGAATGGAATGGAGATATGCGATATTACCACACAAAGTGCATTTGAAAAGGAGCTGAGCTACTGGAACTGGCTTTTTAAGTAGAAAATCATTACAGAAAAATAGATTTTTCAACCATAAATCATACAACTTTGACTGCCTTAAATTCTCCGACAACAAGAACTAACAAAATGGGAATTTTGTATTTGTCTTTACATGTGACTAGACAGAATTGGGGAGCTTCCACAATGTCTGCCTAAATTAATGTGTTTATGCTGATTAGATTATGGTCTTAAGAAAGGCAAACTCATGTTTTCTTTACTCCAAGTCCTAAGATCCCACTTCTCTGAAGAGACCTTCTGTCTCCTGGGAAATAAGGTAGGAGCTTGATTCCCTCTAATTGCCACCACACTCGTATTTATACATAGTATCAATATTTCTAAGGCGGTGGTGTTGCTGTTGGTGGTGTTCTGAGAGTCACAAAGCATGGAAAGAGCCCTCCCTATGCAGAGTATGACAGTAATAGTCACCCTCCCCCAGCACACAGACCCCCACGGACCCCTTGAATTATAAGGAAAAGGCACGGTCCTTTGCCTTTAAAGAGATTACCCCTTTTGGGGAGAAGGAAAATGACAAATACATGAGTGACAGGAAAATTGTGTTTGCAGGAGGGAAGTTCTTTGGTATTTACAATTTTTTGGCTGCTTTTAAAGGAAGGAGGATCCTTAAAGGGGACCCTTTGCAGAGTGATATGGTGGGTGTGGGGACAGCAGGGTGGGACAGAGCCTGCAGCTTGCCCGGGAAAGGATGTGTTGGATGGTGGGGAGAAGGGGGGATGTTCTGGAAGCAAGAAAGGCTGGCTCGGATCTGTGAAGGGGAAGGAAGGAGAGCAAGCTGAAGCCACCTGTGGCTGAAGAGAAGTTCTGGGAGGGGAGCAAAGATGTACAATGGGAGCTTCACTGATTTCTCATTCATCAAGTAATTCGTTTGTTCAAACATCTTTGCTGAGCCCCTGCTATGTGGCAGGCTCTATGCTAGGCGGTGGAGAAAAGGCAGACACCAGCCCTCAAGAAACTTGAGTGAAGTGTTTCACTTTTCACTGAGGCTTCGTGGAGTGAATTTTCTCTTGGAGAGGATAGGGAAGTGCTTTGAGACGCCGCCAAGATTGGTGCAGGGTAAGAACATGGGAAGCTGCCAGGGAGGACAGCCACACCTGCCTTACTCATATTTTTTGTGGGGGGTGGGGGTGGGGAAGGGAGTCTATAAACGAAAAAGCCAATGTGTTGGCTCTTACTTGTCATAACTGACTTGGTAACCAAGAATTGTAAGCATCTAAGCGTAGGAAGAACATACACAGCTGCTCAGGAACGTGAAGGGAAGGGAATAGTTTGCTTTGGATTGGGCTAGTCACTTCTCAGTGTGTTAAGGTGGTTTTACTTAGTTAGCTCGTTCTTTCACCTTGGTCTGGAACAGTCTTTGGAGGTTAAACCTCCAGAGCAGCTGTTCTCAGTGGAGATGTGCCCACAACCTGGTGTGCTGGGATGAGCTGTGCGGGGTGCAATGATTTCCTACTAACAATAAAGTTCCAAAAGTATGCAGATGAAGCCAGGACAATTTTTTAAGTGAATATCATGAAAACTTGGATACTTGGAAACAGCCCCACCCCACCAAAATTCTCAATCTTCTCCATCGCTGTGACACATGTGACAGTTTATGTTTGTGTTTCCATGCATGGCCCAGTGGGTATTTCTGGCTTGGTAGCAGTGACTCCACTTTCTGTCCCATTCAAGAAGCAAATGCAAGGGAACGAGAGAGATATTCTTATAGGCACTATTATTTCTTAAGGCTAATTCTGGGCTCGACAGAAAGAGTACTGTGTTTGATCGATATTGTCTGCCTTGGACCTGGGCAAAGGGTACGGCAGGGCATTGCCAGGGATCTGCCATTTCTGAGTGAGAACATTTCTATGAATCCCATGGTGTTGTAGCTCATTAGTTTGCTTTATGTTGTGGTCACCTATGCCGTCCTCATCTGTAAGGGTGCATCTTACATAGCTTTTTTTTTTTTTTTTTTTTAAGATTTTATGTATTTATTTGAGAGAGAAAGAGAGAGAGCATGAGCAGTGGGAGAAGTAGACTCCCCACTGAGCAGGGAGCCTGACGTGGAGCTCTATCCCAGGACCCTGAGATCATGACCCTGAGCCCAGGACCCTGAGATCCTGACCCTGAACCAAAGGCAGACGCTTAACCAACTAAGCCACCCAGGCACCCATATCTTACACAGTTTTGGTTCACTCGTATCACCCAGCTCAGCCAGTCTTACACTAATAGGCAGTGTTAGAATTCAGTTGACCTTATGCACCATTTAGCTGTGTGCCCCTAATCTGCGTGCTCTCTTCACTGTTATGAAACAGTTTCACAAAGGTGACACCCATAGCAACCTATGCCCATATAACACTCAATAAGTACACCAAATATTTTTCTCATCAATCATACTGATAAAATGAAATAAATTTTGATCAATAGTAAAGATGTACTCAACCAGAAACTTCAGGGAATATAATATTATCGACACTTTTTCAGAGCCAATCCTTTTGGGAACCCATCAAGCTTTCATGTCTGCTTGCCTCACTGGGTAAACATTCTCCAAAGGACAAAATGGAGGACAAAATAGTCCTCATGCTAAAGATCATTTGGATGGGGGAAGCCGGGCCAAATTATATGAACTCAAGGCAGCCACTAGAGGTTGCTCTAAAAATAAATAAGTAAACAAACAAACAAACAAAAAGCCTGGGTCTCAGAATATTTTGTTGATAGTGAGCTCTTTGTGAAAAGCCAGGTAAAGAAAAAAAAAAAAAATTCCAGTAATTGAAGGTTCTGGTAGGCCAGGGACAGATAATTCTAGGTTTTTCTATGTCTAGCTGCCCAAACATGGATACGAGGTTAAGACCCTGAACTATCAAACATTTGACATAATGTCCACTCTTTCTCAGCTTGCAGGTACCCAGCCTGGGTTAATTGATTTAAAAAGCTCGCTTCCTTGTATTTCTGGTTCCTTAGTGCTTCATCCGCTTAGTGTTTGAAAACAGTCAGTAACCACCTCGAGTAAGGCAGCCCCACCTGTCCAATAAACTCACACCCACCTTGTAGAGTTGCATAAAGCAAGCAAATCAATAAAAATAATGACTGTTGCAAGATGTTTGAATGAAATGGTTCTTTTGAGAGGTAGCATAATGTAGGAGTCGAAAGCATGAAATTTGGAGCTAGATGACCTAGGTTCAAATTCCAACTCCAACATTTACAAGCCGCAACCCTGGGCCAGCACTTAACCTCTGGGCTTCACTTTTCTCATCTGTAGAAGCAGACATGTGCAGAAAATACTGCATATGCTGAGATGTGGACTGGGTGCCTGGAAAGCCATTGTACAAGGCCTGGCTAGGACACCACATCACCCGATATAAAGTCATTAAAATCATCTTTCTGTTGCCCTTTCCTAATCGATCAATTATAATTATTTTCTCTCTGAGTATTGGGTTGACGACTTCACATGCAAAGCTTTACTATGTATCACTGTTCTCTAATTATTATATGAAGGAGGCCTGCTTCGCACCGTATGCGCACCTGGAGAAAATCAATTCTCATGCACGCATGGCCTTTCTAGCTATGTGATCCATATTTTGGTTCTCAGTGATGGCCAAATTCTAAAGTCTTTGTGTCAGCCAGTTCTTTAAAGTGGCTCAAAACTCATTTCTTACAGGAGAAGAGGAGATGTGGGTCCGGGATCCGTTCCTGAAGGCAGAGTGCCTGTGGAAGGCAGGCGCTCCGGCGTGGGAGCCGGTACCTGGAGGAGCGTGGAGCCCGGCTCAGAGCCGCCGTGAAGCCATGTGAGAGAGGGACGAGCGAAAAAATGGAGCGAAGGAAGGAAGCCGGAGGTCAGCCTGCTGCAAGCCGTATCAGACCACGGGTCAAAGGAGCAGGAAACAGGTCTCGGGCCACGACCTGGGACAATCAGGACCAGCTGGAGAAGGGAAGTGGCCAAGAAGACGGACCGAGGCGAGTATTTCAGGATGCGGCCCGGGAGCACACACATAGAGGATGCTGGGTGCCCTTGGGTGGGGGCCAGCCGTGTGGTGTGGGAATGGGCCTTCTTGCTTAGAGGTTCGCAGACGACTTGAAGGTCTTCTGAGGTGCAGTATTTACACCATTGAATAATCTGAATGAGTAGTTTGTTCAGAAACTTCCCATAGACCTTTTGAAGTTTGAGAGTGAAGTGAGCAGGCCCAGAGGTTAAACTCCGACGCCTTTCCTTCGTCAGACCTCCATACCTCAAACGACGATGCCTCTTTGGACAAAACTCCTTTAAAGTGAAATTATGCTCTGGGGCATCTGGGTGGCACAGTTGGTTAGGGCTCCAGCTCTTGGTTTCGGTTCAGGTTGTGATTTCAGGGTCATGAGATCAAGCCCCACGAAGGGTTGTGCGCACTAAGCGTGGAGTCTGCTTGAGATTCTCTCTCCCTCTCCCTCTGCCCCTCCCTACCCCTTCTCTCTCTAAAATAAATAAATAAATCTTTTAAAAAATGAAATGAAATTATGCTCATCAGATGCATGAGCAACGCTGGTGGGCACCACAGAGCTGAATGACCGAAGTTTGTTTCCCATCACAGGATGGAGTTGTACAAAACTGAAGTTGCACAGGCCAACCTCGTGCTGATCCAGGGTCTTTATTCCTGTCCTCACCCCTTTCCCCTCTTTGTGGTCAGCACCATCCTGCCTTCCAAACCGCTCACCTTAGGAACAGTACCAGCAACGGCTGTGCCCCCGTGTGGAGTTGTAGCATGTCATAGATGATTTAATCCTTGCAACAATCCCAAAGGGTAAGTATTATTATTATCCCCATTTTATGGATAAGGAAACTGAGACTCATAAAGATAAGCAACTTGCACAAGGTCGCATAATAGGCAACAGGCAGACCTGGGAACTAAATCCACGTCTGTTTGACACGAAAGCCCAGGCTTTTTACCACTCTGCTGAGGTTCCAGTAAGAATGGATTACAGCTACTGATGGATTAATTATACTCAGCGAACCTAAGTTTTAGGCAAGATGCTACTAGGAGGATTAGCATTTTACGATGTTTTATCTTCAATTGTGGAACAAAAGTTTGTGTCCCAAACTAGAAGGACGGGAGGCGGCAGGAAGGAGGGAATGGGTGAAACTGTAGAAGGCCAGGGGATTGATTATCTTTTGAGTATGACTGGAGTAGGTGATCTGCAAAGGTCGGTAGGCTCTGACCCACTTCTTCCAGAAATCCGGGAGGAGGACCGGCGCGGGGCTGCCCGGGCCCCCTGCCAAACCTATTTTCAGAACTTGCACATACTTGGCCCGCTTTCTTATCAACTTACCCTGTGGCCTGGAACCCCATGAGACCTAAGACAGATGCGTACTTGGACGCCTTTCCTCCCGCGGTCCATCCTCTGTCCTCCCTCTGAACCTTTCCCCTTCCTCCGGCCTGGCCCCTGTGATGTCGCTACTAACAATAACCTTCTCTTATATTTACTATCCAAACACCCAGCACATCTCAACTCATTCAGTTCTATTTTCCTAAGCATTGGAGAATTTTTTCCTTAGTAATCCTCTCTGTGCTATCATCCCTAAGTGTATTCTTAGGTTCCTTATGTCATTTCTTACTTCTGATAACAGTGTTTTTGACCACAAAGCCTGTCACTAGAATGAGGCCTTTGTCAACAGAGGAACAGTGTGGACCTTTCTCCGAAATTCTTCTGTCACCCCTGCTTTGCCCCTCCGCCCTCCCACTCCCCTCCCAAGCACCCTGCTTTTGCATCGGCCACATTTTCCGGGCCTTTCCAGGTGCTTTCCGTGAATTAATTTCTGTTTTCTCCCACTACCTGTTTTTCCTCTCAATCTCTGTATTTGCAGAATGGTGATTGTCCCTCAAAATTGGCTCCACATGTTGCTTCTATTTATTTATCTTTAAGGGGTAAGGTCACCAGCCCTGAAACCTGATGCTGGCCACAGACATGGTCTCCTCTCACAAATGTGCTCTCTTCTCCCTGCTCTCTGGCTCTGCTGTTGACTAACATGTAAATTGGGAATGACCATAAAATCGTGACAGCTGTACCCCCACACCCTGTCACATGTCTCATGCTCAGGAAGGTCCGTGGGCCACGCTGAGGCTGCTCCCGGTCTTCTCCACGTCCCTTCCACACCTTAGAGAGAAAAGCAAAGCACCCGACAGACTTCCATGGACCTTGCAGGGCCAAGGGTTGGAACAAAGAAAATATCTTTACAGCGCACCCTGAGTCACTGTGAAACACGTGCCATCATTTTCCTGGTTTTGATAAGTAGGAGGTGCGCTGAAATTAGGGGTCATAAATTTGGGAGCTGAGAGGAGATGACTTAGATTTAATAGAACAAACTGCTACATGAAATCTGTCTTATTAAAGTTAATTAAAAGAAGTGGAAACGGTCATCTATTATCTGAATCTAGCTCTCCAAGGAAGAGCTTGTGAATACCAATTTACAAATGTATGTACAAATTTGTGTGTAGATACACTGCAATATATGTGTAGATCTGTAGCACGTGTCCGTATTTATATATAACATCTTCTGATTCAAAATGATGAGCCCCAAAAGGATTTTTTTTTGACTTGTGAATTTATTTGTACAAAGAACATTATAAAGATATGGAATCGAGTGATATATCATTGTGTGGTTAATGTATACTATTGTTGTAAAGACTCACAATGCTTTGGAAATGGTAAGGTGGCTTTTGCATATAGCCTGTCAAGAGTTTTGGATCTACCTCAAGCTCTTTATATTTTATGTTTGAACTCCCCAGTTGAATGGATCCCAGCTTACACCCCTGACTCCCATGGCTTTGGGAAAGCAGGGGTTAAGACTTGGGTAGGACTCCTCTGATTACATTCTGCTCTTATGGAGGGCTGAGCTCCTGGGGTGCAGGAGCTCAAAGAACAATTAAAGGTGAAGGGAGAAGAGAAAAAGAAGCTTCTTCTACTGAGTTGCCTAAACCAAAAAGATGGCTTTTGAACCATAGCAAGAAGTTTGCAGATCAGAACACGATATACTAGCCTAGAATGTTAGCAAGAGTGTTAATATGGATCATAACTGCTATAAACTACATAGAGAAAGTGTGTTTGTTGGTTTAGACAATCAGGATGTGAGGTTGGAGGAGGGAAGGCGATGTCTTGAATGGCCCGGGGTACCGCACTGTCTGGGGCTGTGTTCGCTTTAGCCACAGAACTGCGAGCCGTATTTGGGTATCACGGGGGTAGCTGCACACACTGAAACAGCTGGTTTGGAAAGCATTTTGTCGATGCGTTCTAAGTGTCATGCCGCTGTCATCTGTCCTGGGACACAAAGAGTATTAGTCTTTTGAGAATTTATCCTAAGAGAATGGAAAACCAAATGCACCATTTCCAATGCATCTTGACTTTCCAAAGCAAAATCTTGGCCATAAACTGGAATGTTTAACAATAAGGAAATGGTTAAGTAAATGAGGTACAACCGCCCTATGGAATATGGTACGGCCAGTTAAAACGTAGCCTGTGTAGTAACCCCCAAAACAAAGCTTAAAAGGCATGGGTTGGTTACTAAGCTACTGTCCCCCGTCTTGGAACCCGCAATGCTCTGTGTCGCTAGAGCTAGATGGAACCTTGCAAACTACATTTCTGCTTTGCCCCGGCTCCCTATTAGATCCCACCAACAGGGGGCGCTGGAGGGGACTCGAAGGCGGGAGTGGGGAGAAGGGCAGGAGGAAGAAGGCAAGGCTCTTCCCTAGTGCCTCCTGTCTGTCCCGTCAGTTACCCCGCCATGGACAGTGGCGGTTCATTTCACCAGTTCCAACTGTGTGCTCCAGTCCATCACCCCTCCTCTCAGAACTATCAGCCTCGCCCTGGTGGGGTCCCCTCCCAGAGGTCTGGGTCCCAGTTCTGCAGCCCCTCCCCCAAGCTTCTAGGTTCTGATTACCCTGACCCCTTCCCTTTGTTCCTCCAGCCCTGGGGGTAGTAGCTGCTTCCTGCACTTACTGTGTCTGTTTTATTTCAGAGTCTCCTTTCTGTGTCTTCAGTGCTCCAATACCTGTTTAACTAATTTCTTATATTAAATTCTCTCTGCTAAATCGTTAGTGTTGTTTCCACTTTCCTGACTGGCTAGAAAAATCAGGGAATTCAATTGTATGCATACTGAATGCAACCATATGAAATTATGTAAAAACAAATGCATAAGGAAAAGTATTGGAAGGAAATTTACCAAAATCCTCATTGTGGTTGTATTAGAGAGTTAGTCTTAGAAGTGATTTTTTTTTTCTCCCTTCATCCCTATTTTCTAGATTTCTTGGTAATGTGGTTACATTACTTTCATGGTAAAAATATGCATTTGTATATAAAAAAGAGAGGATTTGATTCCCAGTAAAAGAGTATGTAGCCCGAAGAGAGCTTGGTCTGTAAAACCAGATGAATTATAATCTGAGTAATGAAAAGTGATTAAAAATGTGACCCCGATTCCACTGGGGGGGTTATCTTTTGAAAAAGAGGAGCAGTACAGGAAGACTGGAGTGAATCCAGTGATGTCACAGCTCTCCCTGAAGAGAATATGGTATATATAATTCCTAAATAATAAAACGAGAAGGTTGATGTGACTCTCCAGCAAATTCTATAGCAGCCTATTACACAGATGACTCAAGAATACTGGGAAGAAGCCTGGATTTACAGAGACCAGATTATGCCAGATTCACTTCATTTTCTTTTTTGTTGATCTTATATTCATTTATTTATTTATTCATTCATTCATACAGCAAACATTTATTACATACCTATTATGTTCTAGGAACTGTCTTGGCAATGAAGATAGAAAGATGAGCTTCTAATAAGAGAGACAGGTATGTGACATTTAGATGCTGTCAACATATATCCTAGGAAACAAATCAGTCTAATTTAAGCTTTTAATTTTGCCCAGTAATATGCAAAACAGACATCTGTACTTCATACCTGAGCCTCACACAGCACTGTCCCCCTCCCCCACTTCTGTGGGGGAGTGCAATTACAGGGACTGGGGATGACTAGGGAGAGGGTTTGGGATACGGCAGGGATTGGCATGGATGGGAATAAGGGAAGGTTCAGGGGTGGGGTGGGGTGAGGCACCATCTGGCAGCCAAAACACAGAAAACCAGGCGCCATATGTTTTTCACACTTGCTCATCACAGCAGGGGCCATCAATCATTCTAAATAAGATGTCTGCTCATTCTCTTGATTTCACATGAATCTTGAATGGTCCACATATCAGATTCTCTTAATTCTCCCTTAAAGTTGCAGTGGTTCAAATGCATTTACTCTTGTAATAAATGGATTTAGCTGTTTGGTAATGGGACTCATTCCATTTTCAATAGGGTCATTCTTGCTTTTTTGGTTTTCTTTCTGATTTGGTTGTCCTTATTGATTTAGTATACATAAGACATCAGAGTGGGGGGATATTTTGTCCATAAAATGATCCTCTATTCTCAGCTCTAGACTAAAAAATTTTCTAGCTTTTTTTTTTTTTTTTTTTTTTTTGGTACTCTCTGTTTTATATACGCATCTTAGGTAATATTCTAAAACTCCATCATAGGGGCACCTGGGTGGCTCAGGCAGTTAAATGACTGACTCTTGATTTCAGCTCAGGTCATGATCTCAGGGTTGTGAGATCTAGCCCCATGTTGGACTCTGCACTGAGCATGGAGCCTGCTTAAGAGTCTCTCTCCCTCTCCCCTTGCCCCTTCCCCTACATTCTCTCTCTCAAAAAAAAAAATTCTAAAACTCCATTATAATGATGGTTGAGAGGGCAAGACTAAAACCTTTTAGAGGCTAACCCACCTGTAGACTTTCAGCTACCTTTATCATTTTTTCCCTCCGATGATGAAGAGCTCATACCCATAAAAATTATGAGCCATTTGGAAATGGATGAAATGGATGGTGAAAGTCTCCTGCAATGAGTAGTGGAGGGTGTGGGAGAGGGAATAAGGGAGAAGGTTTGGTTGAGCATGACACTTGGTAATTAATAGTGATTTCCCTTTTTTGAAGTGGCTAAATTAATAAGCTACATCAAAATACTCTTCTCCAAGGAAGGCAAGATTCCCAAGCAAACCTTGGTAATAAAATGTGGTAAATACTCTAGTGGAAGATCAAGAAGAAAATGGTGAGCATCAGGGCAGAGTGGGAGAGGAGTGTGGGGTGGATGTAAGGCTGAAGGTTGGAGCTAAATCATGGCTCCATGTTTTCATAATTAGCATTAAACAACAAAACAACAACCAATTTATTTATACCCCACCACATTTCAAAATATATAAGGTACCCTATTAAAATGTATGCAATACAAGAAGAGAAAGTAAAAATGAGTAAGTGGTGAACATGGGGCAAGAGATTTAGGGTAGGAAAAATAAGATTAACCCATGAGTAAGGTTGATCCAAAATCAATATTTGTTAAAATAACATACATAAATATTTATAGGAGTTCCTATGCAATTGCTGAAAATGGGCTACAAGTTCAGTTCCAAGTTTCAGACACATATTCGAAAAAAGAGAACTCTGATCACATTGTCAATTACTTAATCACTTAATTAATTTACTTAATTATTTTATTAGTTAAATATACAAGCCAATTGTCCAAGTAAAGCACAACTCTTCCTGGTATTGATACTAGAGGGAATTATTTCCCCCATGGGTCTTCATAAAGGAGGCACTGAGTAATACAACGATAATTCTCCCAGCTGCCTTTGAAAGTAAAAAAGGCAATGAGTTTTGTGAAGATGTTTCTTGATCAGCTGTCCAGAGGACTGAAGACAAAATACCATGACCCAATTCAGTACAAGAAAATCTATGGGAATAAAAATTATGTGGTATGAGTGTATAAGTTATTCTGGGGAAAATTTTAAAGCAGTAGTTCTAATTTCTTCTGAGTTGTGGACTACTTGTGAAAACTTTCCATTCATTCATTTTTTAAAACACATCTATGCAAAGACTGTGCTTTGCTCCAGGCTCTGCCAGCCCTGGGAATCAGCTGCTTGGATCTCCTGCTGGGAGGAGGCCTCCCCTCTGGATCCACCGCCAAGTTCACACCCAGACCATCATCTTTGGAGCTGCTACAAACGCCAGTCAGTGAGAGAGCACATCAGAGAGGAGGATGCCAACCCATTCCTGCAAGAGGCAAGAGTCCTCGAATGGACTTCCGTGGACCTGGCCAAAACTTTCTTAGAGCTGTGCTGTGGCCTTCTACCCTGGCCTTCCTTCCTTTCCTTCCTCCTTTCCTGGGCATCAGACCTGTACTGGGGTCTAAAGATTCTCCCCGCCTCCTCCTTCCCCTTTGTTCTCCAATAAATCTCAGTACCTGCTTTTCAAAGGAGCTAACCCACATGCACCAACCATTCAAGGTCCTGTGGCAGCCAGGGATCCTGCTTGCATGGAGGTTACATTCTAGGGGCAAAAGGCAGACTATAAAGAAGACGACAAAAATGTAACTGAGATGGTTCTCAGACAATAATTAGTACTCTGAAGAAAACAAACAGAGCGAGGTGATGAAGAATGAGGGGGAGTCTGTTTTAGATCAAGTAGTCAGCAGGGCCTCATTCATTAAGCATGTAGCTAAATGTCAGAGGCCCATGTGAGGGAGTCACGGGGGGACTAGGGGTCTGGGTGTTCAAGGACTGAGGGGATGCGTGTGGTTCGTGGAGAGAGGGAGCAGAACAGTCAGAGGGGGTCACATCAGCGCTGTAGGCAGGGGTGAGGTGTGGGCGTCCTGGGGAGGAGTTCAGACTTTATGCTAAATGTGATAGGGAAATAAAAAGAATGGCTCTAATTTTAGGGGCCTTGCAGACCTCCGAAAACTTATCCATAGGATGTAGAATTAAATTTTAAGTAGAAATGAATACATGTTAGGCAATTTTCCATAAATATGATCTTTCCTGTTAACAAATAAGTTATTTTTGGAAACATGCTGTATCTTTATGGTAAAAAGAAATGCAAAGAAAAAGAAAAGAAAAGAAAAATACAAAGAAGAAAGTAAAATCATCTTAAACGGCACGACTTAGAGGAGACTATTGACAATATTTGGATAAACATCCCTCATGCTTATATTTAACATCCCTTATGTTAATTTCATATCGATACAAATAGATGTACATACATGCTTGTATATGTACTACATACATTTATTTACTATACATTTTGTCACTCCTCAGCATGTTTTGACCATGTAAAATATTTCATTGATTCTAAAATGCCTTTTTCTTCAAGATTTGATTGATTGATTGATTTGGAGAGTGCGCATGCGTGACCTGGGAGAGGGACCGAGGGAGAGGAAGAAAGAGAATCTCAAGCAGACTCCGAGCTGAGCAGGGAGCCTAATGCAGGGCTTGAACCCGGGCTTGATTCCACGATCCTGAGATCATGACCTGAGCTGAAATCAAGAGTCAGATGCTTAATTAACCGACTAAGTCACCCAGGCGTCCCTAAAACGCCTTTTTATTTAATTTTTTTTTTTATTTTAAAGATTTTTATTTATTTATTTGAGAGAGAGAGCATGAGAGGGGGAGGGTCAGAGGGAGAAGCAGACTCCCCGCCGAGCAGAGAGCCCGATGCGGGACTCGATCCCGGGACTCCAGGATCATGACCTGAGCCGAAGGCAGTCGCTTAACCAACTGAGCCACCCAGGCGCCCCTTAAAACGCCTTTTTAAAAAGACATTTTGCACTCCTGGAGTGGGGCTGCGTCTGAGCACACTGGGTGCCCGGCCACGCAGCAGCCTTGCAGGCACATTCACAAAAACATCGACACATACAGAGTGGGTGTTAATGCCGTAGGAGAAAACCCATGAGCAAGAGGTGAGTTCCCTTTTAACCCCTCGGGAACAACATTATTGAGGGAGGAGTGTGGGAGGTTTGTTGGAAGTAAATCTGAAATGGTTTATCAATATTCCCCCAGCGCAAGTCCAAAATTGGCCAGTGCTACATAACGGCAAAGCCGGCTGAGGAGCCCATGGCTTTCTCTCTTTCAGGCATTCTTAAGAAACTCAGCATCCAGACACTCTTAATGGTATCTAGAAATACATGGACATTGACAACTCTGAGTTAAGAAGCCCTCAGAAGAGCTGGAATCTCAATATGAAGAAGTTCCAGAAACATTACATTTTTTTTATTTATTTGAGAGAGAGAGAGCACAAGCATGGGGAGCTGCAGAGGGAGAGGGAGAAGCAGGCTCCCCGCTGAGCAAGGAGCCCAATGTGGGGCTCGATCCCAGGACCCTGAGATCATGACCTGAGCCGAAGGCAGATGCTTAACCAACTGAGCCACCCAGGCGCCCCCAGAAACGTATTAATTTATTATTTTTATATTTTTCTTTCACGTATGCATAAGAATAATATATAAAAATATGCTTAAGTCATAAAGAACTAATAAGTATAAAATAAAAATTCTAGGTAACAAGAAAGCACTGTATCTTTTAATTGACAGCATTTATTTTTCTTAGTATCATAAAATAATGATGCATCTGAGAAATGATAGTATCTCAGATTTGATTAAATACAATAGACTCTCCTTCTTCCATTTTAAGGTTGCTTTCATATTCCACTGTGTGCTATATTCCATAGTTTATGGGACCAACCCTCTATTAATGGACATTTGGGTCATTCCAGTTTTTCACTATGATAAACAATGCTGCAGCAAATATTCTTGTGCATACATCTTTCACATTTGTGTGATTTTCCCTTTAGGGCAATAAACCAAAATTTTGAGACGTGTCAAGCTGCAGGGATATTAAAATGATGCCCCTGGACTGGTTGTGTCTGGAGAGCCAGCGCTCCAGGATGCGGGGGAAGGGCAGACCGGAAACGTAAACGGTCAGCGAGCTGTGGCGGGGGGCGGTTCTCTCTTGTGAACACCCAGGTGCTCGCTCGATGGGGGCTTGCCCTGCCTGGAAGCCAGTCCACTTCTTTTTGGAGTAGACCAAAGCGGGACACCGCGGGCAGGGCAAGGTTGCCTGACCATTCATTCGTCCGTTCATTTATTCCCCAGTGCTCCTCTGGGCCAGCTATTGTGCCAAATGCTAAGGGACAAGATAGCAATGGCCCTGCCCTGTGGGAGATGACTATACCCTGTAAGCCATGCTAAGAACTTTGACCTAGAACCCCCAAAGTCTTTTGTTCTCTCTTTTAATCCCCAACGCCTTAAAAGACATGAAGCAGAGAAATGTCACAATTGGATTGATTTAGTTTCTCTGAATCAAAATGCTTGACATTTGACAAAGTTGAACAGGTGGCAGGATCGGGAGCCCACCATTGGGACCCATCTGTCTGGAGGCAGGGAATCTTCCTGGAGCGTTTGAACCAACTGTACTATATGGGGAAATGTTGCTGAGACCTTTAGAAACCAGAGGTGGGAGGTGAGGAGTTCCCTCTTTTTCACAGTCCATCAAGTTTGAGTGCAGCTAATCTGGATTTGTAAAGCGAGTAAGAGAAGCCTTCCAGATGGCCACAAGGACTGTCCCTTATATTTATTCTATAACATTACGTATGTGTATTCCTTGGTTACCTTGGCCCTATCACCTCTTATCCGGGCCTTTGAATATGCTGTTCTTCTTACCTGGACAACTCTTCTTCTTCTTGGTCTGCCTAGCTCAGGCTGACCTTAAAGTCTCAAGTGTAATGCCATTTAATCCAAGAAACCACCTCCTAGGCTAGGCCGGTGCTGGTGCTCTGTGTTCCCACGACACAGTACGCCCTCTATCACCGTTTACTTAGCACACTTTAGAAAACTCATCTCAAGCGCCACCACCTCTATGGCTGGATGCGTCGTGCCTAGCAGTGGGGCACCATTTATATTGTACTCTATGTGAAAAATGTCCCCTGAAGTTGGTCAGTGCATACCCTGCGTGGTTGTCACCTCTACCCTGATTCTGTATTTTTACTATATATCTTCCCCACTAGATTGTCAACTCCAGAAGGTCTTGGGCCATGTCTTCTTGCTCAGGATTTTACTCGCGACACCTGACGCTATTGCTGATAACTATTAGTACTTAAAGTTTTCTTTTCTCTTTTTTTAAAGATTATTTATTTGAGAAATAGAGAGAGAGCGCTGGGGGAGGGGCAGAGGGAGAGAAAGTCTTAAGCAGACCCCGTGCTGAGTATGGAGCCCGATGCAGGGCTTGATCTCACGACCCTGAGATCACGACCTGAGCTGAAACCATGGGTCGGTCGCTTAACCGGCTGCGCCACTCCGGCGCCCCAGTACTTAACATTTTCTGATTAAAATAACAAATCTATCCTTGTTAATGCAGGTAACCTTCCCACTTGGATTTATCATACCTAAATTTTTCCAAGGCAATGTGTTTGCAATTAGATCTAAGTTGGTAAGATCCTCACCAGCATCTTTGCATTTTTGTTTTATATGTTGCTGCATTAACATGACCAGACTGTGTCCTTCTCCATTTCCTAATGACCTTTATCAAAATACTCACTGGAAGGGCAAGCCTCACAATCCCAAGAACATGAGCTAAGACCAGTTTTCTTTTTTAAATATTTTATTTATTTATTTGAGAGAGATAGCGAGCACGAGCGGGGGAGAGGGAGAAGGGGGCTCCCCGCTGAGACGGGAGCCCGATGCGGGGCTCGATCCCAGACCCTGGTATCATGACCTGAGCCGAAGGCAGACGCTTAAGCTTAACCCGCTGAGCCACCGAGGCGCCCCGAGCTAAGATGAGTTTTAAGGCCTCAGCAATCCACTGACAGGATAGAAGGAGAAACTCCTCCCTGGAGGTAGCCAACACCTAGTCCGATAGAGAAAGTTCCACCCAACAACAGAGGTTTCCGTCTCAGCGGCCCCCTGGCCTCCGCACCTACAGGGAGCCTGGCAAATGAAACTTTCCACCGGGTGTATGGCTGGTAATAGAGGAGAATGGATAGTGAACAGTCAACCAGCCTTCATGACACAAATTCTAAAAGAAGTTTCTGTCAAATGCTGAAATTAAGGCAAATGCGCACTTTGTGCTCACCCAGCTCGATATACCTTCATATGCAATAAAGGCTATTTTTTGGGGGGGGGGTCTATTGTGCTAGCCACTAGGGTTGAATAAAAGCAAATCATGCCCTACATCTATTCTCCTCGAGGCTCTGTATATACATAATTTCAGAGAAAATTTCCATTTTGGTGAACAAAACTATCTCAGAAACAGTGACCCCAAAGGAGGAACGCCTCGCTTCCCTCATGGCTTCAGGCAGGACCCGGTACCAGCTTCTGGATTTGGTCCCCAGAGATCCCCAAAGACGAATGATATATGGAAACAGAAAAGATAATGTGCTCTGTTAAGATGACAAGGTAAGAATTCAGAAAAATCGTGTCCTGCTTCCTCCTTTCATAATTAAAGCAAACTCCACTTTCACCCCCACACCCTAAAAAAAAAGGCCCTGTAGCTAGAACATGCATGAGGAAAAGGAGAGGAGCATGAGTTAAAAGAAACTTCTGGCTGGGCTCACGTTGGTTTGGAGAAAGCAGCAAGATGCTAACTGGCAGCTGGAAATCTGGGACTATGATTTGCTGATGGAGGTCCCAGAAAATGGATTTGTTAGCCAACAGGGAGAGGATCGGTAGGGGAAGGAATAACAAATTCTTGGAGGGTTCTTTCATGACTAGTCACCTGCCCGGCTATATAAAATAACTAGAATCAAACCCTTTGCAGTCATACTGCAAATCGAAGGACCCAATCAATGGATAATGAAAAGTGTCCATATATTTGAAAAGTAAGAGGAATAATCTGCAGCTCAGAAACACACAACGAAAATGATCTGAAATGATAAATCTTTGGTAGAAAACATGCTAAAGATGTGTATAAATATGTCATTATTTGCAATATAATTGAGGAACGTTTTCTTCCATCTGAAATTAAATTTTGCAATTTAAAACAACCTGATGAAAAGCCCATTTATTCAATAAGAAAGCTGTTTCTTTGCAACATGAATCATCTTAAACTCGTGGTCTCTCCAGAAGGATAACCCCACTTTGCTTTTCCATCGATATTATCTGTAACAGAAAGCAAATGATTTTGCTAGAGCTGCATCCTCAGTGACACTCTACAGTGGAACTTAGAAATAGGACAGACTTTATGACTTCCCCACAGGCACCATGATCACCAAACGATGGCATTTGCTTTGAGGGCAATGAAAACTGAATTAATGAAAATAACCAGGCTGCCGTGTACCTGAGTGCTGATGGAATTCAAGGGAAAAGGCTTATTTGTGAGCCACTTACATAATTGGAAGATTCTGACTGACATTCACTACCATAATGATGACAGACTTAATTCCAGAATTTCACATAACCGTGTAACGTGTTGAGAAAAATGAATAATCCTTCCTCTCTTAGACACCCAGATATGCATTAAGTAGTTTGAATAATGCTCTCAAATCTAGAACTAGCTGAAATTGAGTCTTGGCTCTGGCGAAAACTGTGCCGTCAGAGGAATTCTTTATGCATCTCCACAGTGTCTGTGCGTAGTGAGGTACGCAGCGGCCGCATAGTTCAGTATTTCCCCTTTCTTCCGGGCAGAGATGGCCAACAAGCCAGGCCAGGACCTTGTCCTTCCACAGCAGACATCACTATTCCATCTGCCACACCTGTTTGCTGTGCCCAGACCAGCTTTCTCCAAGACACCACTTCAGCCAGCTGCCCCTCAGTGCTCAGGTGAAACCCATTGGTCATTCTAGTCCCAAAAAGTGGCTCTACATACTTGGTTTAAAAGGTTAGCTAAGGGGCGCCTGGGTGGCTCAGTTGGTTAAGCGTCTGCCTTCAGCTCAGGTCACGATCCCAGGGACCTGCTCCGAGGAGAGTCTGCTTCTCCCTCTGCCTGTGTCCTTCCCCCCCACTCATGCTCTCTCTCTCTCTCAAATAAATAAATAAAATCTTTTTTTTTAAAGTTAGCTAAGTTCCATATATTCGACTGCATATGAAATTCCTTTTTGTTACCATCAAAAATAGGTTTCTCCGTAGGCTGTCATGAAATCAGATGTGATTTCAACATAACTAAAACACCACCGACCTTTTACATTCAGACCCGTAGAAAATATGGTCCAATGAGTGGTCAGCCTACTAATTTATAAAAGCCTGAATGATACTCTTTTATGAATATATTTTTATAGCATGGGGTGAACCTATGAGTACAATGAGTCATTGAGGTGCCCACTATTATCTGGGGGAGAGAGTCCGTGAGCCCTAACACTGCTCTTTGGCCACCTGGGTAGCTACCAAAGCATCACACACCTTCAAACAATGATCTTATGTAGGCAGTTTCGTCTATGCTAACGTAAAACGAGAAGTAAGTTTGTTCATTAGGTAAATCAGATCAGCAAAAGCAGAGCTTCCAGCGTCACGCTTTGTAATGTCTCTGTCCCCAAGTCCATTCCCAGACAGTCTTCCCCGGAAAGGATAACCTCCAGCTCTAAACATCCATCAGACGCAGATGCTGGGCTCATGCTTTCTTCCCATCAGCACAGCTGAATCGAGAGACCAAGGTTACTGAAAGCTTACTCAGGCGGCAGGGAAATAAATGGGAAGATTTCTTAGTGTCTTCTTCCGTCCTTCACCTGGGGAGCCCTTGCCTCTCGAGATGTGAAAGGAGCCCAGCCCAGCTGCTCGCTCCACGAGGCCTGCCAGGGGCCACCTGCTGCCCACTATCCCCCTGGGTCGTTGTCTCCTGTCTCTTCTCTCTTGAATCCCGGGAAGCAACCACACAGACATGGAAGACACAATGGAATAACTTCAGAAAAGGACTTGTGGACCGTGGAAAGCCAAAAATCTATCCTGCATGCTGGTTGTCAGCCAACTCTTTACAAAGAAAACAAAACACAAAGCTTCTTGATCCAATTGCCGTCAACTTGGGAGCTAAGTGTGTGACTGCTGAATTCTCCCCTCTCTGCCACAGGAGCATAAAATCATCTGAGCAGAGGACCCTGCCTCCAGCCTCAGGCATGCTGCTGAATCAGCTGTCAGGCCAGGCCGAGGGGGTGCGGAGGGCGTGTGAAGGGGGAAGGAGCCCTAAATGGGGGTCAGCCCACCCACGTGCCCTGGGGGGATTCAGCGGGACGTGGCATGTTTCTTTACCTGTAAGGTGGGGTGACGATGCTCGTTCTGCCGGCCTCAAGGCACTAAGGGAGGGATAGAGGGAAAGAAATGACCTAATGGATGTGTAAGTGCTATGTCATGCCAGAGAAGAGTCCCCAGGGAGCTCCAGGAGTGTTCGGTAATTTTTATTATTGTCATCCTCATCATCTAACGTCGGTCTCCTCTACGTCAGGCCATGCAGCTCTTTCTTCGGATTCAAACAATATGACAGAGACTTAGATAAGGTACAGTATTGTCAAACTCACTGTTCAGGGTACTTCCAACTGTCACCTACCCCTGGTTTTCAACTCTGGCTCAGCATTCAGAATCAACTGTAGGTTTGGGTTTTTTCAAAACATACCGATGTCATGTACAAGCTTTATCCCAGGACTGGATGGGACCCAGTGGTTTCTATTTTTGACAGTTCTCCCAGTAATTCTGACGGCTAGCCAGATTTGAGAACCACATGCACATGGTGATCTGGGGTGACTAGAGCCCCTCACATTCTCCGGAGGCCCCACATTTCTTTTCTTCCAACATAAGTCAGGGTGTGATGGGCGGCGATGCTTTAAGATTGCCACAGGCAGAGACTTTCCTTCTGCCTTGGCCTCTCTCTCCTTGCATTCCTCACCTCCCCAGGAAAAGCCCTCTCTTCTGCTCCCATCCCCCCTTCTCTTTCTTTAATTAATCGTGATGATGAGTTGGAATGGGAGCCCCCTGAAGTGAAACATTAGCCCCATCTCTCAGCATCTAATATCTGATATAATCACAATGTATAGTGCAATGGCTAATGAAACACGGAAGAAAATTTATTATCCTAAAAGATATAAGCATGCATTTAAAATAAGTGCCCAAGATTACATTTTGCTGAATTCCAATTTTAAACTCAGCATTGAATTTATGTTTTTGTTTTTTTTTTGTTCCAGGTAATGACTGCATTAGCAAGACACAGATACTTTGATTCCTACTAATCCATTTCTCTTTGGTGAAAATACTTCATTATTTTAAATTGTTTCTCTCAAACTTACCCAGTCATCAGCATGCATAATTGTGGCAGGGTTAATTCTAATCAGCTCAATTCTAGAGAAACATTTTTGTGACTTTGTAAATCCTTCTTCTTCTTCTTCTTTCTTCTTCTTCTTTCTTCTTCTTCTTCTTCTTCTTTCTTCTTCTTCTTCTCCTTCTTCTTCTTCTTCTTCTTCTTCTTTCTTCTTCTTCTTCTTCTTTCTTCTTCTTCTTCTTTCTTCCTTCAGAGCTCATTTTAAATTAATCTTTGCAAACCTCTGCTATTAAAATCCTCTCAGGTTGGTACAGGTAAGACCATCAAACTGATTGCTGACATCTAGAATGTTGTTGTTCTTTTCATTTCCCTTTAGTTTTTCAGCACGTTCATACAGTAATATTTCCCAGCTGGTAAGGGACCCAGCTTCTGGAAGAGGAAAAAGCAAGAAACACAGCCTAGCACCCCAGCTGCATGTTATTACGTTATTCCCAATTCACAGGAAATGAACAATCATTTAGTCTTGACAGGTACATCCAGAAACTCACTGTCTTCCTTTTCAACCTGAAAAAAATCAGGGTCTGCAGAAGTTAAGCATTAGCCTTTAAAATATGCTTCATATTTTTTGCCAGTGTTATGAGGAATATCTTGTGAAAGCTTTTGAAAACACTCTGGAAAAATGCTGCCAACAGGCTTAGAAACCTGGGGGAGGAAAAAAGTCATCATCCAAAATACTTTCTGTTCACGAAGATATGTAACTTAGTGGTCCCCTGTGAGCCGGTGAAGTTTAGACATATGTGATGGTAATTGGGGTGTGACCCAAATGGCCTTTTTAGTAGACTATTAGACTTAACACAAAAGCAAAGATGTCAGCGGTAAATGGCCCTCCAAATCAGTTCTAGGATGAACTAAAAGCAATCACAAATATATTAGGAAGGGTTTTACTCCCCCTTTATCCTGATGGATTTGTCCCTCGATTCAAAATATTTCCATTTTCCGGACACAGTTTTCCAAAGTAGAAATGCAATCAATGCGACATAATACTCCCATTCATCTTGCAGTTTAAAATTCACAAAGCACTTCCAGGCACATTACTCACTCGTCACCACCGTCACGTAATGGAGGCTGGCCTCCATTTTACAGATGACAAAACAGAGACACCAGGGAGGCTTTGCAGGCTGCCTGGAGTCGCGGTTCCCTGGTGGGAGTGCCAGGACGGACAGCTGGGTCTTTTGGCTCCTGGGCCAATATTGTTTAGTCTACCTAGCTGAGGATTTTCAAACATTTACTTCAGCTTAACTCGCTTTGCCCCCTATTATGGTCCATTTGTGTATGTCAGTCTTTATCTCTGGACCTGAGTCAAACTTCACCCCTTCTCCCATCTCCTCCTGTTTCAGAAGAAAAAAAAAAAAATCCAAGCCTAAATATGGAACACATGTGCTTCTCATCTGGGCTGTTTAGAGGGATCGGGGAAATGAGAACTGTCGTTGGCTCTTTGTCCTGATGTTTCGGCATGCCCTCACACCTGGGTCCCCCTGGCACGGTTACTGGCCCCGGTCTGAGCCCACCACGTTCAAAATCAACGTCCACCGTGTGTCTTTGCTCAACTTTTCACATTTTGGCCTCTCTCTGTTTTAGAAGCTTGCTCTCCCGGTCTGTGAAAAATCTACTTTTGTCTCTATTGATGGTAGACGGGAAGATGTGCAGTGCAAGGATCATGAGATGCCTTTTGCGTCAAAACCTGGAAGCTTCCACCACCTCCCCGACCGGACTGCAGTGGGCAGCCATGACTCATGGTGAGGTCATGCATTCCCAGGCAAAGTTTATAGTAACCAGGAGGCTGAGCTATTTGCAGGTGCCCTGCATACTGAGCATACTAATTCTAACTCACCTCTACATTGCACTGGCATCTTTTGAAGTAGAACTTCATGGGGTGAACAGGAAGACTACAACATTTTTATTATAGTTGGCTTCCTTTGCTGAATTAGCGTTTATATTTTCCCAGTAGAAATCCCCAAATTGAAAATATAGAGGTGTCAGCTAGCACCACTTTAGTTAAGGTTGTGTCAACATTTCCTATAAACCTTGTTTTTCTAGGGTTTATAACTAGACCATAAAAATTTGCTCAGCTCTGAAACTTGGCATAGAGAGTAAACCTGGGAGTGAATTTTGCAGAATTTGAAGAGGGAAAAAATAAGTTCAGCTGTTTTTAACATGTGCCTGTTCCAAAATGGAAATGATTTTTAGATGCATTTTTCTTTTTATGTGACTCAAATGGAGCTTCAGTTTAAAAAAAAAAAAAAAAAGAACTCCTCGAGATTATTTCATTAATATGGGCTAATTGCACTTGTTAATTTTTAAAGAAAACATTAATGATTGAGGTATTTTACTCAAACCCACTGACTGCGCATCCGCAGGTACCAGTTTTTGCAAAGCAGTTAGCTGTGCATAATAATGTGATTTGGCAAACCGTCTGCACACCTTTTAAGGCAGGAAACCACCAACATGCTTCGAAGGAAGGATTCCTTCTGGTAAGAGGTTAATGGGCCATTTCAAAATGCATCCTCACTCAGGATAGCATCCCTGTATTCATCTTTACTTAATCTGTAGTTCACATTCATCGGATGACCCCAAAAAAGCAGTTCAGGTAATGTTTGCATAAGGGAGACATCAAATCCCTCTGAAAATCTACATTTTCCAGAGAGCGGAGCTAACCCTCTGCATCCCTAGCAGTTCACCATCTATCACTTTTGCTGTGCTGGTGGGATATTTGTATGTCAGACGCAATTAGTCAGCGTGTTGCCATATGCTTGTGATGCCCTGCGCTGCGTTCGTCCGTCTGTCTCAGGCCATGAGCTCTGGAAAGATGGCAGCCACCATCAGCAGCTTCCCAAAAGCATCATGGAAGGAAGGGACAAAAGTTCTAGCCTCAAAGGCAGCAGAGCTGAGTTCTCATGCCCTCTGTGGCCCTTACTTACTCTGTGGACCTGGACTAGTCAGTCCACCTGTCTGGGGATAACAATAACCTGCTAACCTGGTAGGCTTATTGAGAGAGTCCGCTGAAACCATTATGTACATCAAAGCACTTTTTAAACTGTAAAGTGTCATCCAAATGTGAGGTGATGGTACCTGCCTCAGCATCTATTACCCAGGGATGCATACTTCACTGTTGTTAGTAATGTAACCTCTCAGTTGATTCATGGGGAAAGAACCCTACGCTTCCCAGTGCAACAAGCCACAACCATATAACTCAACCTCGGCTTTATTTCTTCTAATTGCTCGTCTCTTTACTTACCTGTTGCTGATCACTGACCACCTTTTTGAATGGAGAATGCTCCAGAGTCTTGGCTGCTCATTTCCCGTGGACATCAACCCAGTCTGCACCAGATGCCACCTTTTTTTTTTTTTAAGATTTATTTACTTATTTATGTGAGAGAACGAGAATGAGAGAGAGAGAGTGTACATGAGAGGGGGGAGGGTCAGAGGGAGAAGCAGACTCCCCGCCGAGCAGGGAGCCCGATGCGGGACTCGATCCCGGGACTCCAGGATCATGACCTGAGCCGAAGGCAGTCGCTTAACCAACTGAGCCACCCAGGCGCCCCCAGATGCCACCTTTGCTATCCACCTCATTCTGCCACCCCTCGTCCCACTCCCATCCTGCAACACAACATCAAGTCCTTGAGCTAGTTGCACAGATACAGTCTTTGGAACCCTCGCCCACTGCACCCTCAGGCTACTTTCCTCGAGGTGAAACATGCTACACATCTCAGGCATAAGTGGTCTGCATTTGTTGTGGGGAATCTTCTGACAGGGAGATCTGTGAAATGTCATTAGCATTGTCTGTCCTCAGAAGGGCCCTGTGCTTGGTTTATGCTCTGCCATCGCCATCTTGAAATTCTTCATACATTTTATTTTTTTTAATTAGTTTTATTTTGCTAACCAAAACATCTTTTTTGCTAACCAAAACATTTTCTGAAAGAAAAAAATACCAGGCGGCTGTCTTCTGGAAGTTCTTGCGCCTCAGACGTTAGGAAGTAGGACCCTTAGGCCCATGACCTATTAGAAAAGGACTAGAACAAAGTTCCATGGCCAGGCCACGCTCTGCTTCTCAGATGCCATGCCGAGTTGCAAGTCCTGTACCCATGTTTCTAGGTTGACTCATAGGCAAGGTCTACAGGCCCCAAGCTTGGTCTTCAGAGGTGGCCTTATTGGGACAACTCTGCAGAGCCCACCCGTTGGTGTCCATCTTGGAGAGTACGTCAGCAAGCTGCTAATGCTATCAGGTAGATGAGGATGTCACTAAACTCTGGGGGAGCCAGGCTTGGGGGCCAGTCTCCTTATCAGGCTTCCACTGTAAAGGGATCTGTGAGCTCCCCAGTTCCCCCACCAAGGCCAATAGAAGTCTCTGAGTCTGGTGGAACTGGCCCCAGTCCTGTTCGGGAGCAAACTCAGCATGGAGGCAACAGATGTCGTCAAGCGAAGGCTCTGGGCTGAAGCTGAAGGGGTCGGCAGCCGCAGTGACCTCCCCTCCAACCCCGCACCCCCATGTCCCCATTTGCCCGAGACATGCCTTGAAATTCTTAATACATTTTAAACAAGTGGCCCCACATCTTCATTTTGGACTTGTCCCTGCAAATTATGTAACAGGTACTGGTCTTGATCGTTTCCCAGCTATAACCTCCCAATAACCCTGCTGAGCGCTAGGACCAATCCTGACTAGGGCTGAATGTTTTGAAGCCACCTTCCCCAGGCAGTGGAGGGGTTTCGAGTGAGTCATGCTGGCCCCATTGTAGGCTGGTGGTCAGTTGTCTCCTGTCCCAGAGTCCTCCACCACACCCCATGTCTATAGCCTAGAGGACTAGGTTTCTCTTGCAGCTCTTAGTTGAAATGAGAAGCCTCTCAGCTGGCTTCGCAGGAGCCAGACTCCCTGCCTAGCATTTCCAGCCCCTCTTCCAGAAGCCTGGATGCTGACGTGGGCATCTGTAGTTTCCACCATGAACAGGATGGTGGGTACCTTGGAGCAGCTCACAGCCTGTAACCGAGGACCATCATTTCTGCATCCATTGACCCAACCAAGACTACCTGAATGCTCAGCATGCACCAGGCACTACATGGGCACTGGGGACACGTCGGTAAGATAAAGATGTTCCTGCCCCCAGGGAAGTTTCCATTCTAGTGGGAGAAGTCAGACAGCGAACAAAATCAATGAGTGAGTTGTGGGCTGAAAAATGAATGGTACTCTGGAACAATGGCAGAGACAGGGAGGGCTGAGGGGGTGCCGTGTGCACTAGGAAGGGAAAATCTGATGCAAGATTTGAAGGAGTGGAGGGTATTAATTTCCAGGGGAAGAGCATTCCCAGCACAGGGCACAGCTGGTGCAAAAGCCCGAAGGGGGAGTGAGCATGGCTGACAAGGAGGAGGCAGGAGACCTTGTGGCTGGAGCCCATGAGAGGAGAGAGGTAGGAGGAGAGGCCGGAAGAGGAGCTGGGCCTGGGAGGGGCTGGTCACAGCAGCTGGGAGCAGCAGAGGGACAGGATCTGTGCCAAAAGAATCTCTCGAGCCGCTGTTCTAGGGCAGACCATAGAAGGGCAAGTGTGGAAGCATGAAGACCCATCAGAAAGCGATTTAATTGTCCAGAGGGAAAGTGTACATTCCTTCAGACGTTAGGCCCGAGTCCGTGCTCCTCTGAACATTGTAATTGTTCATGCTCAGGGGGCCTCATCTCTTCTGGCTTCTTCCCCACAGCTTTACGGTGTGGAGCCTTCAGCAGCTTTTACAGGGAAACCCACCCATGAAAGAGGAGACCCATGGCCTGGCAGGGCATCCCCTCTCGCTAAAGAGTTTAAAAAAAAAAAAAAAAAGGCTAGCTTTTCACCTGGGGATTGTCTACCTCCGCAGCTGGGGAGGCTTTCCTGCTTCGCGGCACCGTACACCTGCCCAGGCCTGCCCCGCGTCCCCGGCCCTTGCCTCCCAGCAGTCCCGTCTCTACTCGTGGCCTCCCCCATAAGCTTGCTTTCAAATGAGCCTCCGTGGACATGAACTCAAGTCAGTAAGAGACGCCGGAGACACCGGTGTGTCACTGCTGAGACACGGGTCACTGCAGCCGGTAAGAGACACCCTCTGAGGTCAGAAAGCTCACGTGGCAACACAGTCAACTGGATGATGCCTAACGGGCAGAGAGAGCCGGGCCCGTGCACACCTGGCCGGCAGGTCACTGGTAAGTGGGGAGGAAGGTGGTGGCAAGAAGGCCTGCCTGTCTCCTTTTCGTTCGCCTCCATCATCTTGTTTTCTTGCCGATATGTTATTGTACTTATGAATGAAAGTGAAACCTTTCACGCCGATCGTAGATTGCGTCTGGAATCAAGTAAGAAAATTGGGAGGGTGTGAACAGGACAGCACTCTCCAAAATGGAGGTAGCATCATTATCTGGGAAAGCAGACTCCAGTGTTCTCCCTTCGTGTTTGGAAACACTGTGCTGAATACCTTCCAAATGATTAAATCCCATCAAGCTGTTCCAATTTTCATTGTTCTAATCATCTGCCCAGACTCTCCCAGCACCCATCCTGGGGGCTGCCTGGACCCAGGCTGAGCTATGTTGGCTACTTTCTGCAGGGAGACTGGTGGGGGAAGTGGGGTGCAGGAGGCTGGACACTGGGCCCCAAGTCAGTGCACTCGCTGAGCTCTGTAACCTGGGACACGGGGCCTCACCTCACGGAGGTTCCGTGTCCTTACCTGTAAAATGCTCTACCGACTTCACAGGGTTTGGGTAGTATCACCTGAAATGACGCGCTCGCAAGTCCTCTATAAGTTGGACAGTACCGTGCGACGCCAGTCAGCCACCTCAATGACTAATCCACCTGCAGAATCAACATGATGCTCATCAGCATTGTATTCCTAGCAATTCCCGGATCCAAATGCAGATTGAGTATGGATGTTTAAGGGACTTCCATGCCTTCTACACCCGAAGGTTTATTTGTTTGTTTCAGTTTGTTTGTATGTTTGGAAAACAAGAAAGCCAGGTTGCTGGATCATATTGCTCATCAAGGTCTTTGGGTCATTTTAAATGAGAAACACCATGCCACGGGTCACCGCAGCTGCTTGCAGTAATGAGTAGGAGCTAAGGAATTCCATAGATTAGCCGCAAGTGAAAGAAAGGAGAAAAAACACTCCACAGTTAAAACCTGAATCAACAATGTTACAGAAGGACTGCTATGGGAGGTGTGATGGGGTTCGGTTGTGTAATAATGGCCGGCCCACTAATTAGGGTTTAAAAACATCTTACAGGGTAGTTGATATTCCCCCCCAGTCATGCGGTGCTTTCAGGGGCTGGGGGTTTGGAGGAGTGACGCATGGTAGGGTCTTGGAACATTCTTCCTCATCAATGATTGCCTTATCCATAAACCCGCCAACATGGTATCGCAGAATCTCTGGAGGTAAGAGTCATTCCGGGGGGTGCCGGCCACCTTGCTGGCTGGGAGGAAACACTGCAAAAATACTGCACTCTACGGGGGCCAACTCTTGTGAGCATGTTAGGAGGCCTTCACACTCTCAGAATACCAAGATAAGGCACAGAGAGGCATATTGTAGAAAGTATTGGTCATGGAACCCCATGGCCCTGGCTCCAGCCCTGGTTCCAGCACATACTATAAAAGTCTCGTGTAATGACTCGGGTTCCCTGATTCCTCGCCAGTGAAAACCACCTCTGCAATGGGGTCGGCGGAGCGTTCGAGAGGCCACCGTGCCTGGGAGCCTGAGGCGCACGCACAGCCAACACATCTCGAGCACCTCCCTTGTGCCGAGCACTGTGCTAACCACGTTCACATAGGCTATTTTATGTAACTCTCCAGTAACCCTGTGAGCTAGGTGCTAATCCTACCTTCATTTGTCAGGAGAGCCTGCATTTAGCGCAGCCTAAATTGTCCCTGCTCTACATCGTTCGTCTTCCGAAGTCCTGTTCTTGTTTAATCAAAACATGTCCTTTCAGTTAAGAATGCCCAAATCCTCTTGGAAATGTCTCTACCTTCCCCAGCGGCCACAAGGCCATAAAAGGATTTCTCCTGCATATGGAATTTAGGAGGGATTCCTCTTTTGGGTGTGTGGTGTTATGTGCTAGCTCTGGACGTGAAGGAAGGTTCACATAGCTAATAAGTAGCATATTGTAAGGTCAGTGCTGTACGGGTATTACACAGCGATTCTCGAAACAACTGTATGAGACAGGCTGTTAGCATTTCCAATTTGCAGATGAGGAGACCAGGGCATAGGAAGGTTAAGTGGTATGTCCAAAGTCACACAGCCGATTAATGGCAGAACTGGGACTCGGGCCCTACCTCGCCTCCATGGAGGGCACTCAACAGAGAGGGCATTTGTGTTCCTTGCATCCCACCCACCTCCCCGATCGCCCTGGGGCCCCTGGCTATGCTGGTACTAAGAGGCCCCAGGAAATGGTCATATAGACGCACGTCAAAACTGCGGCCCAGATCCAGAATGCATGGGGTCTGCCTTATGGGGAATAGTGCAAAGGAAATTGAAACAGGAGATCTTCCAGCTTATGACTTTTAACAAAGGAGCAAAAGCTGACTTGAAAATATTTTGTTCTCATAATACTTTGCTAGAAGTAGCCTATCGGGGGTGGGGGGGTGGTTCTTTGGGATTTGATTTTGGGTTATAATAAAGAATATCTTGACTACAAATTTGATCTTGAGATATCATTTAAAATGGATGTCTGTTCAGATCTCCAGAATTAAGATTTTAGTTTCTGGTAGAAAGCGGGACACTCAGCTTCCCCTCCTAATTGACAATCCTTTGTGCCAGCCCTTTTAACACTCTCCGAGAGTCTAGTGGCCTAATAAAATCAGCACTGTGATGATGTACTACATACTTATGGAAATCAAGGTGATTTTATTAAGAGACATTTTGCTTTATATCAGGAGTTAGATGGTACAAGTAATTTAAGATAACAGAGGTCTTCATTTTGTCCCAGAATTGGCTCGCACTGCTGATTCAGCTTTGGAACGGGTACATGATGAACAAGGAAAGGAGACAGAGGGCATTTGAATGTCACCTGGGGCCCAGGTCCCTCTGAAGTCAATGGGCGTCCTGTCTGCAGAGAGGCTGCCCCATCATTATGGTGCTAATGGCATTATTTTCTTTGGCCATTAACGTGTGCTGCCCAAATCACTGCAAAATGCAAATAACCGCAGCTCTCTGGGGTTCCCCTGAGTGAGGGGCCTGTGAAAATTTATCTCCAGCCTCCAAATCAAATTGTTCCAGGCCCCCCTTGGCAAGTGTGTTTTTCCCGATGCTCTCCTCCATGTCAGAAAGTTCTCAGAAAAAGCACTGATTGCTGGGAACAGAAGCCAAGGGAGGGTTTGCCTTCTGGAAAGATCCTGCTTACTCAGGATCTCAGTCGTCGGCAGGCTTTGACCAAGCCAGGGCTGGGGGCTGTATCAAAGCAGAGGCCACAGGGAGTGTGTGTGTCCGGGGTACCAGGCCGGGGAGGGGCAGGCAGGAGAATGCGGTTCACGGTTTACTGAGGTGTGAACTAGAGAGGGTCAGGCAGGTGAGGAGGAAGCAGGAACCCGTTTGCAGAGACCTGGCCAGCAGTGGGTCAGAGATCGGGGACTCACTGCTGGCCAGGGATTTTTATAGAGGGAGTCTGCTCAGTGATCCTGCTGTTCATCCTCTTGTTACATATTCTGCTCAGGGAAGAAAGCCGCTTTCTCCAAGGCTCCTGCCGAAGTCTCCCACAGGCCTTGTGGCATGTTCCCCTCCTCCCGGGCTCAGGCCCTCACTCAGGGAAGCACTCATCAGTGTGGCCTTTAGAAAACCACCCTTGACAGCTCTTCCAGCCCTGGCAAGGCTCTACTCAGCCAGAGGATCCCAGGCCTGGGAAGAAACTGGAGGGCAGGTGGACACTTCCCCCTCTTCCTCTCAAGGTAAGAGCTAACCTGAGGACAGAACAGTCTTGAGAGGACAGGTAGGTACGTCAGACCTGTCAGGAAGACGGCCCCCCTTCTTTGCACATCAAGGGCTCCCAAGGCCCTGGATTTTCAGGCTCAGGCCCACCTTCCTCCTGAAGCCTGACTAGGCTTGAGAGGAACCAGAGCCCCGGTGGGGTGGGAACCTGGGAGGTAGGGCTGGAGTTGGTCTTGGTCCCAAAGCCCTAGTTGCCTGAGCTGTCCTTGGCTTCCATGCACTTAGTCAAAATGGATTTCCACGCTTCAAACTTTCTGTGTAGCATTCCGAGTCATTCCCTCAGATCTGCCTTCCAGTTCAGGGAAGTGCACCTCAGTTACGTGAGAACTGTTGTTTTACAGATCCGTGACTAATGGCTGTCATTCTCATTCTTATAATTTCTATGTTGGCGATTTTTGCAAGCCTTTGTTATTGCTGTTTTTAATGTATTCTTTCCTAGTGGTTTTTATGCCTTATTCTATAATTTAAAAATGTTTATTTTATATTCTCTACCAGATTGCTCAACCTCTGTGGTTTTTGTTTCTGCCATGGTGATTTAGCTGTGTGTGTGTAGGTGAAATCTTCTGATAGAAGCTAGTGTATAGTGGAGGGCATGTTTATGTGGGAGGCGGTGCACCATGGGCGATGAGGTATCTGCCCTGGTTCTGGGCAGGCATCCGCTGGACATCAAGCACTCTTCAGTTCGGAGCACTTTTTTCCTCAGTCAGGGAGTCCCGCTCCATGTGTGTAATGTCAATTCAGATCCCACCCCCGAGCATGAAGTGCAAGGTTGGCTTTTAATTTTATTCATTGTAGACATTTCCTCCTACCTAGAGCACAAGGCTGGGTGGAAACCTATCTGGGCCATAGGATGGAGTTTTCTTGAGCCCCGTCTCACAAACCAAGAGCGCTTCAAGAGTTCTGCATTTAGGCTAAAACCTCTCTTCTTACGCATCAACTTGAGTAGACTCGAGGCCATGTTTCTTATCCATGCATGGGAGTGAAAAGTTTGGCTTTTCACCTCCTGGGTTACTATTACTTCCGCTGAAGCTAACCATTCTGATTTTAGTTCACTCTTCACTTTGGGCATGCGAGCGTTTCCATTTCTTTCTTTGATTTCAACTTGTATTAAAAAATAACAACACAATTTTTTCCCATTCTATTTGCTCTAGGGTCACTCTGTGTCTGGAGCAGAAGGGGTGGCTGAGTCAACTCAGTCCACCATATTGCCAGGAGTGAAGCCCCCGTGCTAGCTCCTGGGAGTTAAACTTCACCTCACGTACCTAGTGACTGCAGTTCTGCTGAGCCAACTGCTAACCTACACGGCGATGCTGCTGCCCATGCACCTTGAGCATCATTGCCTCTGACCCTCTGAAGCTGAAATTGTCTCACAATTATACACTGTATCCATCTGTGTTGACCAAACCATGACTACTTTTCCCTTCTCCTCTGGGCCCTCTTAGTGGACAGCTAACTACCCTCTGGAGTGCTCGCCGCTGAGGGTGCACATGAGGAAGGGACTTGGTTAGTTGGAGGTTCTTCATTCCCTCTTCAGACAGACTGTTCAGGCAGCCTGGAGGGACGAGAATCTTCCATCATCTGAAATCCTGTAACTTTTTTGGGGGGGGGGCACAAAATCCCTCTGAGGAAAATGGTGCATCCTGTCTTGAGGGAAAAAAGTGCACACACAGACACTTCTGTATGAATTTCAGGGATTCATTAACCCCCTGAATCCCATGGTAAGGGGGCTGATGGTTCTTTGGTAAATCAGAAACCCTAGTTTGCTAGTTTTTTTTCAAACCAACTCTAGTGAAAAATGTTAAAATGAGACCTATGACATAATAACAATCTTTCAATTTGTCACTCCCCTGATGCCATCTTTAAACAAAACACTGGCCCTGGGAGTAATGTCAATAATTAGTGACAATCTCCTATAAAATCTCTTCTTCAAAGTGCTTTTTATTAAATAGTTGAATTGTCACTAAAGCATAATTTCCTCAAACACAGCTTTCTGACTCAAACCTATGCCATCTCGAGGGCAGGAGCGGTCTCATGAGTGAGACAGAACTAGTGCATCACAGTAGAAATAAAGCTGGATTCTAGACTGGATTTCTAGGTTTGGGATCTGGCTTTGCCACTAACCATCAAGTGACTCTGGGAATTCCCAATCTTCTCAGCTTCCTTTTTCCTTATCTGTAAGTGAGGAAGTTAGATTAGATCAGGGGCTGACCAACTAAAACCCACCAGCCAAACCTTGCGTGTGGCCTGTTTTGCAATAAAGTTGTGTTCGAACCCAGCCACATTCCTTCATTTCTGTATCATCCATGGCTGTTTTCATGCCACAGAGGCAGCTGAATAGTTGTGAGGGAGACCAGATGACCCACAAAGCCTGAAATATTTACTATCTGGCCCTTTACAGAAAAGTGTGCCCTTGGCCTCAATGACCTCTCCATCCCTCTCCACCTCTTGATCTGAGATTCTTGGAGGCCAAGGGACTATAACCCAGCCCAGTCTAAGGTCACGTGTGGAATACAACCAAACGGTGGATGCACGAAGACAAATCATTTATATTATTTTGTTGAAGCACTCCCTCAATAACTTGCTTCGGGAAGTCTAACAGTCAAGTGGACCTAAAACAACCAAACTTCACGTGTGCATCAAATTGTCTCAAGATCCAGACACTCAGCAATTCCAGAAAGATCTTCCTCCAATGTATGCAAATCAGTGAAGTTTTTACAAATGATTCGCTCTGAAAATATCCATGAATAAACACAGTGAAGTTGCCGAAATAACCAACAGGATAGCATCTATAATCCCTCTTACCCAACTCAGGGCCTGTTTCGAAATGAGCTAGAGCATCAGACAACCAACTGAGAAACCTTCTGATCCAGATGACAAGTAGGGTGTTAACCTGAGCGTGAACTTTCTGGGCTGAATATTCAAGAGACTGATATATTTTTATGATCCGTGTTGTCCAAATGACCCTTTCCAAACATCATGGAGTCCAGAAGTTACCATACCACAAGGTCACAGCTGCTGTGGCAGACATCCTAGAGGCTTAGGGTTTCCCAAAAGGTCAACTTCCAACAGTCTCATTAGATTGGAACGAATCTATTTTTTAAATTGACTTTCCTATTCCTCTTCACTTAATTCATCCAGGAAGAGATTACTTGAACTAAGTAGCAAGAAACGTTTTTTCTGAAATTAACATATTTGAAAGTGGTAAGCCTCTATATTAAGGGTTGAAAAATGAGACTGGAACCAGTCCCACAGATGTTCAAAGTTCCAGGTCTCAAGGAGCAGGAAAAGTCTCCCACCATTGATGTAATTTAATTTATGCTTTCAATCTATCCCAACCATCAGACTTCTAGTTCCCCTGCTCTTCCAATAGCATCTTTACGGACAGCCACGTTTTTGTTTGGGTACAGTAAAAATAACATAGCATGGCCCTTTTCTTAACTGACCCAGAGAAGCATTTTCCAAAACAGCTTTGAAAAATCTCTATCATCTGCCATTGTGGTAACTGGAACAAATTGCTCCCCCCCCCGCCATGACAGGACACATATGATGACAAAAAACAAGGTGTTTGAATCCCTCTCCACTTCCTCAAAAGCATAAGGAGTTTGGCCCCCACCCCAGCTGGTGTGGTTCTTTGGGGTCACATGTAAACACAGATTCCCCAGAGGTGCCCAAACGGGATGGTGAGGAGAACAGAAAGTCAAATTCCTCCCGAGGAGCTTGAAGAGCATGGGAGATTTCCTGGCACGTTGGGTATTAGGTAAACCGGGCATACACTCTCAATTTTGGCCATCTGGAGAGTTCTTGGTCAGTCCCACAATTGCTATTCTTGCTGAAGAATTTACCTTCTGCTCCCTCCTTGGTACCACAAGACATTTGATCTCATCACATATATTTTTATTTGTGGGTTGTTGTTTTTTTCTGGAAGATTCCAAACATCATTTCATGCATCTCACACAGCATTCCTCTGCCTTCCTCCCGGCCCACTACTTTAATTCCTTTCCCCAGGAATCATGGTGTCCTCTCTCTCTCTCTCTCTCTCTTCCAAAAGGACCCTTGCCCCTCACAATCCCTTAAACTGATTCCTGTTCTTCCTCATAGATCATGGCTCCATCTTTTGCTCCCCTCCCCGCATCCCACCTCACCCCCCCTTCTGACTGAAAAAAATTATTTATCTCTCTTGCCATTTGGGAGCAAAAACAATTGGGGAATTGTCTAGAATGAGAGCCTTTGCTGTTCACAGCTTTTGGGGGGGGGGCAAGTAGCTAGGATGTGGATCATGGATGCAGAGTGGGATGGACACATGACCTTGTGATAGCTTAGACTGTTCAGAACTTACTTTTAGAATCAACCCAGACAAGGACAAAAGAAGAACAGAACGTTTGTGTGATCAGCATCACGATCCATTGCTTTGCTGCTCTCAAATTTCTTTACTTTTTCTAGTCAAGAAATTTTTGCATTGCCTTGTTTGGCACCAGAACATTGGTCTTGCTCATAACTCTGCTATGAAGTTCTTAGTTCCAGGGTCTATCTCTGTTCAAATCTTGGTTCTATATTTTGCTTTACTGTTTATGTTTCCTTATTCAACTTCCTGGTCTAAACTCTGTCAAGTTCACCTTCTGCCTAATACAGTTGTAATACTTTCTAAATTAAGTGCCAGCAGCTCCTAAAATACAAACACCAAATTTATGAATGTCCCTTACATTAAAAAGCCTGCCCCTTCTTACTTCTGGGTCGCATTTCAGAAGCCGTGGAGGGAATTCTCTCTTCTCTGCGAAGTTCTGGCAGCAGGAGGAGAATTTCACATAGCCAGCTTCTTGAGTGGGGACTGATTTCCCACAGGCACCACTGAGCATGGCGGTCCACCTCTTACACCCGCCCGCAAAAGCCCATTTAATCCATCATGTAACTGGAAAAGATTGACAAAAATACAACTGATAAAAGATGCTTCTGCTAATGCGTAATATTTCACCTTCAGGAGGGGTTCAATTTGCATATGGCAATCCATATCACACGTTACATATCCTATTACATAGCCACATTTATTACAGTGTTTCCATGGGAAATGTTTGTTCCAAGTTCCCAAAACTGATTTACAAACAAAGTCTTGGAAAAAAAATCCAACCTAAATTTAGAACTTCCTAGATTAGCTTGAGTTTTCAGCACATATTTTTCCTTTTGTTTGCACGAGTCATCTGGGGACAGGTTTACTGAGGCTGCCCCTGCAGGCAAAGCGAAGCCGTGAGGTGAGGTTGGCACCTGTCTGGGGTAAGCCACGCAGCTGTAGGGGTGGGGGCGAGGCCAAGCGAAAGGACACTCTGTAGCCAGGGAAAGGAGTTTTGGTTTTAACTTGGACTGAATTTTCTGGCTTCCGAGTCAATCACTCTGCCTGTGTAAAACACACCTCAGATCGATTTTGTAAGTAAATTCTCCCTTTACACCTGCTCAATCATTGGCTTTGTTGTGAATGAGTCTTCCTTAAAAAAAACTAAATAGTACAAACCCGAAACTTCCAAAACGGAACCTCAGAGAGTTGTTCTCCACACTGTGATGGAATTCACGTACGTGGGACTTGCCCAGAACCAGAACTCTGGGCCCCCGCAGCATTCCTATGGCAGCTGATGGACCATATGAGAACATGGTTTTGGGGCCTTTCTTCTGGTGTGTTCACCTGAAGGCCGGAGCTGTTTCTTGAGTCTCATTAACCATAAGTGAAAAGGCTTCCTTGTGAAGGCTGCTCCTGGGACACAAGCCTGGTTTCTGGGCCAGGTGCTCTGAGGGTACGCGCACTCATTGCCAAATCACCACAATAGTCAAGGTATGCCCTACACAGACACTGGGGCTCTTTTGTTCGCCAGGCTTGTAAGTGGCATTTTATTTAAGCAATAATGACTGGGAGAGAGGGCATTTCCTGATACTTAATGACCAACTGCAGGAATTGTGGGCCTGAGGCAATGCATATACTACCCTATTAAACTCTCAAATTTAAAAATGTAAAGAAAAAAATAATTACCTTCTTATGCACGTTACCATGGATACTGAGAGTTGTTTATAGTTTTAGTCTTTTCCTAGAGGTTAAAGTCCAGTGGAGCAACCAATAGGAAAAGGGGAAACTTCAGTCTCCGTTTCCACTCACTTTATAATATCTGACATTACCTAGTTAGCGCCTGTTTCTTTAAGAAGGTGCACGTTGCCCCCGAAATAGGATATGTAACGTGTGATATGGATTGCCATAAAAAGTATTCATATTTTATTGAACAGTTTGGCAATCAGTATTTAAAATCAGCTAACCTTGTAGATAATCACATTCTGTTTCCCCAGAGTGGCAGGAACTTTCAGACGGTTCTTCATCTCCCCCACCCCAAGAATGTGCCATTTTTTTCAGCCTTCAAATTGCATGCACATATTTAATGCATTAGTGCCAGAAACACTTTTTCAGTTGGATCTATTATTACAGTGCATAACTCAGAGATTAACATTTAATCACGAAGGAGAAAATACTCAGAGAAGCACCTAATACTCCATAATTTACATAGTAACTATTTGTTCTATGATTTTTTTTTTTTTCCAACTCTTAGAACACTGTTTCTCTTCTAACTCTTAGGGAAAGACAGGACTTAATTAAATCAGTTTCTCAACTCTGCAGACCTAAGGTCGCAAATGGGAACCACTAACTCACTGGTATCTATTCTGGGAATAAAAGAACTCTAAGGAAAATTTAGAGACTTAATTTCACCGACAACTCCAAACTTTCTCCCACAAATATGTTTTCCACTGTTATCAGCAAGATTTATCTGCTCTTATTTTTCTTTATTCTATCACCATCAAATAGGAATATAACAAGCCTTGCTCAAACATTTAATGTAGAAATAACGTTCATTTATTAGGTACCCACTCATTCATTTATTTATCTATTAGGTGTTTTTAAAGCGTATTGTGCTTTATCAGGAGCCAGACCATAAAAGCGTGCAACTGAAAAAGCTAAACTCCCCACTCTTGAAGAAATCTCTCTGCTGAGGAGTCAGGCACAGAACATAAATGAGGGTACTTCACTGAGGGCACCACACTAGAGGTCTCACGAGAGGTGTTGGGGAGCACAAAGAAAGGGGAGGGCAACTCTCCTGGAGATTCAGGAGGTGACATTTCCTTTCGATGTGAACTGTAAAGCACTATACACAATTATCAAGTTATTATTATAGTTTTATTTCCTTAACTATTCTTCTATATGGATACAAAGATGGAAAATTCCTAAAGAATCTATAACACAGTTGGGAGTCAAATATAAAAATTTGATAGTGATTATAAAACCCATTTTAACATACTTCCCCTCTAGACTTCTCCCCAAATATTCCTATCTCTAAACAGCGCTAGATTTATCGAGAGAACTAAGTCTTAGCCTGAGGACACCAGGAGTCTCTGGGCTAAGGAGGTGGGCACCTTCTACTGTGCTGACTTCCACACTGAGATGCAGTGCAGCAAGCCCTACATTTCCTGCCTTTATAAAAGTACCTGAGGAGAATCCTGACACCTTCCTTTGAAGGATTTTTATCTACAGACATCCAAATCACGCTCAGCGCCTGCGTGATTTACCTGGGTTCTTAGAATCAGACCGCACAAGCTAAAACCTTAAGCCCTGAGTAGGAGGGAAATACAGGGATCAGACGAGAATTCATTAGGGAAGGCTGCCTAGAGCTCTTGGGTTTGAGGAAGACCTTTTGGGATATAATGAACATATATTCACAGAGAAAGGCTAGCGTGGACGAAAGCGGCCAGACAGTATCCAGCCAGTCCTCGGGGGTTACAGAAAGTAGATTAGTTCCCTGGAACAGAAGGGCTGGCTGGCTGGGGAGCAAGGAGAACTTAGATTAAAAAGATAAGGGCAGGAAGGAGAGCAGATGGCAAATAGCCCCGTCGAGGAGCTTGAGGAGTGTAGATGGATTGCTAAATTCCTACTGTCCTCAGGACTCTGCACAGACGTCATCTCTGGATTGCTTTCCCTGATCTCCACCCCGCACTCATAGCACTTAAAAATGTTGTACTGAATGAAATGATCTGTTTAAACATCAGTCTCTGTGCTTCCCCGCATCCCCGGCTCCGATCACCCGCGCGGGGATCGCTCTGCCAGTTGCGTGCTCACAGCCCAGCACAGTGCCCGTCAGCACTCACTTATTCAGCAAAGACTGTCTGAGGGTCGCCCTTGAACCAGCACTGTGCTTGCAGCCAAGGAAACGGTGGTGATAAAGGACTATGTCCCTGATCATGTGGAGCTTACACACAGTATTCATCAGGGAGCCATTCTACATTCTAATGCAGAACAGACCTGAAGAAACTGAGGAAGATTCTTTGGGATCTGAGTATGGGGGGGAGTGTCTGCAATTCCAGTCAGAAACGTCAGGTGGGGGACGTCACCTTACTGCACAGGTGAACACAAGAGGAGTTAGCTACATCTGGCAGGATGCCAGGGAGAAGCCCGGGGCCGAGACGGCCCATCAAACGGCCACTCAGAGCTGAAGAGGACCAAGGCGCCAGTACTAGAAAAGTTTACTATTATTTTCAACAGGGGCTCTTCCACGGAAAAGTCCAGGGGAGAGTGCAGATGGTTTTGAAAGGAAGAGGAAAAGTACTGCTGCAAGTATTTTGACATCGAAATGCATATTGATGAGGCAAACAGGAGGGCTGGGCCCAGTATTCTCATAAACCAGCTCCCCTGGTGCTGGCTAAATCAATTGGGAAGTCCATGTGAGGGAGATGACCTAACCTAACTGGGAAAGCACGTGGGCCCAAAAGACGGGAGCTCTGACTCAGGCTCTCACAGTCCCGGGCTACATCGCTCGCCCCAGCTGCCTGGCTCTCCCTGCGTCCTCCTGCCATGTCTACCCTACCCACTGCTCCCACGCTCGGCAGCCCTCACCCCTACCAGCCCTCATGTGTCCAAGCTTCAAAGCTGGGAAGCATGAGGGGGCTTGTGCTTACACTCCTTCTAACCGGAGACTTTTAGAGCTGCCGGGCTCATCCAAACCACGAAGGGCAGAGCTGGGGCTGGTGCGAAGTGGGGGAGGGAAGGGGAGGCGTGACCCACCTGCAGCCACATGCAATGTCAACATCACACGATGGATTAGCCCCATATGCCCCTTCCAGTAAAAGATCTGGGACGTGTGATATCAAATGGAAAACCTAGTTCACTTGCCTCAGAAGGACCATATAAAAAGGGGAAAAAGTTGTCGGTTCTTTACTTAAGTCAAAAAAGGAGGCATGTGTGCCCAACTTCCACTGTATCATTTATCAGAAGAATCTGCCTGTGAACACGGCCATTCGGGCTAATCGCATGAAGAGTGTCAGCAAATGATCATGCATACGTTTTCTTTATACTTGTCCCCTCCTGACACTCAGTATATAGACATACAGAAGAAGTTGCAGGGGTGGGGGCGGGTGGGCTTATCCTATTTAGCACAGTTAGAGTGCTAAGCTGGGCAAACTTGTTAGAGGCTTTCTGAACTACTTTCTCTGATCGATAACTTTTGCTCATGACAAAACTCAGAGGAACCACCTCGTTCTTTTCCCCAAGTCTCCCAAGATGGAGCTTTACAAGACATGGACTTAAAGTGGCAAAGAAAAATTTGCTTTGATGATTTGTCCAGGTGCTCCGGCGTTAAAGGAAGATGTAAGCAAACAGACGGCACCTGGGGATACACCGATCCCTCTTTCCTGATCTGCCCTGAGCTCCCCCAAACCTCCACAGGGAGAGGAAGCTACTACTGGGTGAATATAAGGTCTAATTCGAGAAAAGATTCAGAGAGTTTCATAAAAATGAATCATGTTTGTAAGTTTCTACAGTTGCCCGTGGAATGCAAAGCTCAGCAGATATCTGAATTATTAAACGTTTGCTTTATCAGTGTGGTTCAGTTTCAAGCACGGATTGAGCTGAAAAACAAACCAGGCCTGCAAAGGAAGCACCAACCCTTAGGATTCTAGAGATGAATATATGAACCCACAGATTCTCCTCAAGTTTCTGACCATGTATCAGAACCCTGAGGAATGTCTGCAGCTACTTAGCTCTGGGGAAATGCATTCTCTCGTACATAATGGCTAAAATCCAAACAAAGAATTGAAATCAGAGTTGGAAATCTGGCATCTGAAGTGAGATATGCCTAGATTGAATGTACTCAGGAATTCTCACAAAGAGTACACTTTTCTACATATATGTATATTTGATCAAAATCAACTGGCAACTAGCAAGAGACTCATAATTATAGTTTGATATTAATAAAATCAACTACTTTTTATAACTGAAGTTTCCTTATTCACAGGGCTCCCCAGCCTTCGAACGCAAAACTATTTCATCTGGTACTAACCCAAGTTTTACTGGCTGTTATGGGTCATGTTCCAAGGAAGCCGTTTATTAAGAAGTGCTCTTGGGATCAACTAGGAAAGGGGAGGGGGAAAGCAGGATTAACAGAGGGAGAAGTTGAGACGTAGTGTAGTCTCAGTAAAAGCATCAGCCAACCCACATGGAGTTCTGGACCGAGAGTAGTCTTTTAGAACTGTCCCAAATTAGGAGAAGAGGAGCATTTAATGCAGGTTGTCCCTGGGAGGCAGCGTGATCTTCAGATGACCAAGCAGTCTTTCTTACATGAGGCAAACCCTATAGGCTAAGAGCTAAGGGCCATCTTCTTACAAAGCTCCCAGGAGCTGGAGGAAAAGACCTTCAATCCTGAATAGGAATCTTCTCAAATAGGAATCTGGACAGGGCATCAAAGCATCCACTACAGTCCACCCCTTACAGTACTTGGATCCTCCTCTTCTTAGAGGTTCTGGAAAAAGCTCCTCCAAGATACCAGTGAGCTTCTGTTCCTGGCGGGAACTTAACAGAGGAAGGTTAGTGAGATGAATTATAGCTCTTGATGCTATGGCTGCTTTCAGGGTGACAACTGATACTCATCTGCTCCCTCCTGTTATCCACTGAAGGTCTTCCTCACTCTCAACAAGCATCTCTGCTGAGCTTGGTGGTTTTCCTGGTGACGAGACCAATCCCTCATCCCTGAGGGGTCTGGGCCACCAGCCATCATGCCCCTCTCAGGCTGTGGTCTATTTCCTTCAAAGTTGGACTAGGGAAACCAAGAGGTACCTAAGTAGGTCACCTAGGTTCTACATTATTCCTCCCTTCCCTGTACATAACAGTATCTTCCTGCCTTTTCCTGATGACCAGGCTCAATGATCCCACCCAAGACAGCGACTTTTCTTCTTGCCTATTGGCTTCTTGGTGCAAGGAGCTGGAATTATCCATGGACCAGCCACACTTACACTTCACAGAGGCAATCACTGTGTCTCCTGTCAGGAATATTCCCCCCACACACACACACCCTTTAAGAACCAGGACCTCAAAATTCACAGAGCTCAATTTTGTGAGGATAAAAAGCCCAAATTCTTCAAGTAGGTCACTGGGAGGGATGGTCAGCAAGACTGTATCTGCTTCTACTCCTTGGTTCCAAGACTCCTGCATTCTACCCATTGTGAACACAGTGGCATTAAAAGTCTTTGATTTAAGGTCTCCTCTGGATCCTGAAGAATGGTGCTCTACCCTAAGAAGTATGGCTTTTGAGCTGGCACATCAGGTAAGTTTTCAGCAGGTCTGTCTATGCTATGCTCTGGCTGGCTGCCAGCACCGAGACATACAGCGTGAGATAGAACAGTGGCCTCATGTGCTCATTCCAACTTTTGCTGAAAAAATGCTTTGGTCTGATGTGATGTTATATTGGATTCCATGACAGTGGATTTAACACCTTTTAAGCCTTGGATAGTGGAGGCTACCTGAGGCCTAAGAGCAGGAAATATAAAATCCATATCCAGAATATGTGTCCATTCATGTTCAAATGAATTGCTGTTTCTTCCATGTTGGAAGATGTCCAATGTAGGCAGCCTGCCAGAGAGTCAGGTTGGTCTCCTTAAGGGATGGTGCTATATTCGGAACTCAGTATCGCTCTCTGCTACTGGAATGTTAGCCATTTGGCAGCAGCGTGAGCTAGACAAACTTGGGTAAGTGGAAGTCCAGGCTAGTGGGCCCACACATAGCCTCTCCCCTGCCACCATGGCTCTTCTAGCCACGTGTCTGTTGTGTCAAGACTCGAAGTGGCCGACGACAGAGGCTGGGTGCCATTAACTGCTCAGTCATTTTGTCTCCCCGCATGCTTAGTGCCTCCCTCTTGTGAGCGCTCTCAGGCAATACAAAGATCTTCCCACAGTAGGCCCTCTCACAGGTCCGTGCAATGGCTACTCCAGACCTCCTGGTTGCTAATCTGCCCATTTCCTCCCTCTAGGCCCCTGCCCATTCGGTCAAGCCATTTGCTACAGCCCATGAGTCTAACCTCAGGCCACTTCTCTTTCAACACCAAGTAGATGACCAGGAACACCACCTGAACATTTCCTTCACCATTGTTGTTCAAGGCCATCCCTGAACGGGGCCATGGTGCAGTCACTGTTCTCAGCCTGCACCATACAGATCTGGCCCATCCAACAAGCTTGAGACCCCTCCTCTTCAATCAACTGATCCTAAAGGATCCTCCATATGGTCAGAGGTGTGAGCTGACGGGGAGATGCTGGTTCAGTAACAGTGGGTGACATGGAGCCCCGGTACAGCTTGGCCGCATCCCCTAGTCCTTCTTGTGCTTAATTCCAGAAGCACCAGTCCAGTCTTACAGTGAACTGTTCCTTGGCCTACCCCATGATATGATGTGGTGGTTCTGACAGAACCCAGTCGTGACGGGCTGGTTTGGTCCCATGGTCAGGTGGTCTCCCATGGTTAGGAGCTCTCTTTCCCTACTGGCTCCCCAGAGCACGTAAGAGCCATCGTTAGAAAGTTGTAGAGTTCTCTGCTGCCAATGGCACAGCCAGGCTCCAGAATCCTGGAGGTGTGTGTTGTGATTCTTCCACTGGGACTTGCCAATAACTCCACATGACCTCTGTTCCCAGCACCGATCCCTCTACTACCAGAAGTCCATTTAGCTTATATGGCCCGAGTGGTAGTACCACAACCCAGACCTGATGCAGAAACTGTCCTTTTTCTGTTACTTTCTCAAAGCTCTTAACCTTTGAATGATATTCTGGTTGAAGCAGTGTTCCCAGGTGTGGACCATGCTGTTTCCAGAACTCAAATGCACTCATCAGGTTTTATACTTCCGTCTTCATGGTGGAGGACTAAGATGCAAAACTTGGTCTCTTCCTTTGGTTGTGACGTCCAGGCATGCCCCTGAGCACAGCACCCATAAAAACCGTACCAATACAGCAGGTCCCTTATCAGGAGGCAGATAGGAATCCAGAGGCTTATTAGTGATTAAACAAATTCAATAAACGGTCTCCAAATGAAGACAATAAAGTTTTCCCACTGCTACTTAAAAAAAAACAAAACATGATTTTCTTATCATTTTCAAAGTTTTGTCACATGGTAAGAGTGTGATACGTGACTCTGGGACATGTGGGCCATATGATTTTGTTTTTAAAGGCCTACCCACACTAATCTTTGCTTATTTATGCTCTCCAAATCCATAAATAGAGCAAGATAAAATGAACAAATAAGAAACTTCGGAGGAAGTTAAAAATACAGCTTGGAAAAATTAAAGAGAGCCAGGTTAAAGTTAGCAGATGAAAGCAGGGGGCCAGCGTGGCTGACCAGTTGCCAGATGGCAGATGGCAAAGGTCCCCCTGGGTCCTGCTGTGGCCGAAGCCGAGACCGCAGCCACGACTCCTCACTTTCACTAAGCCCCGCCGTATCCAGAGGAAGGAGAGAGGTGACGCCACGAACCATCTCACAAAGTAACTGGACGGAGATGCTCACAGTGAGGAGGAGGGTGGGATGGGGGGAGCTGTGTGTGTGAAGACGTTTGGACACTATCACTTCCTTTGGTAAAAAGTAATGCCGAAATGACTTCACCTGGGTCTCCCAGACAGCAGATCCCAGGACGAAGGCTGGAGCGCAAATACTTCACTGCGTGGAGTGTGATCCAGACAGGAGGAGGAAGGGACGAGGAGAATGGAGCAGAGAAGAATGGAAAACCAACACGAGGATGAGTCACAGCTCCTGGCAAGTGGCTGCTGGCTCCTTCCATCCTGCCTGAGTTGTAGGAAAGACATCTCGGGGCCGTCCATCTCAGGGGGGAGAAAAGGAATGCATGGATCCATTAGGGCTTATGCTTTGTAGGTCAAAGGTTTGCTCCCCAAACCTACTCCCCTGTGTTTCAGGCTTCGTCAATGCAATGTGCCCCATTGCACTGTGCCCCATGTGGCTCAGAGAATCTCCAGGGTGGATGGGACGCTTGAGCAGGGGTGTGAGGCCGGGCACGGGGCAAGCCCCTGGCAGGCTGCTCCCCCAGGAGGCTGCCCGGAGCCTGAATCTATGGCTGGAATAAGGGGTTGGGGGATGCCCAAAGGTGAGAAGGGGTGCCCAGTGCATACTTCAGATCTAAAACTAGATGTTGCTTTTAAAGCCTCTTTTTAGAGAGAATCTTTTGATCTTGAGCAAATTTCTGATCTCTAAGTAGTGAACCCCTGTAAGATTTAAATGATGTCAGGATATTTGGACCAAGCACCATTCTGGGCATGGAGAGTCTACCCATGAACAGAGGCAATGGTTTTGTTTTTAAAGTTTGTATTTATTTATCTGAGAGAGAGAGACAGAGAAGAAGCAGGGGGAAGGGGAGCAAAGGGAGAAGCAGACTCCCCACTGAGCAGGGAGCCCGACGTGGGGCTCAACGTGGGGCTCGATCCCAGGACACTGAGATCATGACCTGAGCCAAAGGCGGATACTTAACCACCTGAGCCTGCGCCCCTCGAGGCAACATTTAAAAAGTATGTCCTTTGCTCCCTGTTTCAAAGTATAAAGCTTTCATGAGTGCATCGAAGATTACATCTGAAAACAGATTTACTCCAAACATCTAGTCTATCAAACTCTACCTAAGTTAATGTTCTACATGGAAAACAAAGACTTGAAGGAGTAAAACTGTTGGTATTATACATATGGGTAAGAAATCATTTCTACATTCATTTTCCAAGTATCTCTGAGTTTCCAGAAGCTGCTTTCTTTTATGCTGGGGAGTTAAGTGCAATGTTAAGACAATGTGAATTTTCAAACTGTGGTCTAACATACAGGCCCTGAAAATTTTTTCTTCTCTGAGAATCCAGTATTGATTTTTTTCATGGTCAAATTAAGCTACAACAAACGAGACAAGGTTTTCATTGTAAGCAGATCTCTATTATTTAAAATAGTACGGACTTCTGGATCATAACCCTGTTGTTCAGAAACTTAGCACTTGGCTACTAAGTCAGTCCTGGAAAACTGATTGTAGGCAAAACTTCTGAATCCTGATATACATCCTCCACTCCTCTGTTTGAGAATAGAGTATAATGACATCACAATTTAAATTTACTTAGAGGGACCGCTCGGCAAATGCTGTTAAAGAATTAGAATCCTTCTAGCTGGAAAAGTAATGATGAATGCTCAGAACGCTTCGCTTGAGCTAAGAAGGCAGAAAGCAGAGAAAAATTCCTCCCTTAGGCCCTGGTCCTTTGTGATCCTGCTCCACCAACACGAGACTTAATTAGTTCAATTAACCTATTAGAGGTTGGATATTTAATTTTTAATTAATTAATCATTAGCAATTAAATAAAATTTATATCCATCAGGAAAATTCTAAATACACACGCGAGCTTTTAAAGTCTTAACAACATCGTAAGTTAGTTACCACTATTTCTATTGACAAATGAAGTGTCTGAGGTACAGAGAGGCAAAGAACTGCCTCAAAATCACACAGCTAAGATGTATGGAGCTGCATTCCAGCTCAGACAGCAAGATGCCACCGAAGCCTCTCCAACCACATTCTCTCCGTGCTGTGGAAACACAAGGAACAAATCTGTCCAAGGTGTAACAAAGAAACCAGATGGAAGGAACCAACCTTCATGGTGACAAATTAATCTCTTGAGCTCTCCCCACAACAGCTCGTTCTACCTCTCAGGGCCTGGAGTGGGGGGTGGGGAATGGTGCAGCAAAGTTATCATTTAGCTTCATCCATATCCCCCAGCTGCAAAATGTTACTAGAGGCTCCTGGAAAACAAGCAATCTGGGTTAGGACTCCGTGCAGGTGCACAGGGAAGGCTCTGTGTCCTCCTGTCTTCCCCAAACTTGTCTCACGATGGTAGCTCTTTTTGAGGAGGAGCAACCTCACACTGATTCTGCAGAAGACAGTTCTGAAATCACTGAGCTGCCGAATTCCACAAAATAATACATTCTAAAAGGTCATTCTGTTCCCACGTGGTACTCACAATCTGGCCTCGCATCCACAACAGAAAATGCGGGAATGGGTTTCTCCCTAAGAAAGTCTGATTACTCATCGGTTCACCAAATATTTAGGAAACACTGTGGTGCAGGCACTGTGCTGGATACCGAGACTCTATCCACGAACAGAAAGGCCAGTTTCTGCTCCAAGAAGCTTACAGTTGAACAGAGATGGTAAACTGCCCAGCTGTACTCATCATGAGAAGGGTGCGGGGTCACAGGATCGCTTAACAGGATGGCTTTATGTGGGTTTGTCCAGGCACCAAGGAAGCGACATTTCACCTGAGGCCTGAAGAAATGAGCAGGAGGTAAACAGGGTCAGGGGGAAATCCATGCAGAGGGACTTGTGTGGGTGGAGGGCCCCTCTCCTAATAAGCTTCTACTCACTCTTCAGACTCAACTTAGACCTCCTGCTCTCTCTGGAGGCTAGATGGAGGCGCCCGACTACTGCACTTAACACCCAGAGTCCCGGTTAACTGTTGACTTGCACAGAACACCCCTCACAAAGTGGCCACATCGTAGGGCTATCCTTCCCCACGGAGCCTGCTATCTGGCACACCGAGGCGCATTCAAAGGAGCAAAGGGAAGGGAGGGAAGTAATTAACTAATACGGAGCTGTAAACGCAGGTTCATTCTCCACCACGTCTCGCTTTCTGTCATATAAAGAATGAGAACAGTTATACTCAGTGCTCACATGGTCCACCTCCACTTCACATGCTAATTTAGTCTCCAAACATTTGTGTTAGGAACGGGAGACGCAATGATGCTTAAGATGCAGTGTCTCGCGGTCAAGGAGCTTAGGATTTAGTGGCGGACAATCAGAAATGCAGGTCTCTCATCCTTTCACCCAATATGAAACAGCAAAAGCAGGATGAGTTTCGATGTCAGCTGTCCACGCGGGATTTGGGCCTTGCCCTCTGACCGCTGGCTTTCAAACTGCCAGCCCAGAGTCCTGCACCAGGAAGGGCTGAGCTGGATTCCCCACTCTCGGTGCGGTAAACTTTCCTGCCCCTTCCCCGTGTTCCTCCCAGCCAGGCTGAGGCAGCCCGAGCTCCGGCTGCCCGAGGGCCGGGGCGGCGGGGCCGCACGACCTTCCCCACGGAGCCGGATCGCCGCCCCCAGGCCGCCCACGGCCCATTCCCGGGGCGCCACAGCCCGCGCCTCCGCAGACCCGGGACGAATCGGGCGTCGCGGGCGCCGGAGTGGGGGGTGGGGTGGGGACCAGCGCGCCCCTCCGCCCGCCCCTCCCCCCGCACGACGTCACCCGGGTCACGTGGGTGACCCCCAGCCAGACTCAGCTGCTGGGCCTGGGGAGCCGGGAAGCGGGGGAGCAGGGGGCGGGCGGCGCGTCTGCTCGGCCCCTCCCCGACCCCTCCCCCGGAGCCGGAGCGCGGCGTTAAGCAAGGGGCTCCGGTGAAATTGGAACCAGTGTTCTAAATTAAGGGGAGCAGATGTCCCTGTTTTGCTCGGGAGGCCTGGGTGGCCTGCTGTTCAGACAGAAATCGTTGAGGCACTGACCTTCCGGGGCCGCTGTCAATCTCCGCGTGCAGATGGCCAGCCCGGAGCCCTGCCCGCTCCTCTGCATTGGAAATGCGGCAGCAGGGGGATCCGGGCAGCTTGAGAGAAAAGCCTGCGTGGGGGGTGGGGGAGGAGGCCCGGGGGAGACAGAGGGCAGGAGAAAAAGGCCTGCTCCGCGCACAATGGAGCCCCCGTGGCGGCCCCTCGGAGGACAATGCCGTCCCCCGGGACCCGCGGTTGGCTGCGCCAGGCCGGCCGGCCCGCGCTCCAGCTGCCTCTTCAGAACAAGGCCGTGCAAATGTGCCCACTTGATTCTAAATCCTCTTAGGCGCTATCCATGTGAGCGAGGGACGGGGTGGCCTTACAATCCTTTACAATCGGAGGCCTGGGAACCCCGGCGCTCGGCGCTCGGCAAAATGTTTGCACCACGCATGCAAATGGAGTCGATCACTTGGAGAAAGCGGCAGAAAATCTTTGTACCCGGTAGTCGGTGAACAAAACCGACCAACTAACCGCCTGCAGTAAACACCCATGTATCTGCCCCTTCGATGCCCTGCAGGGTCCTGAAAATTTTTCAGGGTGTTTCCCCTAGAAGAGACTTCGCATTATGTTCAGAAAAGCCAGCTAAGCTGTACAAAGTCATTAGTCACCCAGGTATTTACACTGTTTTTCCTATTTCCTTTCTCTCTTGGCCTCTGTGGTCAGTAGTATAAAATTCCTAGGAACTCCCACCTAAACACCAGCTTCCTGTTTATGCTCTAACTGGCTTTAATGTTTAGCTGCTAAAAGCAGTTGACCAAGGCTCTATGAAAATCAGCAGAGGTTCACAGGTGAATAGGAGGGAAAAAAAGAAACAAAACAAAAGAGTAGGTCAAAGGTCCAGGTTCATTTTTAATCACTTGTGTCAAAATCACAGGGGAAAAAAGATAACATTAAAGTGTAACTTAATGCCTACGATCTTGGTTCATTTCATTTGGTCCCCCGTGTCTGCATGAACCTATAAAATATGAGACGGTAGTCTAAAGTATGAACATTTTCATTTCTAGCAGTTAAAAAGCCCTTTTTTTCAATATGCATGACATTCCTTTGTTTTAGAAGGTTACAGTTCACACATAAGCAGAATCTGTGCGTGCCTGAACGTGCCTTGCACCTCGCCATGGCTGTTCTTCTTGACGTTCCTGCAGCAAAATGTTGCGCTTATGTAGCTATTTGAATTACAGCCTCCCTGACCTGGAAAAGAACCCTAGAGGGCACTTCATCCAGCTCTTTTCTGATACAGAATTCCCTGCACCATTCCCAGGGAGTGATTAGCTATGCTGTGATAGAGTCCTGCTAGAGCTCTCTACCTCAGAAGATAGCATCCTTCCTTGACAATCTTTTTTTTTTTTTTTAACTAGAGTTTTCCTATATATAAGACTGAAATCTGTCTCCACTGACAGAGCCACACAGAATAAATCTAATCTCTCTTCCACATGGTATTATCCTTGAAGAATTTGGAGACAACGCTCAGTCCCCTCAGAGTCTTCTCCCAGCTGAAACATCTCTAGATCCTTGAGAAGTCCCTTGTCGTCCCCCCCCCCCCCCCCCCCCCCGCGGCGGTGGGTCTGAGTCTCCTACACCATCCCAAGTTATCTAGAGATGCTCTGGTTAGTCTAAGTCCCTTTGAAGCTGAAGATAACGCTCCAATTCATGGTGAAATTCAGTTTAGGAGATAGCACGAGAGGAGTACGGCTGAAAACCAACAGGGGGAATCGGTGGGACCATGTCCAAGTTACTTGGACAAAAATAAATTTTGGGTTTCCATTTTCGTCTTTTTCTACTCTGTGTCGGTAATGCCAGACTCAGGAAGCCCAGGAAAGGAGACGGCTGTATCGCGTGCTAGCACCGTGCCTTTCACGTTCTGGCACCTTATCCTTGCAAACCCCCTCTGAGTAAGTTCTCGGGTGACCTCCTTTTTTACAGAATCAGAGGTCAAATAATCCACTCAAGAACACACAGCTAATAAGTCAGGGAGCGAGGTCTCTAGCCTGTGGCTTTTATACAAAGCTGCCGTCCTGGGGTCTTGTTGTTAAAACAGATCCTGAATCTTTTCTTCGGCATACTCTGAGGACATACGGCTTTAATTCAAGGCCAGTTGTATACATCGTATTTAGACAGCTACAAAAATTTCTGAAATACAAGTTAAGAACTTTAGGTGGGGAAAAAAGTTCTTTCTGGAAGCAATGAAACAGAAATTCCAAGTTAAAGCCAAAAGCCATCCCAAACATGCTTTTATTCCAGTGGTATTACTTAGGAGCAAAGTGTTATATTCCCCTTGAGTTTCCTGCCTCGGGCTAAGGGCAGGCCAGGCCCTTGGTGCTGATTTCTTCCCTGGATTTCGGCTACAGCAGAACCGACGCCATTGCCCTTTACTCCCGCCTGCTCTCCAGTATGTCAGTTAGTCAAGAAAGAGGGAAGAGTATGTTTCCCGCGCACACACTGTAATTTTTTTTCCAGCGTCGCTCAGGCTGCCAGAATAAAAGTAAAACCACAGAGAAAAGATTTAGATCAGCCTCTTGATCGGCCTGCTGCTATTTTACAGTTTTAGGAGGGGTTGGACATCAAACACTTGAAACTGTCATCTCTACATTCCTTCTCGGAATAAAGCAGCACTGGCACGTACCCTGGTGGATTAGTTTCTACCCCCCCAATCTTGGAAACTCTTTCTCTCCAGGAAAATAGTCTCCAGAAGGCACACCGAATGATCAGAGTTAGTTCTGAGAAAGGTTCTTAGAGTCTACGGTGAACTGACATGTACTGACATCCGGCCAGGTGGACTCTGAGCCTTAGCAGGGATATCGCTTAGCTGTTCAGATTTTTCTAATTTGTTTTTCATGGTAAATGGTGCTTGAGACGCCTTTTCCTTGCGGCCCTAGCTGAAGGACCCTCCACAATCACTATCACATTAATCTATTTATTTTCTTCATAAAAGCATAAAAACCTAATGCTTCACTGCTTACATGCTTGTTTGTGCTCGACCTTCCCTCTCTGGATCACAACTTGTGCAGAAAACAAGTACCTTGGTCTGTCTTGTTCACCACCTAGCCTATAGTACGTCCTCAGAAATACTTTTTTTTGAATGGATATATCTTTTGGGCATATATATATATTTCTCTTGTACAGTTCTTTCCTTCAAACAAATTCTTGGAGTAGTCAAATTCCGACAGACAGAAAGTAGAACCTAGTTGCCAAGGGCAGTGGCCGGGGTGGGGGATGGGGAGTTAGTGTTTAATGGGGACAGAGTTTCAGTTTGGGGAAGAGAAAAAAAATGTTGCAGATGGATGGTGGTGATGGTTGCATAACAGTGTGAATGTACTTAATGCCACTGAACTGGACACTTAGAAATGGTTAAAATTATAAATTTTAGAGTGCAGTGCATATGTTTTAACACAATAAAAATAAATTCTTTGAATTGGCAATCTTGGGCTAAGAGTTAGTGTATATATTTTAAACTGGGGTGTATATTACTAAACGTCCCTCCAGAAGGGATGCCAATTTACTTTCCAACTACCAGTGCCTGAGAATAGTCATTGCCCAGCACATCACCAACACTGCATTCTCAGCCTTTTTATTCCTTGTATTTGGTGAGTAAACACACACACACACACACACACACACACACACACACACACGCTTTAATTATTGTTTTACTTGTGTGACTATACTTACTATTTTTTTAAAAGATTTTATTTATTTATTATTAAGGGCGTAGTATATTTTCATATGTTTGGTATTTCTTCTTTTGTGAAAAGCCTATATGTATCCTTTCCCATTTTTATGGGCCTGTTTCCTTTGACTGATTTATAGGAGTTCCTGTATAGGAAAGATAATAACTCTTGGTCTGTGATACAGCTTGCAATTAATTTTTCCCAGTTCATGATTTCTCTTTAAATGTTATTTAAATTTAAAATTGTACACAACTGATAAATTAGTGAATACTACATCTGAAACTAATGATGTACTATATGTCGGCCAATTGAATTTAAGTTAAAAAAAATAAAAATAAAATTGTATCCTGAATCAGTATCATCTTGGGGTGAAAAAAACCCTTCCCCATTCCAAGATTGTAAGAATATTCATCCATGTTTTTACCCCATACATTTGTGGCTTTGTTTTTTTATACTGAAATATTTGATGCATCTATATGCTGATGGCAAGAAATAAGATAAAGTTGCTTTTTAACTAGTCAGTTAATCATCATTTAGTACATAATCCATGTTTTCTCTCAATAATTTGAACTGACTTCTTTCTGTTGTAATAAATAACCGTATTCTTAGATCTATTTAACTTCAGCACCTAGACCATGCTATTTTATTTATAGTAAGTTGCCAATATATTTAGGTGGTGCTTACTGCCATAAATCCTAGACTAGTGACTAACCTCTATATTTGGGATTTTAATCCATTATTGGAAAATTTTTAATTATGTGTAATTATACATTGGAAAGGTATAGCCTGTTAGAGAATTTCCTCTGCTGGGAGCCAGCAAGGAAGAGAGAGTAAGGTGCCAACAGACACTTAGAAGAACCGGTGATAGGAGGGAGAAGGCTTGGCTGGGATGCTTGGCACGGAGTCAGGGCCTGACCTTACATCCGACTCGTGTTCCCAGCTAGAGTAACTTAATTACCCATGTGGCAGACAGAAAGCTGGTGGGCTTTGCCCTCTTGATATTGAGCCCTATCTCTGCCACTTTCTAGGTTTGTGGTCTTAGAGAAATCTCTTAAATATTTTGCTTATTCTAAGGCTAATAATAGGCTACCGAAGATGATAGTTATAAAGACTGACCAATATAGGTGCCTGGGTGGCTGAGTCGGTTAAGCATCTACCTTCAGCTCAGGTCACCATCCCAGGGTTCTGGGATCGAGTCCCGCATCAGGCTCCCTGCTCAGTGGGGAGTCTGCTTCTTCCTCTGCCACTGCCCCCTGTTCATGCTCTCTCTTTCTCTCTCTCTCAAATAAATAAATAAAATCTTAAAAAAAAAGATTGACCAATATACTTAAATGCACTCCGGAAATGATCTCATCTGAATATTTATCATCATCATTATTATTAATATAGGGGAGGGATGCTTTTCCTCCCGTGCCTTCATGCTTCTGCCTGTCCACCTGCATCCTGGCCTTGCTCCTTCCTTGTGAGACATCATTCTCCTCCGCAGAAGAGAGGCTTACAGAACGGCGAGACTCAGGCCACCATCATCTGAAGACGCGTGCTCAGGCAGTCTCTCTTCTGATCGACCTCGTCCAGGACACTGCTGGCTTCATCAGCGAGGTCAGGGGGTGCTCTACAGACATTCTTCATTTGCTAGTGCTGTGATTAATTTTGTTCTGATGGAGGGTGGGGATGTTAAGTTGTTTGGCCTTAAGTCTAAACCATGGATACGATCCAGATTAACCAGTGAGCTCTCTATTGGGGGCAACTGGGAGATAACAATAAAGTGGTCTTTTGATTGCCATCCTGTCATTATTCCTTGTGTGCTGTTACACACATGCCCTTTGTGTGTCATTACACACCGACCTCGTGCGAGGAGGAAAGACGGACAGAGACCGGAGGCATTCCCAGCTCTCTGGTGACAATACCATCCCGGCCATCAAACCTCTCTGACCTCTAACCCCTGACAATTACCAGTCCCTCATACGGGTCAATTACTCCCCCAAGGAGGCTACTCCGCACAGTGCACGTAGCAAGGTTCCGTAACTATTAGTTATCTTACCGCTGTTCCTATCAGCTGTGCCCCTATGGAAGGCAGGTCAGTGGTCTCTTCTGTGGAACAGGGCACCTCCGTGGTCAGTCTCCTTCTCCATAGCCTTGGCCTTCTGCCCATTGCCTCACCTCCAGCCCCTCAGCGTTCCAGCCTGGGACTCCCTCCTGGGCTCTCTCTTCACCATCGCCTCTCTGGATCCAGCCCACCCTCGGCCTCGGCCCCTGCCTTTCCTTCTCAGGTGGGTCTGTGCCTCTCCCGTTCTGTCTCCATGTTTCAGGGTGGTGCTTCACCGGGCAGCTTGCCAGGGAGGGTGCAAGCATCCTGGGGCAGAGCGGGGGCGGGGGGAGGTGAGAGCCACAGGGCCAGCAGGGACCTCTGTGAAGGAAAAGCGCATTGTAAACCATGGGCCAGGGAGCCCTGGCAGGCCCTCGGCCTTCTCCTGTCACAAGAAGGCTGGGGCAGGATCCCCATGCAGTATCCATCCATTCGTTTAATGAGTATTTGTCCAATGCCTGTGCCACACACTGGGAGTCAGGTGGGGAAGACAGAAATGGTTCTCAGCCTCGAGGAACTTTCAGTCCAATGGGGGGAACAGACAAACAGCATAAAACAGATGACTAGAACCACCCAGTGGCTAGTCAGAGCTAGCCAGACACAACAGGGCACTGAGATCAACACTAAGGATTGGCCCGGAGGCCCCTCCAGACCTGGGGGGGTGGGGGAGAGGCTCTCCGAATCCCTCAATTCAACTTTCAATGTGAACTTATTTTCTCACCCCATAAGTATCTGGAGATTTCCACCAACTATTCCGTTTGTGAGTTTTCTAGTGACAAAAGAAAAAAAAAATCACAAGGTGGTGAGCTAGGGAAACTTGAAAACTAGAGGGCCAGGTGTTCCCAGTCATATTTCCCTCTTTGTTTGCCCTCTGACACCTTTTACTTGATTGCTTTTAGGTCTGCATTAATTTTTTTCTGGCCAGAGGCCCATGCTAATTTGCATGGCTGTTCTATATACGGGTCAGATCCGCCAAGACAGCAGGCCAGCCTGAATTCACAAACAGAGTCACATCCATCAAGTGGCCCAGAGCTCAATATACTCACCATAGAAGAATGGAGGATAATGAGAAATCTTACCACAGCCTGAAATCGTGACTCACCAGGGTTGCCCTGTGGTCAAGCTCATGGGTAAACCACTCCATCATCCTTATGTTCTGCTTGTCAAACACTTGTGGGATTCCATTTTGGGCTTTAGACATGTAATTACGGTTCTCATTGTTTCCAAAACCAGAATTAAGCCTCAGATTATATAATTAATTGTGAGTTAGGTAGAGTGCCTTCTTTCATTTTACACTCTCATCTATGATGTTAACACAAATCCTTGTTTTGTTCAGTAATACCATATATTCCCGAGCCACACTAGTCGATAAAATACACATTAGTGTTGTCATATTTAGCTGTTCTTATGAATGGGTAACTGGAAGGCTTACTTACAACTGTAGTTAAAATCTATTATGGGAATCTTGATTCTTCCCCTGTGTTTGTTGACAGAATCAACCATTCTTTCAGTCACCAGAAGTGTTTGTTCATTCATTCACGTATTCATTCATTTAGTCATTCAACACCTATTGTTTTAGGTCTATTATGGGGGAGCAACTGTGCTAAGTACAAAGTAAGAAGACATGGTCTCTGGCCCCAAAATGGCACAACTAACATGGTACCCACCTTGGCGGAAGGAGTGGCAGGTTGTATCTGAGTCTAAAACCATAGGTGCTTGCCCACCCTACCCCAAACCCATCTGAGATTCTGATTTGCCAGGCCCAGAGTAAGGCCCTGAAGTGTGGATTTGTAAAAACTTCTAGGGTAATTCTGATTACACCCTTGGGTTAGGAATCATTGTTCTAGTGATCTTTCCAGAATTCTGTAGAACTCAAGATCCTTTTTGTGGGGCAGCATAACCATGAGGTCCTCTTCACCCAAACTGGAGAGTCATCTGAAGGTGGACAGTGCCTGACCAGGGCCAGGGGTAACACTCATGCTCATGGCCATGAGAGACTGTCCCTTCCTGAGGGGTTGTTCCCAGTCATAGGGTCAGGCCTACTCTGGCCCCCATGACAACTCTCAACCCCCATGCTGAACCTACCTGGCCACCAGACCTCTACCCTTGGCTCTAAAATCCTGCCTTCTGGTGTTGCTTTGCAGTCATACCTCATGCCTGTCTGATTTCCCTCATTAATCAAGTGGAGACCTAGGGCCCCCAGGCCACAGAGGGCAGACTCCTGGGCACCTGGACTGAGCACATGGCTTTCCTGTGGGCCAAGGTGTGTGGGGTTGACAGAGGAGTCGGAAAAGAAGCAGTCAGGAAAGTGTGGAATCCAAGTGTTGGGCAGGAGGACTCAGCCACCCAAAGAAGCTAGACAGAGAGGAAGAAGTCAGCATGACACCCCCGAGAAAAATGGGGCTCTGTGACAGAGACAGCTCAAACAAGGGTGGGGTGGGAGGGGACATGTTCTTTTTATCAAGTGCCCACAGGTGTGGGAGCGGTATGGCAGGACAGTTAGAGGCCTGACCTCAGAAAGGGCACAGCCCCACCTGCTGCTGCCTCTCCAGCTTGCCCCCCCCCCCGTTTAGACTGCTCCCCAGCTGCCTGTCTTCCCCCCCCACCCCGCTCCCAGCCCGACCCCTCCTGCTCTGCCTGTCCCGGACTAAGCAAGAGTAAGCTCTGGCGATCCATAGACATCATCAGACATCACAAAAATATCACGTTTGAGTGACTGGTGATGGATCATGCAAAGGCCATTGCCAGCTTATGAATTCTGGTTTGTTTGTTTTAATTTCTATTGTCAAGTCTGATATGATATGGAGATGATATTCCGCCTGGTGGGGCTGACACCGGTGATGAGTCAGAGACAGTGTATTCCACATCTCATGATTATGTTTTAATCTTGCACTTGTAGCACTTGGCACCTGCTTTAAGTGCCATGAGTCTCTTGAACTGATAAATACAGTCAATTCCTAAAGTCTTACTTAAACTAATGAGCTTTATAAGCCCAAATAGAACCAAGAGCGTGAATTAGCTAGTTTTATTTTTTCCCGTTGTGACTATTTACTGTGTCTTTAACTTTCTGTCCCACGTCATGGGTTCGTTCATTCATTCGGCTTTGACTGAACACGGGTTCTGTGGGACCACCTGTGATGCTTCACAAGCCGGCCCCCAACTACACCTCCTGCCCCATCTGCCACGCATCCCCGCATGTCCCCCCCCGCCACCCCCGCCTCACACACACACTGTCGGGCACACTCCCAGGGTAAACAAACACACATGGTCTCTGTCCCTCGACGCAGCTCCGTCATGTGAGGGTCACAGCCACGCATCGACTGTTCGGAGGTGATGGAAGCTTTGGCGGCGCTCAACCTGGGTCGCGAAGGGCACAGAGCAGATCATCAAGGACAGTTCCGCCAACGCAGCAGGTGGCCAGTGCGGGAGCCCAGGGACCGGTGTGGTCTGGCGAGGGTGAGGGAGTGTGTGGTAAGAGGGTCGCCGGAGGGGAGCTCTCAGCCGAGGCATGGCCCCAGCGCCCCGCCTGGTCCTGACTATGACCGTCCCGCCGTTCTGCCTGCCCCTCCGATGTGAGCACATTTCCAGGTCCCGGGTCTTCAGCACCCCTCCACGGCTGGCTGCTGAAGTAGAAGAGAAAACTCAGACCTTTGTTCTGGGGAGACAGGCAGGGAGTCGGTTTAGGGTGTTTATTTCTCTTCCTTTTGACGTTAAAGCAAACCGCATTTAACTGCTGCCCGGATCCCCGTTCAGGTGTGCAACAGTCCCGGCGGCCCGGGGGGGCCATCCCTGGCCTGGCCCCGCCCCGAAAGAGACCTGTGTGGGAGCCCTCAGGAAGGTCTGCAGCACCCGTCTAAAAATAGGTGAGCAGAGAAGCACAGACTCAGGGGTAAACGCTCTCCCCAGGCCCCAGGAAAGCCAGCTGTATCAAGTTCAGGCTTCCTCCCGGCCAAGCCACAGGGTCGTGAGAGACTTCCCATCTTGGCTTCTGGAGCTGGGAAAGGCGAGGAGGAAGTGAGGAGGCAGGATGTGGTGGAGGGGCTGTGCTGCCCCGAGAGCCAGGGCTCAGAGCAAAAATCCTCCTCAGGACTCTGTGAACGGTGCTAACCAGTTTAAAAAAACAAAACAAAACAAAACCAAAACCAAAAAAAAAAAAAAAAAAGCACATAAGCACAAAGCCCCCGAAAAACTCTTTGCTGGAGTCTCCTTCAGTGGAAACTGGGATTTGGGATCATTCTCATGGGGGCGGCCAGCTAATGGTTTTCAGGGTCTTCTGAGTATGGATAACCATCAGCAAAGCCATGAAATACACACTACTTATCCTGATAAAACCAAATGTACCTTTATGATCATGAGTGATGGACAAAGCTCAGAGCAACAGCTTATCAGTGGTGATTTGCAAAGAACCCGGCTGAGCCAGGGCGTGTGACTATAGCATGAGTCCCTTTTCTGACCCTTCCTGCCAACATATCTTCCCTCTGTCCTGCCAGCAAGTTGAGCCTGCCTGCTGAAGGTTGGGGACAGTTCTCCTTTCAGGGGACTTGGGTCCAAGGGGTTGGAATTGTAATAGGTTTCAATCCAGGGTCAGTATGTTCTAGGACAGAAACTTCTTCTTGGCTTCTGACCTCCTTCCAGAAGAAAAAAGAAAAAAGCCACTCCTAGGAAGATGTAACAACGTAGTCACCCGTGGATCCCCAGGGAACCACTTCAGGGGGCTTCCATTAGCAGGTGGATGTGCTATTTTCCATGTGTATTAAACACGAGAAGCTTTGAGCACATTTCTGGTGAGTCACGCTGAGGGGGATGACTAGTTCTTTTAGACTCTGACAAAGATAGTTACCAAAATATCTAATGCAGCTACCATCAACATTTTGGGACTCACACATTTAGAAATACTGAAAGGCTCCACCCTTTTACTTCTTAATTTTTATTTTTTTTTCATTTACCTTAAGCAATGCACTTTGTTTTTTTCCTAGCTTTATTCAGATGCAACCGACAAAGCCTCTACCCATTTAAATCCTCATGTGATTTAGAAAAAAAAAGATCCTCTTTCTTTGCTCTTAGAGGTTGCTCTTAATCTTTCCTCACCCTCAGAAGATTCTTCCTTGAAAATATATCCTCCTTTATGTCTGTAAGGCAGGATCGACAGGAAAGGATGGGAGAGGGCAGTAGTGTTTCCTGAGTGACTACTGGATTCCAGGTCAATGAATGGCCAGTGAATCAGAATTCTAACTTGGCAGGGCTCCTCCCTCAGACTAGCATAGGAAGCCTGGAGGCAGCGTAGCTCACGGTTCAGACTGTAGCCCGAAGCCACGCTGCCCAGGTTCATGTTCTAGTTCTGTCTCCTCCAAGTAATGTGACTTTGGGCAGGTGTCTAATGTCTTTGCAACTCAGTTTTGTTTTCCCTAAAATGGAGGAAGTGAGTTCCTACTCCATGAGTTCGTGTGGATTTAATTAGCTAATATACAAGCACTTGGCATAGTATCTGGCATAGAGGAAGTGCTCACTAAGTACTAGCTCCTTCTCCTCCAATGATTGGCATTCACCACCAATAGATCTGAAAACCCCTTACATTAATTGAACACTGATTCATTTGGAAAGATTAGCCTGACATTAGCTTTGCAGGAACTGTGATTTGTTTCAGTGCATATATATATATATTTTTCTTTTTTCTTTGGAAAAGGCACAAAGTACCCAATATAACCAGTAGCTTGCATTTTGGTAGCACAGAAACGTATTCCTGGTCTCTGCTTTCCTAGCACTCCTGCACTCACAGAGTTCAAGCCTCCCAAGTAGAAAAAACCCTCCACTCCCAGAGGGTAGTTAACTGACCGTTTGGATCAGGCTATTACTTGATCCTTCTCCCCTTTATTTCAAAGACACTTTTTGCAGTTATTCAATTTACTTCTAAGGACCTGAAGTGTTATGGAATAAATTTGCTTATGGTGATGGATGGGCATTTTGACAACCCACAGCGTTGCTTCTAAAGCATTTTTATTACCACTCGATATCACCCAACAGTGAAATAGCACAGGACACCAATCATCAAGGTGCATATTCCTCTCAGGTTGTGGAGAGATCAGGTGGCCTGTTTAGAACTGCCCAGCAAACTGGTCACAGGCAAATTGGGATGCCGTGAGGCCACCCTCTCTTACACGGAGGTAAAACGAGGGAGCTAGTCATCCTCTGCCCATATGTCTTCAATTAGAAACAAAGGAAGTCAGGACATTTTATCCACTTGAGAAAAACAGTGAAACGTTACAACTAAGTTGAAAATCCCTGTCACCAAAAGTCTGTGTGCTTGAGCTGCTGGAGGGCCAGCATGAGGGGAAACATTTGCGATGCGGCTGTCCCGGCGTGGTGGCTATAAAGAGTGAGAGTCACCAGAGAACCACGAAGCAGCTGGACGCGGAGCAGGAACGTGGTCCTGAAGCACTCGGGACAGTCATTGTCCTTTTGCTCTGTTCTCCGGCGGAGAAAATTACACCCCATGTTTTTTTTTTCCAATCCAGATGCAAAACCAAAAACTTGAGCCTGAACATTCGCAGTCAAAGGAAAACATTCTGAGACCTCAGAAATGCTCATTCACCAAAGACCATTTTCCTGACTCATAATTTGGTCAGTGATCACCGGGTTTAGAAAGGTTCCGGGTGGTCCAGTTTCCTCTGGGAACTCCGTAGGTTTCATGGTTTCAGTTTCCAGAGTTTTCTGCTTGCCTTGGAGTTCCATGGAAACAGAATTTGCTGAGGAAGTGAGTGTCAGCAGCTCAGCTGCAGAAGGTAGTTCAATGCTGAGGAAGGAAGACCTAATTAGGATTCCTCCCTCTTTCTTGATACCCTTCGCTGGCCTGAGCCCAGCCTTCGTGGAGATGGGGGCTTTGAAATGTTGATCCCTAGTACACCTGCATAAGAAAGATGCTCCACTTAAAATTTCAAAACATGTTATAATGATCTATACATTTTTTATAAGTGCCAGTAGATCTCCTTCCACCTCTTTGGGGTGTCAGAACTGCTAAGCCTCAAGCATCTCCCTCCCTAAGAGCCTGAGTCAGTTGTGACTGGGGCGGTGTGAGCCTCTGATTTGGGCACACTTTAATGCGGACCTCTAATTTGAAGTATGCAAACTAGGTTTTCTCCTTTCAAAACCATCCCATACAATTTAGTTGAAGAGCATGCACATTTCACAGCAAGAGGAATAGGGGCCATCCAAAAGGGATGGAAATTGCTCAAATGAACAATTTGCATTGACTATCCTCCTGGGGGAAAATAAATGCAAAAACATCTGTTGTGAAAGTTCAAGTATCATCTTCAACTCCTCCAACTTTCTTAGTCCTTGTTTTGTACAGCAAAGCACTAACTGAAGGCGGGGCGGGGGGTTGTTTGTTTGTTTGTTTTAATGCACACACAGGAGAGTCTGACCTACAACAAATGGTCCAGGGCCCCCATGTGGAGGATGAAGAGCAGCCATTCAGCTTCTGGAACAAGTCAGAGGCGGGTCCCGTTGACAACAGAGTTGGTCGAGGCGTGTCAGCAGGCTCCGCCCACAGGAGGAGGTCATCATCCTGCCATCTGTAAGAATAAACATCACAAACTACCCCCAGTTCTACAACCTTGACTTGTCTCTTCTCATCTCTTTAACCAGGCTACTCCCAGAGTGCAGTTTGGTTCCATGAGCTAGAGATGTTAGAAGCCAGGGCTGCTCAGATCTGTCACTGAGTCCTGCCTCCTTGCTCCTCAGGATAGAGGAATTCTGTGCAAAGGTCTTATCTTTGCTGATCTTGGCACATTCTGATATCCTGTATGTGCAGGCCCCAGATGAGCCCCAACTGCGGCCAGCTGGGTGGATGTCACCAGGGAAACCTCTCATCACAGCAGGTCACTTCCTTTCTCAGGCCACAGTCACAAGAGCTGTGTCAACCAGGACTCAGGCTTTCCTTAGGCCAAACCAGAACCGGCCGGAGAGGGAAATCGGGCAGAGTTTGTTGGAGGTGTCTGTGATCCACAATGACGTAGATACCTCATATCTGTTGAGAATGACCTTAGAATTATCTCCACTTGTCTTCTATTTCTGAAGGCCACGTACTATGGTCCAGACCATGGAACTGAGCCAAATTAGCATGGATGAACTGACTTTTCACATACAAATTTCTTCTCTAAGAATCAGCCTGTTTCTATCTCGTGCCTCCCAATCTTGCCTGCGATGTGCCCAGGGTATGGATATATTGAGGCCAAACTTGGGCTGCCATCTGCATGAAGAGATGTTCCTCATATGTCCCTCTGCCAGTTTGCTGCCTGAAATCCTTAAACAAGAAACTGAAATCCTTAACTCTACCATCTGAGTTAAGGATTCTATGCCAATATGAAAGGAGATGAGGCTCACTGAAAATTTCCCACTAAGATCTCAATGACTCACACAGATTCTTACATGAGGGTGAGCTTTTTAGGCCATTGGTAGAGGGGATGGAGAAGGGTGGTCAAGAACAGGTCCTTAGGACCCTGAAAAAAGGAAGAGGGTATCTGGGGCAGGGGGGGTGTATCATAAGAAGGGACAGAAGAGAAAAATGAAGCCAACCTCACCTATTCCACAATTTGCCTGTCAGTTGAAGATTCTCCTGTCATCAGCGAGCAGGGCTGTGTGCGAGGCCTTTCGGGAAGAGGAGAGCTGCCTTTCTCTCAGACACCAGGGCTGAGAGCACACAAAGCCGGGCTTGTGTTCAGTTCACCCTGAACTATACTGACCTCCCCCCACCCCCCCAGCAGTGCCAGGAATAGCTGATTTGGTCTGAGGTCCAGTTCTTATTCACCTGGTTGTAGGCACAGGAACACGGCGCTCTGGTTTCCAAGACTTGGCTCATGATGTGCCTTCAAGTGCGGGCAGGCATCCATAGGCCCATGGCCAATGTGGATCTCCAAAAGGGGAGAACTGATATTAAAGCAGAGGTCTGCTCTTGACCCAAACACCTGGACCGTTCCATCAGGATTTTCAAAAGGCTGAACTAAGCCTGGACACAGTCCATCCAGGAAGAGGAACTCCTTACCAGGAAGAGCACTGCAAGAAGACCAAACTCACATCCTTCCTTATCCCCTTGCCCATGATACTTGCTCTCTTTGCCTGACTCAGCCAGGCAAGCTCTTCCACCAGTCTGTTCTCTGTGATGGCAGCGGTGGGAAGGACACATAGAGGACCCACGTCTGACTTGTACTTGTAGTCACTTCCTAACCATTTTTCCAGAAAGTCCAGGCAGAGCACATGGTGTGCAAGTACCATAGAAACTCAGCCGTTGAAATGAGTGGGGACGTACTGGGTGTGGACCATCTGGGACCGGGCTGAAGACACTAGATAAGGACTGGTTGATCCTCCATCCTGAAAAAACTACAAGAGTTGCCAAAAAGTCTTGGAATCACCAGTTGTATTTCAAATGTTGTGCGTATTACAGCATGGGGAATATGGGCCATGGTATTGTAATAGCATGGTGCGTGGTGAGGCAGATGGAGCTACATTTGTGGTGAGCATAGCATAACCCGTAAAGATGTCAAATCATCATGTTGTACCCCTGAGACTAATGTAACCTTGTATGTCAACTCTACTTCAGTAAAAAAAATAATTAATTACATAACAAATTATCGTGCATATGAATACAATGAGCAGTATCCGGTTTCACTATCAGTGTTTTTTCAGCTTAATTAAAGCCATTTCATCCCTTTAAAAAATTGACAGTTTCAAATTCATAATTACTATCCAAGTTCAAGAGTGCCTTCTAATTCTTTTACTATTTCATCTTTAAAAAAAAATCATATAACATAGGAAAAGCAAATGGAAAGATTACTCACTTGACTGGAATCCTATTTGAAACCACCCTTGAATATATTTCCCAACATTTCCTGATTGATTGCCTAGGAAATAAATAACCCCAAGTGGTAGTTTTATATTTATATTTCTAAGTCAGAATATTCTCTTATTGCTCTGCTTCTAAAATAAATTCCCAAGAAAGTAGCATAAAATATCAAAATAGCATTTTCAATCTCTGCCCAACAACGTTTGCATCTCAGCGAGAAAGTGTGTAACTAGTGAGTAAACTGCCTCTTTGTCAAACATAAATGTGGCAAATTCTAAGGTGGCTCCTTTTCAACTAAATTGTCTCAGCATGCAGAGCCGCGGGGAGAATGTTTGCTATAGGATACAGGCAAGAGAAAACATTCTTAATATGGTTTTTCCAGGAGGGCATTATATGAAGTTCCAGGGAGAAATGATGAGATGTTCGGGGTGAAATGGCACATTTTCTTTCAGAATCACCTACTCCGTTTAAATGTGCTCGATTCTTCGGGCCGCGTCCGTACCGTTCCAGTGAGTCGCGCCCAGCATCCCCCTGCCTGGTCTCCGGGCTCTCCCTTCCCAGCATCACAGGGTGGTAATGAATTCTGCAACATGACTCCCTGCTCCGGATTTCCACCAGGCCTGACCTCCTCTAGGCTTACCCTGATTCCGCATACATGCTTTTCAAGAGACACAATTTTGTCTTGTCTGGAGCGCAATGTAATTAGAAAGCAATTTGGCCCACACACGCAGCTTCAATGGTCACTTGGCACGGCCTCAACCTGCCTCTGGCGGGACTGGTTTTGCTCTGCGTTGGCTGTCCTCCGAGATGTCTAGCAGCTCAGGGAGCCCAGGCCTGGCGGGACCCGGGGAGGGTGAGGTGTCGCCTGCTCGGAGCCCTGCTGTCAGCCGTGCCCGGCGGGGCCTGACACCAGCTGCCCACCCACTCGGCCCAGAGTGCACAGACTGTCCATGGCGCCTTCAAAGCCCAGTCGCCCCCACCATTATGTTGCTCACAAGCTCTCCCTGCGGGCCCTAAATCCCAGGTCCCCAAGCTCCAAATCAGAAGCCATTTCTCACGAGGCTCTGTCCCTCCCTCCCCGCCCACTGAGTTGCCCTGCCCTATACATTTGGCCTTCTCCTTTATGCTCTTAGTATCCTAGCTCCGGCCCCTCACCCCAAACACTGTAACAGCCTCTCAGCGGTTTATTTCCACACTCAACTCCACTTCCTCCAATCCTAGCATTGCCGCATGGCCAGATTGCTTTTCCAAATACACAGCTTTGGTCATGTTATAATGTCATCCCCCTGCTCACAGACCTGCAGTGGCTTCTCCGGGCCCACAGCTTCCTTAGCTGGGGTTCTGGCTCATTGCCTGCTTATGTAAATAAAGTTTTATTGGAGCACAGCCATACCCATTTGTTTACATCTTGTTTATGGCTGCATTTATGCTACAGTGGCAGAGTTGAGTCATTCTGATGGAGACCACATGGCTGGCAAAACCGAAAATACTATCTGGCCCTTTAAAGAAAAGGTTTGCCGACTGACCCCTCCCCCACTTGAAAATATGGTCCCAAATGTCTTTTCCAGTGTCATTTCCTTGTAGTCTGGGCTTTCTTGCATTAGTGCCCCAACTTCTATTGGTCTACTCTGCTCAGGGAAACTTGCCCCATCTCAAATGGGCCCCAGATGCTTCCCTGACTCCCATTTCCATGTGATGTGCCCCGCTTTTGTCCTCTGCATCACACTTTGTCATGGCATTTTGCACATCTGACTTTCATTGTAAATATTAATGGGCCTGTCTTATTGCTTCTCCTCCCACCCCAATCGAGTCTCCAAGCTCCCAAGAACAGGGGCCATGTCCTAGCTGTCTGTAGCACTTAGCCTAGCTTCCTGCACACAGTCATTCAGTAGATATGTGGAAACTTACTTGATTCAAAAACCAGGAGCTTTTTTTTTCTAGTGGATTCCAGAATAAATAATCAACATTCCCCTCTGGGGAGAGACAAGGTAGGAAAATGTGGCAGGAGCAGATACAACCTATTCTTCCCTAGTAAGGTAAGCTTCTTAGAGGAGGCAGGTTTTAAGATGTTGTTTTGTATGTTGCAGAAGTTACTGGAGAAGTATACAGCCCCTGTAGAAGAGACTCCATAGGAAGGGGACAGAGTTGGATCAGAGGAAATGCACCAAAGGGAAGCTTTTCCTCCTCACCCATTAGGGCTTCACTGGAGGGAACCATTTCAAAGCTGTCATGGCCACTGGGCTGGCCAAAGGGCATGAGTCAGGGGGTACATGAGCTTTCACAGAGGGGCTTCAAGTCCCTGTGAGTGAAAACAACAGGGGCACCTGGGTGGCTCAGTCGGTTAAGCGCATCTGCCTTCAGCTAAGGTCATGATCCCAGGCTCCTGGGATCAAGTCCCGCATCGGGCTCCTTGCTCAGCAGGGAGTCTGCTTTTCCCTCTCCTCCTTGCTTGTGTTCTCTTTCACTATCTCTGTTTCTCTCAAATAAATAAATCTTTAAAAATAAATAAATAAAATAGAACATGGAAAAGAAGGCAAGAGGAATTGGGTGGAGGGTCCCAGGAAGAGGGGTCTCGTGACCAGAATATTGGAACTAGAAGCGATCAGATTGGGGTAAGTTTAATCTTTTAGAATAGACTTGGTGTTGGGAGGTTTATTCGTTTCCTACGGCTACTGTAACAAATTATCATAAACCAGGTGGCTTAAAACAACACACTTCTCTTCTCTCACAGCTCTGGAGACCAGAAGCCCCAAATCAGTTTCACTGGGCCCCCACTGGGGTGTCCCTCCAGAAGTTCTAGAAGAGCATCTTTTCTCTGCCTCTTTCATCTTCTGGTGGCTTCTGGCATTCCTTGGCTCATGGTAGCATCATTCCAATCCCTGCCTCTGTGGTCACCTCCCCTGCCCTCTTCTGTGTGGGTCACATCTCTCTCTCCTCCCTCTTGTCAGAACATTGAAGGCCCCCTAGGGCAATCCAAGTTAACCTCCCATCTCAAGACCCTTAACTTAATCCCACTGTAAAATCCTGCTTTGCCCTGAAAGGTAACATTCACAGTTCCAGGGATTAGGACCTAGGGATCTCTGGGGGCTACTGAAGAAAAGCAAGCAGCAGTAACTCACACGGTGGGGGAGGGGGTGAGTGCAGCAGGGAGGAGAAGGGGCTTCAGAAGTAGGAGACACTGGTTCGATGCGGAATGAGGGGAGTCGGGAGGAATGGAGGTCACTGAATGGCCATGTAATGCACAGCAACGTTCTTAGCATGGGGACCCTACTGTGCCAGAGAGGCACAGAAAAGAGTCTGGCTTTGCAGGAAGGTGAGTCCCTCGTGGCAAAACATGATGTATGTAGGCAGAGGCAGGTCCAAGCTAAGAATCCCAAATTACAAATACAAAATTTGTTAGGAAAGTGAATTTTTGTTTTGAATGAGAAATCACAAATCCACATTGTGAAAAGCCTGACAAATGCCACACACATTACATGATCCAGGCAGTAATATATTTTTATTAGCTGCCTTGTGCCACCCCCCCCCCCGCAACACACATTTTGTGGTCTGTGTATTTTTCAAACACCTCTTTATAAAACAATAATTCTGTAATATTTTCTACAGAAAGAAGAGAAAGAGAATTCAGTTATTTCTTCCAGCATAACTGATCCAAATGTGGTTTTCATAATTGATAGGTTAGAAGATTTCATTCATCTTCTCAACCATTACTGCTAATACAATTCCCTTTTTTCGATTGTCATCAAACTTGGAAAGACCTCTTTCAAGTCTCTTTCATATATGAATTTTAAAAACATATTCCTTCCCTGCTGAGAGTACCATGATTTAGAGTTGCCCAGTAACTACAGGAATTTTCACCATTTCTATTTTGTGAAATTTTCGTTAAAAAGAAACAAAATGTATGGTGCACTCATAATTGTATATGCTGCATTATCAAATATAAATCCTACCAGAAGAGGCCTTCCATTTTGGTTCAGCATTGATGAAAAGCAAAATTTCCACTTGTCACTTTACACGTTTGATGTTTGAAAAAATTTACCACAGACAAGTTTATGGCTCTGTACATGTCAAACCTTTTTTCTTCTGCTACGTAGCATGAGACCCTTTCACACATCTTTTGGGTCATCACGTTGCTGAGTTTCCACAGTGGGTGGTAGGAGTATTCCCAGAAGTACTTCCATACTGGGATGACCAGTAGTAACTTAGCTGTGTTCAAAAGAAACCACATTCGACATAAATATAACCCTCTCAGCCCTTATTAAATGTAACCCCAACTCAACTTCCCCTTAGCCAGATCCCCAAAATGCCCATGGGCCTTCCAATGCCACCCAACACCAGGGGAGGTATGTAGAATGCAAGTTGCAGTGGGGAGAGGTCTTAACTGATTTTAAGTTAAAATACCTTACTTTTAAGTTAAAATATCTTATTTTGCAAATTTAAGAAAAATTACCGCATTGTAAGGGCCCTTCCCAGAGCCTTGGAAGGAGTTGGTGGAAGTGAGCTGCTCTGAAGCTTCATGAGCTTTCTCAGCTTCACGGTCAGTTCACCTGTGGATCTAGGATTCCAGTGTGAGCGCTTTAGCGAGACTGCTCAGGAGAAAGGGTTAGGGACTAGGAGGTGTACCCTGTGCTAACGAGGTCTCCAGATCTACCTGGCGCTCTAACCACTCGGGCATTCCCAGGGCATAACATGCGCCTTCTTCGACATTTTTTCTTTAACTTGGGTTTTAAAAATCTTGCAGGTTTGCTATGGAAAACAGTTTGGCAGTTTCTCAAAAAGCTAAACATTGAATTACTATATGAGCCAGCCATCCCATCCCTCAGTTTATAGACCCAAAGGAACTGAAAGCAGAAACTCAAACAGATACTTGTACATCGCAGTATTACTCACAATAGCCCAATGGTGGAAGTGACTTAATGTCCTTCAGCAGATGAATGGATAAACACAATGCGGTGTATGTGTACCATGGAGTACTACGCAGCCACGGAAAGAGGTGAAGTTCTGGCCCACGCCACAACGTGGATAGACTCTGAAAACATTATGCTCAGTGAAATAAGCCAGACACAGGAGGACAGATATTTTATGATTCCACTTACATGGAATATTTAGAATTGGCAAATTTATAGAGACAGAAGACAGACTAGAGGTGACCAGGGGTTGGGGAAAAGGGGAGTGGGGAATTAGTGCTTCATGGGGAATTAATTACTTAAATCATCCATTTGAGAGGACGAAAGAGTTTTGGAAATAATAGTGATGGTCGCACAACACTGTGAATGCTATTAATGCCACTGAATCAAACATTCAAAAAGTTATGGTAAATTTAGGTTATGTGTATTTTGCCACAATAAAAAAAAAAAATACCGAAAAGGCAAGGTAATATGTGAGCATCTGAAATGAATTTGTTCAGATCAGATTATTCATGCATAGAAGATATCTGGCAGAATATTTTGACATGAAAATATTTATCTAAAATGATTGCAATCTGGAATAAGAATTTTGTAGCATTCGCCTCACATTAAACACATTTATATAAAAAATCTTGAAGGTTAATTACTAAGCCAATGAAAAATTGATGTGACCCCGGCATACACTCACCAACCCCCCTACACTTGACGACAATCAGCTGTGGATAAATTCGGTGGCAGCGACCGCGCAGGTTTCACGGAGGGGTGTGGGTTGTGTTACCACGATGGCCTTCTAAAAAAAGAAAAACGTACTGGTGGCAATTGGCCTGGGCTAATTTCTTTCAGACCCTGAAATCCCTAAGGTCTGTTTAAGCGGCCTCCTTGGCTATCCCGTATAGACACTGACAGCCAGCTGGAGGTAACACACAACCAGGCAACCTCCCGCAGGGTCCATCCAGAGCATAAAAGCATTGATCAGGGAGTATCATTAAGTGAACGGAAGATGTATTACTAACTGAGCATTGTGAGTCATCTCTCCAAATGTATCTGCCATCCCTGCCCCCTCTCCCCACCCCGGGCTCTGTTACCTCTCAGTTGTTTTATCCAGGATTTATTCAAGACCTGTATTAGGTAGGGCAAGTAATGCTTAGCACCGCGACCGACTCCAGAGTGGTTTGGTCCAATAGGATTTATATATTCCATTGAGGCAAGATCTGATGTGGCCGTTCCTGCTCGGCAGGTGGCCCTTCCACCTCTTGGCTGCGCCATCTCCTACGGCTTTGGAGCTGTCTGCTGGATCCCGTGCCCCTGACCAGTCAATAAGGGAAAGAAACTGGCGCGCGGCTGACGTGGACTTTTATGGGCCAGGTCTGGACGTGACACGTCACTTCCGCCTACACTCCATTGGCCAGAACTCAGATGGCCCCGCCTCGCTGCAAACAGGCCTGGGTCTGATGAGTGCGTAAGACTGTGTGTGTCCCAGGAACTTTGTAAGCCACGTGATCAGATCACCTCTACTATTTTATCTTCACTCCACCGTAAGACAGGGGTAGACTCCTCTTCCAACGGGAGGAAATGGAAACACAGACACCTTGAACTCAAGGCTCCAGCCTGGATAAAGAAGCATGGCTTCTTGCCTGTACCCAGCCGCAAGCCCTTCCACCCTCCCAGCTGGATGCATGGGTACCTTCCCTCTTGACCTGTTCTGAGCTCCAGGGCAGACTGGGACAGCCCACTTCTCAGAGGGAGACCCACTTGGAACATCTGGGCTCCAGATGCTGCTGGCGTCTTTAATGGCTCTGAGCGCAGTGGAAGGTATTGGTCTTAAGCCCTAAAATCCTGCGAGGTCTGCTTTTTGTCTCTGAGAGATCTTCTCTTCCCTTTTGCACTCTGAGGGCTGAATTCAATGGAGCCAGCCTTCTTTGACAGCTTACAGGGAATTCTCAGTGGAGGACAGTTGATTTTGGAACGATTCCTGCTGTCAGTCCTGTAAAGCCTAGGTTTCCTGACCTAAAGGGCATGATGACAAACCCATCTACTCTTGCTGTTAGTCATTGGAGGGGCTTGATTATAAAAAGTTTGTCTAAAGTTAAGCTGAGATGGTGCAAGAAAAGGAGGCATTTATTTGGCTAATCATCCTGCTCTGTGCCCTCTTTCTTGTGACTCTGTTCGCGGGCCCAAGCAATGCATGTTGCAGGGATATCAAGAAACAGTCAGCAAGAAATACTTCTTTCTGGCTCTCTGTGCAGACCTCCAGCCATTCATCTGTCTTGGCATTTTATTTCTTATGAAAGTGATAATAGAGATGAGCTTTGCTTCTACTATGTGATCTCTTAATCCATAATGAAGGGCACTATTAAGAGTTTAGATTCTTAAATGGTCAGCTCATTCTGGGTTTTTAGGAAAAATGAAAGTGCATTGGGTGTAACTTTAGCTTTCCAAGGTGGAGCCCAGGAACTACCACACCCTTGAACTTTCTTCCCAACGTGTCCTTTAGTCACACAGAGCCCTGAGCTGGGCGGGGCAGATTGTGTGCTGACCCCAGAAGGAGGGTGTTTTTTTTTTTTTATGTGCGTACATAGCTCTATTACTAAATACGCTTTACAAATAACTGTGAGAAAAGTACATATTTGTTATTCTAACACAGTATATAAGAGCAGTGAGGCTCAAAACTACATTTGCTTTAAGATTAGGAAATAGAGCTCTCACATGTTCAGGTGAGAGGGATAAGAAGATATGTGTTCTTCTTTTTTTGTATCACTGTTTCTGAACATTTGCCTATTGAGGTTTGCTTCCTGTGTACCACAATGGAGAAGGAAGGGATGTGCTTTTGGGGGGTACTTTCAGATGCAAAGAATGGTATAGGTGACCGGAAGTGGAGTTTACTTCCTCACATAGCCAGACATCCTAAAGGTAGAGTGGTGCTAAGGTTGGTTAATTTGGTGGCACAAATTTGCTCCACAGTCCTCAGGTGTGCCCCCCTCGTAGCTACAAGATGACTGCTGCAGCTCCAGGCATCACATCCTCACACAAGTGTGGCTAAATGCTACAATATCTTCTTTGAAGAGAGAAAGACCTTCCTTAGAATCCCCAGCAGACTTTGCTTGTATCTCACTAGGCTTTAGGGAGTCAATTCTTATGCTTAATATAATCATTGGCAAAGGGGAATGGAATTATCAAAATTGATTTAGTCCGATGGTACTCAAACTTCAGCATGAATCAGAATCTCCTGGGGGCCTTGTTAAAATACAGATTGCTGTTTTCCACCACTAGAGTTTCTGATTTAATATATTGGGGATGGAGCTTAATGAACCATATTTCTAATAAGTTGTCACATTGTTCTCCTGTTGGTCATCTGGGGATCACACTTTGAGGACTACTGGTTTCAACAGATCTTAACGCATTGTCTGGGGCTGGGGAAAAGTCACCTTCTCTGAATGGAGTGGAGTTGGAGGTAAGTAGGGGAAAACATCAGATCAAAGTCAGCAGAAGAAAACGTGTTAGGGAGGCACCCAGCTTCCTCCACATATTTTCCTGTGTTTACTCCTCTGTTTTCTGAATACACACTTAGACTCTTACGGCTTTTGGTGGGGGGACTATTACAGATTAGATTATTTTACTGAAATATTTTATTAATTCCCATGGCATGTCTTTTTCCTTTGAGCAAACAGAAATTCTAAGTCCATCAGTGTGTGCTGCTTAAGTTACATAGAACTTACATTTTTTTTCAGTCTCTATTACCTTTTGCCCTTTCCTGTAAACTGTTCTCAGTCCTCATGTTTGTTCAGTCATCCAAGTTATTAGATCCATCTTGGGTTCCTCACAACCCTCCTTAGCTGTTAGCAACCTAAACACTCTATGTCAGCGGCAAATTTTTCCACACTGCCATTCTCTTCATCCTCTAGGTCATTAACAAGTACATTGAGCTAAATCACTGGAATTATTAACTTGAACTTCAGGCATTAACAGCATCTGAGACGACTTACCAAGGGCGGCAGCAGCTTTAGATCAGTGCATCGGCTTGCCACATTAGAAAAGACAAAGCCCATATCTGATTCCATTCTTTCCTTCCTGTGCAGTTTGCACTCTAGAGTTTACATACATATTTATATATAAATGTTTATATATATGAACTTCCATAGCGTAGTCTAGAGTTTTTATATATACATATATAAAAGATAAACTTGGAAAGTCCTATTGAAAAGCTGGTGTACATGGCTTATCATGGAAAAATTTGGAGACACTGAATTTAGAGATTTGTTTTGAGAGACACCCTTCAATTCTGTGCCCGAAGAGCTAGCTACTTGGTACCAGATTCCACCATTAGAGAGTCATCCTTTGGAGTAAAAAAGCATCTCTTTTAAAATGAAAGTGTCTTTTGAAAAGTGAAGGGAGTTAGCCCTAGTCATAGAGACCCACCTGAGTGTGACTCCATTAAGTAATCCTCATTCCTCCCAACTATGGTCTACACACTGAAAGGATGGAAGGATAGAAGCAAGGGATGGGTTAACCTGGGACTTTGGTGAAGTGAATGTCACTGGGAGGAAATTTCCAGCAGGTCTTGGATAATTAAGGGGGTGGTAGTGGGAACTGCATGTGGGAGTTGAAAGGAAAAAGTCTTCAGAAGGTAGCACATCTCTCCCACTTTGATCCAAGACAGCTGTTCAGTAACATAACATGCATCTTAATAAAGATTAATAACAATTCCTGGGGTGTTCTTATTATTAGCTTTCCTCCAGGGAAGGAATGTAATACCTGAACCCCAGAACCAGCTTTTTCTTTCTCACCTATGGGTCAAAACATGTTGATGGCACCATGTTTGTTTGTAAAGCCTCATCATAGTCCTATCTCCACCACAGGGCAACCCCACAGAGAAGTAATAAGAGAAAGAAACTAAGGTGTAAAGAATTTCAGGTGACTCACCAAAGGTCATAGGGCTAATGGCAGAGCCAAGATTTTTGTGGTCAGTACTCTTTCTATCATATTGTGTCGTCTAGAGGGTCAGGACTGCTGTGGTTGGTTGTGCAGACTGTACACTGCACAAAGGCACCCAGCTGATGGGTGATAGGGCGCCATGAGCCAAGGAGTCCTTTTTTGTAAGTAGCACAAAACTTCCTAATGTACTAGTAGAGGCCTTGTTTATTATTCATTATTATTTTCCTACAAATGGGGTAACCCCTTAAAGCCCTGAATTCTTAAGTATGTATTAGAGTTATTTATATAAAATTGGTGCCTGTAGGGCTGGTTCTATAAGAATGTTTGGATTTCTCAGCGTCTTCCTGAGTGGTCTTGCTGTCTCAGGTCTTGCCTCCTCTAATCCCAGGGTGCACCACTGCACTGCCTCAGCAAGACCCTGCCCTGTTGTTTAACAACCCTATTGGGGTATAATGAATAAACAATAGACTCAATATGTTTAAAGCATTCAATTGGATAAATTTTGAAATATGTGCACACCCATGAAGCCACCACCACAAAGTGATCAACATGTCCACCATCCCCAAAACTTTCCCTTCGGTCCCTTTATAATCACTCCTTACACTCCTTCCTCTCACTCATCTCCAGGAACCACTTATCTGCTTTCTGCCACTATCAGTTTGCATTTTCTAGAGTTTTATGTAAATCAAATCATACAATGTGTGCTGTTTTTGTTTGGCTTCTTCCACCAGCATATTTATTTTGAGCTTTATCCATGTGGTAGCATGTATCAATACATTATTCCTTTTTTTGTCGCTAAGTAGTATTCTACTATATGGACATGCCACAGTGTGTTTATCCGTTCACCTGATGAGGAACACCTGGGTTGTTTTCAGTGTTTTTTTTTTGTTGTTGTTGTTTTCTTTCTTTCTTTTTCTTTCTCTCTCTCTCCCCTTCCTTCTTTCTTCCTTTCCTTCCTTCCTTCCTTCCTTCCTTCCTTCCTTCCTTCCTTCCTTCCTTCCTTCCTCTCTCTCTGTCTCTAATACAAAGAAGACTGCTGTAAATATTTGTATGCAAGTCTTTGTATGGATGTAGGCATTTATTTCACCTGAGTAAATATCTAGAAGTGGAATGGCTGGATAATATGGTGAGTGTATGTTTAACTATTTAAGAAAGTGCCAAACTATTTCCTGAGTAATTATACCACTCCATATTCCCATCAGCAGTGTGTCAGAGTTGCAGTTCTTTGATGTCCAGACCAACACTTAATGTGGTCAGCCTTTTTAACTTCAGACATTCTGACAGATGTACAACAGTATCTCATTGTGGTTTTGATGTTCATTTCCCTAATGAACAATGATGTCGTGTATTTTTTAATGTGTTTATTTGCTCTCTGTATATCTTCTTTGTTCAAATCTTTTGCTCACTTAAAATTGTTTGTTTCCTTATTACTGAGTTTTGGGAGTTATTAATAATTGTGGATACCAGTTCTTTATCAGTTATGTAATTCATAAACATTTTCTCCTACTCTGTGGCTTATCTTTTCATTTTCTTAACAATGCCTGTTAAAGACCAGTTCTTAATTTTGATGTGGTCCAATTAATTTTTTTATGGGTGTGTATTATTCTTTTGGTGTTGAATGTAAGAAGTCTTTGCCTAGCCTGAGGCCACAAAGATTTTCTCTTATGTTTTCTTCTAGAAATTTCATAATTTTAGTTTTATATTTAGATTTCAGCTCCATTTTGACTTATTTTTTTGTCCATAGTACAAAGGTGGGACAGACTTAATTTTTTTCCATAAGGATAGCTGACAGTTCCATTTCCTGCATTGAAAACACTGGACTTTCTTCCCTGAATTATCTTTACACCTGTGTAAAAAATCAATTAACTATATTGGTGTGAGTCTATTCTGGACTCTCTATTTTTTTTCTATTGATCATATTCTATCACCAGTATCATATTATCTTAATTACTCCATTGTGTTCCACTGATCTATTTATCTATCTTGATGTCATTATTACAATATCTTAATTACTGAGACTTTAAAATAAATATCAAAGTAAGGTAATGTGAATCTTTGTTCTTATTTTTCAAAGTTATTTTGGTTTTCCTAGGTCCTATACATTTCCCCATGAATTTTACAATCAGCTTGTCACTTTCTACAAAAAAAAAATTCTGCAAAATGGATTTTGATTGAAAATGCGTTTTTTTCTCTTGGTTAAGGAGCAATTTGACATATTAGCTATATTGAGTCATCAGATCCATGATGACTCAATCAGTCAATCACTCCATTTATTTTGGCCTCTCATTTCTCTCAGCAACATTTTGTAGTTTTAAGTGTATAGATCTTATACGTGTTTTGCCAGATTTATCCTTAAATATTTTACATTTTCATGCTATTGTAAAAGGAATTTTAAAAAACTTCAATAGTTAATTGTTCATTGGTAGTATATAGAAATAACCGATTCTTGTCTGCTGATCTTGTATCCTTATTATCCTCTCCATATTTCTGGAGCTCTTTCTCCATATAGTTCTCTCCTCTCCTGCTAACTCTAGCCACCTTGGCTTCCCCAGACTCCCTCTATGTCTCCTCAACTCAGGGAGACCATTGGGATCTGCATGGCTTACCCTTCTCCTCCCACTGTTTGGAAATTCTGCTGTGGGGCTAGGTGATTGTAGGGTTCACCTGGTCATCTCAAGGATCACTCTCCTTTACTGCCTGATGTTTGGTGTCTTTCGAACTCTTGTTTCATATATAATGTCTTTGTTTTCAGTTACTTCAGGCAGGTGGGTAAATTCAGTCCTTGTTACTCCATTTTGGCCGCCCTATTTTAAAAGCTTTGTCTTCTGGTGCCACTCTTTCAGGCCTTCTTCTCTGTTTAATTTAGCAATTAATCGAAGAAGGCAGCCAGAGTTTGAGATTAAGAGCATAAACATTGAGGTTACACAGGCTGACGTTTGATATTACTTCATTCTCATGGTTTGGCCTTGAGCAAGTTACTTACCCTCCCAGAATCTCAGGTTCCTCATATATATTTGGGGGAAATAATAATGGTGGTTAATTTTATGTCAGCGTGGCTATGGTGCTAAGTTGTTTGGTCAAAACTAGTCTAGATGTTGCTGTGAAGATATTTTGTAAATAGGATTAGTATTTACAATCAGTTGACTTTAAAGAGAGATTACCCTTGATAATGTGGGTGGGCCTCATCCAATCAGTTGAAGCAAAAATGGAGGTTTCTGTGGGAAGGAGGAATTCTGCCTCAAGACTCTAACATAGAAATCCTGCCTGAGTTTTTGCCCTGCCCTGTAGATTTTGGACTCAGGACTGCAACTGCAACTCTTGTCTGAGATCCCAGCCTATCAGCCTGCCCCATAAATTCTGGACTTGCCAGTCTCCACAATCACGTGAGCCAGTTCCTTCAATAAATCTCTCCAAACGGGGCATTGTTATGATCAGTTCTTTTGTGCACTTTCAGTCTCTTTCCCATATTCCCCCTACCATGCATTTATTTTAAAATAAATGTTGCAGACAAGTTAGATGTGTGGGATTTCATTTTCTCATTTACAGGAGGTTATCTTCCATAAGCTGGAATGTACCAGGCAATCTATTAAAATGAAATAAATCTCTTAAAGTGTATCAATTAAATATTAAACAAATGCACATATGCAGGTGCAACAGCAGAGGCTGATGGGGTGAGTGACAGATCCTATTTTCCTGCAAACTTCAGGTTTTCACACTTCTTTTCTTTACAGAGCTGCCCTGAAGTTCCTCCCCCTCCACTCCACGTTCCCCCACCACCGAAGCGGCCACTGGAGCTAGTGAAGAACCCGAGGGTCAAGGCCAGGAAAGCAGAGCTGGGGGAACCCACAGCAGCGGCAGAGTGAGGTTGGACTCACAGTGAAGGAGAGATCAAACCCCACAGTTTTATCCAGAACAATCCAGGGCAATCGATATGTTTCAGCCTGACTTACACTCTGCCAGGCAAGACGTAAGAGGTTCGACTTTCCACCCCGGCACCTAGAGAATTAAGAGAGTAGGAGAGGAATCTTGTAAACTATGAGAACATCCTTTTGCTAAAAATATTTGAGTTTTTCTTCTCCTTCCAGTATTATTTACACCACCAGCATAACATTAAAAGCTGGTATTTCTGGCAATGTGTTTCACTATTAAGCGTCTAAACAGAGATTACGAAGTGGGATGACTTTAGGCAGAAAATCTTCACCCTATTAACTTGTTTGCTTGAGTAGATGTATGTATGAATTCAGTTATAGAAATAGTAACTTAAATAATGGATGAGCTCTTACCACGTTCTGTAGACAAAAGGATTTAAGCAACAGGAGAGAAGGCAATAGTATTCGTTCTAGTAAACATGTATAATTTGCAGCACAGGGAAATAAATGGAGAATAATGATAGGAAAATGTCAGATATTTAATTTCTCCAGTGTTATTTTTTGCTTTGCAGTGGACTTCGGAAATGGAACTGTGTAAGCCAAAGCGGTTGGAGTTTTAAGTTCTATGGTATCCTGACGTGTGACTTCTTTAGTCACATAAAATTTAAAATTTCTTGCTTTAGAAAAAGACAAGACAATGAAAATAAGAAAAGAGCCGCTCTTATAATCCAAGGATGAATTTTAAAATAATGCTTGATTTATTCATTTAACCTTCATGATTTGATTCATGCTATGAAGCTGGCACAAACAAACACTAAATGAGCCGTTTTAGAATAAATTTAAGATCGAAAGCTTTGGTAGAGAAGCAAAAATACTGTATATCATTTGGTAAATCCCATTTCTCTGAAACTTCTTTCTTTATGCTTTTATTGGCTTTTTCTTGCCAGTTTTTAGTCTCCATAGTTGAGTCATTATGACCGTTAAAAAAAAAACCAACACTCATGCAAAACCATATAAGAGAAGACTAGATTAATTTTGAAATTATAGACACTCCAGGAAACAGTAAAGTTAACACACCTGGTATAAAACATACTTGGAACACTTTCATATTTAATGAAAAATATATTCCACTGAGTATTAACACTAAACAACATTACCTGGAAATCCATTAATAGTTTTGCAGCTTATTGGAAGATGGAGACTTTACTATTCCCACTATAGTAGAGCATTATATGAAAACGCCTTTAAATCTCAAAAACTAACCCTGAACTCATGCCAAATTACCACCCAGCCCCAGTCAGTGGAATACACCATGAAATGAAAATAGGAAAATTTCAAAAATCTGTACAGGGACATTACAAAGTACTTAGACATTAAATCATTGAGTATAAGATCTATGACCAGAAGATTTTTTTAAAGAGGACAAAAGATTTATTTGAAGGGCCAGTGGATCATGGGGCACATAGTGGTTTGTAATATGTTCAGTAAATTGTGATGTTCTCACTTCAGGGAGTCTGAACTCTCTAATTTCCTCTAAACTGACTTTTGGTTGTTCGACAAACCCAGATAACTGCACTGCACTGAGATATAGACTGGTTTCCCCCCCTCCTCCCTGTGAAACTTCTCTGGAATTTCCTGATTCTTTTTTATGCAAAAGATTTCTTTTTTTTCCATCCTTCTTCTAAGGCTGAATGGTTTGTATCATTTTTTGAACATGTATTTTTCTTTAAAAATATCAGATTAAAAAATTTTCAGCCTTACATTGTCTCGTAAAGATTATGCTCTGATTAAAACCAGACCCAGATTGTAGAGCTGCTTTCATTTTTTTTCTGAAACACAAACAAGAGAAATTTCAATGAAAACATTCCATTTCCCACCAGAGACGCTGGCAATGGTAATCCAGGTATTACTCTATCTGCAAATATGCATCCAACATGCAGGGCCTGCATGGAAGTATTTTAAAAGCTTAACCTAAGATTTTCATATTAAGGATGGAATGTAGTATCTTTTGATTCCTTAAATCCCTAATTTTGAGGAAAGGCACCTTTTCAAATGATCTGGGTAATGAGCTAGGGCCGCTAACAGGTATCCAGTTAAATAATGAGCTCACCTGTTTCCCTGTCTCAGTCATTCTTAAAAGTGGGGAGGTTGGGGTGCCTGGATGGCTCAGTTGGTCGAGTGTTCCAACTCTTGGTTTTGGCTCAGGTCATGATCTGAGGGTCATGAGATCGAGTCCCACATTGGGCTCCGCATTCAGCAGGGAGTCGGCTTGAAGAGTCTCTCCCTCTGCCCCTTACCCCACTTGCACTCTCTCTCTCTTTCTCTAAAATAAATAAATAAATAAATAAATAAATAAATATTTTTAAAAAGTGGGGAGCTAGTACCCAAAGATGCATGAGAAAGGATGTTCACTGCAGCATTATTTATAATAGCCACCAATTGCACACAGCCTGACTGTCCATCAAGAGGGGACTGATAGGTAAGCTGAGGTATGGGAGGCATGCTAATGGAGGGGTTAGAACAGAAGCCCTGAAGACCAGATGCCCGGTTATGGATTCCAGTGCCACTGCTTACTACTTCATGTGATCTTGGCCAAACTACTTAAACCTTAGTTTTCTCATCTGAAAACCAGGGATAATAACAGTAGCTAATTCTTAGGGTTGAACTGAAGTGTGAAATAATGGTTGCTCATATCCTGAGCACCTACAACAGTGACTGGCACATAATAAATATGTGGCTCACTAAATATGTGTCAAATAAATACAGGGGTTGCAAGAGCGCCTAGGAAATAGTTGGCACTCAGATGGTGGTTATCGTTATGGTATATCCATAAAATGAGATATTAGGCAGTAATTTTAAAACTTTATGTATCAATATGTAAAAATAAATTTTAAGATTTTAAAACAAGATATACATTTTAAAAAGTATAAGGTACTACAATTTTTATAAGACAATGGCTAAAATGTACAGACATGTACATATGTATTTTTATGTATACACATTCATGCACATAAGACTGTCTCTGGAAGCATCCACAGACACTGGTATGCTTATTTTCCTTTGCACACTGTTTGGCACTGTGTGGCTTTTGGCCACTTCCATATGTGGCAGGTTGGTTTTCTGGCAGCAGATTCTGAACCGAGGCTAGTTCACAGGATGTTTATTATGCAGTGCTCTTATAGGGGAGGGGGAGGAAGCAGAATTGGGCAGAGGTAGACGTTGATCTGTGATTGGTTCCCAACAAAGGCCTTAGTCAACCCTCTGGGGAACTCTGAAGCTGGGATGGCCCTTCAGAGTGTCCTAAGATGGCCTTCATACCCTTTACTGATCAGTCACTGGATGCTGGCTGACCCTGGAAGAAGGTGGACCTCCAGTGAAGTAGTATTCTTTAACTGAGGCAAACCCCAAAGAGAGTTGACAGTCAGAGTCATCCCGGACGGTGAAGAAAAAGTCCCTCCTTCTTGAAGAAGGATCAGGTAGCCCATGACGGTATCCATCCCATTATTTGTTCTTTCAATAAATGAATGACATAGCTAACAAGGGTTTAATTTCCAGTCTCAATTATTAAAACACTGGGCTAGCCCCACCTTGGGGGGCGGGGGGCAAGGCAGCCTTTGTGGTGTGCCTTAATGGCTATCTGCCCCCACCACCCAAGTTTTTCCTACCCCACCCTGCCAAAAATACGTGAAGTTTTAACACTTTGCAGAGGGATGGTTTAAGCAGTGGTTCCCGGAGAAATTTATTTGTGCATACCAACTGCCTTCACAGGTTACTCAATAATTATTACCTAGCAACAATTCAAGAGTATAGCAGTTGGCCAGGAGAGAACTAGACATTGAAATTGTCCAGTTTCCCTAGTTTAGACCTTATAAATATGAGTAAGAGTTTAGGGAAAATCCTCTGGACAACCAAAGGAACATGTATATAATACAGAGCAGTGTTCTACAAAATGAGATATGTATATTCCTGAGGGTACAAAAGACATCCACTAGCCCTCTCTTTATAGCAAAGACATTTGCTATGGAAAAGAAATTTGACAGTGTTTATGTATACATCTTTTTGTCTTTAAAAAAGGAAAAACAAGGAAGACTACTCAATATTTAATAAACATAGGGAGATTGGCCCCTTAATCAATTTGTAAGCCTGACTGCCTCATCTCAAGTACAGTAGAAGAGAAAACCTTAATTTCACAACCCAACTGACAGTGACAGACACCCTTGCTTCTAGCATCTTGTAACACTTTGTAGTTAACTCATTCTTGGTGAACTGGAATGGTAAATAATATTACTTAGTTTTAACTAAACAAATCTTCACAAAATTATTATGTGGCACTGACTATTGACATTTTGGTAACATGGTATCCTGGATTGGATCCTGGAACAGAAAAGGGACAATAATGGAAGGGCTGGAGAAATTCAAATAAAGTCTGTAGTTAATAATACTTTACTAATGCCAATTCTTTAGTTTTGATAAATATGCTATAGTTATAAGAGGCGGAAGCTGCATGAAGCCTGTATGGGAATTCTTTGTTCAATTTTAGCAATCCTTCTGTAAACCTAAAACACTCTCAAATTAAAAAAGTGTTTTAAAAAATCTTTCTGAAATACAGGTTTTTACATCCATTATTGTTAACAGTGAATGTTGACATAAGTGTATAGTGTTTCCCTACAATATTAGAAGATGATAGAACAAAATTATCATGACTAGCAAGCTCTTTGAAATGAAGAATCCATATATATATATATATATATATATATATATATATATATGCAAGCCTCTGGTTTTGTCTGAAGTGTAAAGTTGTGTGATTCTCAACCCAGGATTTTAAAACAATTTACTAAATTTTTACACATATTCAAAAGCTGCTTTTGAGATTTCTTATCTGACAGCAAATATACCATCGGAAAAACTGCAGGAGAGAAATAATTTACGTAAGGCAATGGTGAAACATTCAAATGCTCTTTTAGTTAGAAAACCCTTTAGAGGACAGAGTATTAGTAAACATTACAAACTGTGGATGGTCACTGAATGAATTGTCACTGATGAATCAAAGTTGAGATACTTTTAACATGACTCCATCACTGGGCTGCCTGATTCCATTTCAATAATGGAATGCATGCAGAAATGCTTCTACATGGTCTGCCAAAGGAAAGATGTACCAGAAAAAGACTCAGGCTCAACAATGAACGGCTTCTTTAATTAAGAAGAAATGGGGCTGGTGTGGTATCCCTCTAAGTATACTCCTCATGGGATGGCAAGTGGGACAGAATTTAAAAAGAGAAGACACCAAGGAAAAATGCACAGACCTGTCCCTCCTATGACATTCATTGACTGATTTAGTCACGAGGATGTCACTGCAGCAAAAGAGCTGAACCAGAAATCCACAAAATGGTACAGGATGTCAGCAATGTGATTACTTGAAATGGAATCTTAATGAGATATAAGGAATGACCATGAAAATCTTTTGTGCCCATAGAAGGCCCTAAGTTATCTCATGGCAAAGCACTTAAGAACATTATTGAACTTGAAATAGTCATTATTCTTTTACAAATACAAATGTTCTAAATATGCTGGCTTTTTTTGTATGGTTATAAGGGGCTGACATAAAATCCAGCAGATATTTTCAAAAAATTAAATATGCTTAATCTGTCCATTTGAGATAAAGGTGAGGAGAAAAATGACGTTAAAATGAGTGAGTAATAAAAATAATAACTTTTGAAAGAAATTCATGCTGTGGAAAGAGCACTTGACAATGAATGTTTAGAGATACGTCTAATTTATGTGGCTTTTATTGAAGGAAACAAATATAAAAACTATCTGCACAACTAAAAATCCTAGAAACAGATTCCAGCATGCCCCCAATTTTGCCAAATGAAGAATTTTATCATGTTTTGAATATGTTTGTTAGAAAATATTAAAAATGACACACCTTTCAGTTAATTTGCAACAACCATTTGACATTGAGAAAATTGGAAATTTACTAGCCCATAAGAAACCTTGGGATAAGTAGTAGATGGAATTTAAAAAATCAGTATCATAATTTGTAAATGTAGTAAAATAAAAGTCACCTCTTCCACTTGAATCTACATACCTTGATGAAGCATATTTTCATTTATTATATCAAAGTAATAAAATACAGTGAGCTCAAAACCAACATCACAAATTAGTTTTGACAAACTGTTAAATCAAGATTTCACTAATCAGATTTCTTAAATCTCATTTCAACTTTTTTCCTTTTAAAACATTTATGTTCAGTATTTTTAAATGTTTGAAATATGTTAACATTAAAGCACAATATAGTATATAAATAAATACAGGTATTAATATTAAATATTTTTAAACTATGTACATATATTGGAAGCACATGCTCAAAAAGTTTTTACTGATAGGGATGCGTGATATATAGTCTTGTGTAGAGGATAGCTAATCAGAAACAGCAAAGACAATAGGCGACTTCAGCCCTTTATAAAATCTGTCCGAGAAAACAGTGTTCCCCACAATACAGATAACATACCAGTCATAAAGTGTGCATTGATCTTATTGGGCCAGGCAAACAAAATTGGAAAGCTAATTACATAAACGTCTTTACAATTGTTCAGCAAATGTTCATCCATTTGCCTTTGGTTAAAAGTGACATTGGTGGGACACAGTTCCAGAGAAGAAGTTTCAGCAGAGAATCTGGAGTGCCCACAAGCACTGCGAAGTAGTAAGAAGTAATTCCTCATTTGGAAGATGAGGAAGAGCAAGCTCTAGAGAGTTACAGTGACCTGGCCAACGGAACATAGGTGGTTCCCTAACCGGAACTAGGACCGTCCCAGATTCATCTTTTCCCTATCCGGTGCCTCTTTGGGTCTGCCCTGCTCCTGAAGGGAAAATCTGCTGCCCACCCAGTTTGACGTGAGCAGATGGGAGAAAAGCAACTGATCCAGAGTTGCAGCTCAAATCACTCTTCACTTGCAAAATATCCTTTGAGTTTTCTGGTTAAGACTAATGGCACATTGCTTTATAGAGCTAAAGACAAAAGGTTATTGTCGGGCTTGTTAGTGTCGCCGTGTTGCTAGGAGAGCGTCTGCAACGGAATTTACCACGCAACACTAGCTTTATTTCCGCAGTACAACCCGGCCATGTGCAAAGGACGCTGCCTGTGTGCAAGGGGAGTGAGGCGAAGCATCACAAGGCCAAGACCAAAACACCCAGTGAAAGGGCAGACTTCCTCTGGGACTTGGTTGGAGAACTTCAGGACCAGCACACCAGTCCCCAAATCACCATAGGGCTCTTACAATCCTTAAAAAAAAAAGCATACATTACAATTTCCCAGGTTATCCTGTTTTTGCCTCTGTGCTCCTCAAACCCGCTCATTTCTCCTTCACAACAGTTCTTCCAAACAGCAGGAAAATGGCCCTGAAATATACATGAACACGTTTCTTTGGAAATAGGTCGCGAGCTGGTGCTGGGTTTGATTTGCTGGCCTCGGGAAAGTCTCCACGCATGCGCGAGAGCGGGGCAGTAGCCCGAGCATCTTGCTGATCAGGTGGGTGAATGCAGACGAACAGGGTAGCGGAGGTTGCGGATGAACGGAGCAGATGCTCGGCCTGGAAGGTGGGTGACAACGTGCTAACGGTGTGCTGAAATCAAGAGCTCAGACCGTCTCTTCTAAGCACCAGAATTCCAAACGCCACACGCTTTCTTATTTACATCTCAGAAAATATGCCTCCAAGTGTAATGTGTGCATATACACACACATATTTTCAGAGTGCTAGAAAACAGAAAGAATAAAGGGAAATTTGACTCACCAGCTAACATCTTTCAAATGTTTGAAAACTGCCACTGAAAAAGCAGGCGAGCTCATGCCTAGAAAATATCACATATTTTAGTGTAAAACTACTCCTTCACTTTTTCGAGGGAGAGGGAAACCTGTATTATAAAATTCCCCCCGAAGCTGACCGTGGTTGTTATTTCTGGAACCTTCCTGCTGGGCGAAAATGGGAGGCCCTTTCCCCTGGGGCCACGGGCTAAAGGGCACGGCCCTGTGCTCCCACACCTGCTCGTGAATTCCGAGCCCAGGCCAGATGAGGGGAAGGGCATGACGTTTGTCAAGGCAAACCCTATCCCTGGGTGAAAACAGAAAGCGAAAAGCGGCCAGGAAGGATTCCGCAATTAGGGCAGTTAGAATGATGGGAAATCTTCTGCCTCAAATGCTGGGGGGCGGCGGGGGGGGGGGGCGTGGGAAGGCAGATGGCCCTCAGGACTCAGGCCTGCCCAGCTCGGTGGTGGAGCACAGCCCGCAGCCCTGCGCCCACCCACCTCCCACCCGCTGCGGACTGTATGGAGCTCCAGCTAACAAGCTGAAGGAGTGGGGGATGTCCCCCCAGAACTTGGGTCCTCCCTCTTCGGAACCTACCCGTGGGGAGGATCTGCTGATACTCACAGTTTTCACATCACGGCTGTCACAGGCGACGGTGTATTTGGTCACCAGGATCACAGAGGGATGCTGGAGGGGGCTGTTCCTGGACAGCTTGACTCCAGGTGCTGCCCAGCTGCCCAAAGGCCGAGGGGAGCAATTTATGAATACACCTGTTCACCCCGCTGGAACCAAGGTTGGGAAGCTCTGGGTCATGCTGCAGCCCTATCTATTTGAGGAATGAAAGCTTTTGTCCCCCATTCAAGGAGTTGGAAGGATGTGAGCACTTTGGGGGGGCCCTGAAGTCATGGTGCCAGGTTGTGTCATGCTGTGTAGGCTGCCATTTAGGGGCAGTACAAGGACTAAAGAAGAAGAATGTAGTCCTGTGGGGGCTTGGAAATCCCGGGCAGGTGCCTCAAGTTGAAGAGGACACCCCAAGTGCCTGCCCTATGCCAGAGAGAAGGAAAGGGATACCCAGAGGCCTCAGCTGCTTCACCAAGCACTTTCTTCCTCTCCGTGAGGGGAGGGGGCCACAGGAAGAACCAATGTGCTGCCTAGATCCCAGAACTTGGGCTCAGGAAGAGATGGGTTGGAAGCTCCTAGAGCAACCCCTGGGCCCCTGGTGCGGAGCGCACCGTGTCTCTGCTGTGGTCTCCCAAGGGGTCTCCCGCGGGGGCTGTCCTTTGCTGGCCTCCAGGGAATTATGCCCCGGGGAGGAACAGCTCTCAAGGCGTGTGAAGGGGTTTGTATTTGATAATGAGGAAGCGAAGGCATATTGGTGGGCCGATCTACAGAGGAAGGACACACCAAACATGCTCAAAGGAAGGTCTCTCGTTTCCTCAAAATTGCCCGGCAAAGAGGAAGCAATTTCACTCACTCGCTGTAAGTAATTGTCCCCAAAACGACAACCTATGAAATTAGGAGATTTTATTTCTGTAGCTCAGAGATTCAGGGAGCGTGGTTTTCATTTATGATTGTTTCAGTAATTTCCAAGGGAGACGTCTGCCAGACTGAAAGACAAAATTCTATCTGTTTCCAGGGTTTTATCAGTGTGAAGCATGCTTTATTAGAGAATTTTTTTTCACCTGTGGTCTTGACTGAGTCTCCGAATAATGGTGCCGCTCATCATGACCAGTGTGTCCTAGCTGGAGACAGACAACCCAAACCCAACAACTGCGGAGTTTTCTGACCCGGGTCCTCGGGAACACTTTCTTTCCAGTTCAGTTCAGATGATCATGCCCATCAGGTGACTTTGATTACCTCCTATTTTGTCCTCATCTTTTCTAATAAAAACTCAATTATTTCAAGATTTCATGACCCATAAGTCCAGGCCAAGGTTGGGTTGCCACCGAACAGGGGTGGCTGGGAAAGATCCAGGCCCAGAAACTAGGAGAGCAGATCCTAGTGCTCCTATGAGCCCAAGAGGCTGGCAGCAGGCAGAGGGCAGGGCCCTGGCCTGGGGGTTGGGGAGAGCAGAGCTCAGGAGAGTTGGCCTTGGGCAGGTCCTCCAGGCCTGGGACAGCCAGAGCCCGAGGCCAGGAAGTCAGGGAGTGGAGATGCAGCTGAGTAGGAAACACAGAGCCCCGAGCCAGGAAGTAGCCAGGAGGCTGGGGGAGCCCTGGGGCGCCCGGTGATGAACAGAGCAGGACGCTGAGCCTGTTATTCTCGCACCTTTCCCGGCAAGCCTGTGGCGGTTCGGAGGGTGCCACACTGGCCCCTTTTGCTCTAAATGCACGGCACTTCTGTGGCCGTGCCCGTAAGCATCCCCGTTCTCCCTTGACTGCAGGGTCGCCTGTGTCACGATGTGAAACTCCAAGTGGCCGGGATCAAAGACAGAGGAGAAGGGCTCACCTGGCGTGTGTCAGGAAGGCGTATTCAGGCGGCCACAGGGAGGCGAGCAGTGGTAGGGGAGGGTGAACTTTGGGGGGATTGGGAAACGAACCACTGTACGAGAGCAGGCAAGTAGGAATGAGGCTTTGGGAAGGTGGAAGGTGTGCTGGGGTAAAGGCGTGCTTGCAGCTGAAGGCAACGTGCTGGGTGTCAGCGGCCGCAGGAACTGGCCTGCAGGCCCCCAGGGCTCAGGTGGGGGCTCAAAGTAGCCGATAGCTCTTTTCACCTGGAACTCATTCAAGGCACAGAGATGAGGCTCAAATTGAGAAAACTGGGCAAAAAAAGAGATAGAAACAAAGCGGGACATGCTAGCGTTTGGATCTATCCATGAGCCTCCATCATGCCCCACGTTGTGTGCCAAGCCCCATGCCAAATCTGAGGTCCCCGACAGGTGTCAGCGTGGTCCCGCCCACAAGGAGCTCTGCGTGGTGGGGGGAGAGTGGACACAGACACGCACTGGCTAGGACAGGCAAGCCAGGCCCCACAGGGCATTAATGAGATGGTGAGTGTGGTGCATTTGGTGGGGCTGCTCATTGTCCACTTTTCTCAGCTCCTGGGAATCTGAAGTCACCTCCTCTTAAGGGGCACCTCACTCTCTACATGGCCCTCTTGCTTCCCTTCTCATAGGACCCTCTGGAAACACTGTGAGTCCTCTGTCCCTAACTCTGAGCCTACTGATCCCGAGGCAGCTACGTCCCCTGGCCTCGTCATCGGAGCCGCTGACCAGCCAGGCCCTCCCCTCTAGACTCGAGCTTCAGGGAACACAGGTTAGCCTCCTGATACGTCCTCAAAGCCCCCATACATTGGCGTGAGGTAGGGCAAGTCACCCACTCTTCTGGGTGAGACCCACAGCTTAGCTTTCTGTCACAAAATTCTCTACTGGAAACTTCAGTTCTTTTCTTGGCCTCTCTATCATCTTTTATAGTCTGGAGGTGGGTGGTTGGCTGAGAGTAGAAACCTGGTTTCCATAAGCACTTTTTGCAAATAGTGCAGCTCTCTTTGGAATGTTTCATCTATTGCTTTGGGGCCTCCGTTGAGAGGGTGACGGAAATAGTTCTAATTTAGCATCCTGGGCAATGAACATAGTCCATCCCTCTCTCCCCGTCTGGGCCCAGCACATACAGAAAATGATAGTCTTTGGGTGGTACTCGAGGGGACCTGGATGTGCTGTTCAGAGCTGGAGGTGACCAGCCAGGAGCTCCAGCTGCCCTGGGCCCCATCCAGAGGCCTCCGGGCCTAAGTGTGCACCCACAACCTGCTTCCAGCTCAGGACGACACGGGTCGGGGGAGCCGCGCCCCAGACTGTGCCCCAGGCCCGGAGTGCGGCAGAAGACTGCACGGTTCATGTGGGCTGTAGGATCAAGCCACCAAGCGGTGGAGATGTCTGAGCTGGGTTTTGAAGAATGAAGATGAGTTCTCTAGGCCGCCAAGTAGGGCAAGGGCATTCTGGGTGACTCAGCAGTTTGGTGCAGTGGGAGAAGTCAAGGGTGTGACAGGCAGAAGGGGCTGAGGCTCTATCCTGAGCAGCTCTTTTTCTCACAGACGTTCCCTACAGCCATTTCAATTTTATGTGGACTTCATTTTGACTCTTTTCTTCTCCCCCTCCTCCTTGTCTCCCCCTCCTGCCCCCCTACCCCCTCTTCTTCTCCCCCTCCTCCTCCTCCCTCTTTTCCTCCTCCCCCACCCAGCCCCCTCCTCCTTACTTCACTTCTAAGTAATTACCAGGTGCTGCTGGTTTCCACATCAACCCCCCTTTCCCCACACTCCACCAGTCATACCCTTGGTCTTCTTTCTCCTACCATAGGAGAGGAACCCTGTCTAATCTCCCTTCCCCACTTGCCCCTCTCCCACTCCATTTTCTGCACAGCAACCACAGTGATGTTAAAATATCAAGACCAGCTTTACCCCCCCTTTACACCTCACTCAGTAAAACTCTTCTGCCTTGCCACAGCCCACCCTAGAGGCACAGACTCTAGAGTGAGAACCTGCTGCCTGTGGGACCTCACCCCTTCCTCTCCCCTCCCCCTTCCCCACTCTGCTCCAGCTACACCGGCCTCGTGACTCTTCCTCAAACAGGCCAACCACACTCCAACCCCAGGGCCTTTGCCTTTGCTCTTCCCTCTTCTTGGAAAGCTTAGTCCTCAAATATTCACAGGGTTTTCTCCTTACTTCTTTAAGTATCAAATACGAGGGCGCCTGGGTGGCTCAGTCAGTTAAGCACTTGCTCTTGATTTCAGCTCAGGTCATGATCTCAGGGTCCCGGAATTGAGCTCTGAGTCAAGCTCCAGGCTCAGCAGGGAGTCTGCTCGAGAATTCTCTCTAGCTCGCCCCTCCCCACCCCCTTGCACGCTCTCTCCCTCTCTCTCCAGAATAAATAAATAAATCTTTTTTAAAAATTCTGCAATAGGGCGCCTGGGTGGCTCAGTTGGTTGGGCGACTGCCTTCGGCTCAGGTCATGATCCTGGAGTCCTGGGATCGAGTCCCGTATCGGGCTCCCTGCTCAGCAGGGAGTCTGCTTCTCCCTCTGACCCTCCCCCCTCTCATGCTCTCTCTATCTCATTTTTTCTCTCAAATAAATAAATAAAATCTTTAAAAAAAATAAAAATTCTGCAATAAAATCTGTCCTCCTGTATTGTTGATCAGGGCCCAGGTATGTTAATACATCAGGAGGGAGATTCCGAGATGTGAATTTGCTAGGTCAGCAATACACACATATGATTTCTCTGTTACAATCTGGTGCTATGGCTATGGTCTCAGTAGTAGATGAGCTTGGTGCCCCACCCAGCCACCCTCCTCCGACTGTGGCCTTGCAGACTCTCCCAACTCTGCCTGGGGCTTCCTGCATCTACCAGAGCTCGCTGGGCCTGTGGAGGAGCCCTGCAATGAATGTCCCAGAGCAGACTTCAATCAGTGACCCTCAGGAGCTCACAGATACACCCCTCAGCTCCTTTGCTGTTGCTGGGACACTGGATCACAGAGTGTCCCGTCGCCCACAGTGGTGACTTGACTGACAACACACTCTTGATCGATGTCCTTCCCTTTCCTGTCTCATTTCCTCGATCCCCTACTCGTGTTTCTTAGGTTCACCTCCCAAATGAGCCCTCACACCCAAATCCTTGTCTCAGGGACTGCCTCTAGAAAGCTAAAATGAAGACACTCTTATTTCTTTCAGGAAAAAAAAAAAAGTTTATTCTTTAAAGGTAATGTATGAATATGGTACTTTTTTTAAACATAAAAGATAGAAAATGGAAAGTAAAGATCTTTCATCTTCTTACCTCCAGTCTCTCCACCCAAAGGTAATGCCTGCTGACAGTTTCCTTTATTTCTTTCCAGAAAAAGATATGATTATGCAAATATATATATATATATATATATATATATACACACACACACATACATACATACATATCTTTTTAAGTCTCCCTAAATGGAGTAATTCTAAATACTGTGCTTGGCACCTTTTTTCTACTTAATGATTTATCCTGGAGAGCATTTAAATTTGCACGTACAGTTTTTTATAGTTCAATGGCCTTATGGTGTGTGGCCACACCGTAGGTTTCTTACCAGAACTCCTGTTAGAGAACATTCATTGTTTCTAGTATTTGCAGTTACATCCATGCTGTGACAAACATTTTGTACATATATCTTCGCTCATTTTTAAAAATTGAATAAATTAGTAACAAAAGATAATAGATGTTTAAGTGCATTTTACTTATTTTTCTTAGATATTGCTATTTTTCTCTCTTCCAGTAGGTTGCATGGATTTACACTCCTACCAACAGTGTACAAATGCTGTTTTCCCAAGCCTTCCCTAACACTGGGGTTATCAAACCTTTCAATATTTACTAATCTGTTAAGTGAAAAAGGTATTTCATTTCATCATGATCTCTTTCATATATTTACTAGCATTGATGGTTCTTCTATGTATCACCTGTTCATAGCCTTGACCCATTTTTCAATCGGAGTTTTTATCATTTTTAGTTGGAGTGTTTATATAGAGTCTGGCTACTAACCTGTTAGATATATGGTTCTTATATTTTCTTTCATTCTATGATTTTCCTTGAACTATTTTATAATGAAATATTTTCTTGCACGAAGGTCTTAAATTATTAAATCAAGTCAGTTTATTTTTTTTCATGGTTTCTGGATTCTATGTCATGCTTAAGAACCTATTTTGTCTCAAGTTTATAAAAATATTCATCCACATACCTCCTAGTTTTTTAGTGGTTTTATTTTTACACCTAGATCATTAATCAATCTGGAGGGGTTTTTTGTTTGTTTGTTTGTTTGTTTTTTTGAAATCATGACCCTGAGATCAAGAATTGCACACTCTACCAACTGAGCCAGCCAGGCACCCCTTGAGGTCATTTTTGTAAATCATATTTTTTGTTGAAAAAAATCTATAGAAAAATGGGAGTGAAGCAAAGAAGACAGCCGAGTACCCAATGCTCAGGCGGTGATATTGTGGAGTTACCTTTGACCAGAGCTCACTGAGGGCCCTTCCGGGGGGCGGGTGGTCCTCGGTCCTTTCCCGGAGTTTTTGCTAGCGGTGTGCTGGCCCACGAGAGCCAACTTATTACATAAAACCATGGTTATAAGCTAAATCCTATAACATTATAAACAAATGATATTCAAAATTCATCACTTCCTAGTTATTTTACTATGTTTTACTATTACCTATGATCCTGAGATTATTTAGTTCTACTGGATCTATATGGTGGAAATAGCACATAATGGTGATGTCATGTTGGTAGCTTCAATAGGCCATTGGTGGGAGTATTTACACTGTAGAAATTGGCAAATGCTACAAGTCAGATCCTTTTTCTTTTTCTTTAGGAATCCATAGCTAAGCAACTACCAGCACACAACTGACTTTGCCCATCTCCAGATCTGTTTATTCAGAGAAGAGGCTGACATGTTGGAGAAGAAATTCAGGCATCACTTACGGAGTCAGACTTGAAGACATCTCAATCCATCTCTTCCAGTGCTGGCATTCTATGATTCTGGAATACTCATAATCACTCTCTATGGCTATACTGCCAAGGGGAATTTTGCTCAGAAAAATCTGCTTGTAGAGGGATTTCTTCAGTTTCCACATTCCTAACCTGGATCTCATTTTGGTGTAATATAGTCCTTTGATGGGTCTTGCACAGGATTTTCCCTGTAATGTCTCAGATTTAGATTCCAATGTGGCAACTCAGGGCAATAGATAACAGTACTTATCATCATTCACCTGTTTTTCATTTGCTATTAAGTGTTCTTTAAACATCGACTCTTTTTCTAAATGATATCAAAGTAGCCACAATTTACTGACATTTTTGCTTACTCCCTTCCACATGGCAGCTCATATTTTGTAGAAAGCAAAGGAAAGTTGGAGGACAGAGGGTCAGAAGATGAGTTTGGGATCTCACACCAACACTTGAAGTAATGGAAGCATTATTTATCCAAGTTTAAAGAAGGGACTTCATTTTGTCCTACAAATCAGTTTTTCAGAAGCTAAGAACATTTAAAACATATATAAAAATCACAAGAAAAATATAATATTCAAGTAGCTCTTACATAATCTTATAAGAACTTTCTCATTCAGAATATGAGAAAGTTACTTTTTTCTGCTTCAATACCTTTTAAAAATAGAGAGCTCTTAAAGATGTTTAGCACACATTTAGAAATCCCTCCTGAATCAATTATAATAATAATTTTACGCATTGTTCATCCTGAAACAAATCCACTGATCATATTTATAATGGTTGGGGCGGGAGCTCTATTCACTAGGAGTTTTAATTGTCTTTCACAAATATTTCTTCGAACTCATTTTGCCTGCATTTCACAGATGGTCAGACTAGTCTATTTGTTGTCCCCAAGGTAATTGCCAATTTCTCTCCTCTCCCTCTTCTTACTTGAAATTCTCTTTCCTCTTTTTCATGCAATCTTCTCAATTCTTCAAGATTCTACACAGTCTTTCCACAAGTATTCTGAGCTCAGTGCTGTATCACTCTTCTGGACCCATAACCCCTCATTTGGCATCTAATTACACCTTCCCTTGTGACTTACATTGTTAGTCCATTTCTACTGTGTATAGTATTACCTCAGCATTTAGACAAGGCATTCTTATCCTAGGATGCATGGATCCCTTGGGACTTTAGGGAAACTGGGGATGTCATGAAATTACAAGTAAATTGTGTGTGTGCCTATCTGCCTTGTTAGGGCCAAAAGTCCTTATCTTTTATCAGATTTTTAAAGGGATTTTGACCCAAGAGTTTAGTCTCCTGGAGGAGAGAAGCTATGAGATACTTTATTGTATTTCCCACAATATTTTCAATAACTCAGCTAAGTAATTGAATGGGTACAAGATAGATCTAATGTTTCCACTTATTTGTTATCAATTAATTCCTTTCTTTCCAAATTATGACATGGGACTTGCCTGTTTCCATCTCACAGTTACCATATATGAAGGTAATAGATGTTTAAAAGTTTTGAAAAGTTTAAAACAAGAACTTATGATAACTTACCTTGAGACATGCAATAAGGGAATTCCACATTTTTTGGAATTCTTGGTCATTTGATTTCCTTTTATAAATCTTCCTTTAGAGAAGCAGAGCTTGGAAAATGTCTTCTCCTTTGACTCCAACTTCCACTGCATCTATTTCTTGTTCTCTATCCCACTTGAGTCACTCCCACAGTCATAGCTAAACCTTGTCTTTACCAATAACAGCACTCCTTCTATGTAGGTTGAATAATGACCCCCCTCAAAGATGTCTAGAGTTCTAATCCCTAGGATCTGTGAATATGTTGCATTACATGGCAAAGGGGAATGGAGGTTGTAGATGGAATTAAGGTTACTAATCAGCTGACCTTAAATACAGAGAGTATCCTGGATTATCCAGGTGCACCCAGTGTAACAACAGGGGTCCTTAAATGTGAAAGAGAGAAGCAGAAGAGGAAATCAGAATGATGCTACGTGAGAAGAACTCGACCAACTACTATTGGCTTTGAAGATGAAGGAAGGGGACAATGAGCCAAGAAATGTGGTGACTTCTGTGGGCTAGAAAGAGCCAGGAAATGGATCCTTCCCCAGAGCCTCCAGAAAGGGACACAGTCCTGCCAACATTGTAATTCAGGCCCAGTGAGACCCATTTCAGAACACTGACCTCTAAGAATTATAAAATAATACATTTGCATTGTTTTAAGCCAATAAATTGTGATAATCTGTTACAGCAGCAGTAGAAAACTAATACACTTTCCTTCCATTAGCAAATGAGTTCATTTGCCTCTGAGCAACTCACTCTCCTATCTTTACAGTTTACTCCCACTAGTACCCCAACTGCAACAAATTTTTTGATCCCACTAATACTTATAATCCATTAATCCTATAACCATCATACCATCTCTCAACCCATTCATGTTCTCTCTTCCTTCCTTATACAGCTCAGATCTTATGACCTAGAATTATAATTACTCACTTGCAACTCTCAACTATGTACTCTGAACTTCCATGATCTCTCTCTCTGTCCTGCTCCCCTGAGAAAAATCCTAATTCTAGTTGAATCCAACCTTCACCTATTTCATACTTGAACCAGCTAGTTAAAAATGGTTGTGGAACAGACAACCAATCTGATGGTCTCACTTCAAATTCAAGGCATTAATTCAAGTAGGATCTTGGTGTGCCTGGAAATCCTTTCTAGATTCTGTTGTCCCTTTACCCTCTTGCTCTCCTAGGAGACTATTTCACAATTTCTCTTCTCACTGGAGATCTCTAAATTCTCTTTCTCTATCTCCACCCTCTGCTGATTTTGTGTGTATGTAATCTTACTTCCTATTCCATTGAGATAGTAGATGGTCAGAAGAGGGCTCCCTCGAATCCCTACAAGTTCATCTACCCACCCACCCACCTACACTGCCTTCTCTCCCATAACTGTGAACCATCTATGATGGTACCTATCTAACCTCTATTCCTCCAAATGGAACAGAAAATTCATCTCACTTATATCTCTTCAGCTTCTGTTTCCTTTTGTTTCTGTGTAATCACTTTTTCCACTCTCTACTGGATCACTCTCTTCAGCATACAAACATCTTGCTATTTGTCCCATCTTAAAAGCACACTCTAAAGAAGGGGTTTAAGAAAGTGGCATAGGTCAATCCTGAGCTGCTGTCTTCCACAGATACAGCTAATGCATAGAATAATTTCCCTGAAAAAGACCTGAAAACTGAATGAGTGGAGCCTCCACAGCAAAAGATAAAAGGGCAGCATCAAAGTGGAGAGGAGAGACAGAGACATGTTCTCACCAGGAAAAACCCCACCCTGGCACAGCAATCCACAATTGGGAGGGATCTCCAAAATACAGACTTTGCCCTGAGGAGTAAATTATCTGTACTTCACATCAGGCACCCTAACCATTAGATTCTGCAAAAGAGAGACAAACTCCTTAAATGCCTGGCTTTGAAAACCAATGGGAATTATGTCCAGGAAACCCATAGAACCATAGGGAACAGAGAACCTGCTCTTAAAATGGCTCACACAGAGACTGACTCTCCCAGGAACCGAGTGCAAAAACACCAGTTCAAAAAGTGCCTAGACTATGTATGAAGGGCACTCATTTACTAAACTTGAGGCATCTGCTGAAAGGCAGGAACTTCTTGGGACTATTTCTGAGGACCAGAGACACTGGTAGGTGCCATTTATGTGATTTTATTCTAACTTGCTAATGCCAGCTCTGATGGGTACCATTTAGGGACTTTCTCTCTAGCCTGTTAAGGCCAGAGGTATGCCCTGTGGAGGGCCTGTCTACCCTGATGCCACAGCTACATGTCGTAGCCGGGTTAGGAGAGGGCTCCACTCACCTGTGTCACAGCTGCAGCCTCACTGCAGTAGGCAGGGGCAATAGCAATTCTGAACCCCCATGGGACATCTTCTACAGAAGGTCACTTACTCAAGACTGGGAGAGGTAATTGATTTATCTAATACATAGTGACAAACACAGAGAGTCAGGCAAAATGAGGAGACAGAAGAATATATTTCAAATGAAAGAACAAGACAAAGCCTCAGAAAAAGACTTTAATGAAACAGGTAAGCATCTACCTGATAAAAAGTTCAAAGTAATGGTCATAGAGAGGCTCACTGAACTCAGGAGAAGAATGGATGAACATAGTGATAACTTCAACAAAAAGATAGGAAATATAAGAAAGTACCAACAGAAGTTACAGAACTGAAGAATACAACTGAACTGAAAAATACATTAGAGGTGTTGAACAACAAACTGGATGAAGCAGAAGAATGGATCAAATGAAAGACAGTGAAAGATAAAACAGTGGAACTCACTCACACAAAGCAGCAAAAAAAAAGCAAAAAATTTTAAAAAGTGAAATTAAGGGACCTTTGGGTCATCATCAAGTGAAATAACATTTGCATTTAGGGGTTCTAGGAGGAGAAGAGAGAGAGAAAGGGTCAGAAAACTTATTTGAAGAAGTAATGGTGAAAACTTCCATATTGGGGAAGGAAATAGACATCCAAGTCCAAAAAGTCCAGAGAGTTCCAAATAAAATGGACCCAAAGAGAGCTATATCAAGACACATTAAAATGGTAAAAGTTAAAGAGATAACCTTAAAAGCAGCAAGAGAAAAACACTTGTTACATACCAGGGAAACTCCATAAGGCTATCAGCAGATTTTTCAGTAGAAACTTGGCAAGCCAGAAGAAAGTGGCCTGATACAGTCAAAGTGCTGAAAGGAAAAAAAATTCAACACAGAATTTTCTACCCTGCAAGAATATTATTCAGAATTGAGAGGGAGATTAAAAGTTTTCCAGATAAATAAAAGCTAAAGGAGTCTATTATTGCTAACCCAGTTTTACAAGAAAGGGACTTCTTTAAACTGAAAAGAAATAGCAGTAATTAATAACAAGAAAACAAATGAAAGTAAAAATCTCACTGGAAAAGGTAAATATATAGATAGTAAAGATAATGGATCAATCACTTATAAAGCAAGTGTGAAAGTTAAAATATAAAAATAGAAGAATTAACTAAAACTACAATAATTAGTAAAGGGATACATAAAGTAAAAAGATATAAAATATGACATCAAAAATATAAAATGTAGGGGATGGGTAAAATTGTAAAGTTTTGGGATGTGTTCAAATTTAAGTTCCTATCAATTTAAAACTAAATGTTATACACATAGGATATTATATGTGCACATTATGGTAACTACAAAGCAAAAGCTTAGAGTAAGTACATAAAATGAAAAAGGAATCTAAACATAGGAGTAAAGAAAAATACTTAATACGAAAACCAGATAAGGAAACTGCAAGAAAAATTATAAACTAATATCTTTAATGAACATAGATGTACAAATCCTCAACAAAACATAGCAAACGAAATTCAACAGTACATTCAAAGGATCATACACCATGATCAAGTGGGATTTATTCCAAGGATGCAAGGATGGTTCAACATCCACAAATCAATGTGATATACCACATTAACAAAATGAAGGATCAAATTCATATAATCTCTCAATAGACACAGAGATCCCCATTTATTATGAAAATTCTCAAAAAAGTGGGTATAGAGGAAATGCACCTCCACATAATAAAGACCGTTTATGAAAACCCACAGCTAACATCATACTCAATGGGGAAAAAAAATGTTCTTCCTCTAAGATCAGAAACAAGACAAGGATGTCCATCCTTGCCACTTTTATTTAATATAGTGTTGGAAGTCCTAGCCACAGCAATAAGGCAAGAAAAAGAAATAAAAGGTATCCAAATCAGAAAGGAAGAAGTAAAATTGTCACTATTTAAAGATACATAGAAAACCCTAAAGGCTCCACCAAAAAACTCTTAGAATTAATAAACAAATTCAGTAAAGCTGCAAGAAGCAAAATCAATCTACAGAAATCCATGGCATTTCTATATAGGAATAATAAGCTATCAGAAAGAAAAATTAAGAGAGAAATCCCATTTAAAACTGCATCAAAAAGAATAAAATATGTAGGAACAAATTTAAATAAGGAGGTAAAATACCAACACACTGAAAACTGTAAGACACTGACAAAAGGAATTGAAGACACAAATAAATGGAAAGATATTCTGTGTTCATGGACTGGGAGAATTAATATTGTTAAAATGTCTATCCTGCCAAAAGCAATCTATGATTCAATCAAAGCCTATCAAAATTCCAATGGCATTTTTCACAGAACTAGACCAAAAATTGTAAAATCTGTATAAAACCACAAAAGACCTCAAAAAGCCAAAGCAATCTCAAAAAAGAACAAAGCTGTAGGTATCACACTTCCTGATTTCAAACTATACTACAAAGCTATGATAATCAAAAAGTATGGTATTGGCATAAAAACAGACACACAAATCACCAGAACAGAATTGAGAACCTTGATATGAACACACACATATATAGACAATTTGTGACAAAGGCACATGAAAAGATGTTCAACATCATTAATTATTAGGGAAATGGAAATCAAAACCGCAATGAAATATCACCTCACACTCGTTAATGACTATAATCAAAAAGATAAGAAATAAGTGTTGGAGAGGATGTGGAGAAAAGGAAATGTCTGCACACTATTGGTAGGAATATAAGTTGGTGCAGCCACTATGTATGGAGATTCCTCAAAAAATTAAGAATAGATCTACCATATGATCTAGCTATTCCCTTCTGAGTATTTACCTAAAGAATATGCAAACACTAATTTGAAATGATATATACATTCCTGTCTATGTTCATTGCAGCATTATTTACAATAGCCAAGATGTGGAAATAATCTAACTATTCATCAATGGATGAATGAATGGAGACAGTGTGGTATCTATATATGCAATGGAATACTACTCAGCCATAAAGAAAAATAAAGTCTTGCCACTTGCAACAACATGGATGGACCTTAAGGTTATTATACTAAGTGAAATAAGTCAGACAGAGAAAGACACCCTATGATTTCATACATATATGGAACTTAAAAAAATGATAAAACAAGACAGTACAAAAATAAATTCAGGGGCCCCTGGGTGGTTCAGTCAGTTAAACTTCCTACTCTTGATCTGAGCTCAGTTCTTGGTATTGGGGTCCTGAGTTCAAGTCCCAGGTTGGGCTCCACACTGGGTATGGAGCCTACTTAAAAATAAATTAATTAATAAATAAATTAAACAAACAAACTAACAAAGTCATAGATACAGAGAATAGACTGATGGTTTCCAGACAGGAAACGAGCTGGGGGCTAGGGAAAATGGGTGAAAGGAGTCAACCATGTTGTAATGGATGGTAAGAAGCCTTTTGGTGGTGATCACTTGGTAGTATGTGCAGATGTTATATTATAATATTGTGCACATAACACTTATGGAATGTTATATACAAATTTTACCTCACTAAACATTTTTTTTTAATAAAATAAAAGAAAAGCACACTCTTTTGGCTCTGCAATGTCCTTCTGTTACTGCCCCATTCCTCTGCCCCTTGAAAGAGTGTCTACACTCCTCTTCTCCCATCTTCTCTTGAACTCACTCCAGTCAGGCTTTTATCCTCACCTGCCTCCTGAAACTGCTCTTCATCACATCACCAGGGCTTTCCCACAGCTAAATCCAAGGGTCAGTTTTTGGTCCTCATCTTACTTGACCTAACGGCAGCATCTGATTTCATCTCTTGCCTGAATTATTGAAAAACATTCCAAAATGGCCTCCCAGCTTCTGCTTTCACTGCTGTTGGATCTCTTTTCTACTCAGCAGTCAAGTGTTTCTGTTTTGTTTTGTTTTTAGTAGATTGGGTCATGTCACTCCTCAGCTAATGCTTCTCAGCTCCAGTGCTTCCCAGCTCACTCAAGACAAAAGCCAGAATTCTTACAGTGGCCCACAGGGTGCTGTATGGTCTGCCCCCATTACCTCCATGCTCTCATCGGCTGACGCTGTCTTTCCTGCACTCCCCCGTGCCAGCTTCAGGGCCTCCTTGCGGTTCCTCAGACACACTAAAGCTTGTTCCTACCTCAGAGATTCTGTCCCTGTAGTGCCCCTGCCCAGAATAGTCTTCCCTCAGGTCAGAATGACTCACCCCTCCCTTCCTTCAGGCCTCTGCTCAAACGCTACCTTATCACAGTGGCTGTCCCTGACGCCATCCAATGGGAAAGAGTGGCACCCTCCTGTGTATGCCCCCATCTACTTTACCCTACTCTCTGTTGTTCCATGGCACTTATCACTGACAATATGTGTGTGTATACTTAAATTATATATAATAATATATACTATTATATACTATGTTAATGCAATATATAATTGTATTGTATGTTGTGTAGTATATATATATAGGCATGTATGTACATATTTTTTTCTTGTCCACTAAAATACAAATGCCATCAGGGCAGGGACTTTGTTTTGTTCCTTGCTATACTTCCAGCCCTTAGAAAAGCACATTATGTATAGTTGAATAAGTCTGTTGAATGAATGAAGGAAGGAATGGATACATTTAAGTAAAACTGAGGGCACATTTGAACTGGCTGCAGATGGGCTGTGGGGCTTTGTTGTTACTGTTTGGCAGTGGACTGGGCTGGGCAAGAGGAGCTTTGCCTATCTTCATGGGCCCCAGCCTTAGCTCTTATCAAATATTGATAAGTTTGAACCTAAGAGTTAATCTACCTAAATAATGTCTTTCCAACCTCAAGAGGCATCTTCCCCAGGGAAGTCCTGAAATCCTATGATGTCATCACTAGCTAGAAGTGTTTGTTGTCTTTTAACAATCTCCCCTTAAATGCACCCTTCTCAGGGGACGAGAGTGAAGAGTGGACGTTAATTATTGATGTCGGTGAGTGTTTTCTTTGATTCCTGTGAAAATCATTTTTTTTCAGGGGAAGCTTACCAAGGTAAAGAAGCACGGCATTTTCCACTGTGGGAGGGAACAACTCAATTCTAAAACACCACTTCAAAACTACATTTACCCAATAATTGGTGTATAATAATTGGACTGACCCAACACATTCTATTTGTTAATTAACATTTGGAAATATACACCCTAGAAAAATTGAGTCAGGTAAAATTTTCCCTTTCATTTTTACCTTTTCTTTCTCTTTCTCTTTTCTTTAATCCTCAAGAACCCAAGAGTTTATGAGGCATTTATAGCTATTATAGCACACTTCAGTTTTAACTCTCCCTGATTTCCATCTTCTTACAGGAAAATGTTACTGATTCATAGTTATACAAGGCCATGAGCAGAAATAATTTTTCCCTTTATTTTGAAAGGAAAGAAAGTGTCTACAGAAATTTGAGTTTTTAAAATAATTGGACTTAGTGAACATTTTGGCGTAGAAAACTATGGAATTTTGAGTACACCAAACCCTGCACTACTTTTATTAATCACTCCAAATGAAAGAGTAGATACATCATACGCAATAGTAGGGGATGGATATTGAGGTTTGCTAGGGCTTCCGACAATGAATTTATGATGCATTTGGGGATCTTAAATGATGCACAAGTTATGCTCGAAGTTTCTGTGACTCTAAAGTACACGAATGGTGCTACAGGATGGTCAACCAACAGTGGTGTGTGCTAAGAATTCCATTTATTAGGTATTAATAGCATCATGATTATAACTGTCTTACCCTCTTGCTTATTTCATCATCTATTTCTGGACCTGTAGATTTGGAGGTTCACCAGATTTGCAGTCCTGTCAGCACTGACTTGGGTAATGGGAGCAAAACAGATCAACCCCAGAAATTCAACTGAGCAACAGATGAGGGGGTGGAAAAGAATAAAAAAGTCTAAGTCCATTGGAAGCCCACATGAAAGTGCTGCACAGCAAAGATGATTTTGGGGATAGGTGTTAAGAATTGGAGAGTGGAGGAATAGCCTGATATAGGGATTCACAGAGAAGTTTATGGTAAAATGAGTGTAATAAAAAAGATATCATTCATTCATTTATTCATTCCTTCAACAAGCTTTAATTAGACCCCACCTTGTGCTTGGCATGCATGGGGCAGCACTGTGTGGTAAGATTATTTCCTGGGCTAGAAATTTGAGAAGGTGCTAAAGGGTGGTAGGGGAGGTGGTCAAAAAGACCTGGGTATGACCTTGGGTTCAAACCCAAGGTAATACACTTTTTAGCTGTATGACCTTGGATCAGTCACTTGACTGCTATGAGTCTCTATAATGGGAATAATAACTCTGAGGTCAAGGGATTTCTGTGAAGAGTAAGTGAGATGATAATCTGAAAGCATCTGACATGGTACATGGCCCATTAAAATCATTCAACAATGTAGGTTTCTCTCTCCTTCCCCCAGGAAAGCGAATGGCTCCTGGCCATCGCTGAGGAAGGGAGGAAAGTATCCTAGGAAGACAGGTTTGGCTCTGAGGAAATGGGGTTCCTGGAATCTATGTAAGCATCTGCCTGTGGTGTTTGTGTATTTCCTATGAAATACATAAGTCACTGTTCATGTTCAGGTCCTCTGACTTTACTGGTCTGTATTGAGACAGGGATCCTTCCTTTTGCTAGAGCTCACAGCTGAAGAGAAAAAGGTTCGAATTGTTACCAAGAAAAATACCAGCTGGAAACACAACCTTTTAAAATCAAACCACATACATGAGATGTTAGACAAAGACATGCTTTGGTCTGTTCTGAAAAGCCCCACACACGCAGAATCGGGCTGTGTTTTCTGTGGGCCTAGGGTGAGTCCCTGTCTCCGCAGGAAGTCATTACCAGGGCTGGAGGCTTCCTAGCATCCTATCGCCCAGCACAAGATGTGCTGGTAACAGTAACCCCACGCGCATCCCCCTGCCAGCAGCGCAGGCTGCCAGGAGCTCTATTAGCAAAGCCTATGTCTACACTGCCCTCTTGCCCAGTTCCAAAAGCAGAATGCTTCTTAGTGGCTTCTGAGGCTGATCAAGCAAATGCTCTGTCATGTTCCTGCCAGAGCAAAACCTCTGCCTAAAAAGAGGGGGAAAAAATCCAAACAGTACCTTGTTTCTGAATAGGGTGTCCGTTGAACCAGATCTACCTTCATCCATTGACCCTCAGGGTGACAGGTGGCCTGTTACCCGCCGTCTCTACAGCATAGCACTCAGTGTAGTGGTTGGATCGTGAACTCTGGGCCCCGGTTTTCCTGTGCACTTGGACAAGTTACTTATTCTGTGTGCCTCAGGCTGTCCATCTGTAAAATGGGGGAGAAGCAGTTTATATTTCATTGGACTGTTGTGAGGACGAAATGAGTTGACATGGGAGGGTGAGGAGAACGTCCTAGGCGTTGGCTCTGCTGTGTGGCAGGCCTTCCTGAACACTGGCCCGGCAGCTTGGAGGTTGCAGCCTGAGGAGAGAGGTGGCTGATGCCCAGTGTGACAGAGAAGTCCAAGGCCAAGGGGCACAGTCAGGAGCACCCTGGCGGGCTTGCATTCCCAGATTGACCACTACCAGTGTTGGGATCTAGAGGGTGGTATTTAACCAAACCTCAGCGTTTTCATCTGTAAATGGAGTTGGTTGTATGACTTAAATCATGGGGTTGTTTAAAGGACTGCTTTGAAAACAATGCTTATAGATCACTTAGCTTTGGGACTGGGTGTGTTCTCCACTAATGTGGCCCCTATCTTTGCCTTCATCCCCTCCCTGCATGAGAAGCGACCTTGGGAGAGCGAACCTAGAGAGGCATGAATGAGGGGGATCATCCATCCCTATTAACATGCAATCGCAGGTTTGTACTTTAAGATGGTTGCTTCCACGGGAGGCTGAGGGGAAGATGCTGAAGTCCAAAGGGAAGAGCCCCTGGGTCCTGGGATAGGAGGCAAAAGCCCAACCATGAATCACAGCTCTTTCACCCGCCAGCTGTGTGCCCCTAACCAACTCACGGCCTCTCTGTGCTGCCCTTCCCATAAAACCACCGCCATGTCCTGTGAGGGCCAGTGGGACGAAGCTTGTGTGCATATGAACGTGAAGGCAGGAGCTGAGGTGGGCCGGGCCTGAGGTGGGGCCATAACAAGGCCCGGGAGGCCAGCGGAGGGAGGGGGGAGACCAGCCCAGGCTGTGTGGCACTGGGGTGGCACCAATGCAGCTGCCTGGGGGGACAGATCCTCCCCAGGCCCTGAACCTCGGCCCAGGAAGGGGTGCAGAGGGCCTGTACTGATGCACACCTCCACCCTGCACCATTCTCCTCTGGGAACCTTGTTTTGGGTCCCAGGGAGGCTGGGGACGGAGTAGGGGGGCTCCTTTCTGGGCAGCTGTGGACACAGAACCCCGCAGGCAGGAGGGAAATCGCTGGGCAGGGTCCCCAGAGAGGCCCCAAAGAGAAAGACAGCACTGTCGCTCACTCCTTTCTCCTCCCTGCCTCCTAGATTAAGGCCGCAGTTCTCAGGATTGACTGCGTCCCTGAATTCCCCAACAGCACCACAAAGCCTCCCTTTACACCACTTTCTCGAAAGGTTGGAGGGGGAAACGAAAACCTATGGTAATTGCCCCAAGACAATTAAAATGTGCCGGCCGCCCCCAGCAGCTGTCGGAATGCCTCAGCTTCCCACATCCCAGGCCTGGCCGGCTGCCCCCGAAGCCGCATTCCTGGCGGGTCCAGGAGTCAAGAAAAATCCTCCAGAACAAGACGTGCCTTGCTGTTCTCCAGTTACCAGCAGGTGGAAGGTGGGGCCGCTTCTTAGGGAAATGGTTGTGACCGTCCTCCAGAGTTCAAGGGTGTTTTCCACTGGCCGGCAGAGCTGCGGGCCGGCAGCTCCCTGCTTCTCCTAGACACGGGCTTCCCTTGCTCAGAAAGTCCTTGCTGCTTGGCCTTGACAGGTCTTTGCCCACAGCACGCGCCCCGCACGGCAGTGGAGGGCGGGGGGCCCAGACCTCTCCTCTCCTTCCTACTGAATTGCCTTCCAAAGGAAGCCGGAGGCATTTCCCTTCCACCACAAAGGCCCCGTGGGCTTCTCGAAAATGCATGGTCAGCAGGAGGCATGTGGGTTTTGCTTTACAATTTTTTACCTGGAAATTGGGGCATTGAACTCGCATACTAAATTTAAAAGTATATAATTTCATGACACGTTTTAATTAATTTTTAATGTAAATAATGACACATTTACGAGGCTATTTGCCCTTGTGAACGAATTGGGTGTGACATGTTTTGTTTCTTGGCCCCACACTCAGTCACCACGGGGGAGAAGGCTTTTGGAGCATCCATGACACTGATGGTGATTTACAGTCATTAGCAGGAAGGATGGTTCGTCACTGAACTACAAGGGCAGCGATTAGCAAATTCCCAGCAGCCTGCTTTACTAGATGTGTCAGCTCTTTATGAAGAATTAGGGGCTGGGTCTCCTAGGATTCTACATCGGGCCAGGCGTGGAGGTGCTGCGAGCAGAATTCTTACTCCCCTCTATTGAAAAACAAGCCATTCTGGGGCGCCTGGGTGGCTCAGTCGGTTGGGCGTCTGCCTTCGGCTTAGGTCATGATCCCAGGATCCTGGAATCAAATCCCGCGTCCGGCTCCCTGCTCCGCGGGGAGTCTGCTTCTCTCTCTGCCTGCCGCTCCCCCTGCTTGTGCGCGCTCTCTCTCTCTCTCTCACTTTCGCTCTCTCTGTGTCAAATAAATAAATAAAATCTTTAAATAAAAGAAAAGCCATTTTGACGATTTCTACAACTTAGCTTTCTATTTACTGTAAAAGCAGAAACCGCAAGCGTGCTGGCGCTTCTGGGCTTGCCTTCAGCCTCTGAGAGCTCACTGCCCCCAAGCGTGCCAGTCCTTCTCCCAGGCGCCTGCAGGGAGCGCTCTGTCCCGGGGCTGCCTCTTGGGCTCTGCTCTGGGCAGGCCAGGGGTGCCAGTGAGTTGATGCGCCCGCACCACGGCAGCACCCCGCAGATGAGCAACGCATGTGGAAGAGAATCCTCGGAGACTTGCGCCATTTCACTTCCTACAGGCCCCCCGGTGGGATCAGCCCGCTGCCTACAGTGGTATCCTGCTCCTTTATGCACTCGGATCAGCTTCCTTCCCTTCCCTGTCTCATTTCCTCCTGGGGTTACTCCCATGAACATAGCCCTAGCCTCAAAGGCTTGTCTCGGGTATGTGCCCAGGTGATGTACTCTAAGACAGGGAGCCAGCCGGGCAGGGCAGGATGGGCTGGGGGGCGGGGTTGGAGGGAGTATGAAGGACCCAAGAGCCCCAGATCCCTCCACAGGCTGGCCTGACCCTCGCTCTGCCCCTGGTTCCTGGGTTCCCCAGGCCCTCCTCCTCCCAGCTGTGGAAGAAGCATCTCCTTGTGCGGGGGAGGGAGGATCACTCTCCTTGCCTTCCCCCCTCCCCACCTACCCAAATCAGTTCCCCACATCCTCTAGAGTGCCGGCCACTGGGAACACCCCTCCTGGAACCTGGCTTGCATTGCTGTGCTAATGCTTTTCTCAGTCCCCTTGCCTCCTCCAACTCAGTTGTCAGGTGCTGGGAGCTGGGGACCACGGCACGTGGTTTCTCTTTAATTTAGTTTCTTTAGTTTTTTATTCTTGTTTTGTTGGTTGGTTGGTTTTTAGTTTTGTTTTTGTTTTTGTATCCCATGCCAGGCCCAGCACAGTTCTGGTGATTAGAGAAGGCACATCATCAGTATATGTTTTCACTCAACATTTTAGCACATGTCTGTTGAGGGTCCACTATGTTCCAGCTTCCAGGGATACATTTCTCCCAGCTTAAATACTAGTGCGGGAGACAGACAATTAGCAAAAGTAAATCATCAACCACATGGTATGTTTGAGAAAGTATTAGCAGATACAGAGGAAATAAAGCAGGGAAGAGACAGGATTGACCAGGTGGGTGAGCAGGGAAATTATGTTTTAAATGGTTTCTGGGGAAAGCTGCATTGAAGAGGTTACATCTCCGAGCAAAGCCTTGAAGGAGAAGAGGGAGCAGTCTGGACAGATATCTAGAAGAAGACTGTTGCAGACAACAAGTGCTACAACCCTGATGGGCCCATGGCTGATACACTGAAGGGACAGCAAAGAGGCTGATGTAGAGTAAGCAAGGGCAACTTTTTGGGGAGGTTAGAGACACAGGGGCCAGACCCCACAGGTTTGTGGCCATTGTAAGGACGTGGGCTTTGGTTCTGAGTGAGATAAGAGCATGAACAGGTTTTGCTCAAAGAAGTGATGTGATCTGACTCCCATTTAGCAGGCTTCTCTGGCTGCTGGGCTGACAGTGGACAGTAGGTGGGCAGGAGGAGGCAGGGACTCCCTTGAGGAGGCGAACTGTAACTTCTAGCTGGGAAATGATGGCAGTTTGGTAGGGTACGCTCTGAAGGTAGAGCCTACCAGATTTTCTGTTGCGATGGATGTAAGGTGAGTTAATGTTGATGCCTTGGTTGAGGTGGTGACTGTCAGGATTTTCCACTGTAAAGCTACTACTTTTCCCTTCATAACTGATAAGCAATTAGCACAGTAAGATATTCTGGGCTGTGGTCGTAACTTCCCTGCCTTATTCCCTGAATCAAATCTTTCTCCAAGGAGCCCTGGTTCCTTTTAATTGAGAATGGTATTTAGAGACCAAGACCTGGGCAGACAATGTATTTTCATATTATGGTTTTCTAGTCCCCCTTGCTACTGGTCAAATAAGAATTCTCATAACTGTAACTGCTCAACTTTACCTAAGTCCAAAGAGAACAGAAAGAAACATGCAATGTTAGAAGCTGTCAACCTTAAGATGTTCTTCGTGAGATACAAAGTGACGACGATCATAAAATCCTCAATTAAGTTTCTCTCCATACCTGAACACATTGTGTTATTCTTAGCAGGACACAGTGGATTTAACAACAGAGTAAGTGTAAACATTTTTCTGCAAAGGAGATCGAAATGTTCTTGCTTTTATTTTCTTCATGAAAATGTTACCTTAACAAACCTTTTCTATTTCAACTGGCTATGCAAACATGTATAATAATTGGGAGAGAGGGGCCCAAAGGAGGCTGCTTAGGGTGATGCCGTTCTTTATTATGGTGACCCTGCAGCCTCCCTTGAGCCCTTGGCTCTCTCTCTGTAGGTACCGAGGCACAGTAGAGTAGTCAAATAGCATTCTCCAATGCACGAGTTACTTTCACAGACAATCTCTCAGCAGGCCTCATGATGCTTGTTCAACTAGCAAGGCCATTGTTCTTATGCTCCCTCCTTCCAGATGGGAAAGTAACAGAAGAAGACTAAGTGACTTTTCTTGTTGCATAAATGGCACAGATGGACCTGCGCCCCCTTTCTGAGGAATATCTAGCTTGCTTTCCTCAGTGTTTTCAACCGCAACTACGTATTAGGATAAAAGGACTGGGGCCCCGACATTCTGGCTCCACATGCAGGGCAGCAGGCCAGCCTCGGCAGCTTTTACCATCTCCTGGCCATTCTGATGAGCAGCCTGGGTTGAGAACCGCTGCACCACACCATGCTGGCTTAGGGAACCAGCAAGTTCAGACCTCACACACAGGATCTGCTGAACAAAGGGGGTGACCCTGAATGGGCAAAGGCTGGGCGAGGTTCTGTGTTAGAGGGGTGCAAAAGGGACTCTGGGGATCATGCCTGAGTCCATGTGCTGGACACTTTATCAGAGGCTTCACTCTTTCTCAGACAATGTCCAGGTGTTTTTTTAGAGTGTTGGTGGTGGAAGGCTGAGGGGGTGGGGTGCAGGGGGACATCACACCCCAGCCCTGGCGCTCCTGGATAAAGGAGACATATCCACATGGAGGATACTGGAGCTTGACTAGAGCCGCACAGCGGGGTCTTGCTCTGTCCTTCCCTATTTTAGGCTTCATTCTGCTTGACAATGTAGGATTTTATTTCTCTATGCCACGTGTGAAGAACATTCTAAATATAAAGAAGGAAGTAAAACAGGAATTGTTGCTTCTATTTCTATCTGCTTTCTTCGTCTTCTGTTACTATTCCTCCAAACCGCAAGCAAAGGATCTTCTTGTTCTTATTGCTCTTATAGCTGTCACAGGCTCTTCTTGCTTTTAGCATCTTATGCAGGCTCAGTTCAGTGTGAACCTTGGCACTTCTGCTCTGATTTTTGTTATGTTTATTCTTGGTCAACCTTCCCCACTTCCATCATTTTTGCCTGCCCATTGAAAACACGAATTCATTGGGGTGCCTGGGTGGCTCAGTTGGTTAAGCATCCGACTCTTGATTTCAGCTCAGGTCATGATCTATGGCTCGTGAGAGTGAGCCCTGTGTTGGGTTCCATGCTCAGTGTAGAGTCTACTTGACATTCTCTCTTTCCCTCTCCCTCTGCCCCTCCCTCTCTCTCTAAAAAAAAAAGAAAGAAAGAAAGAAAAGAAAACATGAACTCATAGATGAGCTACTTCTGTAATCATGGTTTCTTTAGACGTCATCTTTCTTTTTGCCCTCTTAGGTTCATTTGTGGTTGTATTGTAAATATTTGGTTTCTACTTCCCCTTTTGGACCTTCTGGTCTTAGGAAGGGTGTCTTTGTCTTGAGTCTCTAGACTTCACTTTCCCAAATCTCGGTCCCAGTGGAGAATAGGACCTGTGAGTTGTGGTCCACAGGTCGAATCTGGCCCAGATTAGACACAAGATTGGATTTGACCGATGCCAAATTTTGAGATTTGAATTTGAGCTCCCTATTTGCCCCCATGTCTCCCAATCATCTTATACATCTGACAGCTTCCTGAATTTTACCTGCCTGGCACCTGCAGACATTTGAGTTTTCAAGGCTTGCTTCAGGCCATGACTGGGGTTCTTTCTTCTGTAGGATTCGTCTGATTCCCTGCTCCTGCTACTGGCCAATTTCAGCAGCTGAAGCTCCCACCCAAAGTGCCTGCAGCCCTGGTGGGGAGAAGTTCAGGCAACAGCACCACAGGGTGCAAGCCCCCAACCCCAGCCAGGCCTGACGCCCCGCTGTCCTGGAAACAAAGTGCATCCAGATCGCTCATGCATCAGCTCCCTCTCAGCCCCTTTCCAGGAAGGTACTTGCTCTCATGGCATCCCACGTCCAGCCAGTTTACCCTGACAGTACCCGTTCCCTTGCCCAACTTTGCCTCATGGTTGCATCTCTGTCCTAGGACCTGTCTAAGTGTTCCTGCTCATCTGGGACAGTGGCCCCATCCTTAACTCTCCAGTCCTCAGGATCTAGATGGAGCCTGGCTCTTGGATGGGCCCCCATAACATCATCTCATGAAATGCTCCCCGAGGCCCTGACTGCTCTGGTTCTTCCTCCTACAGCCTCTTCCTGGGACCCCTGGATAATCCCACCTTCCTCCAATTGTCAGCTCAGCCTCTCACCCCCATCCCTTTTCCTGGAATGGGTTGCAAACCACATCCTATTCTTGTCTATTGCAAAATCTAAAATGACTAACCGCTTTTCTCCAAACTTCCCAAAATGTCTCCCTCATCCAATAATGATTTCTTGATGGTCATCATGAAGTTCTGAGCAATCATTGACCTCACCACGTCGGTCCACTTCCACAGCTACACTCGTGTGCAAAAAAAGCTGCTCTTTTCCAAAAACAAGCTCCTCTAATGTTTTCAGATTGCATCAACGGATGGTTGCATGGTTTTGGGCACAATTTTGCTATGTCTGGAACTCTAATTCTTTGAAAATTGGCTCTAATGGTTATGCCAGACTTATTTTCCAGAACACTCACTTAACTATAAACCATTTCTATCAACCATTACTTGAGCATCGCTTGTTGGCAAATTCCTCTGTTATTATATTCAGCAAATAGTTTACAAATTAGAGTATCCCCAAAGAAAGCCTCTGGCATCTCTTCCTACATGAAAGGAAGAGCTAACATCTGGAGCAGGATCAGGCACAGACAGAGCTTCGTCAACCTTGGATGGTGAGACCAGTAGGCCAAGAGGGAACGTCCTAGAGCACTGGGCTCTGCACACCGTAGCTGCGGAGAGCCGCTCAGCCGTGAAAGCGCCTTCCCAGAGCCATGACTTCAAGTTCACATCTCAGAGAGGACTAGCACTCCGTGCCAAATGCAGTAAAACTGACAACGTCAAAACCTTACATCCCTTCAGATAACCCAGCCCTGCCGTCCAGGCTGCTGGTTGCTGTGGGAAATCTTATTCACGAGGGAGGACAGTGGGAGGAGGGGATCCTTCCCACCTTAAGATTCCAAACTGGACCAACTTGACCTTTCTTGCTTCCGTTCCTCCTTTGTATGATGAGGAGCATTGCAGCTGCCTCTAGTGGTTGGGAAGATAAAAAGGATGAATACTTATGCACAGAGGTGAAGGCTCGATCGACGTTTACTAGGAGGGACTGCCATAGTGAGTACAGTTCTCGCGCATGAGAGAGTCAGTCATTCTACCTGCCCCGGGACTGCTAGCCAATCAAGTCTGATGTGTGAAATTCACTGACACCCCAAGCTACTCAAGGAGCATTACCTTTTAGTCTCAAGGGCGGATGTTTAGATGGAAAAAGCTAGGAAGGCATTTCCCTTACACAATAATATTGTGATCACTTCCAAAGAAGAGAGAGAAACCTAAGATTCCTATTCGGCTGGCCCCAGAGTTTGTCATCATGTTACCTCATTTGAGAGCACGCATACCCACATGTAACAGAAGAGACATCCACGCCCAGAGCAAGCACACCTTTTCTTTTTCAATTAGTGGATTTTCTGGAGATGGGTATTGAAACAATAGAGTATTAGTTTGCATTTTTCTAAGAGTATTTGTTTTCTTTGAACACCACCCATTGAGCCTCGCAGAGCATAGGAGTTCATTGTGACACAGCTCATTTTTCTCTTGGGTGAGCTAGAGTGCAGAACCAACCAGTCCCTTGAAATGAGGACACCACCCAAAGAAAAAGCCTGTAACAGCACCTAAGGAGAAAGAGCCCTAGTTCTGCATTTCTTCATCAAAGCCGAAAGAGCCTCTGGTTCATCTGCTTGGCGTACATCAGGAAGACAGGGGCGAGAATCTCAGACTCCACTTGATAGAGACAAAAACGGAAATAGCTTTCTTTGAAAGGTCCCACAGATTGTTGAGTGGTGGGGACAAGAATGAGCCTACCAGCAAGTCAGCTCCACAAAAAGAAGATCTTGATGTGTGGTGTTCATAGTAACATCTCTGCTACCTGGAACCACAGTTACCACGAAATGAAAGAATGTCCACTATTTGCTGAAGTGAATTTTTCACTCGGCGGAGGTGGGGGGACTTGTTTTGTTTATTGAAGATTATTCTTAAAATAAATGAAAAGACAAACTATATCTAAGAGATTATATTTGCCACACATAACAAAGTTTTCTTATAAAGAGTGTATTAAAAATCTTCTACAAAGGACCACAAGAATAATAATGAAAATTCAAGCAAATCAATAGAAAACTGAGCAAAACATATGAACAGGCATTTCACAAAGAAATATATATGGCCAATCAGGACATGAAGTAATGCTCAGTTTTCAAGAATCAGAGAAATGGAAAACAAAAACAGGAATCTGAGAAATGCAAATCAAGACCACAAAGGAGATACTGTTTTTCAAGTGGAAACAAGAATTAAGATTATGTCTAATAATACCAAATATTGAAGAGTATGCAGATAAGGGGATATCTTATACACTGAAGACTAGAACAGAAATCAGTGCAACCATGTTGAAACCCACTTTGGCATTATTTTGGAAAATTGAGTATTTATACATTATATAATTCAACAATTCCACTCCTAGGTAAGAACTCCCCAAAACCCTGGCACATAAGTGTCTAGAAACATATACAAGAACGTACTTAGCAGCACTGCTCGAAGAGGCAAAAAATAATTAGAAACAACACTAATACCCATTGATAAGAGAATAAGTAAATAAAAGTGGTGTTTTCTAGCAATAGGATATTATACAACAGTGACAATAAATGATATACACATGATTAATGTTCATAACAATGTTGAGTAAAGAACAAGTCTCAGAAAGCTGCATATCCTTTTTTATGAAGTTCACAACAGATGAAACTAAACAATATATTGTTTAAGCATATGAAAGTATTTGATAAAACTATAAACTAAAAAAATCAAGGTAAGGATAAACACAAAATTCAGAATTGTAATGATTTCACGGGGGTGGGGAAGCAAGGGTTGGCAGTGAATTCACAGGAATAGAAAGAAAAAATATTTTAAAAGAATACTATTGACATTAATTATGTCTTGTTCATTTCCCTCTTAAAGAGCATTATTACAAAATATTTATTTTTTTTCACTTTTCCTAATTGATTTCCTTCCAGACTTATAATCATAAAATAACTGTAGAAATGGATTCCTTCTAAAAGAGAAAATTCTAATTCTGGAAAATAACTATCTAGGATGTATTGTTTTGTCTTGCTTGACTTATGAATGTTGTTATTGATCTCTAAATGGAATTTCCAAACCAGTGACTTTTATAAAAATATGATATAGTGTGGAAAGAAGTGGGAAGTAAAGAGCAGGAGGGAAGGAAAGGAAAGACAATTCACAGAACAAACTTGGACAATAACTTTTATGGTCTTCAGCCAGCCCTATAAATCAGCAAATCATTTTCCCACAGGCCAGACTGTCACAGTAGAATTTGGATTCATTCTGCTCATTTTGGAGATGGTTACAAGTGCTCGGACTGGTGCCATGTTATGCATTTGGAAGAATGATTGCATTAAAAAACCCATTCCAAGCTTCCCACTGTTCCAACAATGGAAAGAGTGAAGAATGTTTGGACTGATTTAAAATGTGAAGATGTAATTCCAATATCAGGGAGGCTTTCTACCACTCAGACATTTCCCCAGATAAGTCTCGGTCACATGCCTAATTAAGTTCTGATGTCAGGTAAGAAAGAATCATTTCTTCCAACAGTAATTTGTAATACAGTTCACAGAACGGGGCCATGATTACATTAGAGCACTGTTGAAACTTCAGGCTTGGCACTTGCCAGGAAATAACCAACCTCTGTAGAGTAGGTTTGGGGGCTTCTGCTCCCAGAGGTCTGGCTGATAAGTACTCTGAATGACTCTCCTGATTAAAACTAAGATGCTGGATTAAACGGTGAAAACTCCCCACTCCATTAATTTAAACACATTATTGAGCAGGTACTAATTTTTTTAAAAAATTTTAATTTCAGTTAGTTAACATACAGTGCCGTGCTAGTTTCAGGTGTACAATATAATGACAGTGATTCAACATTTCCATACAGCACCCAGTGCTCATCACAAGTGCCCTCCTTAATCCCCATCACCTGTTTCACCCATCTTCCCACCTACCTCCCCTTTGGTGACCATCAGTTTGTTCTCTAGAGTTAAGAGTCTGTTTTTTGGTTTGTCTCTTTTTTTCCCTTTGTTCATTTGTTTTGTTTCTTAAATTCCACATATAAGTGAAATCACATGGTATTTGTCTTTCTCTGACTGGCTTATTTTGCTTAGCATTATACTTTCTAGCTCCATCCATGTTGTTGCAAATGGCAAAATTTCACTCCTTTTATGGCTGAATAATATCCCATTTTATATAAATATATATATTTTTATATATGTGTGTATATATATTTTATATATATGTGTATATATTTATAGATATTTTATATATATTTTATATATTTATATATATATACACACACACATATATATATATACACACATACCTCATCTTCTTTATCCATTTATTTATCGATGGACACTTGGGCTGCTTCCATAGTTTGGCTATTGCCAATAATGCTGCAATAAACATAAGGGTGCATGTATCCCTTTATGTTAGTGTTTTGTATTCTTTGGGTAAATATCCAGTAGTGCAATTACTGGATTGTAGGGTAGCTCTATTTTTAACTTTTTGAGGAACCTCCATACTGTCTTCCAAAGTAGCTGCACCAGTTTGCACTAAAGTAAGGGATGTGCAGAGCCCCAAAGGAAGTGAAGCCAGGCATTCTGGGATGGAGGCTAATGCCCATCCCACTTGTGCCCTGAGGTACGTGTGGTCAAACCCTGGAGATGCTGAGGTTCTGCTTTGATGACTGCATAGGTTCAGAAGAGAAGATAAAGCTAAGGCTGCCCAAGGGGAAACCTAATAGGAGGGCCTTAGTGACCTGGAATCCTCTAGGCTGCAGTCCTAAGTGAGTGTGAATGAGAGGGAAACCCTGGTATTCAGAAGGGGACAGAAAGGAAACTTGTCTCCACTTTGAACTGGATGTGGGGAAAAATAAAACCCCCTCCTCCTCCTGAGAATTTGTAACCACCTGGACTTAAATGTAAAAATAATTCCAAAGTTATTAAGTCTAAATTTCTCCTCTTTAAAGATTAAGAATATTAAATATAGCAGAGCTTTGCCATTAAAAGTGGATTGTGCTGGCCTAAGTAGATAAAGGAAAAACATCAGAGTTTAAAAGGCAACTCTATAGCTGTTAGTTGCTCATCAAAACTCAAAATATAATAAGAGACACAGCACAGGGAATATAGTCAATGGTATTGTAAGAGCGTCATATGGTGACGAGCAGCTATGCTCGTGGTGAGCATGGCGTAACATAGAGACTTGGGGAATCACTATGCTGTCCACCTGAAGCTAACGTAACATTGTGTGTCAACTATACTTTAATTAAAAAAAAAAGCCAAAAAACTCAAAATAGGGCTTACTAGTACCTGAGTTCAAAGATTATCCTGAATGTTGTGTGCAAACAAGAAGTCCAAGTCTCCTATTTCCTTCTAAATCTGCCTATTAGTAGAGGAAAAGGTAGAGGGAGAGGAGAGGGTGGGAAGGAAGGGAGGAAGAGAGGGAGGGAAGGAGGAAGAGGGAGGGAGAGAGATCTACAGGTCATTGTTCCTCAAGTCTTCATGACCTTTAACCTCATTTTGTGTGTGGTTCCAAATGGTTTCTAGAACAGAGGGAGGCAGAGACTGCTGAAAAATACAGGGCAACTGGCCCTTCTCATTACGTGGCAGTAAGTTGAGAAACAAAAGGGAGAAGGGGTTAGGTAATCAGGTTTTGAGCAGCGTGAAGATGAAAACGGTAAGCAGGGATGGGGTCAGGGGAGGAGGATGGGGTCAGGGGAGGGGGAGGGGGTCAGGGTCAGGGGAGGGGGAGTCCAGTCTCTTCTGTTTCCTTGGTGCCTGGAAATCCTTCCCCACAGGGAGCCAGCCCTAGAGACACCCTGCTGGTTTGAGCCCTGGTTCTGCCTTCTATTAGCTAGGGGAGGCCCACCTTACCTCTCTGTGTCTGTTTCCCCATATGTAAATTTCTCATATGTAAATTTGGGATAAGATAGCCACCATACCATCTAGATTTCTGCGGATTGAGAGGGTAAATGCAGGTAAAACAGTTACACTGCCTGGCACATTGTAAGTAGCAATTTTAACTCTTTATACCCATGTTGGGAAATGAATGGGATTAGTGCTCTAATAAGAGACCCCAGAGAGCTCCCTGAGCCCTCTACCATCTCAGGACGGAGTGAGAAGCTGGCAGACTGTAATAGGGAAGAGGGCCTCACCAGCACCCAACCATGCGGGCACCCTGATCTTGGACTTCCGGCCTCCAGGATGGAGGAATACATTTCTGTTGTGTACAAGCCACCCAGTTCGTGCTATTTCGTATTAGCAGCTCAAACAGACTAAGACATCCTTTCAAACCAACTTCATCTCTCTTGCATGCACTTTTCATAGCTTTTGTGCTGGGCTAGTCCACGACCTGTTTGCAGGGGTAACGTTTCGCGCTGTCTTCCCACCCTCCTTCAGCCCTTCTCTGCCTGAGTACCACATCCCTAACTAGTGTGTATATGTAATGATTATCCCTTCACATTCCCTCCCCAGGTACTCATCAGTTCTCAGAATTATCAGGTAAGCAATATGTAATAAGGTGAGAAGTAAGGGAAGCAGATATGAGCCAAACATTTCCCAGTTGCAACACAATCCACATCATTAAGCGCTCATGATAAAGTGAAAGTCTCCAGGAACTGGTAAAAGTCTAGAAGAGAGAGATTCTACGACTTATACTGTATATACTAGTAATCTAAAGGTCAGAGTTTAAATAATCATCTAAATTTAGAAAAGACCCCCATGGGTTGCACGTGTAGGGCAAGTTCCTGCCAAGCATGCAATTTTAATGGCTGCTTGAGAAACTCTTGAAAACAATATTAACTGCACTCTACGGAGAATAACACCAGAAGTAAAAGTAGCCTGGAAGAAGTCAATGAGATATTCATGCTATTAAAGACCAACCCATCTCCTTGCTTTTATTTAGGAGGCTAAAACTGGAGATTTTTAACATTAATAAAAGAAGAATAGTAACCATAGAAACACAGCATTGATCAATTTCCATGGTAAAGAAAGCAACTCCTTCTGTGGAATGCTTCGAAGCGCTCTGGCAAGCACTTTTGCCTGAAGATCTCTCTCCTACAGGTCTGAACTATTTAAAGCAATGGGAATTCTCTCAAAATAATAGGCAACCCATTTGATAATAATGGCAATTTTTATTAAAAGAGAAAATACACTTACTATAAAGAAATACGGAAATACAATGGCAACAAGCCAAACCATCCATAGTAAGAAGGGAGAACAGCAAAGGACAAAATCAATGTTCAGATTGCAAAGGAAAGGAAAAACTGACATGTTTTAAAAGCCTACTCTTTGCCAAGCACTTGTTATACTTCATTTAATCCTCACGACTATCCTTAAGTATATATATGTACATATAAACACACACACACATACAGTATCTTCTCCTAATTGCTGGAGTAATTTGTGTTCGTGATAGAAAAGTCGGAAAATACTGAAGAAGTACCAGCAGGAAAAGAAACATCACCCGTCATACCATGCAAAGAGTTTCGTGTGTTTTGCTCTTTCTCTTTGTGTATTGTTGTACAAAATTAAGATTATAACAGATTCCTGTTATCATGCACATTTTCCTCCATCATTAAACAGTCTTAGGAGGTAAGCTCAATAAAGGTACGGAGTTTTGTTTGCTTGCAATCACTGTTTTGTCACCAGTGTCTGGCACATAGTAAACAATCGATGCTTGTCCCGTGTGTAAATGTGATGGTTGCATCATGTTAACCATCCCTCTCTCATTTTCAATATTTTGAATTTTTTTGTATTTTAACTATATAAATCTCAGGGCGCCTGGGCCGCACAGTCGGTTAGGTGTCCGACTCTTGGTTTCACTTAGGTTGTGATCTCGGGGTCGTGGGATCGAGCCCCAGGTCCAGCTCTGCACTGAGCACGGAGTCTTCTTGAGATTCTCTCCCTCCTTCTCTCTCTGCCTCTCCCCCGCCTCAAATAAATAAATAAATCTCTAAAAAAATAAATATATAAATCTCTTGTTAGAATTCCTGATTTTTTTCCTTAAGACCAATGGGCATTTAACTGCTGTGTCAAAAGTTACAAACCTTTCTGAGTTTATTATCCATGTTGACAAATTTATTTCTAGAATGTTTTGAGAAAACATTGAGAAGTACCTGAAAGTTCCTATTTCATTTAATCCTTATGGACACTAAAAACATTCTTCTAAATTTGACAGACAAAATAATTTCTTAATGTATATTTTTATTATTGATGAACATGAACATGTTATCAATATAGTAGACTGTTTTCTTTATTATTGAAAATACTTTTCCATTAGTTATTTTTCCTTAATACAAGATAGGTTGATATCTTTCAATACCAAGACTTTAAACTTTGATGTTGTTAAATATGCCAATTATTATCTTTAAGCTTTTGTTTTTGTTTTCCATTGCTTCCATACCTGAAAACTCCTCCAAGAAGAAATAAGAAAGCATTCACTTTTGTTTTCTTCTAGTTTTTCATGATTTCATTGTAACCTTTATTTCATTCGCACATCTGGGATTCATTTGGGACTATGGTATGAGACAAGTATATCTCAGCAGATAAAAATCGTTTTCCAGTATCATTTATTTAAAAATTCCTTCTATTCTGCTTTGAGTTGTGCTCTTCATTTTCTTCAGATGCTACTTTACATCAGCTAGACTTATTTTATTCTCTATGTATACTCACGCCCTGTCCGATTGTGTTCTTTTAAAATTAAAAACATTTTATTGTAATATAGGCACATATTTTTAAAACTCAGATCATAGAGAAATTTGTTAATAATAAAAATGAAATCTTTCTGTTCCTTTCTATTCCTGTGATAGCCCTATTTTTCAGAGACAAACACTTTTAACCATTTCTGTTTTCATTTTTTCTGGTATTAACTCTATGTTGCTAAAAAAGTATAGCCTTGGTCATTATCTTTGAATTTGTGCTAGAAATGATGAGGATTTAGTACATTTATACTATTTTAACTCCTTTCTCTCTTCTCTCAGATTTCATAGTTTTGTCGCTGTTTCCACCCCATCCCCACTTTTTTGGTTAGCCTTGTGAATTAAAACACTACATCTAAATTTCTCTTTCCTGTTTTATCAACTGTGTATTCTGCTTCCTTACCTTGCAATAGAAGATTAATGCTTCTACCTTTTCTTACAGTTTTTAATGTCTACCATTGACAGATCTTATTTTACATTGTCAATGCCAATGTTATGCGCTGTTTGATAGTTAAATATTTCAAGGGTTGCCTATACATTGATTCTAATATTGGAAATCAGCGGTGTTTATGTATCATGGTTATATAATCATTCTTCGCTCCAGGGCCAGATTCCATCTCCCCTTTGCCAAGATCACAGTGCCATTGCCTTAAGAGAGAATATGCATGCACCATATAGGGTCAAATGGATTTTTTCTTCACTCTATCAATTGCTCAAAAAAATAATATATGTTTGGTAGAATTCATGTGTGATACTATTGGACACAGAGGTTTTTTTGTGGGAAAGTTTTTAATTACAGATGTAATATCTTTAGTAATTGCAGGACTACCCTGGTTTTCTGCTGCTTCTGTGAATTTCAAGAAGTTGTGTTTTTACAGAAATTTTATCTCAATTTTCATTTTTTGGTATAAGTTTTTTCCACAACGTCCTGAAATGCTCATCTTAATTTCTGAAATATCTTCAGCAATGTCTCCTTTTTTCATTATAATAATGGCTAGTGTCTATTTTCCTAATCCATCTTGCTAGGTATTTATCAGTTTAATTAAGCTTTTTAGAAGTGAAATTGCTGGACCCCCAGGTATAAATCCATTCTACTTTTAATGATATGCCAAACAGTTTTTGAAGTGGTTTCTACCAGTTGATGCACCCACCAAACAGTACATGAGATGTCCAGTTGATCTACCTCTTGCCAAAACCTGGTATTGTCAGTCCTTTTTATTTTAGCCATGCAGGTAGATGTGTAGTGGTATCTTTTGGTTTGAATTTGCCTTTATCTGATAGCTAATAATTTTGAACACCTTTTCATATGTTTATTTGCATTTAGATATCTTCTTTCGGGAAGTACCTGTCTATATATTTTACCCATTTTTCTATTGGTTATCTCTCTAAGAGTTCTTTACATATTTTCAAGTGTTTTTACACATTTATATTTGTGTCCTTTTTAGGTTATATGTATTGCAAAAATCTTCTCCTAACCTTCAGCTTGCCTTTTCACTCTCTCAATGCTGATATTAGGTCAACAGTTTCTTAATTTTATGTAGTTCTATTTATCAATTGTGATATAATACTTATTATGTCCCATTTATTTATTATATCTAGTGCTTTTTAAAAGTCTTTCCCTACCCCCAAACACATAAATATATTTCCCTGTGATTTATTTCAGAAGTTTATTGGTTTTGCCTCTTACATTTAGATATAAAATCTACCTAGAATTGATTTTGAGTATGATTTCTTTTTTCAATATGGATATTCAATGGGTTTAGCTGGCACCATTAATTGGAAAGACCATCTTTTTCACATTGCACTTCAGTATCACCTTTGTCATAAATCAAATGGCTATATATTTGGGTCTGTTTCTGTACTTTCCATTATGTTTCATTTCTGTTTGTCTCTCCTTGTGCAAATGCCACACTGACTTTTTCACTATGTTCTCATACTCAGTTTGACATATCAGAGTATAAGTTCCTCAAATTAGTTTTTCCTCAAAATTATGTTGGCTATTTCTGGACTTTTGTAGTTCCATATAAGAATTTTAGGAATAAGCATGGCTGGGTGGCTCAGTTGGTTAAGCATCTGCCTTCAGCTCAGGTCATGATCTCAGAGTCCTGGGATGGAGTCCCATGTTGGGCTCGCTGCAGGGAGTCTGCTTCTCCCTCTCCCTCTGCCCCTCTCCACCAACTTGTACTCAGTCTCTCTCTCAAATAAATAAATAAAATCTTTAAAAAGAAGAATTTTAGAATAAGCTTGTTGATTTCCACACAAAAAAATATCTGCTGAAATTTTGATTGAAATCATATTTACTCTATAATTCAACTTGTGGAGACTTGGTGTCTTAACAATTTTAGTCCTCCAATCCATGACCATGGTATCATAGATTTAGGTATTCTCCATAGGTTTTGGTATTCTTAATTTACTTCCATGACGTTTTTAACATTTTTGCACATTTTTCATTAGATATTTGATAATTTTGATGTTATCCTAAATGGTATATTTAATTTTTTTCCATCTTTATTGTTTTGTTGCTAGTACATAGACATAAAAAACATTTTTGTATTGATATTTTATCTAGTGTTCTTATGAGGTTAACTTATAAATGGTAATAGTTTGTAGCTTATTTTGAATACTATATATATAATGACAGTTTTATTTCTTCCTTTTTAATCATTCTACTTTTTTCTTACCTTATTGCACTGGCTAGGACCTCTCTTACTATGTTAAATGAAAATGGTGATGTTAGGCATCTTTATCTCATTCCTGATCTAAAGAGGAAAACTTCTGATACACCAAACTTAAGTATAATGCTTGCTCTCAGGTTTTTTGTACACTTATTCATCCAATTAAGAAATGTCCTTCTATATCCACTTGCTAAATTCTTTCTTTTTAAATCATTGTTGGGGTTTGAATTTTATCAAATGCTTTTTCTGCATCTCTTGACATGATAATCAAATTTCTCTTTTATTTAGTTAACATGATGAGTAGCATTTTATTGATTTTTATAATGATAAATCACCTTGCATTCCTGGAATAAATCCAACCTTTTGTGTTTTTGTTTTTATAAATTGCTGAAATATATTTGTTATATCTATGTTCATGAGAAAAAACAGCCTACAACTCTCTTTCTGTGTTCTGTTCTTGCCATGCTTTGATATAAAGATTATGCTGGCCTTACAAAAATGAACTGGAAAGTACTCTCTTTTTCTATTCTTGGGAAGAGTTTTTCTAAGACTAGTGTTATATCTGCCTTGAGGTTTGTAAATGTTCACAAATGAAGTCATTTGTACCTGGAGATTTGTAAGTGGAAAAGTATTTAATTATAGATTTAAGTTTTTTTTTTAAATATTATTTATTTATTTGAGAGAGAGAGAGAGAGCTAGTGAGAGAGAGAGCACGAGCAGTGGGGGAGTAGGAGAAGCAGGCTCCACACTGAGCTGGGAGCCCGACATGGGGCTCAATCCCAGGGACCATGACTTGAGTGGAAGGCTGACAATCGACTGAGCCACCCAGGTGCCCCTACAGATTTAAGTTTTAAATAGATTTTCAGATTTTTATTTTTCTTTTTGTATCAGTTGTGGTAAATTGTATTTTCTTAGGAATTTTTCCGTTTCATCAAAATTTGTAAATTTCTTACTTAAATGTATTTTCAATATTTCTTATAATCTTTTAAATGTCTGTATGATCTGTAGTGACTTCCTTTTTTTTTTCTGTTCCTGATACAGATTATGTGGGTCCTTCTTTTTCTTTTTCAAACTTCAAAGAACTTAATCTTTCAGAGAACCAAATATCAGCATTGTTGATTTTTCTCTATTGTACTTACATTTTCTATTTTACTAATATCTGCTCTTATTGTAATTATTTCTTTCCACCTACATTCTTGAGTTTAATTTGCTGGGAGTTTTTTCCTCTGGTTTTTTGAGCTGAATAGTGAGATCACTATTTTGAAAAACTTATTTTTTCATATATAGATTTGATGGTTGTACATTTTTGTTTAGGCATAGCATTAGTGGCATTCAACATATTTTGATATGCCATATTTTTATTTTCATTCAGTGAAAAATGTCATTTAGTTCCATTAGCATTTCTTTTTTGACCCAAGGTTTATTTTAAAATGAATTGCTTAATATCCAAATATTTGAGGATTTTCTAGTGATTATTTTTTGTTTTATTTTTAATTTGATTCTACTGCATACAATAACATAATTTCAATCCTTTGGAATTTGCTGAATATTATATGTCATCTATATATACTTCATTTTAAAAAAATACATGAAAACCTAACAATACAAATTAAAAAAAAAAAAAAGAAATGTGGTGTGACTTGTTTTATGGCCAGCAAATAATTAATTTTGATAAAATTTGGCAAATACCTAAAAAAAGTATGTTCTATTATTATTAGGTACACTGCTAATTAGGTTAATTTTGTTATTCATATTGCTTACATTTCCTAATCCTCTCTTCAGTTGTTTATACTTAATTATAAAATTATGAAATTTATTTACAGACTAATTTACATTATTATATTTTTGTTTTTGAATTTCCATTTAATCTTTGTTTTAGATTTAGTACTCTTGTAAAACTTTCTAACTTTAATATTTTTAATGTAGTAATCTCCATTATTTTTAAGTGCATATCTGATAACTACAATATCTGAACCACATATAGGTCTTATTTCTTAGTATGCCTAGTATTTTATTTAATGATAAATATTATGATTTAAAAATGTATGGCTTTGGATATTATTATTTTTTTCCAAAGAGGCTTTCCCCTATCCTCTGTGAGGGATCTAGAATGCAATCAGATGAGTTTGATCCAGTCTAGAATTAGTTGCCTTGAAATGGAGTTGCAATCTTTTTAAAGCTTGGTGCAGTATCCAGAGATCCCATGGAAAAACCTGGGTGTTTACTAGGGCTTCCTTTCCTTTTGGTATACTCCAAAATCCAACTTTTGCTTCCCAAGCACCATGAGACTGTCAAAAATTCCACTCTGTGTTTCAGTTGTTTCTGCTTAATTTCCCATACTTTGCCCTGCACAGCTTAATCATTCATTAAATGCTTTACAGAGACCAGTGATGCCAAATGTTGAGGAAATGTTGCGCTGTCTTCAGTATCTGTTTTCTCTGGGATATTAGTCCTTCATGTCCTGGCTGCTTCAGTGGGAGCAGTGGCCAGCTACAGAAGCCAAAATTTACTTTATGGCTTGAAAAGAAAACTGAAAACTTTTAAGGTAATTTTCCACTTATTAATGCTTTTTCTATTCCATCCTTACAAAGTTCAGCAAATTCAAGGTCCTTTTTACTTACTTTTTACTTTTATTTAACATTTCTGTAAGTTGGTTGATTTAGTGTTTCCTTTAGGAAGCTTAGTTAATAGAGACTTATATCTTAGCCACTATGAATCTCACTGGACTACCTAACTAGTTAACTACTTTAACTTGAATTTAAAATGATTTTACTACATTTATTTTATTTTTTAAAAGATTTTAGGGGCGCCTCAGATGGCTCAGTAGGTTAAGCATCTGCCTTTGATTCAGGTCATGATATCTGGGTCCTGAGATCAAACCCTGCATTGGGCTCCCTGCTCAGCAGAAAGCCTGCTTCTCCCTCTCCCTCTGCTTATGTGCACGCTCTCCCCCTCTCTCTCAAATGAATAAATATTTAACCAACTGAGGTACCAATAGGTGCCCTTAAAATCTTTTAAATATTTATTCATTTGACAGAGGGAGAGAGAGCATGCACACATGAGTGCACGTGAGCGGGGAGAGGCAGATGGGTAGGGAGAGGGAGAAAGAATCTGAAGCAGACTCTGCACTGAGTGCAGAGCCCTGACTCAGGGCTCGATCCCATGACTGCTAGATCATGACTTGAGCTGAAACCAAGAGTTGGATGCTTAACTGATTGAGCCACCCAGGTGCCCCATTTCACTACATTTTATTTATTTATTTATTTATTTATTTATTTATTTATTTATTTATATTATGTTAGTCACCATACAGTACATCATTAGTTTTTGATGTAGCGTTCCATGATTCATTGTTTGCATATAATACCCAGTGCTCCATGCAGTATGTGCCCCCCTTAATACCCATCACTGGGCTAACCCATCCCCCCAACCCCTCCCCTCTAGAACCCTCAGTTTGTTTCTTGGAGTCCATAGTCTCTCATGGTTCATCTCCCCCTCCAATTTCCCCCCCTTCGTTTTTCCCTTCCTTTTCTTAATGTCCTCCATGCTATTCCTTATGTTCCACAAATAAGTGAAACCATATGATAATTGATTTTCTCTGCTTGACTTATTTCACTTAGCATTTTACTACATTTTTAAAAATTGATTATTTATGGCCAATTCACTTTCTATTAATCCCCACTCTGTTAAATGGCTTTACAGGTGTTTGAAGACAAAATTAGAAACAAAAGCCTTGGAGCAGTTTTAGATTCTCTCCAAGTCAATTTTTTCATGAGTCTCATGTTATCTAAATCTATTTTGGAAAAGAAGTGTGTGTGTTTTTTTTTTCAAATTAAAATAACCACTGGGGGAAAAATAGGTAATTTTACAGCAATTCTATTTTGTGGATAAAAACTCAAATCATGATGAAGTCCCAAAAGTTCATTTTTGCTTTTGTTTCACTAGCTTTTGGAGATGTATCTTGAAAGAAGTTGCTATGGGCGACATCAAAGAGGTTACTGCCTATGTTCTCCTCTAGGATTTTGATGGATTCCTGTCTCACACTGAGGTCTTTCATCCACTTTGAGTTTATCTTTGTGAATAGTGTTAGAGAATGGTCGAGTTTCATTCTTCTGCATGTGGCTGTCCAATTTTCCCAGCACCATTTATTGAAGAGACTTTTTTCCATTACATGTTTTTTCCTGCTTTGTCAAGATTATTTGACCATAGAGTTGAGGGTCCATATCTGGGCTCTCTATTCTGTTCCATTGGTCTATATGTCTGTTTTTGTGCCAGTACCATGCTGTCTTGGTGATCACAGCTTTGTAATATAGCTTGAAATCGGGCAACGTGATGCCCCCAGCTTTGTTTTTCTTTTTCAACATTTCCTTGGCAATCCGGGGTCTTTTCTGATTCCATACAAATTTTAGGATTGTTTGTTCCAGCACTTTGAAAAATGTCATTGGAATTTTGATCGGGATGGCATTGAAGGTATAGATTGCTCTGGGTAGCATAGACATTTTAACAATGTTTATTCTTCCGATCCGTGAGCATGGAATATTTTTCCATATTTTTGTGTCTTCTTCAATTTCTTTCATGAGTGTTTTGTAGTTCCTAGAGTATAGATCCTTTACGTCTTTGGTTAGGTTTATTCCGAGGTATCTTATGGTTTTTGGTGCTATTGTAAATGGAATCGTTTCTCTAATTTCTCTTTCTACAGTTGCATTGTTAGTGTATAAGAAAGCAACGCTTCTGCACAGCAAAGGAAACAGTCAACAAAACAAAGAGGCAACCCACAGAATGGGAGAAGATATTTGCAAATGACACTACAGATAAAGGGCTGGTATCCAAGATCTATAAAGAACTTCTCAAACTCAACACCCAAAAAACAAATAATCAAGTCAAAAAGTGAGCAGAAGATATGAAAAGACACTTCTCTGAAGAAGACATACAAATGGCTAACAGATACATGAAAAAATGTTCATCATCATTAGCCATCAGGGAAATCCAAATCAAAACCACATTGAGATACCACCTTACACCAGTTAGAATGGCAAAAATGGACAGGGAAAGAAACAACAAATGTTGGAGAGGTTGTGGAGAAAGGGGAACCCTCTTACACTGTTGGTGGGAATGCAAGTTGGTACAGCCACTTTGGAAAACAGTGTGGAGGTTCCTCAAAAATTTAAAAATAGAGCTACCCTATGACCCAGCAATTGCACTACTGGGTATTTACCCCAAAGACATAGATGTAGTGAAAAGAAGGGCCATATGCACCCCAATGTTCATAGCAGCAATGTCCACAATAGCCAAATAGTGGAAAGAGCTGAGATGCCCTTCAACAGATGAATGGATAAAGAAGATGTGGTCCATATATACAATGGAATATTACTCAGCCATCAGAAAGGATGAATACCCAACTTTTACATCAACATGGATGGGACTGGAGGAGATTATGCTAAATGAAATAAGTCAAGCAGAGAAAGTCAATTATCATATGGTTTCACTTATTTGTGGAACATAAGGAATAGCATGGAGGACATTAGGAGAAGGAAGGGAAAAATGGGGGAGGGGGAATTGGAGGGAGAGATGAACCATGAGAGACTATGGACTCTGAGAAACAAACAGGGTTTTAGAGGGGAGGGGGGAGGGGGGATTGATTAGTCCGGTGATGGGCATTAAGGAGGGCACGTACTGCATGGAGCACTGGGTTTTATACGAAAACAATGGATCATGGATCACCACATCAAAAACCAATGATGTATTGTATGGTGACTAACATAACATAATAAAATATTAAAAAAAATAAAGAAAAAAAAGAAATAAAAAAAATAAAAACTCAAATCAAACCTTAGAAGTCAATCAGAGGCTTTGACTTTCCACCAGAAGAGCTGATATAATATTTGTTAAAAATTGGAATATATAAAAGATTCAGGACTTAAAAAAATCAACACATTCTGAAATGTAGCCCAGCAGGGAGGAAACACACAAGAATCTGAGCTAAGATTTTTTTAAACCTTCAAGATATGAATTTTAAAGTTTATTATAGATTTACATTATAGATATATATATTTTTAAATGTAAAGATTTAATCAACACTCTTTTTGTTAAAAGATTTTATTTATTTTAGAGAGAGTGGGGGGGGAGGAGCAGAGGGGGAGGGAGAGGAAGGGGAAAGAATCTCAAGCAGACTCCACGCTGAATGTGGAGCCTGACACACAGCTCGATCTCATGACCCTGAGATCATGACCTTAGCTGAAGCCAAGAGTCAGATGCTTAACTGACTGAGCTACCCAGGTGCCCCAACACTCCCTTTTAGTAAATTTACATATGTTATTTATCAACTGTTAAGTCATGGACTGTTTTGTTTTCCTGTGTCCTATCACATAAAATGTTTTTTGGAGAGAAATTTGATCAAAATCAAATGTGGCTGGATAACAAATGAATTCATTATATTGAAGGTGAACACACGCCTATATTTTAGAATAGATGACTTAAACCAAACATGACACTATGGAAATTAACATTTGTTTTTCCTCAGTACTGGGACACAGAGTAGTATTCTCAGGTCTTATTTCCCAGTTACAATAACATGAATAGATATTGATGGAACCTATGATCTCAGCAATAACATATTATTACAACCAGTGATTATTTATTAGCAGTAAAATATTTCTCCAGGGTTTAATTTAGAATGCCTGAAATGAGATAACAAAATCTCAGTCTTGGAAGTGATCCTCTATATAGTTATTGTTTAGGGAAATTTTTATTGCATCACAGCAGTTAAAGTTCCTTAATTGGCTAGTTTTTTGAAATGAAGGCATATGGTGAAGTACCAAGGTCTTGAAAGGCTGATGGGAATGAATGCATGCAGAATTAGAAGCCAGATTTTTACATGCAGATATAAATGTTGGACATGGATGAATTCATTTACCCAATTCTAGTCTTTCATGATCAGGGCACAGTTGAACTTCAGGTCTGGACAGATGGAACTATGGGTGGGGTTATGGTGCAAAACTTGGCTGATCCGGTGGGTTAGAGCAAACTGTCCTAGAGGATGTCAGCACTGAGCAAGCTAATTCTACTTTAGACTTGCCAAGCAACAGAGGAGTCTTCTTCCTGCAAGTTCTTGTGATAGCAAGGCAAGCTTCTAGTCCTAAAAATGCAGTCAGGGAGGAGCTCAGGTGTGCAGGAGTTAAGGTAAGGATGAAGATCTGGAATTTCTGAGTCACAGGTGTGAACTGACCAAAAAGCATAAAGTAAGAATCCATTTACCAGATTCAAGCATGCAAGTTCACAGTAGGCACTAGAGCAAGGCTGCCTTAATACTGAGCCCCCAAACTGACACCTAAAGGTTTCCTATATTCTTCCTGACTAGGAATGGAATTGGTCTTAGAGCCTGGGGCAAAGTCGAGTCTCCAAATAGTCCACTCAGTGGTCCCAGCCATGCGAGAGGAGAGCTTTAAAACAGGGAATTTGCTCCATCATTGGGTCATTCTTTAGAGACTTTTTATCTGTGGACTTTTTTATCTCTTTCCAGGATTCTTAATTTTGGAGATCAATCAAGATCTAAAGGCAATTTTTGCCTTGATTACCAGGTATTATTCTTGTGACCCCTAACAAAGGTGCAACAGGGGGCCAGGCATCTTCTTCCTGGCATGGCTGCAGTTGTGCCAAGGTTTTACAGATGGCCCAGAGCCCTAGGTTTTTCCCTCCTAGCTTCCTTTGAATCTGCTGACTGAGGACTGAGTAATGGCTGGAAGTGTCTATGACTGAACTAAAATCTTCATGCTTCCAAAACACTAAGATACATTTCCTTAATGGAACTGCTGGCTAGCAGAAAAAGATTCTATAGAATTCTTACTTGTACTTCTATCCAAAGCTTTTTTTCTCTGATTCCAAACTCCAGGCTCTTAGTAGATTGCTTAATTATTTGGAAAGGCGCTGAGCCAGCAGGTAGCCTTGCACAGCCGGGGTCTAAGCATGCTGCAGCTGAGTGCTGCCTGTGTCCTACGCAAGTCTACGTCTCAGTAGACTGGCCCCTTCAGGACCACTCAGGCATTCCCTCTTGTTTGGCCTCTTTAGTCCAGAATATTAGGATGGTGACTTGGAAAGAAAAGGCACAGGCAAGCTGTGAGAGCCTTGGGATCTGGTAAGTAGGCACATGCAACACAGAGAAGCATGTTCTTGTGGACAGGTGAGGATGAGCTGAGGAGGCTCAGCTGAAAGTGAAGAGAAATCCAGTGAAGGAGCTGATCTAGTGTTCAGATTATGGACCCAAACAGTAGGCAGTCAAGAGGAGCACAGTATAGGGGGTAAAGGATGGTCTTCAGGTTTTCACAAATCCTAAGTGGAATTTAAATGCCTCCATTGACTAGCCATTAATTCATCCATCCAGCACTTACTACAACCTACTATGTGCCCTACAGCTGCACTAGATGTGTGCCAAGCCCAGATTCTGTCAGTGGAGCCAGGGTTTCTAGTACAAGTCAGAATAGGAGGCAATAAGGAAACTATTTGTTAAGTATAACATTAGGCACTTTCATACCGAGGATTTAATTTAATCCTTAAAACATTCCTGTAGATATTATTATCTCCAATTTTGAAGAATGGCAAAGGAAGCACATTTCATGAAAGTAGGATCAAGTAGACTAAAACTAGAGTGAAGATGATCATCTGTGGGACCTGCTGCTTCCTTACCTGTAAAACAGATCACATAGCTGTCTTAGAGGATAGTTGTAAGGAGGAAATTGCATTCAATGGCAAATACTAAAGTCCCTCCCGTAGCCCAAGAGGCTGGCAGAGCGCAAGGACTGGAGCCTGGCCAGGATCACATACAACAATGCTGGCACTGGGAAAAGATGGCAGGGTCATCCTGGCTGCAGGTAACATGGCTCAGAAATCCAGAGCTCAGCCACCAATCCTGAGGGGCCTGGAAAATCAAGGCAGGAGTGAATGGAAAGCAGATTAGTCATTAGCACAAAGCAGGAGCCCAGTCCCTAGAACTGAGGTGTGATGTTAGGGAAGGACTAGTCAGATGACTGGACAAGAAGGGAGTCAACTATCAGAATTCATCGCTCCCATATTCCCATCTCCGGAGTTGTGGCTCTCGGTTCTTCCTTCCATGACTCAGCGACTACTCAGCTGTTTGATCTGCCTCCAGCCTTGTTTCTCAGACCCCAGGGACTGACTGTCTATGTTTGTCCTCCTGTCTTCTCCCTGCTGATGTCAGCTAGGTTCATAGTAAACTCACTCAATGCTGAGTCATCCCAACTCAAGGGGCCTGGGACTGCCTGATGAGTCACCAGACCTGTAGAAGGCTGAGCCTACCAGCGGGAAAAGTGGGCCCAGATGGGGAAAGAAGTAACTGGAGACACAGAGTACCAGGCACTTCCTGCAGGGATCTCTACCCTTTGCAGAACATGGTTGGTCTGTCTCAGCTTGGTCTCTGTTCTCAGTCTTTCTATGTCTGTCTCTCTCTCACACACACATGCACACAACACGATCTTAAGTCATGGATATGGTATGGCCATACTGCTGCATAGAAGAAACTCTTCTTGCCCTTGACTTCCTCAGATTATGATTGTCTCCTTCTCATGAATATGTGGGGGAGACTCCAGCCTAGAGCTCAAAAATAGGACTTTCTCTAACTCCTGTTCACCAATTATATCATAATTAAATAACAGGGGAGAAAGTTTGCTTTGTTTATATAGTATTTGTGTTTGTCTTAATTTATGAAATAGGACCTGGACTGCATTACAGAACTGTCACATTTCTCCAGGTTTAAATTCAAATGCAGAATCCAGCCTGAAAAATTCTCTTTCTTGGACACCCACCAAGTTTGCACTAATCTGTTACTTGAACCCATGTCCACAGAACACCAGCAGAAAAGGTTTTTAAATACGGAATCAGAAAGAATGTGAAGGTGGAGAAGGGGATGTGTCAATGACAAACAGTATTTGAGTGAGTAGAACCAGGGATAGAAATTATTAAAAAGTTATGAAGAAATGCACAGGGTGATGTATAGAAATGTTATTATATGGAACTATATTATACACTTGAAACTATATTATACACTTGAAACTAATGTAACCCTGTATGTTAACTAACTGGAATTAAAATGAAAACTTTAAAAAATAAAAAAAATAATAAATACCTAAGTAAAAAGACATAAGTGTTTGTAAACATATGTGAAGAAGCATATGGGAATAGCCGTATGGTTAACTCATTGAAACTACACTGTGAATAAATCCTCTTTCCAGCAAGATCTTCTTTCATTAAAATGTGTTTGTAAACGTTAAGTGTAGAAGGATATTGGAATAGCCATATGCTTAACTCATTAAAACTATACTGTGTGTAAACTTAAAAAAATGTTATGAAGCATTCGTTTCGTTTAGAACATCATTCGCCATATCTCTGAATTCAAGTTCTTCCGCTCAATCATAGCTCAGATAAAACCTTGCTTTGATCATCTCGGTCATGAATAATGTCTTCCTTCTCAGAACTCCCTCAGACCCCCTTACGTTTCTCTCTCATCAGGCTCATTGCTTTGTACCGGGACAGATCCAGATTCCATAGGCCCTGAAGTTTAAGCAATTTGGGGGGACCGCTTTAGGAAAAATAATTGAAAGTGATTAATACCAAATTAGATATGAAAATGCATATTTATTTAGAAAAAGAAATCACAACAAAATCAAGTCTTAACGAGTTAATGAATACAACGAGTATTTCAAAATCTAGAAAAATAACATTTTCATTCATTCTTTCTTCTGTATTGGCTGGTCACATGTTTTTATTGTTGATAACTGGAATGACTAGAATATAGAACTTCACGTATAGATGGACTCCCTCTTTGTAGCACTGCCTCCGGGTTGTGCCTCAAGACCTGTATATTCTATCATTTTGTACAATTACCAACAAAAAGAAAGAATGGATGGTGCATGTGTATAACAAGTGTATAACCACTTATGCTGTGTTATTAAGAGTATTCTTGACTTTGGAAAGTTCTGTTCTGACCAGGCTCTGTTGAGAACCAAATCACTGTTTACAGTTCTACACGTCTGAATGGAGGAATTCTCCAGACTCCTTTCTGGCTGCACACACGTCAGACCCTTGCATCTCCTCCAGGACTCACTTACTTCCTGGGCTGAGTGCCACAGGGCAGGTTCTTGTCATGGTAAAGCCTCTGTTCTATACCCTCAAGCCATGGACTCAATGAATCAGCACAGGGGTAGTAAGACGTTTCTAGAAATCACTCCTACACCAGTGCAACTGGCAATCAGTTCATTCTAAAAGGAAGTATTTGTGACCACAGCCCCCTACATATATTTCAATAAACTCAACTACATGTGTCCTCAATACAACTTTTTTGTTGGGTCTCAAAAATGTGACCCAACACAACATGTACAAAAATGGCCATTTCAATGGTAGGGAAAGTAAGACGGGAAAGAGACAGTTTAACTGTAGTTTTAAAAAAACTTCTCATTTTTGCAAAGTTTACCAGATTGTACGACCATATAAGTATGTTTATAAGGTCTCTCCCCGAGCATCGGAAGGGGCCCATGTAAGTGAGGGGCACTGACACTGGCACTTCTTTCACTTCATGTTAAATCTGCCTCCGATTTAACTTTACATTGTAATAACTTATGTCCTCATTTAACTATGCCTTCTTTATTGAACAGCATTTTTACACTTCCAGTTCCTGATACAATTCTTTTCAAATAGAAGCAACTCAGTGGAATTAACTAAATAATTCATATACATTAATGGGCAAGTTAGAATGACCTGATCTCTCTCCCAACATGAGTGTGCAGTGGAATATTCCAGGCTGTCGACCTCAAGTCTGTGCCTCCTCCTTGGTTGGGGGAGGTGGTGGGGCACCAGTCAGTAGCTTTGGTCTTGAGTTTCTCTGGAACCACAGGGCTTCTTCCAATGTCTCAAGATGTCAGAGGCTTCTTGATGAGGATTTCTGTAAGGATCATAATTTATTAGTTTAAATAATAAACTTTTTACTATAATTCAAAACAGATTACAGTAAGAGACTGGTTAATTAAATTATGATGCATCTGAAAAAAGGAATTGTATGTTAAAATGGGTGAGATAGAACTTTGACTTTTGAAATGGAAAAATATCCAAGGTGTATCATTTAGTGGGGAAAAAAAAAATGCTTCACTCCAAAATCAGTTCAAAGCTCTCTAAGCAGCACCTTGGCCTTCCAGCTTGCCTGCTCAGGTATCCCTACTACCACTCACTCTTCTGTAACCTCCATGAAAGGTCTATTCCCCGCAAACTCTCCCTTTCTCCCTTTCTCCACTTCCTTCCTATCCAGTTTGGATTCCAAGACCCATTATTTCAACTATTCTCTTGCAAATACTCTAAACTCCCTTGGCCCTTGTACCTTTGCTTCCCTCCACCATTTTTTTTATTGTGGTAAAATACACAAAACATAAAACTCACCATATTACCAATTTTTAAATGTACAGTTCAATAGCATCAAGTACATTCACACTGTTGTGCAACCATCACCACCATCGACACACAGAACTCTCTTCATCTCACAAAACTGAAACTCTTAGCAAATTTTTTTTCAGTTACCTTGGAGTTGATTTAAACCAAGAGGAAAATATCGTAATGTTTTCATGCAATATATACTTCGTTCTTTAAATGACACTTGTGACAAATAGCAGAAAGAATTAAGGAATGCTGCATTTGTGATCCATACAAAACACCAACATTTTGGATTGTACAAAATTTAAAGAAATGTCTCAAATACTTTGAAATACTATAGAAGCCAATACATAAGAGACGTGCCTTTGGTGGGAATAAGAGTGCAGTTTAGGTCACGCCGGAACTACTCAATGTCTTTAAAATCACTGAGCAAGAAAAGCAACATCGGACTTCCATACTGACATAATGTCATCTAACAAGGCTCATCCCATCCATAGCATGTGGCAGAACGTCCATCCTTTTCCAGGCTGAGTAATATTCCGTGGTACATGCATACCACACTTTGCTTATCTGGACACTTTGTGTTGCTTCCACATACTAGCTAGAACTTTAGTTTTTACATTTTACATCTCTTTGTAGATATTTCCATTTTGTTCACACATTGTTTACTTGGCTTTCTCATCTTTTTTTAGTTCTTTGAACATCTTTAAGACCGTTGTTTTTTAATCTTTGTTTAGTAGGTCTATCATCTGGTTTTCCTCTGGGACAGTTTTTTTCACCCTTTGACCCTTTGACTGGATCATACTTTCCTATTTCTTTGTATTTTTTTTTTGTGATTGTTTTGTTGTTGGTATTATTGTTTAAAACTGAAAATTTGCTTCTAATGATGTGATAACTCTGGAAATCATATTCTTCCTCTGCCCCAGCGTTCACTGATTTTTTTTTTATCTTTTGTTTTTCTTTTTTTTTTTCCTTTGATTTTTGTAGGCTGTCTCTTTGCTGAGGATCAGCCTGAGGTATAAACTTAAGGTCTTCTCAGGTCTTTTCTGAGCCTGCACCTTTCCCTGGGTATGTGTGGTAACTTTCTAATGGTCCCCGTATATGCAGTTCCTTTTGAATATTCTAGTCTTTAATGTCTGGCTCCCAATAGGGAACAGAGAGAAAAATTCAAGAGGGGAGTCACTAGACCCGTAAATGCCCTGAAAGTCACTTCAGCTGGGGGTGGGGGTGGGGGATGGGGATGCTTGCAACAATGGCTGCAGTCCTCCTCTCTGTCTGCACATTGCGGTCAGGGCAGCAATCAGCGATCAGTGCACAGATCCCCAGCATTTGAAGGACAGGATTTTTATTGCCCATCCTGGCTCCCCAAAGTTGTGCAAGCTGCTTCAGGAACACATACATGGCTGCTGCCAGAGGAAAGGGGCAGTTTGGGGATGTTGAAAGGATGTGGAGGTGGAAAATGCACAGCTGCTACCATGCTATGAACTGAAACTGATTGAACTTAACCACAATTTACTGTCCAAGTTTTCCCTTGGAAGTTGTTTGACTCCAGAGTTCCAAAATAGTTACACAGGAGAGATTCTGCCAGTGCAATTGTTATCTATGTGGGAACACAGATTCCTGTGCTCTCTATTCTGCCATCTTCTCAGAATCCTTGCTGTACCTTTGGTTTTTAATGACACTTCCCTACCTGGCAAAAACTGCAACTTTGGACCAACCCGGTTGCTTCTCCTTCTTGTTTGCAATCAAGCAGTTGAATCCCACCAGAGAAAATAATTTTCCTGGATAGATTTCTAACCACCATAAATTGATGATCACCAAGCACAACTGGAATCTACACAATGCCAACAAACCTTTCTCAAAAAAGTTGTATCCACTTCTTCATCTTTCTCTTAGTCCTTTTTTCCTTTTAAAAATATGGAATATTTTAAACACCCTCTAGAACATAAGTTCTATGAAGCTGGGGATTTTGTTGTTGTTGTTGTTGTTGTTCAATGCTCTATCCCCAGTTCTTAAAAGAGGGTTTGGCACATGGTAGGTATCCATTTTGAATAAAAAACCCAGATAAGTATACAAATTAAAATAGAGAATGCACTGTACCCCGTTTTATCAGATTTGATGTATTACCATATTTGCTCCACATTTTTAAAAGAAATTAAGTATGGCAGGTAAAGTGGAAGCCTCCTATGTGCCCTTCTTGGATCCTATTCACCTCTCTCCATCCCCAATGAGAGTCGTTGTTGATAATCTGGTATTTATCTTTCTTTTGTTCATCTCTACTAAATATTGTCAAATTATTCTCCAAATATTTTGTACAAATTAATATTTCCAACAGAAAGATTTGAAAGTTCTCCTTGCTCCACATCCAAGTCACCATTTGGTATTGTCAGACTTTAAATATTTTTTCCAATCTCATAATGTGAAATGGCAACTTCTTATTTTGCATTTCTCTGATTACTGGTAAAAATTGAACACTTTTTCAGGTTTACTGGTCATTAGGCAATCTTCTTCCATAAATTGCCATCTCATATAACTTTGACTATTTTTAAAAATTAAGACTTTATTCTTTTAGAGCAGTTTAATGTTCACAACAAAATTGAGGGGAAGGTACAGAGACTTCCCACATACCCCTGCACCCACACATTAATTATTAACATTGCCTCAAAAGTGGTACATTTGTTACAACTAAGGAACCTACACTGATAACCTACATCATCACCCAAGGTCCACAGTTCACATTATGGTTCTCTCTTGGTGGTGTATATTCCATGGGTTTGGACAAATGTATAATGACATGTACCTATCATTATGGTGCCATACAGAATTTTCACTGCCCTAAAAATCCTCTATGCTTTGCTTATTCATTCCTCAACTCCCACAATACTTTGCCTATTTTTTATTGAGTTCCCTTTTTCTTTCTTTTCTTTCTTTCCTTTCTTTCTTCCTTTTTCTTTCTTTTCCTTCCTTCCTCTCTCTTTTTCTCTTTCTTTTTCTTTCTTTTCTTTCTTTTTCTCTCCTTCTTTCTCTTTCTCTAATTTGTAGGCAACCATTATATACTCTGGTAACTGGTCAACTATATGCATTGTCAATATCTTTTTTTGGTTTTTGCTTTATCGTAAATTTATAGTATCTTTTTTATAAAGGAGTTATCCAAAAACATGACTTTTATTCAACACTCCTCCATTTACTTGAGACTCCCATTACTTTGACAATGAATTATTTTATTTACAATTGTCTGGTACCACTTTGTTGGGTTTATCCTTAGGTAAATTATGTTTGTTTGGTTTTTTTTTTTTTTTTGTCATTGCAAAAAGTATGCTTTATGTGTTGCTTTCGTAATGGATTTGGAATGTTATTATGTTGAACTTGTATGCAAAAATTTGGACCAACTTTCAATTTAGTTTTAGAATTTTATATTGGTTTATTACTAGAAATAATATTACATTTAGGTTTTAGATGTACATAAATATGCCTCATGGCTTTCTTTCAAATTCTTGTACCTCTTATGTTTTTGTTCATCTACTAGATTGTCTAGAATGTCTAGCACACTGTTGAATAGAAGTGGTGACATGAAATATTTTTATTTGGTCCCTGACTTTAATGCAAGTGTTTTTAAAGTCTCATCAATTTGCATGATTATTATAGGTTTTGAATATTGAGTAATGTTCCCTTCTGTTCCTAGTTAAAAATAATTATGAATTGATTTTTTTAACATATGCTTTTTCTGGAATTATGGAGATAATCATAAAGATTGTCTTAATCTCTGTATCAAAAGATTTTAGAATTCCTTCTGAAATCATCTTTCCACTTCTGAGATGAACCCAACTTAAACATAAATACTGCTGAATTTGATTTGCTACTATTTTATTTAGAATGTTTTGCTGCTGTGCTCATAAATGAAATGTATCTATAGTTTTCTTTTCTTACATTTTCCCTGATCTCAACATCACACTAGGTTTGAAAATCAGCTAAGTAGCTTTTCTTTTTTTTCCAATTCCCTGAAATAATGTGTATAAGTTGGAGATTATCTGTACCTTGAAGATATAACACTCACCCATAAAATCATAAGTACCTGATTTTTTTTTTGGTGGGGAAGAGAGTTTTGATTACTGAGTTAGTCTTTTTAATGGCTATCAGAATATTCATGTTGTCCAATTTTTCGTTCTGTTAATTTTTGTGATTTTTTAAAGAAATTTTTAATCTAAATATTTAAATTTGGAGCATAAACTTGTTCATAGTAAATGTTTGTTTTCAAAAAAATTTTGATCTGTCATTAGTTTTTTCAAAACATCAGTTTTTTAATTGTTCATCTTCTCTACTGTTCCTTTATTTTTTACTTAATTTTTATAAAATTATTTTTCTATCTCTTGGCTTCATTTTACAGCTCTCTTCTAGCTTCTTAATCCAATCACTAGTTTATTTTAAGTATATATATATATATTAATAAAGGTATTTTGGCGCTATACATTCACCTCTAAGTGCCATAACTTTAGCCATTTATCATGTAGTACATTCTTTGCTGCTCAGTGCTAACTGTAATTTCTAGTGTGATTTCCTCTTCAACTTATGTTATTTAAGTTTTCAAGCATATTTTCCCTATCTTTATATTGTTTATTTCTAACTTAATTTCATTCAGGTTAGAGAATTTCTCTATATGTTAATAATTCTTTAAAATTTATTGCTTCCTTTGTTATTTAGTACATAATACTTATAATAAATACTTAGTATTTGGAAATATTCCAAAGTTTTTGAAAAAAAAATGTATTTCCTATGGGAGGGGGTATGTAGCCCTCTATATAAAACTATTAGATCAAGCATATTAATTTTGTGTTTTATGATAGAAAAATGACTGGTCCACACAATTTGTAAGCAAAGGTACATTCTATAGTATTGTAGGTGAGAGCAAATCATGTAGTGAATATGGAGTAAGTTATGAAATGAGGTGACAGAGCAACTCATATGCAATTTATAGGTTTTATTATTTTGTACTATGGTTGGTTACACTTAACAATTTATCTAAACCTTATCTTGAACTTATACTATAGCACTAAAACAGAATCCCAAAAACCGTCTGAAGAAAGAATGTGGTTTGAAGTTTCTGAATCTAAATTAGCCCTAGATATGTGTCTCTTTGCCTCTCGTATACACAGTGAAAAACTTTATATAGCTTGTGTGGTGGGCAGAATGATGACCCCCTTGGAGATGTCTGCGTGCTAGTCCTGGAAGCTGTGAATATGTTATCTTACATAGCAAAAGGGACTTGACAGACATGATTAAGTTAAGGATTTTGAGATGGGGAGATTATTCTGATTATCTGAGCAAACCCAATGTAATCACAAGAGTTATTAGAAGTGAAAAGGAAAGGCAAGAAAGTCAGAGAGAGTTTTATAGAGGTAGGCAACTGGTTTCGAAGATGGAGGAAGGTGCCACGAATCAAGGAATGCATGTGGCCTCTAGAAGTGGAAAAACGCAAAGAAATGGATTTTCTCCTAGAGCCCATGGCTCTGTGGACACCTTGATTTTAGCCCAGTGGGAACCATTTTGGTCAGAAATGTTTGTTTCACATTTTCATTCTTATTATAGGTTATCTCAACTTAATATTTTCCACCATATCTTTTGTTTTCCTTACTAATTTTTGTCTGCTTGATCTATTCATTTCTTCTAAAGGTTCATTAAAATCTTCAACAAGGATTGTAAATTTGTCAATTTATCCATGTGATTACGTCAATTTTGGCTTCACATATTTTGATGCTATGTCTTGAGCTAATTCATGATTGGTTTGGTTTTTTGGTGGATTATTCCTCTATTATTATGTAATTTCTCATTTTACCCCTTCCAGTGCCTTTTTCCCTAAATTCAATTTGACTTCTACTAATATTGTACTAATATAGCAAAATTCACTCTTTGCCCAACACATATTCCCTCAGCGTTCATCTCTATAAGTAAAAACTGCTTGCTGCAAGAATCTGTGACTTTCTGCTCGAGGGCTTTTTTCCCTGGCCATGGTTGAACACTCTACTTACCCATAAAGAGAGCCAAGAGAGCCAAAGAGTTAATGTCCCCAGAGCCACCGCTCAGCAATGATGGTTAGAGAGGTGGTCAATAAACAATCAAGCTTTCTTGCTCCTCAGGTGAGTGGCTCTGAGGCACATTCTCTCTGTGCCCCAGAGTTCCTCGGGGGACTGTTCTCCAGTTGCCTAAAGGGTAAGTGGATGACAACACATCTTTGATCAGTCAGCTTCTTCTCTTCCCTTTCTCATGTCTCCACTTCCCTGCAGATGTTTCCTGAGATTCCCTCTCAAGGAACTACCTGCACTTGAATCCTTGTCTCCAGGTCTGCCAATTAGCTTCCTTTGGGTTAATATGCTTGTAAGTATACATTTTCCCACTCTTTATTATAAATCCTTTATGTGTTTTAAGATTCTTATGAGAAGCATATAGCCGACTTGAAAAAAAAAAAAAGCCCAATCTGGAAATTTTTGTCTGTTAAAATTTTGATCCAGATGTTGACCAACTCCTCCCATAGGCTAAATCTGGCCTGTAATCTGTTTTTGTATGGTTTGCAAGCTAAGATTTTTTTTTTTTTTTTTTTTAGGTCTTTAAAGGATTGAAGAAACTGTATGTGACCCACAACACCTAAAACATTTCTTATTTGGTCCTTTACAGAAAAAGTTTGCCAACTCCTGGCTTAATCCACTCATATTTATTGTGATTGTTGGTATATTGCATGTATTTCCAACACTTGTAATTTTATTTTACTCTAATTCCCTTTGTAGTTTTCCTTTTTTCTGTCTTCTGTTGGATTGATAAAGTTTTTGATCTTCCTATTTCTCCCTTCTACTTGTTCAGAAGCTATCGATTCTGTTCTTTCGGTGATCACCATTAAAAGTTAAAAATATATTCCTACCTATAATTTCTTTTTAAAGCCACATCTAAAGTTGTTTAGCATTTTAACATTCTCCCACTGAATACTTCATGTTGTCATTTAAAGTTTCAATTTTGGGGCACATGGGTGGCTCAGACAGTTAAGCGTCAGACTCTTGATTTGGGCTCAGGTCACGATCTCAGGGTTGTGAGATCGAGCCCCACATCAGGCTCCCTGATCAGTACTCTCTCTCCCTCTCCCTCTGCCCCTCCCTGCTCATGCACTCCCTCTCTCTCTCAAAATAAATAAATAAATAAAGCTTTAGTTTAATCTTTTATAACCCTAAAAACTTTTCTAGTAGTCAGTAGTTAATACACTATCTTTTATATCTATTGACATCTGTCTTCACCATTATCTTGTATCCATACCTTCCCTCTGGGTTCATTTTTTCTTTTTAAGTGTATCCTACAGTGAGAGTCTATGATTGATTAATTATCTAAATCTTTGTAATTATAAAAATGTCTAACCATTTTTAATAGTTTTGCTGAAGATTAAATGCTAGATTGACAGTTAATTTCTCAGGGTCATGAAGACTTTACTGTCTTCTCACATCTATTGTAGTAATGACAGTCTTCCATCAGTCCATTGAGTGCTCCTCTTCATGGAATCTTTTATCCCTGATAACTTTTAAGGTTTTTCTCTTTAGTCTTGATGTTCTTCAATTTCACTATGTTTTATACTTATTTTCGTTCATCTCATTTGCTACTAGTGTACTTTTTTTAAGAAAATTATTTATTTTAGAGAGAAAGAGAGAGAGAACATGGGGGGGGGAGAGGAAGAGAGAGAGAATCTCAAGCAGACTCCCTGCTGAGCATGGAGCCCAAAGCCAGGTTCAATCCCACAATCCTGAGATTTACTTAACAACGCTTAACAGACTGAGCCACCGAGGTGCCCCAACTACTAGTGTACTTTTAATCTGAGCGTTCGTGCTTCTAATCCTAGAAAATCTCAGCTCCTCTTTCTTCAAATATTGTTTCTCCAGTCCCCTTTTCTTCACTCCTATTAAGCATATAGTGAAGAACTTGTGTCACTCCTTACTAAAATCCCTACTTATTCACAAGGTTGTAACAATAATGCTTGTCCATCCTTACAAAAGGAAAATTAAGATAAAATATAAATAGTGAAGTACTTAACTCTTATTTTTGTAAAGCAAAATCCTCATTCAGAAATGCACTGAAACACATCAGTTAACACAGGGGCATTTAGACTATAGGATTATTGTAAAATCCTGTTTGTTATACTATAAAACTAAAATTAAAATCACACATTGAATTTAATAAGCTAAAATCAGAGAGATTCATGAAAAATCTGAAATTTACAAGTGACAACGACATTACTGTCAAAGTCTAGGATTTCAAACTAGTTTTGTGAATTCTCTAATTTTTGAATCCTGAAGTCATTAAAAAACTTGTTGATCCATGCTTACAGGATAGTAGCATGTATCTATTTTCCTGGATGCATGTACATTACAATCCTATAACAATTAACACCTTCCAGCAGCTGAAGTTTTCTACATAATAATCACTATCTCATAATCATTTTTTGACACAATTATCACTATCTGATATAGTGCTCATTTGTCTGTCTTACTCTAAAATATCAACTCCATGAAAGTGAAGGCTTAGTTTCTTCTGCTCGTTACTGTATTACCTGGAACACATACTGCCCTGCACATAGGAGTTCCTTAATATTTGTTGAATGAATAGTAAGCTCATATATTTTTATATGTTCCAGATTTGGTTCAAGTTAAAATTAAGTGAGAGACTTTTTTAAAAAAGATTTTATTTATTTTTTTGACAGAGAGAGACACAGTGAGAGAAGGAACACAAGCAGGGGGAGTGGGAGGAGAGGCAGACTCCCCGCTGAGCAGGGAGCCTGACATGGGGCTCGATCCCAGGACCCTGGGACAATGACCCAAGCCGAAGGCAGATGCTTAACGACTGAGCCACCTAGGCGCCCCACAAGAGAGACATTTTTGATTAAAATATGTAAACCAGGGCACTGTAGATATGTTGTGGGCCCAGGTGGGTCACAGAGATGAAGGAGCAGTGTGTGTGGTAAGGAAGGTGGAACTCGGGCAAGGCCACCAGTCAGAGATGCAAACAGTGCACTTGTTCTGGTCACAGGGGAGGTTAATTGTGGAAAGTCAGGAGAGTAAGAAAGCTACCAAATGGCTGAGAGCTTATTAACTCGCTCAGATGAATGCTTCAATACCAGCGTGTCAGAATCAGTAAATGGCCGTTCCAATGGAAACACCGTACAGAGCATGCATCCTTCAGCAGATCCCAACTACATTCGAAGGCCCTAACCTGGCAGAAAAGGGCCTTCACAGTCATCACTCCACTGTTGTTCTACTCCTTACTCCCACCACTGAGAACTAATCACACCTCTCTTTTAATTGGATCTTCCTGTTTCTTACAGGCTCTGGCCTGCTCCTCTTCTGCATGAAATATTTTCTCTCTCTCCCTCTTACGTCTCCTGCCTATCTCCTGCTTTTTCCTTTAGGTCTTTGCTTAAACAGAGGAACTAAGGGGAAGTGTTTTCTGCTCCCCAAGATCAGGTATAGCACCTTTCTGATGTGTCCACATAGCACCTGCTTACCCCCATGTAGCATCTATCATACACTTTTTTTTTTTTTTAAAGATTTTATTTATTTATTTGACAGAGAGAGACACAGCGAGAGAGGGAACACAAGCAGGGGGAGTGGGAGAGGGAGAAGCAGGCCTCCCGCTGAGCAGGGAGCCCGATGCGGGGCTTGATCCCAGGACCCTGGGATCATGACCTGAGCCGAAGGCAGACGCTTAACGACTGAGCCACCAAGGCGCCCCTATCATACACTTTTGAAACTGTCACTGTTCATGGTTATCTCCCCCAACAAGGCAGTATGATCTTCAAAGACAGGGACTGGGTAACATTCACAGATGTATCCCTGCACCTAGCACGACAACTGGCACATAGAGGGAGTCTGTAAATGGTTCCTGAGTGCATGATGAGTAAATGGCTGCAGAATGGATGAATGCGAACAGGTCCAAGAAGGCAGCTGAGTCATAGACAGCCTAAGCAGGCATGGTTATATAGCTGGTTAAGTCTCAAACCCACCAAAGAAGAGTATGTGTTTGTCTCCGGAGTCAAGGAACTTTGGAGGAGACCAGGAGGCCCTGCTATCACAGCTGAGTTGTATTAAGCAAGGTGAGGTCAAAGGCAAGGTAAAACCATCAAGTAGCCAGAGTTGGTCTATGGAAATCCCAGCCTTTCCTTTCTGATGCTTTCGCCAATTCCTGCTGTAGCAGTTCCTTATTTAAGCTGACTCCAGACAGCAAATTCCCTCCTACTCTTTCTCCTTTCTGCACTACCAGCTCTCTAGACATCTTATCTGTGAAATCTCAGGCACTGACTGGTGAAGAAGCAGTCATGAGTATGTTAACTACGGGATGTTCTCAGAAACACAAGCAGCTACCCACTCTGCTGCTAGTCAGATGGGCGTGGGCCTCAGCACTCACTACATGGAGGATCAGAGAACCTCCTAGGAGGACAAGAAATCAGCCTGAGAGAGGCCCTAAGGTGTTAAAGGCGAAGTGCCTGCTCTGATTTCAGCGGGTTGGAGCTGATCCTTAATGATGAACAAATCATATGTATACATTTTCGACCAACTGGAATCTATCATTTCTCTTGAGCCAGCTGTTCTCTGGGCTTTGTTCCCTATAATGGAAGGAAACCTTGAGATATTATGTCTTTTCAAACCTACATCCTCAGAAATCTATACTCATACTTTAATGAAGGGACTCGTTTCTCCTCCAAGAACTCCTCTGTGACGAAAGTATGTTTGGGTATAGCCTAATGCACTCATAATAAATATATACAGCCATAAAACAGACCAAGAGTCCTGGTAGCCTGTTATTTACAGTAATTGTAGATTGTGAGTGGACATTTTAAAGAGAAGCTTACAAGTTAGTTGTACTTTCTGGTAGTAATTACCTCCCACAACATGACTCACTTCGGCAGTTTAAATGCAAGAGTTGGGTGTCCCAAAATCAACAGTCTTATAAATAAATCTCTGAATCATGAACTGAATGCATAAATGTTTAAGTATTTCTCCCTGATCTCAAAGACAGCTTTAGATTTAAGATTTTATGTCTTAAAATTCCTGAAGGGGGGAAAGCACAAAGATTAGGGAAGTCTCTGTTGTACTGGGGTCAAGCTTTCTGCACTTTGGAAGTCATCATCTTCTCAGGAAGAGACCAAAACTCCAGCAGCCACAGAGTTGGGTGTATGTTTTCTTCAATCCAGGAGGGGAGGTTGCTTTCTGTGCTAATGCAGCCCATTTGTTTTACTCACAGGGTAGACTTTTATGGTAATATAGCAACCTTAATGCTGTTGGGTGGGACAGCCCAGGAGTCTCGGGGGTAATAGAACATGTAACTGAAGAAACGTGGCTGTGTCAACGAGGAATGCGAAGAAAGAAAAATTCATGCCAGAATGACATATTCACTTTTTTGGAATGCTCAAAGACACTGTGTATCTCAACAAGCTTTGGCTTTCCAATCCATGAAACATATTTTTTTTACATTAAAAAAGCACACTTTGAAAGTATTAACAGAAATTTCAGCGCTGACATCATCCACTTACTAGATTCATTTTTTCGGTTAAGTACTAAAGTTTTCTTTGCGTCTGGCTGGAAATGGAGCTATCTTAGAATTCTCTGTCTTTTTCTCATTATATCCATGTATTTAGCACATAATATTAATCACCCACACGGGTCTAAGAGTAAAATCTTATCATCTGCATTTAAGATATGAACTCACGTGCCAATATACATCTCATTCTTTTTCCCCGTTCAAAACTGCCATGTGGCAGCCAACCCAGCACAGAATCCTACAGAATGTGCAGTGTCAGAAGAGAACTGCTTCTGTTAAAATTCTTTTTCAGGATTTTCCTGAACTTGATGTCTATTTTGCTCCTAGTTATTTTCATATCTCCAGCTGCTTCTGTTGCATTCCCATCTCTTGGAAAGATTCAGAGAAATACAAGGTTTCTCTGTGGCCAAGGGAAGATGCCTGCCAGGATGCTGAACTTCTGGTGAAGGTTACTGAATATGACAAAATGGACTAAGTACAGTAAATAATAACGTTGGTGCACACAAATGAATAGCCACTGGCGATGGCATTTCGTGGAGAAATCTGATATCATATAATAACATCTAGACATGGAGGAGCAGAGTGAAATACCTCCAAAGGGCATGCAGCAATTCTGTGGTTAGGCAAGGAACAACCCAAAGCTCAGAGCATCCCAGAATAATCCTCCTGACAAAGAACTGGCATGGGTTGCACATATTAGAACGCCCGTGTACAGCTCAGCATCGCAGGCCAGAAACTTAACCACCCGGCTCTCATTAAAAGGCCTTTGAACAACAGGGAAAAACCAGGCCCACACAGTTTATTCTCTTGAATGCAAAATGATCACCTTTAGTTGACTCTCAGATTCATACCATGTCAAAATATGCGGCAAATTCCCTTTATACATCTATAGAGATTCTTACAGTACCCAGGATATTATTTCTGGTACAAGAAGAGCTTAAGTTTGAATGGAAGAAAGTATTTTGGAGGACATTCATCACATGCCCATTCACAAATCATTTTTTAAACAAGAATAATTTACTGCTAAGGACGGAGCTCTAAAGGACCTTAAAAGGCATCCGGGCGGAAGAAAAGTTGCCTAGAGACAGATCATAAGAGACTTGGGGTGAGAGCACAGGATGTTCACTGACCCTCCCTCCGATCCTAGGCTCATTGGCCATGGAATAAGTGAGGTCTCATCCCCATAGGCAGTAGCAAATCCTTTATTTTTTTTTTTTAATGACTTTAAAAATAGTACCAAACTGTATGAATTTTCTCTGTAACTAAAGAAGGCTACAAGGACTTGTAGTTACATCATTAATACACAAAAATTAATAAATTTGTTAATTTGATCCTAACAGAGACAAATTGAAGAGAATATAAGAACATGCCTTTAGGAATAAGTGGGGTAACTCTCTTTTGCAAATGTTATTTCTATGTTCCAGAATAGGAAACCTGGTTAATATAAAGATGTTAAATTATCCCAAATTTTCTTTCTCTCAGGATCTCCTCAAATGCTCTCAGCTTCACCTACCTGGTTTTGCTTCACTGACCGTCCTATGTTGGCTTTGCCTGGGCTCTCTCTGGGGCTTCTCTCTGATATGTGGGCATGACTCCCATGGGACCCATTGGGTCATGTTCAAGCCTGAAGTGTGTGGAATAGGCTCCCAGTGTGGTGATATTTTAACCAATGAGATATGAGGGCTGGCAGAAAAAATCTTCTCCTCTCCTTCCCCTGGATTGACTGCCTTGAGATACAACTTCCCAGAAAGCAGTACTGTGAGGTTGAACAGTGAGTTGCACAGAGCAACAGTGAACTAGGTGACCGACACCTTGCTTGGGCTCCCTCTTCTTCCTTGCATCACTCCCATGTTCCTCAGAGTGTCCCTTGGGGTTGCACACCCTAATATGCTTAAGTCCTTTGTCTTGGCTTCTACTTTCTGGAGAAGCCAGGCTAAGACACGCTTTTCCAGGGAAAATACTACTGTGCAATTCATTTGGAAGAATAAGCCATCACAAACAGTGTTCAATTGCTTTATTAAATATAAACATGATAAAGGACTAGCCCAATCAAATATTAATACATATGATAAATCTGCAATGATTAAATCAGTATGCTCTTCATGTAAGGAGAGCTAGGCAGAAAACTCAGTTAGGTGGAGTAACTCAGAATCAGATGCCTACTGTGTGTCTGGCCTTATACCATGCACTCTAAATGAATGATCTTACTTAATCCTCACCAGGGTCCTGTGTAGTAGGTATCATTAGTCATCATTTCTAAATTAAAAGAAACTCAAGGACTAGGAACTGTCCCACACTCACTCAACCAGTATATTGCAGAGATAGGACTTGAACTTTTTTATAACAGAAAAATATATAGTAATATTTAGTGAAAAATAAGTATATACAATTATATATATAATCCATAGATGATAAAATGTTAAAATGCATAGATTAAAAAGCTTAGAAGAAAAGCAGTACGAATTCTGTTTTCTTTGTTTCCAGATTGGGATTAAGGACAACTTTTTTCTGTTTCTTTATAACTGTTTATACTGTGATAGACACAAAGACACGGTAGAGAGGAAGTGTTTCACTCTTGCTCTGGGCGCACAGGAGGACTACATTTCCCAGGGTCCTGCCAGGTATGGTCATGTGACCCGTTCTGGCCAATGGGATATGGACATTAGGTGTGAGCTACTGCCAGGCCTGGCCCTGACAGGCTGCAGAGACTCAGGCTCATGGTTCCAAGATCCCAAAGGACTCCAGGGCCCCAGAAGGCAGTGGAGCCGCTAGAGGAAAGAGGCTAGATCCCTAGTTGCTGCTAGAAGAGCAACCCAACCAGCAGGACTGTGAAATGAAGGAGAAATAAATCTTCTATTGTGTTTATTTCTCAGTGAGGCTACTAAGGTTCAGGATTATCTGTTAAGAGTCATTATATTCCTTATTTGGGGGGGGGGGTGTGGTAGCAGCAGAGGGAAAGGGAGAGAGAGGATCTTAAGCGGGCTCCACACTCAGCATAGTGCCCAAGTGGGGCTTAACTGCACAACCCTGAGATCATGACCTGAGCCCAAATCAAGAGTTGGAGGCTTAACTGAGTGAGCCACCCAGGCGCCTCTGTGGAACAATCATTTTAATTATCTTCATAAATATACATACTTGCCATTTTTTAAAAATTGAAGAAGATATCAGGAAGGGAAAAATGAAGGGGGAGAAATCGGGGAGGGGGGGAGACAAACCATGAGAGACGATGGACTCTGAGAAACAAACTGAGGATTCTAGAGGGGAGGGGGGTGGGGGGATGGGTTAGCCTGGTGATGGGTATTAAAGAGGGCACGTTCTGCATGGAGCACTGGGTGTTATACACAAACAATGAATCATGGAACACTACATAAAAAACTAATGATGTAATGTATGGTGATTAACATAACATAATAAAAAAAAGAAAGTAATTCAAACAAAATATAGCAATGGCAGTTTTTTTTTGCCTCAAGAATTCCAAATTTAGCCAGTGATTTTTTTTCTTAATTCCCTTAAAATTCTAAGAACCCCATTCAAGGCAGTAATAATGATAGCAGCACTAGCAACAACAATAATAATTAACTCACTTTAGGTGTAAAGCTTCACAAATTTTGGTAATTGTATATAGTCATGTAACCACAATCAAGATCTGGAAGGTTTCAATCACTCCAAAAAGCTCCCTTGTGATGATCACCTCCCCAGGATCCTGCCCCTAGGCAACCACGGACCTACGACACTATATTTTGCCTTTCCTAGAGTTTCACACAGATGGAATCACATAGTACCTAACTTCTTGTGATTGACTTTTTAAAAGATTTTATTTATTTGAGAGAGAGAGACTATGAGCAGGGGGAGGGGGCAGAGGGAGAGAAGAAGCAAACTACATGCTGAGCAGCCCAAGGTGGGGGGAGGTGCCCAGGGCTTGATCCCAGGACCCTGGGATCATGACCTGAGCCGAAGGCAGATGCTTAACCGATTGAGCCACCCAGGAAACCCTGTGATTGACTTCCACTTGACTTAATGTTTTTGAAATTCAACCTTGTTGTTGCATACATTAATATTTTGACCCCTTTAATTGCTGAGTTACCCCTTCTTCTTGTCAGTAATGGAGTGCTCTAAGTTCTAGTTGGGTACCCACAGCCCATTTAGAGACTACATTCCTTAGGTATGGCTGCAAAACTAAATTCACTCCAATGAGAGGTGGACAGGAATAGTATATGCAGTTTCCAGGCAAGTTGCTCCCTAATGGCAAGTTGTTCATCCTGAATTTCTCTTTCCTGCAAGCTGGAAAATTTGATAACCAGAGCAACCTTGGAAGCATGTGGTCAGGGCGGTGGAACACCCCTATCGCCCTGACTCACTCACCTATGGACTGCTACAGGGGAAATAAATAAATTTCTGGCTTATGTAAGCCACTGTATTTTGGATCTCTTAGTTACAGCAGCCAAGTAATTAGCCTAACAAATGTGTTCCCCATGAAGCAGAGGTTATATATATATATTTTTAAAGATTTTATTTATTTATTTGACAGAGAGATAGAGAGAGAGCACAAGTAGGCAGAGGGAGAGGGAGAAGCAGGCTCTCTGCTGAGCAGGGAGCCAGACGTGGGGCTCGATCCCAGGACCCTGGGATCATGACCTGAGCTGAAGGCAGCCGCTTAACCGACTGAGCCACCCAGGCACCCCGATTATATTTTATTTCTCTTTGTAACCTCATCATGATTTAGCTCAGTGGTTTATATTGAATAAGTTTTCAGTAGCTATTTATTGGAATAAATATTGAATAAATGAGCAAATGAATTCCATATATGTGTAATGTTAACACTGAGAGAAATATTTAAAAATTTAAAATTCCACATAGCTTTTACTTTTTAAATGACATCAAATGAAAGTATGTTCTGCAAGGTTTGGCCTTGATACATCAAAATATGCCTAAAACTAAAGTTGGTAATGTCAAAAGTGCAGAAAATGAGATGCCTTTCAAAAATGGTACCTATATAATAATGTTTTGGGTTTTTTTCAGTTTTTAAAGTATTATAGAATTATAAAATAATACAATCAAGGATAAATTATTATGGATTAACTATTTAAAGTAATTTTACATACAATTTTATACTTTTTTCTTTCCAAGAAAAGTGATCAATTTCCAAATCAGCTGAAACATTGCTATAACGATTAACTGAAATATGTTTCTTACAGGGTAATCAATATGAATCTAAGGGCTTGATCCCCCACTGAAATAAACTTGGTACCCTGCTGACAAAATCTGGACAAAACAATTCATAAATCTATCTTGCATTCCTTGTAAAAATTTGCTGTGTGAAAAATTATAAATACTTTAAAATGTTATTTAATTCATCTTTAGTTACTACAATTAACTTAAAGACCTAGGTCAAATTTTTTTTATAGCATAAAAATCAACCAAATTTCATGTTGTTTTACAAATATGATTTTTAAAAGACTGTTGCTGTTCATGGCTAAACTACTTTGATGTCATTCCTTCTGCTATTAAAGCTTCAGTGAAAAGCCCTCTCTCTTTTTTTAAAGATTTGAGAGAGAGAGAGAGAGAGAGAGAGAGAGAGAGAGCATGCATGTGAGTAGGGGGAGGGGCAGAGGAGAGGGAGAGACAAGCAGACTCACTGCTGAGCTCAGAGCCCCATGTGTGGCTCCATCCCACACCCTGAGATCATGACCTGAGCCAAAATCAAGTGTCAGAGGCTTAAGCAACTGAGCCACCCAGGCACCCCCAAAAGCTCTCTTTTTAACGTAAAACCATTGATATTTAGTGTAGAGTCTAGATGTCAATATAGAAATACTGAGCTTTAGGGCTTACACTGACACTTGAGAATAGTGTCAGTGTCTTCTTTATACTGGAGAAGTTAAGCCAGTTCAGCTCTTAGGAAATCCTACAAAGGGTTCCCACTTGCTCTCACTCCACTGGGCTCTAAGGGTGCAGTTTTTTCTTAAGGTCAAACTAATCCTTAGCAACTATAATTGTGTGTTCTTACCACCAATTTACTTAGTAAAATTAAGTACTTGTTAGAGTAAATTCTAACTCTAAAAAATAGCAAATCAATCTCCTTCCCTAGTGAATGTTGTTTTAAATGTAATGATTGATTAGCATCCTTTTAATTTAATAAACTATAAATGGTATGTTCGCATTGCACTCACATTGATATCTCAAACTACTTACCATTCTTTCATTTAGGATAATGAAAAATCACTTAAGGCCATTTACATAGCTAGCATGCAAATTCAAAGTAGCTATTCATCACTAAAACATTACATGCAATTATTAAAATGGCATTTCATTGTACAGGCTATGTCGCTTTATTGTGCTTCACAGATATTGCTTTTTTTTTTTTTTTTTTTACAAATTGAAGGTTTGTGGCAACCCTGAGTGGAGCAAGTCTCTTGGTGCCATTTTTCCAATAGCGTCTGCCCACTTCATGTCTGTGTACCACATTTTGGTAGTTCCTGCAGTTATTCATTTGTTATGGTGATCCGGGATCAGCGATCTTTGGTGTTACTACTGTAATTGTTTTGGGGTGTCACAAAACACACCCATGTAAGATGACAAACTTAATAACAGTTGTGTGTTCTGGTTGCTCCACCCACTGGCCATTCCCCCCTCTTTCCCTCTCTCCTCAGGTCTCCCTATTCCCTGAGACCCAACAATATTGAAATCTGGCCAATTAATAACCCTACAATGGCTTCTAAGTGTTCAAGTGAAAGGAAGAACCATGTGTCTGTCACTTTAAATCAAAAGCTAGAAATGATTACATTTAGTGAGGAAGTCATGTCAAAAACTGAGGCCAAAAGCTAGTCCTCTTGCACCAGTTAGCCAAATTTGAGCATGCAAAGGAAAAGTTCTTGAGGGAAATTAGAAGTGCTACTCCAGTGAACACACGAATGAATGATAAGACAGTGAACTAGCTTGATTGTTGATATGGAGAAAATCTGAGCAGTCTGAATAGAAGATCAAACCAGCCACATCATTCACTTAAGCCAAAGCCTCATCCAGAGCATGGCCCTAATTCTCTGCAATTCTATGAAGGCTGAGAGAGATGAGGAAGCTACAGAAGAGAAGTCTGAAGCTAGCAGAGGTTGGTTCATGAGGTTTAAGGAAAGAAACCATTTCCATAAAAGAGCAGTGCAAGGTGAAGCAGCAAATGCTGATGTAGAAGCTACAACAAGTGATCCAGATCTAGCCAAGATCATTAGTGATGGAGGCTACACTAAACAACAGATCTTCAATGTAGATGAAACAGCTTCTATTGGAAGAAGACGCCACATAGGACTTTAACAGCTAGAGAGAAGTCAATACCTGGCTTCAAAGCTTCAAAGGGCAGGCTGACTCTCTCATTAGGGGCTAATGTAGCTGGTTGAGGCTAATGCTCATTAACTGTTCTGAAAATCCTAGGGCCCTTAAGGATTACGCTAAATCTACTCTGCCTGTGCTCTATAAATGCGACAACAAATCCTGTCTACAACATGGTTTCCTGAATATTTTAAGCCCTCTATTGAGACCTGCTGCTCAGAAAAAAAGATTCTTTTCAAAATATTACTGCTCATTGACAATGCACCTGGTCATCCAAGAGCTCTGATGGAGATGGACAAGATTAAAGTTTTCTTGCTAACACAACATGCATTCTGCAGTCCACAGATTAAGAAGTAATTTGGACTTTCAAGTCTTATTAATACCTTTCATAAGGCTATAGCTGCCATAGATAGTGATTCCTCTGATGGATTTTGGCAAAGTAAACTGAAAACTGAGTTATGGAAAGAAAAGTTTCCTTCTGGAAAGGATTCACCATTCTAGACGCCATTAAGAATATCTATGGTTCATGGGAAGGGGTCAAATATCAACATTAACAGGAATTTGGTAGGAGTTGATTCCAGCCCTCATGGATAACTGTGAGGGATTCAAGACTTCAGTGGAGGAAGTCACTACAGATGTGGTGGAAGCAGCAAGAGAACTAGAACGAGAAGAAGAACCCAAAGATGTGAGTGAATTGCTGCAATCTCATGATAAAACTTGAACAGATGAGGAGTTGCTTCTTATGGATAAGCAAAGAAAGTGGTTTCTTGAGATGGAATCTACTTGTGGTGAAGATTCTGTGAAGATTGTTGAAATGACAATAAAGGATTTAGAATATTACATAACCTTAGCAGGACCGACTCCAATTTTGAAAGAAGTTCTGTAAGTAAAATGCTATCAAACAACATCACATGCTACAGAGAAATAGTTTGTGAAAGAAAGAGTCAATAATGTGGCCAACTTCACTGTTGTCTTACTTTAAGAAGTTGCCACAGCAATCACCGCCTTCAGCAACCACCACCCTAATCAGTCAGTAGCCATCAGCCTCCACGCAAGACCCTCCCCGAGCAAAAAGATTATGACTTGCCAAAAGTTCAAATGATGGTCAGCAGTTTTTAGCAATAATTTTTTAATTAAGGTATGTACATTGCCTTTTTAGACATATTTCTATTGTATACTTAATATACTTAATATACTTAATAGACCATAACACAGTGTACATGTAACTTTTATATGCACTGGGAAACCAAAAAATTCACTTGACTTACTTTATTGCAATACTAGCTTTATTGCAGACGTCTGTAACCAAACCCACAGTATCTCTGAGGTATGCCTGTACTCAAAAATAGTTGTTCTAATGTGAATTTTAAGTAGGAAGTGAGTTAAATATATTCCCCATGTAATTTCTCCTTAAAAGCCCTAACTGTTATTTGCAGAAGAATTTCAACAAATAATGATTATTTGCCCTACAATTAAAACTAGAATGGCTGCTTGACATTTAGAATTCAAAATGGAAAGTTCTTTTTATCCACCCTGTCTACCTTTGGGATTGCATTTTTCTTACTATTTGCCTGTGAGGGACTCAGCTCATTTTCCGACTTTGGGTCACAGAGCCTTGGAAAACTATTGTATAATTTGATAAATTACCCTTTTACTAAAAAGAGTTTGCCTAAGGACCTCCCTCTATTTGCCTTTGATTCTATTTGCCTCTTGGGTGGGGAAGAGGAAGAGGAGTAATGGCTGGAAGGGATGGGAACAGTGAAGATATGCTGGGAAGGGAGATATATAAGGTCAAGGTGAAAGCATTCATCTCCTATGTCTTCTAAGGCAGTGCTACTCTTGAGCTGGCTGAGAGGGACAAATTGTCCCAGGGGTAGTACACACCACCTGGAACTGACAAAAGGGATTAAGAATAATGATGGGTGGCTGTTGGCTCTCAGACTGTCATCTGTGTATTTTATACAACCAGATGCTTTCTTGGATTGACCAGATCAATTCCAGGCCCAACGAGCAAAAGAATCATAGAACAGAGCCATAGGATGTGAGAAGTGAAATGAACTGTGGATATTACTGCCCTGTTATGTAGAAGACCAAATATTTCCCATGACTTGCCCAGATAACACACAGGGCAAGTGGCTGAGCTGGGAATCCAAGTGCCAGGCCCCTTAGTCCATATCCTCATATGCTACACAATATTCATAAGGTGGTCCCTATCTTTAGACCCTGCCTTCCTTCTGCAATCATGCCTAAAGCAATAGGGCCAATGGGGAGGTGAGAATGAGACTTGCTTTGCTCCCTGGCTCAAGCCTTCTGAGAAAGGTTGTTTTGGACTTTGAAACACTCTCCTCTCCTTCCCCAAATATCCTACTTCCTTTCCTTTTTTACTGTGCCTCATCTGGGCAACCAAGGGTATGGAGCAGAAAAATCTTGGAGTCCATGAAAAGGTGACATAGAAATCACTGCCACTAAGAAGCCTCAGAATCAGTCACTGAGGCATGCTATAAAGACTCTGATAATAAAATAACTTAATAAATCTAGGGGCATTTCATCCAAAAATTCCTCCACTCAGGAGGGTAAATTCTCACACCATCACTATGATAGGTCTTTATAAATGGGGCACTGCCGGGGCGCCTGGGTGGCTCAGTGGGTTAAGTGTCTAATTCTTAACTTCAGCTCAGGTCATGATCTCAGGGATGTGAGATTGAGCCCCACACCCAGCTCCTCCATCAGGCATGGAGCCTGCTTAAGATTCTCCCTCTCTAGAGGCACCTGGGTGGCCCAGTCAGTTGAGCATCCCACTTTTGGTTTCAGCTCAGGTCGTGATCTCAAAGTCATGGGATTGAGCCTTGCAAGGGGCTCTGCAGTTAGTGCTGAGTCTGCTTCAGATTCTCTCTGCCTCCCTCCCCCTCTTCCCACCTTGCTTGCTCTCTCTATATATAATAAATGAACAAATAAAATCTTAAAAAAGAGATTCTCCTTCCCCCTCTCCCACTCCTTCCTCCCTCTCTTAAAAAATAAATAAACGGGGACACTTCAGGAGCCCCCCTCCCTTTTTTTCTCACAATTCCCACTGCAGACTGTTTTCTTATTGAGACCTGCAACTGGCCTTACTATCAATAGGTCTGCCCATATTTACCAGTTTGCAAATCCTATGAAATTTGTCTTTTCTTATTAATAAACATGAATGGTAATCAGTCATATTAAAAATGAGATCATCTTAAAAAATGAGATTCTGTAAAATCAATGTTCCAATGACCACTCTACCTGGTTCATCTATAGTACTCCTCTCCCCTTATGGGATTTTTAGCAATAACTTTTATCTATTGAATGTTTCCTCTGTGCCAGCATGATTTAAAGTATTTTTCATGCAAGACTCATTTATATCTTGCAATAACTGCATGGGGTAGGTTCTGATATTATCTCATTTTACAGATGAGGAAACTGACTTACAGAGGTTAAGTACAATCATTTGTCAAGTGCCACACCTAGTAACTAACAGAGCCAGGATCTGAACAGGGGCAGCCCTGTTCCATGCCTGTTTCCTATTAACCATGTTATACTACTTCTCTAGAGGTCAGCTATTCTGCAATAGCTGTGTGTGTGTGTGTGTGTGTGTGTGTGTGTGTGTGTGTGTGTGTGTGTAATATGATATAGTTGAAAAGAGCACAGATTTTAAAGTCAACACAAGACTGAGCTTAATCCCAGCTCCTCCTCTATATGTTATTTGCTTTAAACAAGTTCTAAATGACAGTTTTCTCACCTATAAAATGAGAACAGAAATGACTACCTCATTGAGTTAAGGAATTACATAGGAAATGTATGGAAAGAATCTAGGTGTGCATGACTCCTAGCAGGTGCCCAACATAAATTAGCAACCTCTCTTCCCTCTGGTTCTGACCCGATTATTTAATCTGACTGATGTGGTCAGTCCATTCTCATTAATGTAAACCTTAAGACAAGAAGGGTTAAAGCACATTATGGAAATTATATAAAGTACTTCCTTTCAGCCTGATTCTTTGGCTTCCAGACTCTTAGGTGTTTCGTTACTGTCAGAAGCATGAAAGCAGTCCTTGGGAACTGGATTTTCAATGAGAAAAAGATGAAGTAGGAAAGGACACAGATTGACCAGTATGTAAAATTTTGGTGTATATTTTTATTTCTTGTATTTCTCTAGTCTCAATATCTTAAGCTGTTTGCCCTGGGCATCTTCCTCTCTAGCACATATGCTCAGTATCACAAGAATAACACAGCCCGTCGCCCCCTTCAGTGTTTGTTGTTTTTTGCATTTGTTAAAAATGTTAAGAGGTTTTGACTGATAAGAAAGGCAATGATCCTTTTCAACCCAAGCTAATTTATATTATTTCTAGCTCAAAAGTTGTCTAATGTAAAGGACTTGTCCAAAAGTATCCAGGTTTATCAAAAAGAGCACATTTTCCAGTTCCAAAATGAGAAGTGAAACCTATTGTAGCCAGCTGGGCGGAGCCTCCCACACTCCACGGCATAGGACAGAACAGGCTCTGTCAGGGTGAGGGCTGAGGATCTGGAAGGTGTTCAGCTCTCCAGCTCTTGGCCACAATGTGGGGATATGTCAGGAGAGCTTCAAGAGACTGAATTTTGTGTGACTGACTGGGGGAGTGTATTTATTGCCTGTACAATCACCAATGGAAACTTTACTTTGGGAAAGTGTCATAGGGAATATGGATGGTCAACCTGTTTACTTCTAGAGAGGATACTATGTCTCACTTGTCTTAACACGTGCTATATGTATCAGTTAGCAATGCTCTTAATGCACTACTAACTGAAAATCATCACAGTTTTAATTGAGACAAACCCTAACCTTTCCATGATGTCACAGAATTGCACAGGTGGAAAATGCATCATCCCAGTCCCTGCCTCCCTCCACACAGTGAGTATTTAATGTATTTGGGGCAGAGTATTGTCAGTGTGCTTCTCGAGTGTCTTCAAGCAAATACTCTCTACTGTTTGGTGATCCAACATTGATCTGGCACACTATTATGTCTTAGAATGGGTGAGTGAATTGTATCCATAAGCAGGAAAAGAGGATATAGAAGGAAAGATGAGAACGCCTTCACTGAAGTAGCAGAGTACAAAGAGCATGAATTTTAAAGCCACAGAAGGTGGTTCCAGCTCTGTCACTTGCTAGCTGTGTCACACTGTACAAATAATTTAACCTCTTAGCCTCAATTTCTTCATCTGTAAAATGGGGATAATACATAAATTGGGTCATAAATAGTGCTAAAAATAGGTATCTACTATTACTGAGTGCTTACTATGTACAGCATTTGGTCCCAGCACTTTATGTATTCATTTAGTATTCAAAACAACTCTAAGGAATAGATTTTATTGCAATCTTGACTTTACAATGAGGAACTGAGGCACAATAATTGACATAGGAGTAGCCATTACTATGAATAACTGTGGTGTCATTAATATTGTTGGGATTTAAAAGCATTAATATCTAATAATAAAAGCAAGTAAAACCAACAGGAATTTCTTCATTTAAAAAATATCATAAACGCAAGATATATATAGGGAAAAAACTGAGTAGGGGTAAGATAAATCACTCTAGATTTACACTTGATTTCCTCTCCCTTTATCTCTTTCTCCAAAATGATAGGTCATCATGAAAACCATTTGCTATAAATGAGCCTTATGGTCTAAACAGCTCTGTTAAAAGCAATTAGAAAGTGAAATTACTTGCAAGTCCTAGTGAGAACAGAGAAAATGGATGCGGGAAAGTATAAACAAAATAATTTTCCAAAATGGTCCCAAACTGAAAGGTAACAGTTTCCAAATTGAAAGGCACTAGCACAACGAACAAGAAAACACCAACACCAAGTCACATCATCATGGAAATTTAAGAACATCAGAAGGGGGACGCCTGGGTGGCTCAGTTGGTTAAGCAACTGCCTTCGGCTCAGGTCATGATCCTGGAGTCCCAGGATCAAGCCCCACATGGGGCTCTCTGCTCAGCAGGGGGTCTGCTTCTCCCTCTGACCCTCCCCTCTCTCGTGTTCTCTCTCTCATTCTCTCTCTCTCTCAAATAAAAATCTTAAAAAAAAAAAAAAAAAACATCAGAAGGAAGAGAAGACCCTAAAATCTTCCCAAAAGGACAAACAAGCAAACCAACTGCTTGCAAAGAGTCAGGTGTCAAATCTGACATCAGATTTGGGGAGGTATCAAACTCCCCAACAACAGAGGAAACTAGACAACAATGGTGAAATTTCTTCAAAAGTTTGAGGCAAAATTATTTCTAACCTAAAACATTACACCCAAATTACCAATTTTTTCAGATATTTTATGAAAATCAAAGGCTCAAGAATTTTACCTCCTCTGTATATTCTTTTTCAGGAAACTACTAGGGAATCTGCTCCACAAAAAAGAAGTAGTAAATGAAGAAAAAGGAAAACTTGAGATAAAGGAAATAGAGGATATAGGAGACTAAGGAAATCCCCAGGAGTTAGTGAAAGAATGTTCCAGAATGACAGCTGTGCAACAGCCCTGGACAGCAAGGCTACATTTCAGCAGGAAGACTGAAAGCAATTGGAGAGAAATCTCCAGAGAGGGGGAAAATGGGCTTGATTGATTTGCTGTAAGTTATCTTTTAGTTGTTTGGCAGGTATGTTACAGCATTAGAGAAAAATATATAGTGATAGATACACAGAAACTAAGCAAATAAGAATACAAGCAAGGTAATTATTAATTCTAGGAAGAATAAAAAGAGCTACAAAAAAAGAAACAAAGTATACTACCTGAATGAAAAGACTTAGTAGTCCTGTTCATGTAAACAATAACTGCTGCTTTAGACAAAAATTCAAATTTCACTCTATAGGGAAGATGGGAGACGAGGTGTGGGGAGGGTGGGCACCATAACTATAGCCGCACCTACCAAAATATCCAGTTGACATTGTCTAGCATTCATAAACCAAGCAACTGGATTCAAGTATATTACTTCCAATGTTGAAAAACAGATAAACGAATTCAATTTGGCTGCCACTGTGTCATCAGTTTGGGAAGTGAAGAGGGATAGTAGGGGAGTGTTGTTTTTCACAAGACTTTAGGAGTTTTTTTTATTGAGATGTAACTGATATATAACATTATATTAGTTCCGGGTGTATCGACTTCAGGTTTTTTAATTTCAAAATATGTAAATATGCTCATGTACTACCTTACATATGAAAAAAATAATACATTTAAAAAGGAGTTGGTAGCCTTCATCAGAGATGTTATATTAACTTTAAGAAGCTGCTTTTAGAACCATATTAAATGATTCCAATCTGATGGCTAAAGATTATAATTTTGCTCTTGTAAAAAAATCCTGAATTTAGAAAGTTAATTTTAGTGCCTCAAACTGATGGAAAAGAAGCAGAAAAATTAAGGATGAGAGATATTCAATAAGAGAAGGAGAAATAAAGAAGGAAAAATGAGAGAGGAGAAAATAAGTTAGAAAAAAACTTGAAAAGGAAGTAACATTGAAAGCCAAGGAACTGTGGAAACGTTTATGTACTTAGTAGGAAGTGGGAAAGAAGACAGACTCACAGAGACCTGTGCTGGTCATCCACAGGCACAAACAGAAAGCAATGTGAAGGAAAAGATTTAATGAGGGCAAAAAAAGCATTTTTAAATTTATTGGTAACTTGATTTCAAACTAACTCCTATAAAGGTTTATTTTTTTCCTTTTGAGCCTAAGAAAGGAGACTCATGAAATTATATGAATATTAATAATCCATATATGAATGGATTATTGAATATATATGAATTATATATTTGAATTATAATTAAAGAGAATAGAACCAACACATTCTGAGAGGGAAAAAGAACATTTCTAAAGAGGCTGAAAGCTCTTCCCCAGTGTGTATATAACAGGGGATTCCCATGCTGGAGAGCAGTCTTCTCTGGAAGAGAGGAGGATGTAGGGCAAATGAAGATCTGGGAAAAAGATCTTGGAAGTGTAGGGGTTTTTTTCTTCCCTAACTGGAAACAGGTTTAACTCCTTTCCTTCTATACTTTAATAACTATTTGTGCTACATAAATTTCCAAATGTTCGGAGTTTCTAGGTAAAGTATTTAAAGCCTCAGTTCCATGCATCCAATGCATTGTGAAATTGGAAAGCCTGTCTAACACTGTGGAAACTATAGGTCACAGGTAGATCATTCGAAAGCCAAAGTTGCCATTTTGATGCCACCATTATTTATGGTACCAGAAGTTTGAAGCCCTTTCAACTGTGTGGAAAAAAGGAAGAAAAAATGCATTATCCTTTCTATAAGGGAAATGTAGATGAGAGAGACCTGCTTACTTTACAATAATTACACAGTAATTTATTTTTTAATCATTTCTAATTATAGTCACAAGAATTCTAGGAATAAAAGTAGCCCTGGTCTGCAGTATGCTTTTTCCCCTTAAGTTCTGGGCCTGTCTTCTGAAGAGGAGGAACAAGGCAAGTCTCTCTTAGAGATCCTACTAGCTTCCTACACCCAACTTTTGTCTCATCATTGCTCTTTGCCTGCTTTCCAGCTGCCTCATAAGTTGTCTCTAAGCAACACCCTTCTGGAGACTAATTACTGCAAAAGGTACCACATAAATTAATTGATTTTAGTTGAATATGACTGAAAATAAACATGAATATAGGAAATATATAGAATTGTTTTTCCTTTGGGCGCCTGGGTGGCTCGGTTGGTTAAGCGACTGCCTTCAGCTCAGGTCATGATCCTGGAGTCCCGGGATCGAGTCCCACATCAGGCTCCCTGCTCGGCGGGAAGTCTGCTTCTCCCTCTGACCCTCCCCCCCTCATGCTCTCTCTCTCTCAAATAAATAAATAAAATCTTTAAAAAAAAAATTTGTTTTTCCTTTAGATAAAAACCATATGATCATTTCAATAGATGCAGAAAAAGCATTTGACAAAGTACAACATCCATTCATGATTAAAAACCCTCAAAAAAGTAGGTTTGCAGATGACATGATACTCTACATAGAAAAACTAAAAGACTCCACCAAAAAACTGCTAGAACTGATAAATGAATTCAGTAAAGTTGCAAGATACAAAGTCAATGTACAGAAATCTGTTGCATTTCTATATGCCAATAATGAAGCAGCAGAAAGAGAATTTAAGAAAACAATCCCATTTTACAACTGCACCAAAAATAATAAGATAACTAGGAACACACCTAACCAAAGAGGCAAAAGACTCATACTCTGAAAACAATAAAACACTGATGAAGGAAATTAAAGATGACACAAAAAAATGGAAAAGCACTGCATGCTCAGGGATTGGAAGAACAAATATTGTTAAAATGTCTATACTCCCCAGTGCAATCCCTATCAAAATACCAACAGCCTTTTTCACAGAACTAGAACAAGCAATCCTAAAATTTGTATGAAACCACAAAAGACCTCAAATAGCCAAAGCAATCTTGAAAAAGGAAAGCAAAGTTGGAGACATCACAATTCTAGACTTCAAGTTATAATACAAAGCTGTAGTAATCAAAACAGTATGATACTGGCACAAAATAGAAATGTAGATCAATGGAATAGAATAGAGAACCCAGAAATAAACCTACAAGTATATGGTCGATTAATCTTTGACAAAGCAGAAAAGAATATCCAATGGGTGGAAAGGCAGTCTCTTTAATAAATGGTATGGGGAAAACTGGATAGCAATAAGAAAAAGAAAGAAACTGGATCACTTCCTTACACAATACACAAAAATAAATCCCAAATGGATTAAAGACCGAAATGTGAGACCTGAAACCATTAAAATCCTAGAAGAGGACACAAGCAATAACTTCTTTGACATTGACCATAGCTACTTTTTTCTAGATATGTCTTCTGAGGCAAGGGAAACAAAAGCAAAAATAAACTATTGGGACTACATCAAAATAAAAAGCTTCTGCACAGTGAAGGAAACAATCAACAAAACTAAAGGGCAACCTATGGAATGGGAGAAGATATCTGCAAATGAAATATCCGATAAAGGGTTAGTATCCAAAATATATAAAGAAATTATCAAACTCAACACCTAAAAAACAAATAATACAATTTAAAAATGGGCAAAAGACATAATTACACATTTTTCTGAAGACGACGTATAGAAGATGGCCAACAGACACATGAAAAGATGCTCATCATCACTTACTATCAGGGAAATGCAAATCAAAACTACAATGAGATATCACCTCCCCCCTGTCAGGATGGTTAAAGTCAACAACACAGGAAACAACAGGTGTTGGTGAGGATGTGTAGAAATAGGAACCCTCTTGCACTGTTGTTGGGAATGCAAACTGGTGCAGTCACTCTAGAAAACAGTATGGAGGTTCCTCAAAAATTTAAGAACGGAATTATACTACAATCCAGCAATTGCATTACTGGGTATTTACCCAAAGAATACAAAACACTATTTCAAAGGGAAACACGTACCCTTTTGCTTATAGCAGCATTATTTACAATAGCCAAATTATGGAAGCATTCCAAATGTCTATCGACTGATGAATGGATAAAGATGTGGTGTGTGTGTGTGTGTGTGTATATATATATACACACATACAATGGAATATTACTCAGGCATAAAAAATGAAATCTTGCCATTTGCAATGACAAGGATGGAGCTAGGATGTATTATACTAAGCAAAACAAGTCAGTCAGAGAAAGACAAATACTATATGATTTCATTCATATGTGGAATTTAAAAACAAAACAGATGAACATAGCGGGGAAAAGAGAGAGGCAAACCATAAAACAGACTCCTAACTATAACTATAGAGAACAAACTGAGGGTTGCTGGAGGGGAGGTGGGTGGGGAATGGGTTATATTGGTGATGGGTATTAAGGAGGGCACTTGTGATGGAGCATTGGGTGTTATTTGTAAGTGATGAATCACTAAATTCTACTCCTGAAACTAATATTACACTATATGTTAACCAATTGGAACTTAAATAAAAACTTGAAACTACAAAAAAAGAGAAGTGGTGTATATATGTGTGTGTGTGTGTGTGTGTACACACACACATACAATAGAATATAAAAAAGAATGAAATCTTGCCGTTTGCAAGAACATCTATGGAGCTAGAGAGTATAATGCTAAGCAAAATAAGTCAGTAGAGAAAGACAAGTACCAAATGATTTCACTCATATGTGGAATTTAAGAAACAAAACAAATAAGGAAAGAAAAAAAGAGAGAGAGAGAGACAAATCAAGAAACAGATTCTTTTTTTTTTTTTTTAAAGAAAGAATCTTAAGCAGCCTCCATGCCCAGTGCAGAGCCTGACACACGGCTTGATCTCAGGACTCTGAGATCATGACCTAAGCCAAAATCAAGGGTTGGATGCTTAACTGACTGAGGTACCCAGGTGCCCCAAGAAACAGATTCTTAATTATAGAGAACAAACTGATGGTTACCAGAGGGGACGTAGGTGGGGAGATGGGTGAAATAGGTGATGGGGATTAAGGGGTGCACTTGCTGTGATGAGCACCAGGTGATGTATGAAAGTGTTGAATCACTATATTGTACACCTGAAACTAATAAAACATTGAATGTACAAGTATATGTACATATTCCATGGAATACTTTTCCACATTAGAAAATCTCTGATTATAAGTCAAAAAGCTTGGATTAAATTTTGTAAATTTAGTTTAGCATGTAATTTACATTGTTATGACTAAAACCCAAGCCATGTTCTTGCTGGGAATTGGTTCTTACTAAAATACCAGTGGTCCTCACATTCCTAGAGGATGTTCAGACAATTCAGTCAACTTTATTTTTCCATCATGAAAGACTTCCTTAATAAAATGATAGAAAAAGTGAATTTATTCCACAAATATTTGTTAAGCACCATCTTCTGGGTGTTGGGGATTTAGCAGTAGGCCAAAACATACAGAAAGCCCTACATTAATGAAAACTACTTTGGAAAGGAAGAAAGCAGGGAAGGAAAGTCAATGTAAAAGTAGACTTCTTTTTACAGAAATGTGCTAGTTAGCTATATTCAGATATTTGCTGTGCAAAATATTCTTGGAGTTGGAAATCAGGTTGAAGATTGGTTAATTTATGCGGCTAAAATTCACTAGATTATAATGAAAGAAATTAAATTATTCAGTAACAACTGTAGTATATATTTAGTTATGGAGGAAACATATATAGTGTTCAGATTTTACTTCCTATACCATAGAGAGCCTACACATAATGTATTATCTTATATCCTAATTCCTATATCATAACATGGTTCTACTTCAATGTGGCAAAATCTGTATTTCTGGAACATGTTTTTTTTTTTTTTTTTTTTAAGATTTTTATTTATTTATTTGACTAGAGAGAGACACAGCGAGAGAGGGAACACAAGCAGGGCGAGTGGGAGATGGAAAGCAGGCTTCCCGCGGAGCAGGGAGCCCGATGTGGGGCTCGATCCGAGGACCCTGGGATCATGACCTCAGCCGAAGGCAGACGCTTAACGACTGAGCCACCCAGGAACATGTTTTTTTATATACTTTCAGTGCTAATGTCTGAGATTAATCAACTACTATCAGCCTCAGGAAGTATCATATCTATTATACAAGAATTCTCCACTTATTCCCACATAGCAGCAGCTATAATAACAACAAAAAGGACAACAGACCCACAGTCATGACAATTATTCAGATTTTAAAGAGGGGGTAGAGAGGTGAAAAGGGATGAGCAAAGAACTGTCCAATAACCAATGGCTTCTATACAGGATTCCTCCTTGATCTCCCCTTGCTAGGCAGATGACAACAAGAAGGGGAGTGAAGTAGTGGGCAGTGAGGGAGTCAGGGTCAGCATGGGAGAGACTCTGGCACAGTGGCTTTGGGAATCAATGTTCCTTCTAAATTCTTCATTAAATGAGGAATAATACAGCTAATAGAATAAGGTGGGGCTGTTCTTAATCAAGGCAGAGAACAGAGAGAATTCTACATGGCCCAGCACTTAAATAAAAGACCAGTGGGTGAAGCACTAGTTCTCAAACTTGAGTGTGCATCAACATCTCCACAAGGGTTTGTTTCTGACACAGCAGGTCTGGAATGGGACCTGAGGATTTACATTTCCAAGTGATATTGATGCTGAGAGCCCAGGGATCACACTTTGACGACCATGTGGGTGAGATACACAAAGAAGATGCAGAAAAGGGAGGGCCATATGAGAGGCAAAATGCCAAAATGGCCCCCATTATTTTTGTGCCCCTCTGCTTGTGTACAGGTGGAATCTACACATGTGACAGAGTGTCACTCTGATGATTAAGTTAATACTCAAGTTAATTATGAGTAATCAAAAGAGAGATTGTTTTGGGTAGGTTTTACCTAATTAGGTAAGCCTGTAAAGAAAAGTGAAGAGTCAGAGACACATGTTCCAACTGGCCTGGAATAAAACAACATCTGTATTGTGAACTGCCTATGGGGGCCACATGTCCCCTATATTTAATTGGACAAATATTTATTAACTGACAGTATTTGTAAGACTCTAGTGGGCTCTGCTGTGAATTTTTTTGAAAATCACAGTTCTGTTCCTCAAAGGGCTCAGTGTCTAATAAGAGGGATAATACTAGAACACAAACAATTTTTCTTCAAGGCAGATTATAAGAAAAGTCCTAAGAGAGACATAAGCAAAGTGTTAGAGCAGTTTAAAGGAAAAACAGGTCACATCTGGCTGGGAATAGAAATATTTACTAGAGAAAGAGGCATGGGAGAGAGTACTAAAAAAAAAGGAAGATTACCATAAACAGAGAAATTGGGAAAAGAAGAGCAAAGAAGTTGGATAAAATGGGAGGATATATTCCAAGGAGATAGGCCAAATAAACAAAAGCTTAGAGGTATAAAAAATACAGGGCATATTTGCAGAATTGCGGGTGGTCTACTAGGGGCGTAGCATAAGTACCAGCAAGGCAAGAGAGGAAGATGAGGCCAGAAAAGTAAGTTATAAAGCCTTGTAAATGTTAAAAAGGATCAGTAATTGGAAGAATCAAAATGGGAATCAGGGTTGGGGGCCATCTATAGAAGTCAGTGGGACTAGAATTAACAGGTGACACAGTAAGTTGATGATTTACTAACCTTAAATTCCTTCTTTTTTGCCAACAATTTCAAAATCGTTCCAGAGCATTATATTACCTTAATTTTAAACATAAATGTGTGTTTGGGGATATTAAGAGTAGAAGTGATATGAGGCACAGAATTCCATTATACTTAGAAAGATAACCTTCATGGCAAATTGGAAATCTCATATATTTCTCTAGCTATTTATATGTACTACAAACAGCTTATCCTAACTTTCATTACTTACTCTTAATGCTAGCTGGGTATCTATATCCCAGTAGCTTATCCTCTGCCAATTTAGTCTTCATTTAGAGGGATTTTATCTCCTTGGCTTTTCCTTCCTAAGGACAGAAAATTCTCATTCTGCTTTTCTGAACTGGTCATTAGAAATATAGCTATCCCTATGAGTCAGCAGAATTCCTTATCTTTCTGATATTAGTCAGATGTGTCCTTGTCCCCAATCCTAGGAGGTATCACATGGAAGAAAAGAGATAACACACTTTCTGTATGTTGATAACACCCCTTCCTGTAACATACAGAAATTTTCTTACCTTATTTTTAATTTTAAAAAAGAGTATTTGAAAGGCCTTGTTTGGATTACAAACATTAAAAATATTTTTTCTTTAATTAAGAATTACTTCCAGACACCTTCTAAATTATATAAAACTTACCTGACATAAAGTGTTTGGTATTTAAATAATAGTGTTGGTTCACCCCACTTGGCAACACACAGAAAATTTGGATCTCTTAAAACATGGTTCAATTGGAAAGTTTATTGTGAAAAAATCAACTTCCATTTTAAGGGATATACCTTGGAGTATTCCAATGCTCCCACGAGGGGGGGCAGAAAAAGACAAACAGAAAATGAGATGCATAAAACATCTATTTAAATGCATCAATGACCTACTGAAGCAATGAGAATGAAGGGAGGCCAAGATTCTGAAGATTCTTGAGAAGAAACAACCATGGAAAGAAAAGCTGAGAATCGGTAGCTGCTCTTTCCCTGGGGAAATTTGGCAATGCTGGATCCTAGAATCTGAGAACTGGCTACTAGGGAGACACACCAGCAGAGTTTTGGGTGGCCTTGTAGTACTGGAGATACAAAATTAAAGATTTGTAGGACTAGTACTCAAGTGAAAGGATTGCTGAGAGTTTAGCTGAGCTACTATATAGTATTCCTGCTTCAGCACAGTTTTTGTGTAGCTAAGTGGCCTGCACAGGCTTCAGACTGACACTAGCCCCTCGTGTATGTGCACACTCTAGAGAACAGCCCTTGGAGTCACAAGAAAATTGTGGCAATAATCTCCCCTACCTCCTGGGGCCTTCTTCTTTGTGTACCCCATGCAGTTTACCAAAACCTAATTCTTTTTGGTTTGAATTGACCAATCTGACCTTAGCTTGGGAGCCCCAAAGCACTCTGCCCACAGACCCTAATAAAGACATGTACCCAGGTCCTGCCTCTTTCTTTGCCAGCACCTTGCCTTGACCTCATTGTGTTGCTTCTTGATGTGCCATGTAGTTTCTCGAGGACCTGTGAATAATAAACTTCTCTTTCTATTTAAACTTCTCTTATGGTCTTTCGTTGAACCATGGCCCACCATCTGGTACCCTGTGCTCCACTTAACAAATGTTAATTTAACAGAGTCATAAGACGGACAGATGAAGCACTAGAATTGGCACATGGTATTTTCCCCAAGATATTTGTTGAATTCTGAAGCTGAATGAGGTGGGAAACTAAGAACCTAAAAACAAAGACCACAAAAATCAGATCTGGGTTTCTAACTGAGGAGAAAAAAAGTAACAAAAGTAAGGATTAGACAGAAAGAGAGGCTCCAGTGAACACATCAGGCCTCCAACTGAAAGCTCAAGAGAGCTATACCCTGGAGAGGTAAATGGAGCCCTATCTCCTGTGAACAAAGCTTAGTCCTCAATTGGATTTAGGTGATCAGTCTTCTCTCCTGCCTAGCTGAGGAAAAGGTCAAACTGGAGAAAGATTACATGACCTGGAGCCTCTATGATTTTTTAATACCCAATGTTCAGAATTAATAAAAAAAATTACTTAGCATGCCAAAAAAAGGATCATACAAACAAAACAGAAGAGATTAAAAGACCTCTATATGACTCGATGATTGGACTTAGCAGAAAACAACTTTGGAAAGACTATGATTAACATGTTCAGTGAAATAGGGGAAAAGGACAAAATACATTAAAATACTGAAAGAGGCAAGAATTGAAATTAAAAACTCAACACATGGATTTAACAACAGATTATATACAAGGGATCAAAAGGGTAAGTAAACCCAAAGACAGGTAATTGGAAATAGCAATACTAAAGAACAGAGTAAAAAATGAGTGGGAGATACAAAAAAGAATATGAAATACATGTGAAGCATAGTGAGAAAATCTAACAAAAATGTAATTAGAGCCTTGTGAGGAGTGGAAAGAAAAACTGAAGAAATATTTGAAGAAATAGAGATGACTATTCCAAAAGATGAGACATCAAAATACAGATCAATAAGCTCTGTAAACCCCAAGAAGGATAAAATACAAAGCAGAATAAATATTCCTAGCACAACAGAATAAAACTACCAAAAAAAAAAAAAAAAAAGACAAAATCTTCAAAGCAGCCAGAGAACATTTTTACTTGAAAAGGATCCACAGATTGGTTGGTAACTTGACAACAATAATAGAAATCATAGAACAATGGTATGACATAACTAAGAGTACTGAAAGATCGTAACTGCCAATCTAGAATTGTACTCCTCAAAGTCTTTCAAAATGACAGTGATATACTTTTCAGAAAAACAAAAACTAACATTAAGATAATTTGTTGCCAGTAGACCAAGAGAAGGAAAATGATCACAGATGAAAACTCCAAATATAATAAAGTCATGAAGAGTTAGAGAAAAAATAAACATTTAATTGAATACTGACTGCACAGCATGATGATGATGGTGATGACATCTTATAGAGTTCAAACTACAGAAGAACTAAAATGCATATAATAAAGAAGGCAGAAGGGGGTAAATTGAATTAAGAACTTAATAGATCTTAGCATTATCTGGGAAGTGTTAAAAGTAATCATTTATATTAGGTTGTTATAAATCAAGAACATAATCTCTAAGTTAGTCACCAAAGAAAAGTTAAAGAATGACTAACAAGTAACATATGAAAACAAAATAATAAAAAGCATTAATACAACAGTAGGCAAGAAAGGAGAAAAAAAACCCATAATGTAGGCAAGTCAAATAGAAAACAAGAGAAGACAGATTTAAGCCCATGAGTGTCAATAATTACAATAAAGGTAAGTGGGTCAAATATTCTAAGTAAGAGACTAAGACTGTCACACCAGATAAAAACAATTCAACTGGGGCGGAGCAAGATGGCGGAGGAGTAGGAGACCTGGATTTCGTCCCCTCTCAGGAATTGAGCTGGATAGGGATCAAACCATTCTGAACACCTACAAACTCAACAGGAGATCGAAGAAAAGAATAGCAACAACTCTCTGAACAGAAAAGCGACCACTTTCTGGAAGGTAGGACTTGCGGAGAAGTGAATCTGAGGCGATATTCGGGAGGATAGACGGCGGGGGAGGGGCCTCCGTCAGCCGCTTCTGGCAAGTGATAGAGCAGCGGAGCACAAAATCGGAACTTTTAGAAGTCGGCTCTGCTGTGGGACGTCACTCCGGTGGCTAAGTGGGGGGTGGAACCCTCGTGGGACAGTGTGGTCTCAGGACCCTCGGGGTCACAGAAAGACCGGGGGTGCCTGAGTGTGGTAGAGCTCCCAGGTATTGGAGCAGGGAAGCCGCTGCAGAGACCGAGCCCAGGCGCGGGCTCTCAGCTCGGGGTTGCCTTAAACCGTGATCCGCGGCACAGTCGGGCCACTGCTCCTCCAGCAGGGACCCAACAAGCGGCAGATCCAGGGAGACTCACCTTCTTCCCCCGGGAGGAGCGGCGTAGGAGCACACCACAGGGATCTGCTGGGTTTGAAGACTCCACATGGGGTCGGGTGCCAGAGATAGAAACGCGCAGTCACAGGCCAGGTGAGCACGGAGTGTGGCCGGAGACTGAGGAGACGGGAGTGACTGACTGCTTTTCTCTGGGGGCTCACTGAGGAGCGGGACCCCGAGTTCTCGGCTCCTCCGAGGGGGAGATTGGGAGGCCGCCATTTTCACTCTCCGCCTCCAAAGCTGTACGGAAAGATTGCAGGGAACAAAAGCTCCGGAGAGCAAACCCGAGCAGATTACTTAGCCCGACCGGGCAAGGGCGGGGCAATTCTGCCTCCAGCAAAGACATTTGGAAACCACGGCAACAGGCCCCTCCCCCAGAAGATCAGCGAGAACAGCCAGCCAAGACCAAGTTTACCGATCAATGAGAACGGCAGAACTCCAGCGCCAGGGGAATACTGCACATAGAATTCATGGCTTTTTTACCATGATTCTTTTGTCTTTCAAAGCTAATTTTTTTTTAACTGTCTTTTTTTATTTTTTTTTGAATTTTTCTTTTTCCCTTTTTCAACCAACATCTTATCAATCCCTTTTTTAAAAAACATTTTTATTTTTCATTTTTAGAGTCATATTCTATCCCTTCATAGTAGTTACCCGTATTTTTGGCATATATATATAAGTTGTTCTCTCTTTAAAATTTTGAGATAGTTTCTTCTAACAGATCAAAATATACCCTAAATCTCTAGTGTATGGTTTTTTTTCCTGCTACCCTGCCTGATCACATTCTCTCCCTTTTTTTTCTTTTTTTTTAAATCCTCTTCTTTCTTTTTTCAAACAACTTATCAATTCCTTTTATAAAATTTTTTATAATTTCTATCTTTACAGTCATATTCCATCCCTTCATCATATCAACCCTTATTTTTGTACATATATAAGTTTTTCTTTCTTTAAAATTTTGGGAGGCACTTTCTTCTAACAGACCAAAATACACCCAAAATCTAGTGTGTGGCACTGATCTATATACCAGCCTGATCATATTTGATCACATTCTGTTTTTTTGTTTTGTTCTGTTTTTGTTTGTTTTTATCTTTATCTTTTTCTTTTTTTTTTCTTTTTCTTTTTTCTCTCTTTCCCTTTCTTTTCCCACTGCTTCAGGTCTTTTCTGATTTGTTTAGAGTATATTTTCTGGGGACGTTGTTACCCTGCTAACATTTTGTTCTCTCATTAATCTATTCTCCTCTGCACAAAATGACAAGATGGAAAAAATCACCTCAACAAAAAGAACAAGAGGTAGTACCGACTGCCAGGGACCTACTCAATACGGACATTAGTACGATGTCAGATCTAGAGTTCAGAATCATCACTTTAAAGATACTAGCTGGGCTTGAAAAAAGCATGGAAGTTATTAGAGAAACCCTTCCTGGAGAAGTAAAAGAACTAAAATCGAACCAAGTAGAAATCAAAAAGGCTATTAATGAGGTGCAATCAAATATGGGGGCGCTAACTGCTAGGATAAATGAAGCAGAAGAGAGAATCAGTGATATAGAAGACCAAATGATGGAAAATAAAGAAGCTGAGAAAAAGAGAGATAAACAACTACTGGATCACGAGGGCAGAATTCGAGAGATAAGTGATACCATAAGACGAAACAACATTAGAATAATTAGGATCCCAGAAGAAGAAGAAAGAGAGAGAGGGGCAGAAGGTATAATGGAGCAAATTGTAGCAAAGAACTTCCCTAATTTGGGGAAGGAAACAGGCATCAAAATCCAGGAAGCACAGAGAACCCCTCTCAAAATCAATAAAAATAGGTCAACACCCGGACATCTAATAGTAAAACTTACGAGTCTCAGGGACAAAGAGAAAATCCTGAAAGCAGCTCGGGAGAAGAGATCTGTAACCTACACTGGTAGAAACATTAGATTGGCAACAGACCTATCCACAGAGACCTGGCAGGCCAGAAAGGACTGGCAGGATATATTCAGAGCACTAAATGAGAAAAATATGCAGCCAAGAATACTATATCCAGCTAGGCTGTCATTGAAAATTGAAGGAGAGATAAAAAGCTTCCAGGACAAACAAAAACTAAAGGAATTTGCAAACATGAAACCAGCCCTACAAGAAATATTGAAAGGGGTCCTCTAAGCAAAGAGAGAGCCTAAAAGCAACATAGACCAGAAAGGAACACAGACAATATAACAGTCACCTTACAGGCAATACAATGGCACTAAATTCCTATCTTTCAATAGTTACCCTGAATGTAAACGGGCTAAATGCCCCAATCAAAAGACACAGGCTATCAGATTGGATCAAAAAACAAGACCCATCGATATGCTGTCTGCAAGAGACTCATTTTAGAACCAAAGACACCCCCAGATTGAAAGTGAGGGGGTGGAAAACCATTTACCATGCTAATGGACACCAAAAGAAAGCTGGGGTGGCAATCCTTATATCAGACAAATTAGATTTTAAACCAGAGACTGTAATAAGAGATGAGGAAGGACACTATATCCTACTTAAAGGGTCTATCCAACAAGAAGATCTAACAATTGTAAATATCTATGCCCCTAACATGGGAGCAGCCAATTATATAAGGCAATTAATAACAAAAGCAAAGAAACACATCGACAACAATACAATAATAGTGGGGGACTTTAACACCCCCCTCACTGAAATGGACAGATCATCTAAGCAAAAGATCAACAAGGAAATAAAGACTTTAAATGACACACTGGACCAAATGGACTTCACAGACATATTCAGAACATCCCATCCCAAAGCAACGGAATACACATTCTTCTCTAGTGCCCATGGAACATTCTCCAGAATCGATCACATCCTAGGTCATAAATCAGGTCTTAACCGGTACCAAAAGATTGCGATCATTCCCTGCCTATTTTCAGACCACAATGCTTTGAAACTAGAACTCAATCACAAGAGGAAAGTCAGAAAGAACTCAAATACATGGAGGCTAAAGAGCATCCAACTGAAGAATGAACGGGTCAACCAGGAAATTACAGAAGAATTAAAAAAATTCATGGAAACCAATGAAAATGAAAACACAACTATTCAAAATCTTTGGGATGCAGCAAAGGCAGTCCTAAGAGGAAAGTATATAGCAATACAAGCCTTTCTCAAGAAACAAGAAAGGTCTCAAGTACACAACCTAACCCTACACCTAAAGGAGCTGGAGAAAGAACAGCAAATAAAGCCTAAACCCAGCAGGAGAAGAGAAATAATAAAGATCAGAGCAGAAATCAATGAAATAGAAACTAAAAGAACAGTAGAACAGATCAACGAAACTAGGAGCTGTTTCTTTGAAAGAATTAACAAGATTGATAAACCCCTGGCCAGACTTATCAAAAAGAAAAGAGAAAGGACCCAAATCAACAAAATCATGAATGAAAGAGGAGAGATCACAAGCAACACCAAGGAAATACAAACAATCATAAGAACATATTATGAGCAACTCTATGCCAGCAAATTAGATAACCTGGAAGAAATGGATGCATTTCTAGAGATGTATCAACTACCAAAACTGAACCAGGAAGAAATAGAAAACCTGAACAGACCTATAACCACTAAGGAAATTGAAGCAGTCATCAAAAATCTCCCAAAAAACAAAAGCCCAGGGCCAGATGGCTTCCCAGGGGAATTCTACCAAACATTTCAAGAAGAATTAATACCTATTCTTCTGAAACTGTTCCAAAAAATAGAAATGGAAGGAAAACTTCCAAACTCGTTTTATGAGGCCAGCATTACCTTGATCCCAAAACCAGACAAAGACCCCATCAAAAAGGAGAATTACAGACCAATATCCCTGATGAACATGGATGCAAAAATTCTCACCAAAATACTAGCCAATAGGATCCAACAGGACATTAAAAGGATTATTCACCACGACCAAGTGGGATTTATCCCTGGGCTGCAAGGTTGGTTCAACATCCGCAAATCAATCAACGTGATACAATAATTAACAAAAGAAAGAACAAGAATCATATGATCCTCTCAATAGATGCAAAAAAAGCATTTGACAAAGTACAGCATCCTTTCTTGATCAAAACTCTTCAGAGTATAGGGATAGAGGGTACATACCTCAATATCATAAAAGCCATCTATGAAAAACCTACCAGCAAATAACATTCTCAATGGGGAAAAACTGAGAGCTTTCCCCCTAAGGTCAGGAACACGGCAGGGATGTCCACTATCACCACTGCTATTCAACATAGTATTAGAAGTCCTAGCCACAGCAATCAGACAACAAAAAGAAATAAAAGGCATCCAAATCGGCAAAGAAGAAGTCAAACTCTCACTCTTTGCAGATGATATGATACTTTATGTGGAAAACCCAAAAGACTCCACCCCAAAACTGCTAGAACTCATACAGGAATTCAGTAAAGTGGCAGGATATAAAATCAATGCACAGAAGTCAGTGGCATTCCTATACACCAACAACAAGACAGAAGAAAGAGAAATTAAGGAGTCGATCCCATTTACAATTGCACCCAAAACCATAAGATACCTAGGAATAAATCTAACCAAAGAGACAAAGGATCTGTACTCAGAAAACTATAAAATACTCATGAAAGAAATTGAGGAAGACACAAAGAAATGGAAAAACGTCCCATGCTCATGGATTGGAAGAACAAATATTGTGAAGATGTCAATGCTACCTAGAGCAATCTACACATTCAATGCAATCCCCATCAAAATACCATGCACTTTTTTCAAAGAAATGGAACAAATAATCCTAAAATTTGTATGGAACCAGAAAAGACCCCGCATAGCCAGAGGAATGTTGAAAAAGAAAAGCAAAGCTGGCGGCATCACAATTCCGGACTTCCAGCTCTATTACAAAGCTGTCATCATCAAGACAGTATGGTACTGGCACAAAAACAGGCACACAGATCAATGGAACAGAATAGAGAGCCCAGAAATGGACCCTCAACTCTATGGTCAACTAATCTTTGACAAAGCAGGAAAGAATGTCCAATGGAAAAAAGACAGTCTCTTCAACAAATGGTGTTGGGAAAAGTGGATAGCCACATGCAGAAGAATGAAACTGGACCATTTCCTTACACCACACACAAAAATAGACTCCAAATGGTTGAAAGACCTCAATGTGAGACAGGAGTCCATCAAAATCCTAAAGGAGAAGACAGGCAGCAACCTCTTCGACCTCAGCTGCAGCAACTTCTTCCTAGAAACATCGCCAAAGGCAAGGGAAACAAGGGCGAAAATGAACTCTTGGGACTTCATCAAGATAAAAAGCTTTTGCACAGCAAAGGAAACAGTCAACAAAACCAAAAGACAACCGACAGAATGGGAGAAGATATTTGCAAATGACATATCAGATAAAGGGCTAGTATCCAAAATCTATAAAGAACTCATCAAACTCAACACCCAAAGAAAAAAGAATCCTATCAAGAAATGGGCAGAAGACATGAACAGACATTTTTCCAAAGAAGACATCCAAATGGCCAACAGACACATGAAGAAGTGCTCAATATCGCTTGGCATCAGGGAAATCCAAATCAAAACCTCAATGAGATACCACCTCACACCAGTCAGAATGGCTAAAATTAATAAGTCAGGAAATGACAGATGTTGGCGGGGATGTGGAGAAAGGGGAACCCTCCTACAATGTTGGTGGGAATGCAAGCTGGTGCAGCCACTCTGGAAAACAGTACGGAGGTTCCTCAAAAAGTTGAAAATAGAGCTACCATATGATCCAGCAATTGCACTACTGGGTATTTACCCCAAAGATACAAAAGTAGGGATCCGAAAGGGTACGTGCACCCCGATGTTTATAGCAGCAATGTCCACAATAGCCAAACTGTGGAAAGAGCCAAGATGTCCATCGACAGATGAATGGATAAAGAAGACGTGGTATATATATACAATGGAATATTATGCAGCCATCAAAAGGAATGAGATCTTGCCATTGCAACGACGTGGATGGAACTGGAGGGTATTATGCTGAGCGAAATAAGTCAAACAGAGAAAGACATGTATCATATGACCTCACTGATATGAGGAATTCTTAATCTCAGGAAACAAACTGAGGGTTGCTGGAGTGGGGGGTGGGGTGGGAAGGATGGGGTGACTGGGTGATAGACACTGTGCTCTGGTAAGCACTGTGAATTGTGCAAGACTGTTGAATCTCAGATCTGTATCTCTGAAACAAATAATGCAATATATGTTAAGAAAAAAAAAAAGAAGAAGGTAGCAGCAGGGGAAGAATGAAGGGGGGTTAATCGGAGGGGTAGATGAACCATGAGAGACAATGGACTCTGAAAAACAAACTGAGGGTTCTAGAGGGGAGGGGGGTGGGAGGATGGGTTAGCCTGGTGATGGGTATTGAGAAGGGCACGTTCTGCATGGAGCACTGGGTGTTATGCACAAACAATGAATCATGGAACACTACATCTAAAACTAATGATGTAATGTATGGGGATTAACATAACAATAAAAAATTAAAAAAAAAACAATTCAACTATATTCCAAATCTAAGAGACACATTTTAAATATAAAGATACAGATTGAAACTAGAAGTATGAGAAAAGTTGTTTTAGTTATATAATAGTTATGTAATCTACCAGATGAATAGATTTTAAAACAAGAAGCATTATCAGAGATAAAGAGGAACTTTTCATAACAATAAAGGGATTAATCCCCAGGAAATACAAATGTTCTAAATCTGTATGCACTCAAAGACAGAGATTCAAAATATATAAGGCAGAAATTAACAGCACTAAAAGAAAAAATGGTCCAAATTATAATCATAGCAGGGAGATTTTAATATGTTCATCTAAGTAGCGATAGAGCAAGCAAGCAAGCCAAATCTTAAAAGACTATAGAAAATCTGAACAACACAATTATCAAAGTTGGTATAATTTATGCATCATATACATCTTTTCTGATGTATATGAAATATTTAACAAGCTCTACTATTTTGAGGTCACAAAAGTGTCTCAACAAATTTTAAAGGACAAAATCATTTAGAGTATGTTTTTGACCACAATGGAATTCAGCTAGAAATTAATACTAAACCCAACTCCCTGCAAAACAACAACAACAGCAAAAACACACTATAATCCATTACACAGTTGTGAAAAGGAGCATTTTAAGAGGTGCAATCTCTTTAAAAAATGGATCAAACTCTTTAATTCAACATACTCAATATGTTTGTAAATAAACTTATGGCATGAAAAAATATAAAATAATTCATGGGAAAAAAGAAAATTAAAAAGAAATAGAAAGTATTTTGACCTGAATTGTAATGAAAAAATAACATATCAAAACTCATGGGATGCAGCTAAAGTCTTACTTAGTGAAAAACTATGTCCTTAAAAGCACTAATGAGAAAAGAAAAAAAGGCTAAAAAGCAATTTTTAAGCCTCTATCTCAAAAGCAGGTAAAAGAAGTATATAAACCCTAAGAAAAAATAACAAACACAAGGGCAGAAATCAACTAAAACTTATGAAAATCTATCAAGACCAGTCACTGAATAAAAAGCATACACAAATTACAACATCAGGAACAAAAAATTGAACATCACTACAGATCTTACAGACATAAAGAATATATAAAAGGACTAACTGGAAAAAGATTATGCCATAAAATTTGGCAGTTTGGATGAAATGAACAAATTCTTTAAAAACAGAACTTAACAAAGCTGACAAAAGAATAAGTACAAAATCTAAATAATCATACATGTGAGTACACATGTGCATGCACACCAGTAAATAATTAAATATATTATTGAACACCTTACCCTGAAGAAAACTCCAAACCCAGATGGCTTTATTGGTGAAGTTTTCCACAAATTTTAAGGAAGACATATCACTAATAAACAAATTCTTCTAAAGAACAGAAAAAGTCAGAATGAATCACAACTCTTTAACGAGATCAGAATAATTTTTTTTTTTTTTTGGTATGCACTACAATTCAGGTAGCTGCTCATTTAGATACCTTTTTTTTTTTTTCTGGTAATCACACAATAACATTTAATTGCAAATCAAGACATGATATGATATAATGAGCATATATGTTCCCAAATAGGTTCTACTATTGAGAGAATGAAAATAAGACCAGAATAATCTTGATACCAAGATCTAACAAGGACATTACAAGAAAATTACAAATCAATCTCTCTCTTAAAGATAAATGCGAAATTCCTAAACCACATAGTAGCAAGTCAAATCTAGCTATGTATAAAAATAATAATAGATTATGATTAAGTGGAGTCTTTTACAGGAACAAAAGGGTAATAAAACATTTGAAAATCAGTTAATATAATTTACCTCACTAACAGAAAAAATGAGAAAAAAAGGTATGGTCATTTCAACTGACACAGAGAAAGCATGTGATAATGTTGAGCAAACAAGGAAGTTCACTGTGTACCCAGAACAAGGAAAAGGTTTCTCTAGTAATGACGACGAAAATGGGAACAAATGACAGTTTGGCACCCAGCTTCCAGATAGAGGAATGTTCCAGGCCCAGGGCACTGATTGGGCAATCCAGGAGAGGGATAGCAGATGCAGTAATGGCTGCTTCCCCAACAGAAAAATACTCATTTACCAAATTAACACTCACTCGGGATACAAACTTTTAGCAACAAGGAATAAAAGAGATTTGCTTTATGTCAAATAAGGATTTTTAAATAGCAAAAACATAGAGACAAAAATAAGAGAATATTTAATAATCTTTATTTTAAAGGCTATGGGTTTTAAAACTAAAATTAAAAACATACCTATAGCTAAACAGCATAATTCTTATTTCAGTGGATCTTTCTGTTAGTTGTGAATACAACATCTTAGGTCTCTAAAAACCTGCTCCAAGTGTTTCTGAGAGTTCCTGAGGACTGTCTCACATGAGCTCATTAACAAATCTGGTTAATTTTCACCAAGAAGTTAGAATAAATGAAGATAATTCATCATCGTGTAGAGTTCTAATCCCTTTTTTCTCTCTCTGTGTCCCCTCCACTGATTATCACTACATCCTCTGGGCACTGCTGCATCCACTGGGTCTAGCCAGGCCTGCCAGGCCTATCAAGTACTACCACATTTTATATACATGACTGGACATTGTTGTCATCTTTTGTGGATAACACCTTATCTACAGTACATAGCTGTATGGTTTTCCATGAGAAAAAGCAGAGATTTAATCATAAGATTACAAAACTGTTCCCCTCCCCAATACCTTACCACCACATCAACAGGGCTCCAGGATAGTAAGAGTGGATTACAATTGAGAGAGCTGCAAGACACAGACTCTATTTAAGAAGGAGTTCTTAGGGAAACCTAAAGACAATGGGAAGAAAAAAACACACCAAAACAAACAAACAAACCCACACATGAAAACAAAACAAAACAAAAAACCATAAAGGAAACTGAAGCCTCTGACACAGCTACAGCAAACATTAAACACAGCCCAGCTCCTGGCTAGATTAACATAGCACCTCACACTACAAACCTGATTGCCTCATTTCCTATTCCCAGGTATATCATATCTAGCTTTCAGCAAAAAATTACAAGTCATCCCAAAAGGCAAAAGTTTAAGACACCCATCTCACAAATGATACGTACATAGAAACGTATCTGCCTTTGTCTAGTCCCTCTGCCTAATGGCAGGGAAAAATCCCATGACCAAATGACACTGTGTGCTCTGAAGTGGGTAAAGGCAAAAAAGATGTGGAGCCTCAAGCTTCACAAAATCAGAACTGAATGAAACTCCACTTCTAGTGAAATAATTAAGGGTAGGGTTTTGTAGCCATATTACCTGGGTTTGAATACTGGCTCTGCAACACACCAGTGTCTACTTTGCTTAGCATCTGTATACTTCCTATTCATAATCTGTGCAATGGTACTTTTTGTAACACCCACTTTATAGGGTTCTTACAACAGGTAAACGAATAATACAAATTGGGCACTTACAAGTGCACCAAGCATTTAATGAGCACTCAAAAACTAGCTATGATTATTCACAAAAGCTAAAAGTCATTCAGATATCTAAATTTCCACCATGTCTCCTGTTCTTTCACTATTAACAATCTTGTATTGCAGTGAAGAAAGATTATATTTTGATGCATGGTATAGGTAAGTAACAAAGAGCTAATTTTCTGGCTGTAAGAAGAAATTGTATTCATTCCTTTCTAAATTCAACTATTTTTAGAGCACTTTAATACAAATAGTGTCCACTGCTTCATTTCTAAGAGGTTTTGATGCCTTCATTTCCTGGTGTTAAACTAAGGATCCCTATCAGCAGTAGGTACAGATTTAAACGATCAACAATTCTCCAGCAGAAGAAAAACTCAATTCTTAGAACAGCATGACTCAAGGATGATCGCCTTTTAGAGTAAATGTGGCCTCATAGTGAGAAGGCAATTTCTAATTTTAAGGAATCTAAGTGAAATATTTTACTTGACTATTACTATTACAAATTTGTGATTTAATTATATTACAATTTTTGTTTGTGAATAGAGGCTGTAATTTTAAGTTTTGTTTATTCATTCTACATTTGACATTCAAGTGGTTCTTGTGACTATGGGCTTGGAGCAAGGGAAAATTATCTCCTGTATGTCTTTCTTTCTACTAAAACCCCACACCATTAATGGTTTAGTATATTCTATCTGCCTTAAAAGACTCATTGGTTCCCATTTTGGTGCTTTACTTGAAATTAGTTTTCTTGCTATGATGCTATCTCTAATTCTCAATGACTATTCACAAAAGTAAAGTTTGGTTTGGGTTATTTTCAATGTCAAAAAATATTTATACTCTTGACTCAGCAATTCCTAATCATATACTCTCTCAAATAGACACACACACACTCACACACACATACTTGTTGTAACATTTTTGTAATGACAAAAAAATGGAAACAATCCATTAGAAGAAAAGATAAATAATGAAATTTCTCTGTGTTTGGAATATTATATAGCCTTTAAAAAGAATTATATAGATGTTATCTACATTTAAAAGAATGATGTAGATATTTATGCACTGATATGCAAACATGTAAATATGCTGAAACTATATTGATGAAAAACAAAGTTGCAGAAGAGTATCCCAGAGTTGGTAAAAAAACAAAAACAAAAACAAAACCATATTGGCATACACGTAGAGAATTTATGGAAGGATACAAAAAACAATCTGCTAACATGCTTAATTTTAGGAAGTAGGGATGGGGGAGGGGAGGAATAAAGGGGAATTTACTTTTCACTCTATGGTCTTTTTAGTTTGAATAACTTAATTTTATAAAAATAAATGAAATTATCTCAAATATATGTTTTAAGTATAAAAATAAATCACAAAATAATATGTAATTTATGATCACATTTTATCTTTTTAAAAACTATATATATTTCCATGTATTGGTAAATGCAGGCATAAACTAATGTCTGGAACCATAGAAAAATATTTTAATTTGGAATTAAAATATTATTTGAAAAGGTATTTACTTGATAAAGTGCTCTTAAGATTTTGTCCTCATGCTTGCTACCTGAAATATCCAGTCATTTTTCATGCCAAGACTATGATTTCCCGAGGTGCTATTATATGTATTAGTTCACATAATTCCTTTCCCAAAAACTGTAAGGCATGATTGACAAAACTGGTAAAAATGGCACCTAGTAAGTAATAGTTGCTATACTGCAATGGGTATTTTTAGAAAATCTTTTAAAAAGTTATTAAGTATAGGGGCGCCTCTGTGGCTCAGTCAGTTAAGTGTCTAGACTTTTGGTTTTGGCTCAGATCATAATATCAGGGTCATGAGACTGAGTCCTGAGTTGGGCTTCCCACTCAGCTGGGAGTCTGCTTGAAAAAATGTCTCCCTCTGCCCACCCCCAATTTGTTCTCTCTCTCAAATAAAATTTTAAAAAAATATTAAGTATAAAAGACATTAAAGTGGAAATCATAAACTCAATGAGTTATCACAAGGTGAACATCTTTTTTTTTTTACCATCACATAGGTCAATAAATACAACAGTACTAACACTTCAAAATACCCCTCTTGGTCCCTCTCCATTTATAAATCCTCCCTCCTCCTAAAAGATAATCAATTTTTGAACTTCATATAAATGGAATAGCAGTGGTTAGTTTATTTTCATTGCTTGAATGGGCATTTTACAATATTTGTTTATATGCTGGTATGAACATTCATGTACATGTCTTCTGGTATTTATGCACATATGTATGCATTTCCACTAAGGAGTGGAATTACTGGGAGGAACCTTCTCAGTTTTAGTAGGTAATACAAAAGTTTTCTAAATTACCAGTACCAATTTACATCCCTACCAGCAATATGAGTACCCATTGCTCCACATCCTCCCCATAAAGTACTGCCAGGCTTTTCTATTTTAGCCATTCTGATGGATTTGAAGTGCTATCTCCTTGTGGTTTTAATTTCCATTCCTCTGAAGAGTAATGATGTCACCTTTTCATATCTTTATTGGCCATCTGGATATCCTCTTTTGTGAAGTGTCTGTTCAAATCTCCTACCCACTTTTCTTTTGGTTATCTTTTTCTTATTGACTATAAGAGTTCTTCACATATTTTGGATATGAGCTCTTTGTTGGTTATACAATTGGCAAATATTGTCTTTGACTCTGCGGCTTTCATTTTTACTCTCTTAATGATTTCTTTGAGTGGTAGTTCTTAATTTTAATGTAGTCTACTTAGTGTAATGTTATCAATCATTTCCTTTTTAGGTAGTGCCTTCTGTGTTCTATTTAGGAAAACTGTGCCTTCTGTTTCTCTCATTCACCACTGTATCCCTCCCTAACATGAGACTTGACACCCATGTGGTCAAGGTAGATGCTAGCACTTAATAGGTACTGAGTGAATATTTGTAGACATTACTTAGATGCTTTTAGCTTAGTTTGCATCATACATCACAGAACTCTGTTACATCTTTTTAGTTCCATAATAGTTTAAATTAGATTTTAGGAAATAGCCCAGTAACTTGAAGTAATATGTTTAGAATTATTTTAATAGGGGCATTTAAAAATCAGTATATGATTTAGGTACTATGTTTCTATGAGAATATTGTGATTAGGATTTCTGGAGAGTCTCTATAAATTATTTAGATTTAGGAACAGTGTTTGGAATCCGAGAGACCTTGTTTCCAACCGCTGCTCTAGGGCAGAAACATACATGCCTGGCATATTAAAGGAATATTGAGGAGACAGATGAGATGTGGTTGAACAGAGTGAAGGATGGGGACTGTAGGAGGTAAGGATGGAGAGTTTGGTGTGGGCAGATCATGTAGACCTTGAAAAACATTGTAAAGGACTTTGGCTTTAACTTATTGAGAAGGGAAGCCATTGGAGGATTTGAGCAAAGACCACGATCTGACTAGTGTTTTAACAGGATAACTGTGGCTGGTCTATTGAAACAAGCCGAAGGGCAACAAAGGCAGAAATAAGAATATTCAGTGAGGGAGAGAGTAGCAAGAAAACTGATGAAAAGTGGTCAAATTCTGTATGTATTTTAAAAGTAGAAGATATGAATTTTCTGGAAAAAATGAACAAGGAATTTAAGAAAAGGGGGAGTCATGATTAACTCCAAGGTGTTCACCTGAGCCTTCAGAAGGATGGAGTTACTTTTTTTTGATAATTTTTTTTTATTATGTTATGTTAGGCACCATACATTACATCATTATCTTTTGATGTAGTGTTCCGTGATTCATTGTTTGTGTACAACACCCAGTGTTCCATGCAATATGTGCCCTCCTTAATATCCATCACCGGGCTCACCCATCCTCCCACTCCCCTCCCCTCTAAAACCCTCAGCTTGATTCACGGAGGATGGAGTTACTTTTGTGTGAAATAAGAAGTTGAGATTGCAGATGATGCAGGCTGGAGGGTGGATACCAGAAGCACAGTTTGGGGCAGTTTAAGTTTGCAATGTCTACTGGCCATCCAAACAGAGAGGTCAAATAAGCCTGGAGTTCATGGATTAGGTCCAGGCTAGAGATATTTATTTGGGAGCCATTGGCATATAGATAAGAATTAAAACCAAGAAAAGGGATAAGATCATTTAGGGAAGGCATGTAGACTAAGAGGGAAAGACACCCTTGGCATTTTAATATTTAGAGATTGGGAAGAGGAGAACAAGTAAGAAAGACTGAAAAGAAAAGCTTAAGAAGAATTAGAGAAACCAGGTAAGTGTCTTAAAGCTAAGTGCAGGAAGTATTTCAAAGAGGACAGAGGATCAACTATGAGGATTTGCTTATCACAAGGTATATGAGGACTAAGAATGAACCACTGGGTCTGATAATATTATAGCACATTGTACAACTGAAGAGAATATGGGTACAGAAGAAAGGAAGTAATTTCCATCCCTGAGTGGATGAAAAGCTGTGGGATGCAGTGTATAAGTCAAAGGGCTCACTTTGTCTTATTACCAGTTAAAAAGAAAAACAAGAAAATCCAAAAATGCAAAAGTGGTAAGCTGTCTGAGCAATAAAAAGGGTATCTTAATAAACCTGTAAAATTCTGGAATGAGATTCTATCTCCTTACCTGGGGAATCACTTTGGTCTTTAGAGACACTTGATAAACAATACAGTGATTTTCACCTGGGAATGGAGTAGGACACTTCTGTGGATGTTACATTTCATCCCATTATTCAACATGCAGTTAAACTTGCTTACCAATCCCTTAATAGAGTGCACATGCATGCACACCTATGCGTGCATGTGAACATGCATGCACACACACCCACACAAAGAATATTTTTGAACAAGGGAAAAAACCTTTAGATTTCAAGAATGTTATTTTTTTATTGTCAGTTTCATAAAACAAAATGTGATAGGTTATTCTTTTGCAAGCTTAGTTAATGACCAACTTGAGAGACCTGAGGCAAAGCCTATGGCAGTTAATGTTCTAGACACTAATATATAGTGAAAGACTAAATGTTTAGCATTTCCACTTCTGTAATAAAATGAATACTGAGACTAGAAAATTTTACAAACTTGATTTCTAAAATTTTAGCTTGATCCATAAATTATGTACAAAGTAGTAAAAAGCTGACTTTGAAATATTAATTCTTACAATACCCATTTTGAGATTTTTTTCAGTCTTAAAAATGATGAATTATTAAGAGTGACTGTACAAGAGATATTTCACTCAAAAAAATTCTACAGTTCATATCCTGAGTGAGCGTAACATTAAAAATAAGCCAACTAAAATTTTTGTGCATCCTTTGTCACTTTCTTTATTGGAGATTACTACAATTCTGTTTCTGCCCTGGGAGATGAAGTGAGCTGAGCTGTTGGCTGGGGCAGAGAAAGGAACAGTGGAGCAAGAAGATACTTTGTCATTTAATGACAGGTATTTACCTAGACAATGCAATGTCTAGATTTGGTAAATTTTATTAAATACATTTCCAGTTTTCACAACAAAACCAGGTCACTTAACATAGCTTAGCTGTTGGTTTTTAAAGAACTGTAGTATTCATCTCAATCCTGTGCACTGTGCTCTCCACCCCACCCCTCCTAGTTTGTGACCTTGGTGAAATAACCCTCTCCGAGCTTCAATCTGCAAAGAATCTTCCTGATATCATGTATCATGAGGATTAAGTGAAATTTTAAGCGGTAAAGAGCACAAAGCTCTTTGAACTATTATTATTGTAGTTTAATAATAATACATTAGTTTCCTATTTCTAATGATCTTTCAAGGGTTGAGAAAAGGAGGCAGAAGGTCCTATATCCATGTGGTCTTGAACTTACATGTCATTGATAATGTTGCTGCATAAAACTAAAAGAGCTTAGCAAAAGGTACAAGAAGCTAGAAGTCCTTCCCTCCCTGAACTTAGTAAATCCCTGTGCAAACAGATGAGATGTACATATTCATTTGTGGTAAAGAAATTATTCCTATTTTTTTAAACATACTAAACACAGAAAATTATATTATCATTAACAATGAGGGAAAGAATGTAATGTAAATGTTTTATGACTAATAGTGCACATATGTTCAATTATTTTGTTTTAAAACAGGAGTGAAATAGTACTTAAAATGAAAAAAGTAAGGTAAATAAGGAGAACAGGTGTTAAGGATTCAATTAATGGGACACATCACAGATTTTGTTTATTATAGCACTCATTAAAAAAACTATTTCTTTTATGAGAAATCCACAACTTACTTTCTGCTATGACACCTGCTGTGAACCAAACAATAATTACTGAGTAGTTAAAATCAGTCATTTACTGGACATATCCTAATGCTTAGCTCCATTGACATCCTCAATATACTCACATGCATCTTTTTGAGAATCCATTACATAGCCCTGGAATTTTGTGTTTTGTAATTTAAAAGAGCAACCATGATCTTTCTGCATCTCCAATCACTCTTATCCTGCTCTATTTTTCCAGAGCACTTAAACCTCTTCTAACATAAAATTTGCTTATTTATTATATTTGTTATTTGTCTCATTTTACTAGACTATAGGTTCTGCTAGGCAGGGATTTTTGTCTGTTTCCTTATTGTACCCCCAAGAACTTAGAACAGTGCCTGGCAGAGAGAAGCAAATTAATAAATATTTGTCAAACAAATGAATAAACGAATTCTTAAGTGTTCCTTTTCAAAAAGATTAGGCACTCTCCCTTGGTTTCAGGCTAGGTTTACAAGGTTAAATGGCATGTTTTGACATCTTTGCCCTAATATTTTATCTCAGTTTTATCATACTCAGGCACGCAGTTCCGTACAGTTTTCTAAAAACAATCCAGCAATATTTTCTGTAATGATCTTACCACATTGACCTTCCCCACCAATAAAAGAACAATAATTATGCCTTAAACCAATAGCTGGTTCCATCCAGAAATTCCTTAAAAAATCCTTGTTTCACTAATGATTTATTTGGTTGTAATATTTTTGTTAATGCTTGATTCTTTTTTTAAAGGATTTGACAGAGAGAGAGCACAAGCAAGGGGAGCGGCAAGCAGAGAGTGAAGCAGTCTCCCCGCTGAGCAGGGAGCCCAATGCGGGACTAGATCCCAGGACCCTGGGATAATGACCTGAGCCGAAGGCAGACACTTAATCGACTGAGCCACCCAGGTGCCTCATAACTTGAATGATTCTTAAAGGGTATTTTTTCTCTGTTGACATTTCTTTGTGGAAAATTATTACCTGTATCTATATTCTTTCCTGGTTTTTTTTCTTGGATATTAGATTTTCTCCCAACTCTCATGTCTTTTTATCATTATCATCATTTTCCTCAGATATACAGTTAATATATTTATTTCATTTCACTTTTTAAAATTCTCAATCACTATATCTTGTGTGCTTCTGTGTAACACTATCTTTATTCTTGTAGAATCAGTCTTGGTTATGTAACACTATCTTTATTCTTGTAGAATCAGTCTTGGTTCTGAAACAAAATTACTTTAAAACTTTTAACTTCTAAATTTTTACTTTACTTTTAAAACTGTTTTTTGGTAGGCTTCTGAGATTTCTTCCTATTCTGCAGTCATTTGTTTTTGACTACAGGTAGTCTTGGTTTTGAAAAAAAATAGATTGTCATGATATGAGTGATACATCTTTTTGAGATCTTGCCCTGCTACTCATATTTCATTCCATGACAACTAGTGACAACTAGAACATCTTGTGTTATCTTTAAAAAACTTTTCCTCCCCTTACCTCTATTTGTACCATTTATTAATTTTTCCATTGGCTAACCTAAAATGCGCATATTGAAGGAATGACACCCTGAGAGTTCTACAAATTAATGTTGTATCTGGTTGGCAATTTATTCTGTTCTAGGAGGAACTACTATAGTTACGGGCTCGTGGCTCCAGATACTATATTAATGCAAGAACTTTAAAATTGTGTTTCAAGAGAATCTTTTTGTTTGTGGGTAATGCTAACAACAACGTAGTATTAGATTTTTTCCAACTCTTAGCTTTCCCCACTAGAGATATTCACTCTTCTAGATTCTTTTTCTGTCCCCATAAATCTGAAGAGGTATTGTCATGTGTCCTCACATCCATGAACAACATAGATTCCTTTCTATTCCAGAGCTACTAAATTCTAATTCAGAATTTGGGTTGTTTTGGAGGGTGGGTATCTATCAACTTCTGACTGCTGTCTTCCTTTTTTGTTTTTGCCTAGTCATATTAAAGGTGTTTGCTCCAAAAAATCAATCTTTTCTTCCTTGGCTCTCAGAACTCAGGTATACTAATATCATAATACCATACATAATGGTACTAAAATGTGATGGCTAATTCCTGGCAGCTCATTTAAAAAGGGCTAACACTTTTTCAAATCTTTTGTTTCCTATTGGGTTAAGTTCAGGTTATCAAGTATGCTGAAGAAAACTGTCGTCTTTTTCCATATCAGCATCCAATCAGGATCCTCTTTTTTTAGAGAGAGAAATTTGAGAGAGAGAGCACATGTGTGCGCGAGAGTGGGGGGAGGGGCAAAGGGAGAGGGAAAGAGAGAATCCTCAAGCAGACTCACTGCTGAGCATGGAGCGTGACCTAGGGTTCGATCCTAGGACCCTGAGATCGTGATCCAAGCCAAAATCAAGAGTCTTCCACTTAACCGACTGAGCCACCCAGGCGCCCTAGGATCTTCTTATACCAGCCATAGATGGTAGTTTTCTATCATAAAAGATATTTAAAATATATTTTTTCCAGATATGCTCATCACTATAACAGGAATTATTAGCCATGGTCTCTATCATAAACGAGTTTATAATAGGGAATGAGAGGTAAGACATGGAACAACTGATTATGAAATAAAGATGATAAAATTTGTGGTGTGTGGTCAGAGATGAGGGGAATCAATGAAGATTAAAGGGCAGATGGGGAGGAATGGGAGTGGGAAGGAAGGAAAAAGATCTGAAACGGGGGCAGGAGGGAATGTTTTATGTTCATGAAACAGAAAATGGAGTACAGAAAGAATGATATGCCATTCAAAGTTTTGCATGAGAAAATTTATAGAAATATTGAACATATAATACTCACTAAAATATTTCTGCTCATAATTTTTTTTAAAGATTTTATTTATTTACTTGACAGAGAGAGACACAGTGAGAGAGGGAACACAAGCAGGGGGAGTGGGAGAGGGAGAAGCAGGCTTCCCGCTGAGCAGGGAGCCCGATGCAGGGCTCAATCCCAGGACCCCGGGATCATGACCTGAGCCGAAGGCAGATGCTTAACGACTGAGCCACCCAGGTGCCCCTCTGCTCATAATTCTTTTTCTGAATATTAATTTTATGCTTTAGAATAAAGTTTTATGCTTTAGAATCTTGTCTTCATACAGCCCTCGATATTTTGTTTATTGAGTACAATAGAATTTACACATGGAATCTGTAGTTATGATCCAAATTTGAGTCCCAGTCTAGATCATACGAGTTGGGTGACTGTAGCCTCTGAATCTGTCTCTATACATAAGAAATGGAAATAGTATCTATTAATGCCATAATAAAGCTCAAATAAAACCATATGTAGTAGATTATAAAGGCTCTACATATAGTACATTCTCTATTAAAATTAGGGTGTACTAACATACATAGGCTATTTCCTTCCTTTTACTTCTTTCTTATTCTAGAATCTAAACAGAGGATATGCGATTCACCATTTTATTGTGAGAAGAGCTTTCATTCTTTATCTGGAACATGGCAGCAATCATTCTCTAGTTAGATCTAAATGACTGAATTGCAAGGTGAACCGTATTGGTGACTAACTCATTTTCCCTCACCTCCAGCACCCTCTTTTCTCAAGATCAAGCAATTTTCCTGTGTAATGAACTGTATCTGCTATCAAGTGGCCTGAAAATTAAGAGGTCCAAAGCATCTCCCAAGTCCTCATTTCCTATTTGGTATCATGATGTCTTTTGCTGCTACATCACTGATCTATGTTTCCCAAGGCTATACAAAGGAGAAATGTAAAAATGAATGGAACTACAGAACAATTTTATATATGGGGGAAAAGCTTCAATCGATTTTGAATTATTCAGGTGATGGTTTTCTAGCTAATGGGTTGTCAAATTCTTTGCATCAAATCCTTTTGTCTGGTTGATAGTCTTTTGGTCTGTCTGAAGCTGTCTAGCACTGGAAGGAGAGCAGATACAACACGGACATGATTTAAAACCAACCTCAACCACCAAAAGTGGATTTTAGTAGTTTGATATATGTCCATAACATACCCGAAGTCTGAAGAACTTGAGTTCAGGGAGGACAAAAATATAAGTAAACTAAGTAATAAGGAAAAAAAATCAGGTTGTACATTTTCTTCTATAAAGACAGAAAATAAAATAAAAAGGAAGAACTATAATCAATTTATTCAATCACCTCAAAAAACTATTTTTCTCATATAGTCAATGTTTTTTTTCTTTAGCAGACAGTATCTGAGTAATTTCTTCTACTAACCATTTCTGCTGTTTATAGTTTATGCTGAACATATGATGTTTTATATTCATATATTACTTTTGGCATTTACTAAAAATTAAAATACTCACCAGAAAATCATTCATACTATTATGCCATTATTTGAAAAAGAGTAACAGGTATTTATTGGTGATTTTACAAATCAAAAGCACAATATCAAATGGGTAGATTCAGGAAGTAAGTTGAGCTACTAAAGAAAAAAGATACTTATTTAATGACAGTAATGAATTCAATGTACACAAAATGACTAGATTCCACAGCTATTTACAACATTAAAATAATGTCAATTGTTAGTTGTAAGTAATAGCAAAACACACTGAATAATGTTGGTTCTAAATGTGCATGCTTTACATACTATTTTGACTAGGAATAAATTCAGCTATAACTATCAAAATATGGTTTCTGAAGGTAAAACAACATAATTATCTAAACATACACAGCAACAATATAAAACAATATCAAATGTAGGAATAAAATAATAATTTGGCTCTTTGTGGACATTTTTATGATCTGTAAAAACACTTTATGAAGTAACCTAGAAATAAAAACATGATTAAATTCAATTGCATTTGACAGTTGACCAAAATCTAAGTAGGTAATTTCAAAGACAAAACTGGTCATAAAACCAAAGCCAGTCCTTTGCAAACACCTTAAGAAATAAAAAGCAAATATTTTTCAAAACTTCATCAAGGCAGATGTAATGTAATAGTCAAATATTTGATATACTATGTCAGTTCAGACCTGTTTTTGACATTTTAAATCCATCACAGGGTGAACAAGAGGAAGAAGTAAAAAAATATAATCAACTCAATTCATGTTACTGAAATGAGTTAATATCATAGGAGCTGTAATAAAATACAAAAGAGCCAATTATTCAAAATTCATTAGTATTTGACTCTAGGAAGAGTTATGTTGATAAAGCAGGTTTGTACAGTAAAAATTCAAAATTCTATGTCTTCTGGTTTTTAAAATAACTTCCCCATACATGATCTCATGTGACACTCACCAAAACCCTGTGAATATGTAGGGAATTTTGGTGTATGTAGAGAAATTAGGTTTGATTTTGCAGAGAAGGAACACAGGCTCAGAGTCAGAGAAGTTAGGTGATTTATTCAAGGTTATACCCACAGTAAAGAATTGAGTATGGACTCTCAAATCTCCATTCATTCATTCATTCATTCATTCATCTTGTTAATATTGAAAGTGTTCTTCCATTCCCTAAGTGCCTTTTGCCAGTTGAAGGCAAACTTGATAGAGGAGAGCAAGAAAAGCTACCTGTGATTAAGAATTTACCATAGAAAATCACAAAATGGGAAATTGGCCAGAATTGTATGGTTCAAATATGGATTGGAAGTATAAATATTGGCTAACAGAGATTTGTAATTTTGTCAGACCATGCTGTGCCTCTGCCTGTTAGCAGGGCTAAGAACTGATTATGTCTCTGCTTTACAGCTTTAAATGGAATCACTTTTATATAGAGAGAAACATATCTTCTTTAAGCCACCATTATCTTAGATTTTCTGTTGTAGGCAGCCAAAGTTAATCCTGTTTGATGTAGGTATGTATATGAGTTTCCTAATGTTACTGCAAAAAATTATCACAAACTTAGTGGCTTAAAATAACACAAATATATTATCTTGGGGCGCCCGGGTGGCTCAGTTGGTTGAGCGACTGCCTTCGGCTCGGGTCATGATCCTGGAGTCCCGGGATCGAGTCCCACATCGGGCTCCCTGCTCAGCGGGGGGTCTGCTTCTCCCTCTGACCCTCCTCCCTCTCATGCTCTCTGTCTCTCATTCTCTCTCTCGCAAATAAATAAAAAAAAAAAAAAGAAAAGAAAAAAAAAAAACAAATATATTATCTTAACAGTTCTTGAAGTCAGAAGTCCAAAATGGGTCTCACCAGGCTAAACTCAAGGTTTGGTAGGATTAGGTTCCTCCAGAAGGCTCGGGGGGGGGGCGGGGAATCTTTCTTTGCCTTTTTCAGCTTCTAGGGGCCACCCACATTCCTTGGCTCATGGCCCCTTCCTCCATCTTCAAAGCCAGCAACATTGGGCAGAGTCCTTCTCCTGCTGTCAGCTCACTAGTTCTTTATATTTCTGCCTCCCTCTTTTGTTTTTAAGGGCATTTGTGATTAAATTAGGTCCACCCAGATAATTCAGGATATCTCCCCATTTCAAGATCACCTGATCGGCAAGCTTAATTCCATCTGTTTACCCATTTCTGCAGCCTCATTTGGAATAGGTATTCCTTTTATTTGATACTCTTATTCTACTGGGTCCTCTGCCCCCAAAACGCTGTACTTTCATCTGGAGGGGTCTACATATGCTGTAACTTCTGCCTTTAACATTCTTCCCTCATTTTCCTGACATATTCTATCACTTCTCCAAGAAAGACTTCCTTGACTTCAGGTTAGTTGAGAGGTCTCTCCTATGTATACTATATCTCCTGGACATTTATTTAACAGTCTCTTTGTCAATCTGTTTCTTTCTGCACTTCCTTAGGCCAAAAAGTGTATGAAGTATTTATAGCCCCACGTAGCATCTGTCAATAGAATATGCACAAGAATAGTAATTGAATAAATGAGCTAATGAATAATGGAATCATAATTTTGAGTATTCCAGTCTTTTTAGTTTACAACTACCACCCCTTAGTGAATAACCTTACACCCACAACAATTTTTAGGAGGATTACTTAGCCCTTTGTAATCCATTATTAAAAATTACCATTATTCAGGGCACCTGGGTGGCTCAGTCGTTAAGTGTCTGCCTTCGGCTCAGGTCATGATCCCGGGGTCCTGGGATCGAGCCCCGCATCGGGCTCCCTGCTCGGTGAGGAGCCTGCTTCTCCCTCTCCCACTCCCCCTGCTTATGTTCCCTCTCTCACTGTCTCTCTATCAAATAAAATCTTTAAAAAAAAAAAATTACCATTATTCGTGGTTTTGAATGTGTTCATAATACAAAACTCAAAAAAATATGAAGATATTCAGTAAAAAATAAGTCTCTCTTTCCTGTGCTTTAGTCTTCCAGAACTCCTCTCTAGAGGCAAACACTGCTACCATGTGTCCTCCCACAGAAAATCTATGCGCTTACACATGTAGGGGTATGTATGTAGTAAATGATAGCAACTATACACACTGTTCTTTACCTTGCCTTTTCACTTTTTTAAAAAGATTTTATTTGTCAGAGAGGGCACAAGCAGGGTGAGCAACAGGCAGAGAGAGAAGCAGGCTCCCCACTGAGCAAGGAACCTGATGTGGGACTGGATCCCAGAACCCTGGGATCATGACCTGTGCCGAAGGGAGATGCTTAACCAACTAAACCACTCAAGCGTCCCTTTATTTTTTATCTTTAAAAGCTTTTCAGATTAGCTGCTTCATCCTTCCTAAATGATTGCATAGTATTCCTAGGAATTCCTTTGAATTACTCTTCAATTTATTTTGCGGTCAAGTACAATTACCCAAGAATTCCAAAATGGTTAACTTTTGCTAACATATAACAGGAATCCTTGCAGTTAATTATTGCATAAGGGGTAGCAAGAATTTGAAACTTAGAAAAGTTCTAACTTATTAGACATTTAATTTAAAACTCCAGTGATTAGTTTAATTAGAAGCTAAATGAAATACAAACTGTTCTTTCACTAAGGGTATTTTAAATAAATACATATATAGATTTTTTTGTAATACTAGGCATAAACGAGCTTGAATAGGTTGCAAGATCCAGAGCTGAAATTATTGGTTTAATCCAGTATGGAATTTTTTACACACTTAGGTGTTTTCCTATGTATATATTCTAAACCATTAGGCAATTCATATGTTTCCAATCAGTGTAAATAAGCTACCAATTTTCTTTTCAAATTTTTATTTAAATTCTAATTAGTTAACATATAGTACAACACTAGTTTCAGGTGTAGAATTTAGTGATTCATCACTTAAGTATAATACCCAGTGCTCATCACAAGTGTCCTCCTTAATACCCACCACCCATTTAACCCATCCCCAACCCACCTCCCCTCCAGCACCCCTCAATATTTTCTCTGTAGGTAAGAGTCTGTTTCCTGGTTTGCCTTTTTTTCCTTTCCCTATGTTTATCTGTTTTGTTTCTTAAATTCCACATATGAGTGAAATCATGGTATTTGTCTTTCTCTGACCGACTTATTTCATTTAGTATAACACTCTTAGCTCCATCCACTCCTCCATTGTACAAATGTCAAGATTTCATTCTTTTTTATGGCTGAGTAATATTCCATTACACACACACACACACACACACACACACACACACACACACACCCTCACACACATCTTCATCCACTCATCAGTCAATGGCCATTTGGGCTTTTTCCATAATTTAGCTATTGTTGATATTGCTTCTATAAACATTGGGGTACATGTATCCCTTAGAATCAGTATTTTTTTATCCTGTGGATAAATACCTAGTAGTGCAATTACTGGACTGTAGGGTAGTTCTATTTTTAACTTTTTGAGGAACCTCCATACTGTGGGAATGCAAACTGGTTCAGCCACTCTGGAAAATAAGCTACCAATTTCCAAAAAATTTTAATCATGGTGAAACAAGCTCATGTATTTCCAGTGGCATCATACATTGGTACAATCCTTTTCAAAAGCAAGCTGACAATAGGCTTAAAAAGATACAATCATATTTATCCCCATTGACTAAATAATTCCAGTTTTGAGACTATTTCCCCAGGAAATGATCAAAAACCAAACAAAAACTATACTATGACAAGGCTCATTATTCACAAAACAAAAAAATGGAAGTGATTCATATGTTCAAAAATATGCAATTGGTTTAGTGAATTATAGTATACCAATTCGAGGAATATTATAATCAAGTAAAAAAAATTCAAGTTATGTGCCTATATAGGAAAAGGTGTGTATGTTAAGTGAGAAGGCGTAATACTAAATGACATGTAGTTCTCATATGTATATGGCAAAAACTAGGCATCATTTTAAGTATATAAACTATACATGTGAAAAAAGACTGAATAATACTAGTATTGGGGTAGGGACGATTGCTTTTCCTCTAAGTACTGTGTAATTTTATAGTGGACACATTTAAGTGTCTCCTCATACCTCTTTTGAGTCAATACCACCTTCGTGTACTGTGGAAGTCCTGAAAGAAAGTGAAACAAATGCACAGAGATGCAGAGGTTAAGAGATGGAGAGCTACTGTCTATCTAAAGGTGTTCCAACTCTTTACCTATGAGACCTGATTGTTCTCCTACTCTAGGATTCTATGAAAAATTAATCACAAACTTATATCCTTATTATAAATTTCTATATATATTTTTTGCTTGGGCCAAGTTTGAACTGGTGTCTGTTACACACAAACCAAGAAATAAGACAGCTTTTATATTTCTTTCATAATCTTTAACTTGTATCTTTAAAAAGGCTATTGCCATCTAATTACATTGCAAATAGTGTTATTTATCCTAGGGAAGTAAGTTTACTTATTGTGCAGACAATTCCTTAGATAATATAGTTAATGGAAGCCAACAGTATTTCTAGATGATATAACAAATATTCCAACTAATGCTAAACAAACTACATGTTAGTCTCATCTCTTCTTTTTGCCCTTTAATTAGAATCATTCCACCTATGCCTGAAGTGACATTTTCAGGGATAAAAATTATCTTTTAGCCTTGAACAGAAAGGCATGGTATGGGTTATGCTCTTAATATCTGGCTCTGATCTTCGTCTAAGAACTTGCTTTTGCTGTATTACCTACTGTTTACTGTTTACCACGTGCCAGGCACCATGTAAAACACTTCCCATACAAGATCTCATTTGCTCCTCACAAAAGCTCCTGTGCCAGAATGATGCACAAATGGCAGGAACTTTTGCTCTTTTCCATAGTTATTGAATGTGCTTCCCGTTTGACAGGGATTGCTTTTGGTATCAGAAATACAAAGATGAAAATTTCAGGCTAGGAGAGAAGACAGATGTAAAACATAGTAAAAGTGGTAAATGCTACAACAGTGGTGTGTACGAGGTACTCTGAAGGATGTGAGGAAATGACTAGCTATGTAAGGCAGGTTATCTAATTCCCAAGAATTCTGACACAACTGGAGAAGTGCTGAGATAATTTGACATCCAGGGAAAGAAAACGAGTCTGCCTTCTTGGAAATACATAAGGTAATTTGGAAGACAGCAGAATCTGAATGGAGAGGATGTTAACTTTAGTGCATTAGGCTGCTGTAAACATAATAGAGGGAAAAGAGTATTAAAAGATACATTGGAGACTTCAAAATTTTCATTTATCATACAATTTTGAGGGCCTGGCATGTAGTAAGACAGTTTTAGGAGTTGGAAAGACCACTAAAAGAATGTCTAACCTGAAACAATTTGTTACTACTATAAACATTAGAAATATTAACTATGATTTATATTGCTTAAGATTTAACTATAGTATTATTTAATATAATCTGAAAGTGTTTATTCTTCATCTGTGCTTCATTTGGATAGCCACATCTTGTATTTGTATGGCTTTTAGTTGCTGAGTTATTCCTTTATAAACGATTATTCAAGAGGAAAAAAAAAACTTTTAAAGTTCCCTTGAGGATTGCTGTTCTGCTCACTTTTCCTCTGCTCCTCTTGCTATCCACCCCCCACCAGAAAACTTGTATAATGTGGACACTCTTGACTTTTTAAAAACACTTTCATGGACTACAATTGCTTTCAGTATAAGGTCCCCAATCCTTAGAATCTTCATGTGATCTGGTTCCTGCTTACTCACTTCTGCAGCCTCATTCTGGAATAGGTATTCCTTTCATTTGATGCTCTTATTCTATTGGATCCTCTGCCCCAAAAACACCGTACTTTCATCTGGAGGGGTCTACATATGCTGTAACTTCTGCCTTTAACATTCTTCCCTCATTTTCCTGACAAATTCTATCACTTCTCCAAGAAAGAATTCCTTGACTTCAGGTTAGAGGTCTCTCCCATGTATACTATATCTCCTGGACATTTATTTAACAGTCTCTTTGTCAATCTGTTTCTTTCTGCACTTCCTTAGGTCCAAAAGTGTATGAAACATTTATAGCCCCATGTAGCATCTGTGACATACAATATGCTCAAGAATAGTAATTGAATAAATGAACTAATGAATAATTATTAAAACTTCTTTGTGTCACAATGTTAAATGTTACATAAAAAGTAATTACCAGGGGCACCTGGGTGGCTCGGTCAGTTAAGTGGCTGCCTTCGACTCAGGTCATGATCCCAGGGTCCTGGGATTGAGCCCCACATCGGGCTCCCTGCTCAGCAGAGAGCCTGCTTCTCCCTCCCCCTCTGCCTGCCACTCTGCCTACTTGCGCTATCTCTCTGTCAAATAAATAAATAAAATCTTTAAAAAAAAAAGTAATGACCAATTACCATGTTTTAAAGCTGTTTATAAATTAAAGATGAACAAATAAATCAATAAAAATATTTATAAATCATGAAACTTAAAGATTGCATACTTTGGTAGGCAGAATAGTGGCCTCGAAAGATGTATGCCCTAATCCCCAGAACCTGTGAATATGTTAGGTTATGTGGGAATTAAGGTCGCAGATGGAATTAAGCTTGCCGATCAGGTGATCTTGAAATGGGGAGATATCCTGAATTATCTGGGTGGACCTAATTTAATCACAAATGCCCTTAAAAACAAAAGAGGGAGGCAGAAATATAAAGAACTAGTGAGCTGACAGCAGAAGAAGGACTCTGCCCAATGTTGCTGGCTTTGAAGATGGAGGAAGGGGCCATGAGCCAAGGAATGTGGGTGGCCCCTAGAAGCTGGAAAAGGCAAAGAAAGATTCCCCCCCCCCGCCCCGAGCCTTCTGGAGGAACCTAATCCTACCAAAACCTTGAGTTTAGCCTGGTGAGACCCATTTTGGACTTCTGACTTCAAGAACTGTTAAGATAATATATTTGTGTTATTTTAAGCCACTAAGTTTGTGATAATTTTTTGCAGTAACATTAGGAAACTCATATACATACCTACATCAAACAGGATTAACTTTGGCTGCCTACAACAGAAAATCTAAGATAATGGTGGCTTAAAGAAGATATGTTTATTTCTCTCTATATAAGAGATCTGGAGGTAAGAAGTTCAGGGCTAGTTCTGGTATTCTATTGTGTCAAGGACTCAGGCCCCTTCAATCTTGTTGCTCTACCTTTCTTAATCCTAAGGAGCTCTAGCTAGCAGGTCTGATTCCAACCAGCAAGAAGAGAATGGTGAACCATCTCCTTTTGAAGGATAGACTTCCTCAACATTGCACACATCACCTCCACTTATACCTCACTGGCCAGAACTGAGTAGCACAGTAGCACCTAGAAACATGCAAAGACCATTCAAGTGGCCATGGGTAAGAGGGGAGGTTTCCATTATTAAGAAGCTATCAGCTTCTTACCAGCTATCTCCATCTTAATACTGTGGTATTATCTTCTTTTCCCCTCCATGTATTAAGTATATAAAAGTAGTCTCTCCTAGATTTTAATCATTAGCACAGGGGCCTTCATTCTATAAATAGTTACTGAATAATTACTATGTAATAGACTCTGGCATATTTCTAAGTATTTGCCAGATTTTGCATCAACACATAGTACAACATGAGTATATATTTAGTCAATGAATAAGATATTTATATCATATTCAAACTACTGTAGTGATCAAAAGAAACAGAATTCTTGATTGATAAAGAAGGTTAAATACATTTTATTTCTCTATGTGTAGTACTGTGGGGCCTGGCAGGAAACAAATGGCACACTCAAAGGGTAAACTGAAGACAGTTTGATGAAGAGACTGTTTACAGAGATGTGGGCAGGCTTTAGGAGAACCAATAAAGGATAAAGTCCCCAAGGACTCGCAACACGAGGACACCATTGCCATCCCTATGCCTGAAGGGACAAAGGGAAGCAGTTTCTGGAACTTGCCAAGACCCTTCGCCATGAGACAGGGTTGTATGACTAGAGCCGTGGCCTTAGGTAGAGGAATGAAGCTACTGCCAAAAGCCACAAACAGGCAGGAGGGAGTGTGGGGGAAGGTGAAATAAATATCCTGACCTTTCTCTCTTTCCTTCCTGTGATCATTTGCCAAGGCCTCCAAATTGGCTGAAACCAAACAGAAACCAGAGGGCAAAGGAGCCTGGGTGTTGTGGTCCATAAAAATCAGCCTCTAAGAACATAGAAAGGCAGAGAATGGACTTTGACAGAGAAAAACCAGAATATGAAAAATCAAAGCATTTTACAGAGTTGGGATGACTCAAAAAACTTTGAACAAAGAGAGAAAGGAATTGATCCAAATAGATCTGTGTTAGACCTGGCACAAAGAAACATGAAAAGAATGATTAAAACATAAACCAGTGAAGAGGGGCAGAGTCTGTGATCTATTTATGTAATTAGGATAAAGAGGGTAAGCTAGAAATAGAGGCATAAGAAGGAATTAGAAGGGTCTGACCAGGGATCTTAAAGTTGTGGATATATTTGAACACAGGGTGTTTCTTATTGCCAACTTTTTCATGTGAGTGTAACACAATTGTAGGACATTGAAAACCTGTTACTGACTGCAAGTATTTTAAATAAATATACTCCAAAAAATGAAAAGTGGCAGTGACTATAACTGAGGATCTGTGGACTATAGGTCAATGAAATAGCTATACTCTGTCACAGAACCAGTCAGCTGCTAAATAAATAAATAGATCAAGATGCCAGAGAAAAGACATATGGAGACAAAAGGGGAAAAAAACAGCAGTAGAAACCAGGTATCAGATCCCTGATAAGGTATATACTTAAAATTCACTCAAATCCAGAATATGCATGTTGTGCTTTAATTTACCTATAGTTGTCAAGTATACAAAAAAAAAAAGTTATTCATGTTCTAAGTGATATCAATAATAGAAACTGTATCTTCCATGAAGGCAGCCTTTGAAAACAATTATATTAATTACTGTGATTTTATGGAAACATTAGTTTTAGTTTTTGGATGTTAACACCTTTCAAACATCTTTTTCTACATTTTATACTTACATCTCTTTGTATTAGACATGTTCCTGGAAAAAATGCCCCCAAAATAAGAAGCTCTGTGTGTTAACATTTCATTGACTTATATTAAAAATAGGAGCCTTATTCCCCAGAGGGAAAAACCATTTTATGGTGCAATATGTAACAAAACCACATGGAGGTTTGGGGAAAACATTTCTCCCTATTATTACCTCCTGGGAGACTTTATTAGAAAAGTTGGTGTGGGTCCCAAAGGCAGCTGTTGGTTCTGGATCACTCTGCAGTCATGTTTCCTTCCTGACTCAGCGACTATAGAATTTGGTCAAACTGCAGCAATTAAACCACCATGGCCCTCTTTTGTCTCATTGTGAACGCCATGTCCAGAGTCATTATTGAGCTAAGGAACGAGGGGCAACATTAGGGGACTTCTAAATTCTGTACTTTGATGGGTAACCTGTGTCAAATTTATTCTTTTTTCTTTCAAAGCTCTAAGATTAGAATTACATGGTAATGTAATTAATTTAGTTGATGTAATTAATGTTATCTTTCAATAAAAACAACTAACTTCTTATTTTGATGAAGATTATAGAATCATATTAGAAGTTATACTTCCCAAATGTGTTCAGGAAATGAGGTATGTGAAAATCATATGCTCGATGTAGAACACCATGAAATATCTACATTTTAAATTCAAAATAATTTTATGTCAAATTTTATCCTAACTTATTATACATGAATCTTACATGGAAAGCAAATAGCAGGTGCAAAGGGTTTATGAAAAATTTATAGAAAAAAACCTCAGTATTGGATATTCTACCCATTTACATTTTCCTTATAAATTTAAAAAAGATTGTAGTAATTCATTTTTAGCAGAATACCTCTTTCAGCACATGCAATCCCAGTGCACACTAGAAGCAGAATATTAACATTTCATTTACACTTAAATTAGGAGTATATATACTGAATAGATATTGCATAATGACACTATAATAACTAAAATCAATGATATAAGATACATGTTAAACTCTTACTAGTATCCCCACCATGGTTGATTTAAATGAACCTAAATTTTTTTATTGAGGTATAACTGACTAAATAAAGCTCAATTTTAATAAAGTTCTTCCTTTTCTAAACTTATTCTAGAGATTTTTTCCAATTCTTTCATTATATTTAAGAGATAAGCAACCATCACATATGCATCAGGCTTAAAGCAGATATTCTGAGATTTACTTTTGTCTGCTTTCCTTTCAGTCTAGATTTCAATAATTTTGGGAACATTACAGTGAACAAAATGTATTAATCAAATATTCAATTTGTAATATATATCATTATTCCAGGATTTTACAAAACTGAAATTTCGTATTGGAAGATTTAAGATATCAATAATATTTCCTATGCATATTTAAAACATAGGAGTGAGCAGAGTTAATCATTTGGGGAAAACCACTATGGAAACACTAAAATCAAGATCAATTAGTTTCAAAATAAGGCAGGATATAAATGACAGTAATCAGCTTTTACATCCATGATTTCAACTGTTCCAAACAACTAATGTGATGAAGGCAGATAAACAATCCTCACTTATTATATAAGAAAGGTCAAGAATATTAATTTAAGAAATATTTCCCTATTGAGCATCTACTATATAACTAGGTACTCCACTAGATCCTGAGGGCACAGAAATGAACAACAAAAGTCTAGCCCAAGCTAACTAAACCAGTAACCATTAAAGTAAGGAAGACAATGAGTACCTACTTGTCCCTTTCTCTTTGACTTTAAGGTGAAGATGAATACTGAAGGAAGCTTAGTAGGGAGGTACAGGACAGACACTTCAGGAGGAGAAAAGGATATGAGCCATACTTCCTAAGTTTAAGATCAGGTAAAATGTGTGTTACACACTTTCTACTTAGAAAGTATTTCTTTCCCCCTGAGACTGGAAATTAGGGTAGCTGTAAAAAAGTTGTGTGCAGTGGGAGGAATTGCTGGATTCAGGAGGCAACTGAAGAACACTGCACAGATTTTAGAAAGTAGGAAAAAATTACTGCTTGAACCAAGCAAAACATGGACATGGTTCTGGTTCTGACATACACAAGTTTGGTTAACATGGTATTAAGGAAATCAAGGACTGCCTGTACTTAAAATGATCATTAAGAGTAATGATTCTAGTTTTGGCATCGAGGACGAGTAGATATATAGACATAATGTATAGCAAAGAATATTTACAGTCACATTTCATGCACTAATAAATAATGCATTCACTTCTCAAAATGCCAAAGAAAATGTGGAAGAGAAAATTTTCATCTATATTCAGGATTAAACTTTCTAATTTTAAATTACCAGACTTCAGATGTAAATTTATTTCAGTTGAAGGGTTTGAAGAGATTAATGGATCTTCTAAAATTCTAGTGTTTAGAAGATGATTTTAATATAATAATCTTGCCATAGGTATGGCAAAAATTATAGACAAATTTATTGAGCACCTATTATGGGACAGCACTGTGCAGGGTGACTTACTGTGCTATTTAGAACTCTATGTCACATTTCAGTTTTCGCAATTTCTCTATCAGTAACTTTTACATTGTTAAATGACAACTAAATTATTTTAAATACAGCTCATTTATTCTATAAAGCTGGTACCAAAGACCTGTCCTCATCTGAATGGGGCAGAGGGGGAGGGAAGGGAAAGCTAAATCCTACTGAATACTTAAGATTTGACTTTCTTGCTATTTGTAGTGTTATCTATATGGTCTTTCAGAAATCCCCAAACTTGTATAAAGTCAGGGACTTGAGATAAGATCAGCAATCTATCAATTTCAAAGACCACATTTGTCAGCCGTTGTTTCTTGCCTTAAGGTCCTATTCAGCGGTAACTGCCCATTTAGGTAGTAAATCGTGCCCCTTAGTACCTTAACTCTACGACTCAGCGCCTCCGATCTCGTCCGTCTACTCTAAGGGAAAAGAAAGCAGGGAGGAGGGCCCAGAGCAGGACAGCGGGGCGGGGAGGCCGAGGTGACAGCAGGTGAGAGCCTGGTGCAGATGAGGAAGTGAGACAGGGGCCGTGTGGGTATTACTCATTCTGCTTCACCGCCGGTGTTGCCTGCAAGCGGAACTTCTCTCCTCTCTTTCGGTCCAGCTGAAGTTCTATCTAACTGCAGTCACTTCCCATCCCAGTTCGCTTGGGGGAAAACCGTGCGTCCGTGTAAGGGAAGGGAGTCAGAACTGCGGGGTCAGGTAGCCTCTCTCGTGACGCCGCGTGCCCTCGCCGTCAGAGGCCGAGCTTCCCAAATCAGTCCCTACCGTTCCCCGAACCTGCCCTCCCTCTACTCTTGGCAACTCCCCGGGTAGCCCAGAGAGACCCTCTCCCGAGCCCCAGGATGCGCTGAGAGAACACATGCTGCGTGGGAGCGGAGCCCAACCTTGACCAAGAGGGAGGACAGGTTGCTCCGGTCACTGCGAGGGGGTCAACTCTGAGAGTACAGGGTCCTGAGAGCAATCAGCCAGACCCGTCCCTGCCCCAGGCAGCCGCGGCGGGTGGGGCCAGTTTAGAAGCAGAACGCCGCTGAGCCTCCTAATTTACCTTTCTCCCTCCGACTGCCTGCCGCCCTTCTGACCACGTCCCACAGTTTCCCAACGCCCCCCTCCCCCAACCCACGACACCTGAGGGAAACTTTTCCCTCTCCCCTCAATTCAAACTGAGCTGCTTCTACGGTTGCCGCAAACCGTCCTCTCCCTAGCAACAAGGTTCCGGCCGTAGAGCGAGCGGCTCTAGGTGTAAGGAAGGTGATGTCGTAAAGCCGCGAGTGTCGTAAACCAGGTGCGGTGGGGAGGGGGGAGGGGTGGAGGCGGAGGGGTGGGGGGGAAGGGGGAGGGAGGGGGAGGAGGTGACTCGAGCATTTAGACACAAGCGAGAGGATCATGGCGGATGGCCCCAGGTGTAAGCGCAGAAAGCAGGCGAACCCGCGGCGCAATAACGGTGAGTGGCGGAGGGGACCGGGGAGCGGCGGAGTCAGGGGGAGCCGGGCAGCCGGGGCGCCCCCGGGGGTGAGGGGGGCGAGCCGGGCTGGGGGCGGCCGGGGCAGGGACGGGCAAAGTGGAGTGGGAAAGTAGAAAGTAGTGCTCTCTGCCCCCCTCCGCTGCTGCCGCTGCCGGAGCCGCGCCGCGGCCGCTCGCTCTCCCTGAACCGTTATGTCTCTTACCTGGTCTCTCTCCGCCTAGCGGCTCTTGCCGCCCCTGCCGCCTCCTTGGACCGTTAGCCGCCGCATCCCCGGCGCAGGGCGGGCGGCCGGGACGCGGCCAGCCACTTTTCTGGTCCCGGGTGGAGCGGCTGTTGCTTCTTTTCGCACTTTTCCCCACTCTTTTGCCCCTCGGCGCCTCCCCTCTCCCCCTCCTCTCAGCCCCCTCCGCGTTATTCTCCCTCAGCGCGGAGGCCCCCGGGAGCCGAGGAACAAACTTGTGGCCGGCGCTGACCGTGCAAAGTGGCTTCCCCGCGCCGCGGCCCCGGCCGGCGCCGTCGCTCGGGCCCCGCGGCTCAGGCCGGGCCGGGCTGCGGGCGCGCGGCGGGCGGCGGCGGCGGCGGCGGCGGCGGCGGCGGGACGCGGCGGCCGCAGGCTGCGTGTCGTCCGTGCGCGCGTGTGCGCGGGCGCCGGCGGTGCGCGCCGCTGGCGGACCGGGCTCGGCCGGCGGCGGTAAAGTTGTGACCGGCCGGCGAGGCGCGCTCGCGGAATGGGGATTAGCGGAGCGGAGGCGCGGGTCCCTAAGCACCCCTCCTCCCCCGCGCCTCCGACCACCGCGCCCTGGACCCCCGGCTGGGGACGCCGAGGCGAGCCCCGCGAGTGAGGTCCACTTTCAGTGGGGAGCTGGCGGGGCGGCAGGGGAGACGGGGCAGGAGCGGGCACCTACTTGCTGCTGTGGGAGATCTGTGGATGGCGGCGAGCTGGGCAGCGGGTGTGTTTGTGGAGTTGTTACCTGGTCTTAGAGACAGGGAAGCACCACAGACAGATCCCCCCTCCCCGGGGGAAACTCCTTCTCCGCGCTGGGATGGGGTTCTGTGCGTATGCCTCTCATTTTTCTCTTTCGGTTTTTGGGGAAGTTGTTACCTGGGCCGGACGCACGGAGCGCTGAAGCCGGATAATGGAGCTTGGATGGCGCTCTCGGTCTCGGGTGGAAGGAGGGTGGGGGAGGGGGCAGACGGACCGACGGACGCACGGGTCTGCTGCTCTCGCTGCAGCTGCAGTGTTTATTGATTTGTGCTGGTGTGCCGGGGCAATACACACCCCTCTGCCTGGCGTTGAGAGTTTAAAAAAAAAAAAAAAATAGAGACAGCAAGAGAGAGCGAGACCCGAACATGTGGTTGTTGTTGCACAGTCGCCTTTTCCAGTTTGGAGAGACGTTGTAAGTTGATTGTATTTCTCTTATCTTGGGGGCGATTCTGTGCTTTCTCTCCCTCTTGTTCAGCAGCGAAATGTCTGCTGATTGTTATTGTCTGGACAGTTCCTGTGGCGAGAGGGGCGAGACTTCTCCGCCCGGGGGCGGCGGGAGCGCGGGGCGAGGTCCCCCGCCCGCGCCGGCCGGGTACCTGTTTGTATAATAATGGGCGGCAACGGCCCTGCCGCTGGCTGCAGCCGAGTCTATATAAGGAATTACATGTACATTTCGGACCGAGGGGCTCGTTTTGGTTCCTACGTTATTTTTAAAACGACTTTTTAACTGTAGGGAAATAAATGCGCCTATAATGGGATTGCTGTTTCTTCCAGAAAATGAGGAAATACGTGTTTAAGTAAAAACTCTCTCGTGCTCCCCCGCCCCACCCCCGCTCCTGGGCTCCCTTTCTCCCTCCCCTCTGGGATGCGAAACGCGAGGTTTTGTAACCTTTCCTGGCAATTTTAGATTTTGTGTGGGATTTCCTGTCTAGAAGCAGATACGAAGATTTTAAGCTGTTTCAAGATGTTTCCTTCCAATCGTAAAAATATTTTTAATATATTTGAGCCGACATTAAAATCACTGCTTTCATGAATGATTTTAGTTATTCAAATAAACATTTGCGTTTTAAAGACGTCTGTTAGTTATGATTGATAACTAATATTTGGTATCGTCATTGTGGAGAGATGACTTGTTACAGCAAGGAGCGGAGCATAGGCTATTGCAATTTTAATTTCCTGTTTTAGCGTCAAATAGTGTGCTATATTGAGCTGTTGCCACTGTTGCTGATGTGGCTTTATGAAAGGTAAGTTGGTTCGGAAAGGGCTGCTCGCTTTTTACCTTATTTAAAATGTTCATCGCCAGAGAAAGGGGCTTTTCTTGTTGCTGACGACATGTGTGTGACATGTGAGTCTGAACCACCCAGCGTCTGTGCAGCTGCTGTAAACATGTTTACCTGAACAGGAAAGAATGGATTTTTCTCCTAAAGATCCTGTGATATGAATATTACACTCATAAGGCATATCAACAGATGACTTAAGGGGAAAAAAAAGCTATCCTGAAAGGTACTTGAAATCAACAGGAAAAAGAGGTTCTCGATCGCTGCAGCAAATGGCAACTTGTGCAGGTAGAAAAAAGATGGTGTTTAGTTTTCTCCTGCATGTATGTCAGCCCCCTCCTGTCTGCTGCTTTCATTCTCAAGGGAGGGATTTATTTACCACGCTTGCTGTCAGTGTTTTTCCTTTGTGTTTAATATTAGAAAAACAGATTTGGGCTGTTTAGCACAAAATGTCTTGTCTGCAGTATGCATTACTCTCAGAAAACAAAAGGTGTTTAAGATAGCACCGTACCACTACAGGTATCTTCCATTTTCATCACTTTTGGCTCTGTCCTTGTATTTCTTTTTGTTCTCAAATGCATTTCATCCATTGCCGATGATTATAGCCATGCTATTTGATTAAGCCTTATAATTTGCAAATTAAAAATGAAGTTATATGCCATTGTGTTGTGAAACCTCAGAATAGGTGCTGGTTAATATTTCTTAGCAACGCAGTCATATTTAAGTTGCAATTGTTTATTGGAGAGAATTGCATGAAAAATGTTAACTCTTAAATCTTTTTAATGAGGGAATAAATGATATGTACAGTGGGTCATAGAGATATTTTATGTTGTTATTTATATGTAAGTAATTTTTTTGTTCATTTAAAAATAAGATACATAGATTTTATTGCTAGGCCTCCAGTAAAACATTTTAATTTCCTTTCTGGAATATATCTGCAGAGTAGGATATTAGTGGGAGAATCAAGTAATGTAACTTGACATGGGTAAACCAATTGAGCAAGGCTTGACCAAAGCAACAAACATTAGATAGTAACTTTATGGTGATGATGTTAGTCATCTATAAAGGAGTGGCATTAGAATTGCATAAAATCGATTTTTACCCTTTGTAATGTAATGCTTTGTTTGTTGTATTTTAAAAATATGTCTTCTAATTTTCCACTTCTACTCTGTGTGGTTTTCGGATGTACGTATGTATGCATTTTGGAGGTAGGGGGAGAGAAATGTGCTGTAGCTACTAATGACCACATGCTGATTAATTCACTTTGGATGGAATAGGAGGTACATATTTTTCTGTCATTTGCACCATTTCCACTTGCTGTCTTTGGAAACCGCCAGTAGAGGATGCTAACAAAAATGATTATTGGTGTAGTAGCACCATAAGTCTATCTCCTGTTGATTGGGACCTCTGCATTAATAGGGACCTTTGGTGTAATTCTGGATCTTAGTGTTACTTAAACTAGCCCTGGGTAAATTAGGCAGAAGCATTTTCTAGTCTGCTAGTCTGCTTAGATGGAAAGAAGTAGAAATGTTTTAACTTGAACAATTTTATAAATATGAGCTTTTTAAATACTGAGATTGATATTGCTATCGATTCAGTCTTGCTTTAGACCAGTTGTATTACTGCCTTTCTTTTTTTTTCAGTTTTTATGTTGTTAGGTTTGGAAAAGATATGTGATGATTGGCCTGTATTTATTTTGCATATTTTCTATACTTTTTAACCTTTTTTATTCATTGTAAGATTTCCTGAAAACATATATTTTATTTTATTTTTTTAAAACATATATTTTAGGTGTTAAAATTTGTAAACTGTTAAATATGGTTAAGAAAAATTGCAATTAATTGATTGTTAATACTGTCTAATTATGTTCCCATAACTTCTGTAAACTTAAACTATGGGTTGGGCAGACAACAACTAAAGAAAGTGTTAACCAGCAGTCACTCAGATGTTAGTGATTTTTAGATTTTGTCTTTTCCTTTTTCTTCTGATTCTAGTTAAGAATCAGAATAAGGTAGTGTGTAAACTTTACATTTATCAATTGTAAATTAAGAAATATAAGTTTGCTTTGATGTTTTAAATGTAGCAAAAAAGTGTCTTTAGTTTGATAATTATTGTATGTATTCATTAATTCTTTTCAAACTGTGTAAATTGGTAATGTAACTTTCACATATAAATAATTGCATGAGACTTGATGTATTCAGTAATATCTTTTTGGTGTGTGTCCATATAATTATATTAATATAACTGTAAACTTTTGGAAGGCTTTTGTTAGGTCAAATGTTAGAAATATTTATTTCCCTAATTATTTTTAATGGTGTTTCTGTAAATGCAACAACAGCAGTATCATAGTGCAATAGTAATACTGTTTATCTTGAATTAAGTAGGAATTACCTGAATTACCAGGTAAGCCTGTGTGAATTTCTCATTTTAGGGTGTCATGGTTTTTCAAGAGTATGTGTTATGTGTGTGTGTGTATGTGTGTGTGTGTGTGTGTAAATATAGTTTTACATTTCCTGACAGATGTTTCTTGAATTTGGTGTTCACCTAATTCTTAGAGCTCAGTAGTAAATAGGTGTGATTCACTTACTACTTTTATGAACTGGGGAAGTTTACCACAAAGCCATAACATATACAATTGTGGCATGGAGCAAAACTTAAATTATCTTATAAATTGAAAGCATCAATCATTTGTTAAGATGAGCCTTATGTAAAAGCATATGGAATATTTCGGGGTTTTTTTCTTTTTTTCGTTTATAGTATTTTTGAAAGTTTGTACCCTGTGTTTGCAATTTTAGTTGCTTTGAAGCATGTGGTGAGAACTGAGAAAGTTCTATCAAATTGGGAATGATACTTTAAAAATAACACAATTATGGGATATAATTGTGTTTTTATTGTTTTTTCCTCCTTTTTTGCTTTCCCCTGTATAAATTACTTTTAAGCATGTGATTAGAGCCATATGTAAACACAGATGCAACATCATGTGGAATTATATTAACTACTCTCAACTACCTGTATTGAATTGTAGTAGAGAAGAAGAAAAATCATGTAGATGTTGGAAGAAGATATGCATTAATATGTAAAAGTGCAATGAAAGGTTAGAGGACTTGATAAAATTGTAGAATAGTATTTGGGATTAGAAAAGGTTTCTTAGTGTTTGCAGCAGGATCACTAATTTATGGGGAAATGTCTGTTCCTCTCTAATAGAGATAGAAGCTAGAATAAAAGTTCATTGTTAAAAGGAAATCTTAAACTCTTAAACTAGAAAAGTAACCTGGTTAGGAAATAAAATATTTTTTAAAAACACTTTTTAGAAGGCTATATTTTGTACATATTACTAGTAAAATATCATTAAACTAGGTGTAAGTTGAAAGAAAATTAATGGATATACACCTAATAGAACAAGATTTTAGTAACCCCAGTTAAAATTTAATCTATTATACATGCATTGCTTTAGGAAATAATCTTTCCTTTGGATGGGATAGTGTTTTCAGAATCGTATTCCTAGAGGAAGCATTCTTAGGACATCAATTTTAAGTAATAAATATTTTCAGTGTGGTGTATATGAGCATGTCTAGATTTTTAACCTTGATGGAGGTGGGTTATACTGCTTGTTAACGTGGAACTGGGTTGCTTGAAAAGATGGCAGTATTCTATAACACTTAAATATAACGGTGTTCTCTAATAAGGAAAATCTCCCTTACAGTTGTTTTCAGAGAAAAAAATTTAATATTTAGAACTCATTAATTTTGTTAAAACATATTTTGAAGTATATCATTTAGGTGTAGATAAATTGAAAGATTCCAAAAAGTAAAGCAAAAACAGCCAAATGTAAGTCTATACTTGTATTATAGCTATGAAATATTTTTTCATGCTCTTAAAAGTTATCTCATTTATTTTTTAAACATCTTCCTGTTATTTAATATATACCTACTATATTTATAGGGATTGCATATATCTGTCCATGTAGATAATTCTCCTCATAATCAACTTTATGTATTTATTGAGACTTGATACAGGGAGTTTGAGTATAAACTATGGCTGTTGGTTGGAGACCTTATAGTATGGCAACCTGGGAACAACTTCATCATCTCTTTTGCAGTAACAACTACATCTGTGCTGGAATTATTAGTAACAGATGTTTTGTGACCTCTTAATTCCCACTCCCCTCCCCACCTTCCCCATCCGTAGTTAAAATTAAATGTGAATGGGAGATAAATAAGGGAATGATGTCAATTTCTCATGTTTATTGTTGTATTCTAAGAATATTGGAAGTCTTCTATTTTCCCCCTTTAAGATATAATTTCAAATTTTTAGGTACTGTAACTATCTTAATTTTGGTTTTTAGATATTTTTAATATTCTGGTGTCAATTTTCTTTTTATAATATGTGATACCATTATTTCTTAGATATCTCAGTTGCTATTCATGGTCACCAACCTGTAATGTATTCTAATTTTCCTTATTCTTAAGGTCTTTATCCCCATTTAATCCTCACTTCTAATTGAATGGTTGGCTTTTTGTTAAATGCTCAGAGTATGACTAGTTTGTTAATTTAAAAATTCATTTTTCTCTTGGAATCTTACATGTTTTATATGGAAGGGATCTTTAGAGATATTTTTTCTATCTGAAAACTGATACAGATAAGCTGAAGTTTAGGGCCTTCAAGTAGAAATTCCACTAGTGACTTTAACTTACGTTTTAGGAGAGGTAATAGTGACATGTGGTAAATCCTTCACGGAGTAGATTGTCTGAACTTGGGCTGAAATACTCTGCCTTACATATGTGAAAAGGCTGTGAAAATCACTGTATCCCTTTAGTGTTTTCTCCTTTCTACCCTACGAAACTAAGTTGCTATTCATTCCTATTGCTACATCACTGTTCTAAAATCTCTTTTGATCTTGGTTTTTTGTTGTTGTTGTTGTTGTTATTGTTGTTTTGGTGGTGGCCGGGGTAAACAATTGGGGGAGAGAAAAAATAATTCTATATGAATAAATATTAGGAAAATAAATAATTTCAGAGCTAGAGAGATTTGGAGAATCATTCAAATTTGGTTTTGCAGATAAGCAAACTTTCAGGGAAGTAAAATGACTTTGCCAAGTTCCTTTTACTAGTTAGCTTGGACTAGGTTACAGCTTTTCAGGTTCATAGCTCAGTATTTCTTTTATTAGGCCATTTGAGCATGTTTATCTATGACGGCAACAAGGAAGAACTAAATGTCATGAATTTTCAAATTCATCATGGTTAAAACCAAGATGTAAGGAATGCTCAGTCATCACAGAAAAAGGGATTTCTTTAACCATTTGCATAAATTTATCAAATTTAAAAGTTGACATAACTATCACTTAAAACATTTCAGATAACAAAGTTGGTTTATATTGTTTAGAGGCATACCTCATTATTTTGATTATAATTTTTCCTCTTCATTCCCAATCTCAACACCTTCCTGACTCTCACTTGCACCCAATCTAGTATGTTTTATATATATTCTTGGTTATGTCTCTATCCTTGTAAAATAATGTTGTTATTTGTGTGTTTCACATCTATATAACTGCTATTTTGCTATATATTTCTTCACTAAGCATTTTTTGGTATCTGTTCATATTGCTCTATGTACATCTAGTTCATTGATTCTAACTGTCCAATATTTCATGGTTTGCATGTAGCACAAATTATCAGTTCCCCTAATGACGGATGCCCAGGTTGATTCCAACTCTTGAGTACAAATAATTTTGTAATAAACATCTTCATACATGTTGCTAATGGCTGTGGAAGAGTTTTTCTAGGTATACATATCCAGGTGTGGTATTGCTGTGTAATAGGTTAGTCACATATTTAATATCATTAAATTATGCCAGATTATTTCTGAAATGGCTACACCAATTTTTGCCCTCACCAACATCGTATACAAATTTTTACTTTTTCCCAGTTTTGCCAGCATTTCTTACTGTAGAACGTCCTACATTTTGCTAATTTAACTGTTGTTAAATGGAATCTTATGGTTTGGTTGCTGTGATAGGTTTCTCTGTTCACCAGGGAGGTTGATTATTTCTTCATATCCTTCCTAGCTGTTTGAGTTTCCCTTCTCATGTCTGGCCTATTCATACCCTTTGCCCTTCTTTTTGGTTGGGTTTCCATTTTTTGTTGGTTTCCCAGAATCCTCTATCTGAGATAGTAATCCCTTGGTAATTTTAGACATGGCAAATATTTTCCCAGTGTGTCAGCATGTGTTGACTTTGACAGTGATACACAAATCCTTAATTTTAATGTACTTGAAATTTTTTATTTTGCGGGCAGTAAAAAGTCCTTCATGATCCACAAATTGCAAAGATATTTTCCTGTGTTTTCTTCTAATAGTTCTGTAATTTTACCTTTCATATTTAAGTCTTTAATGTATCTGGAGTTCACCTTTTGAATATAGAATTTCTTTCTTCCTTCCTTTCTTCCTTTCAGAAACAGAGTGGTTAAGAGTGTGGGTTATCCTGTCATTTACTAGCTGAGTCACCTTGACCAAGTTACTTAGTCTCCCTATGCTTGAATTTCCCCATGTGTAAAATGGGTATGATAATCTCAGAGTTGGGAAAGTTAAATGAGGAGTGTAAAGCACTGTGCTTTATATGTGTTTGTTTAAATTTTTACTTACATTATTAGATTAAGTTATTTTAAATATATCTTCCATCAACTGACAATTTCTTATTCTCTTATCCAATATTAACTCTGATATAACTTGATTTAAAAGGATGTGGTTATGAAGTTTATTCATTATTTCTATAGCTTTGACTTTAAACATTGCTTAGTAGTTCTGGCCTTAAGGACAAGGCTGTTTGTTAAATCAGTAATAGAATAGTATCTTAATGCTATTGTGTTACGTCTTTCAGCTTGAGGAAGGATGCCTTGGACTCTTTTATTATATTGAGGGGTATTATATTGAGGAAGACCTTACCGTATTACTTTTATATGTAATAAGGACATGAACTTTGAGGATAAGGTCCCCATGCTATTCTGTTGCATAACACAAAGAACCCAAGCCCAAGGAAGCTAAACTTTATATTCTATATTTGAATACCCTAAAGAGTGTGCAGTCCACAGATTCTCATACAGATTCATTCGTTTAGTTGGGAATATTTTTAAGAAGATGGTTGTAGGTATTCTTAATACATAGTATGTTCTTGTGGCATAGATCAGGGCAATCCTAAGACAGAAGTTGAAATTGTACCATTTTGTGTATGTGTGAATAAACTTTATTGAGATATAATTTACATATGTCATTATGCTTATACATTTTGATGACTTTTCACATACTTACATGCATGTGTAACCACCACCACAGTTAAGCTATAGAGCATTTCCATCATCCCAGAAAGTTCTCTCGTACCTCATCTCAGTCAGTCCTCCCCTAGTCTAGCCCAAGCAACCAATGATCTGTTTTTGATGAGTAGAGATTAGATTTACTCTTTCTAAAAGAGTTTCCTATAAATGGAATCATACAGTATGTACTCTTTTGCCTGCCTTTTTTACTCATGTGATGTTTTCAAGATTCATCCGTGTTATTGCATGTATCAGGAGTTCATTCCTTTTGTATTGCTAAGTAGTATTCCATTGCATGAATATATCACAATTTGTTTATCCATTCCCCTACAATGGGCAAAATATTTGGGTTGTTTCTGGGTTTTGGTACAGAATAAAGCTATTGTGAACATTTACATACAAATTTTCATGTGGATATATGCTTACATTTTTGGGGGGTAAATACCCAAGGTTTGAATTGCTGGGTCATATAGTAAGTACATGCTTGACTTTGTAAGAAACTGGGAACTGGTTTATAAAGTGCTTGTAACATTTTACGTTGTATGAAAGTTTTAGTTGTTCCAATCCTTATAAACGTTTGTCCATGTTTTTAATTTTAGCTATTCTAATAGTTATGTCATAGTATTCTTTTGGTTTTAGTTTGGACTTCACTATAATGATGTTTGGGTATCTTTTTGATGTACTTATTGGCCATTTGTGTATTTTCTCTTATGAAATGTCTATTCCAATCATTTGCCCATTTTTAATTGGGTTGCTTATCTTTTTATTATCAAGATGTAAGAGTTCTTTATATATTCTGGATCCAAATTCTTTTTGGATATAGGTATTTAAAGTATTTTTTTCCTTTCTGTGGCTTACCTTTTGATTTTCTTAATGGTATCTTTGAAGTGCAAAAGTTTTAAATTTTGATGAAGTCCAATTTATAACTTTATTCTCTTAGGCTTTGTGCTTTTTGTGTTTTAAGAAATCTTTGCCCATTCCAAGATTTTTTCCCTTGTGTTTTTAGAATTTTATAGCTTTAACATTTAGGTCTATGATCCATTTCAGGTTAATTTTTGTCTTTTACCCTGTTTTGATCTTCATCTACAAGCCTGCCTGAGGTAGCCCTGAGTAGTTTGCAGGAGGCTAAAACTTGGTCTTACTAATCAAAATTCTGTGTGAGAATTTCTGTTTGAGTATGTTAAAAATATTTTTCAAGACCCAACTAAGAACCAGAGCTCAAGATTGTAGAGAAACACAAATCCTACTTTCCTGGTTTTATACATTTTAAACTGAGAGCAGTGGCTTTGTGCTTAGTCAGTGTTTTCAGAATTTTTCATGTCCTTGACACATTTTTAATTCACAGAGAAATACTTGAGTGAAGCTAGAGTTTCAGAGAAAGGTGCCCAAAGAGAGTGTCCATGGTGAATGTTATCTTCATGGTCTCTTATTTCCTACACAGTTTTAATGAGTTTAGCATTATACCAATTCTTTTTTACATTCCATAGCTTTTATCTTTACATGGGAATTTGTTCAAACCTACCGTTTATCTTGAATTCATTAAGGGACATAATTTTATCCCTTTGAAATGAACATTTTTTAAACCATCTCTGAGTATAAGGATTCCACCTTACTGTTCTGCTGAAGCTGCAGTACCTACTAGAGGTCTCCAGTGACCTCCAAATCCTGCCAGCGTTTCTCAACCTTTATCTTACTTGACTTTCCTATATTTGTTATTGTTGAATCTCCTGGAAGGTTTTGCTTCCTTAGCTTCTGTATTTTTACTCTTTTCTTAAATTCTCATCTTTCTCCATTCTTGTTTCTTAGAGCCTCTTTTTGAAATTACCCAGGGCTGTCTCTTCTCACTCAATATACCCTACCTAGAAGTCTGACCCAATTCTTTTAGTCTTAGCTTCCACATATATGCTGATGTTTTCAAAATCTTTGTCTCTTGCCCAGAACTAGATTGAGTTCCAAATATGTATGCAGTTGTCTGTGCAACTTTTCCATCTATATATACCACAGGACTGTCCAATTTTACAAGTCCAAAGTCGAACTAATTTATTTCCCACCAAGTCTTACTTTCCTTCTTATTCATGATCTTGTTAGTGCCACCGCCAATGTATTACACTCAAGTTAAAACCTAGGGTTAACCTTCCCTCTCATAACCTGATGATCACCAAATCTGCCAGTCCTATATTCTGAATGTCTTTCAAATCAGTCTTTTCCTCTCCATTTCTATCTCTGTGGCTTTAGGATCTTCATTTCTCATGGAAAACCTATTGTTTGTCCCTACTCTTCTTTGCCATGCAGGCTGCTGCCAAAATTATCTTTGTAAAAAACAGATGATTTAATAATTCTCCCAATCAGATGCCTTCTCTGGATCTTTATTAACTTACTGGATAAAACCAAGATTCTTTCCATGACATACAAGGCCCAGATTTATGATCCTGTCCCTGCTATTTCTTCTGTCTGCTGACCACTTCCCTCCTCCTCCTTTTAACTATAGATTCCTATATCCACAGGCTGTATTTCCCTCCATGCATTTGAATATATTTTGGTTCCTTCTACCTGAAATACATTTCCTTTTTCCCTACCTCATATTTTCTGCTATATTTTGAAAAGTGGACAGGAATGTATCTCAGATATTTCTTCTTCAGAAATGCTTTCTCTGATCCCTTTCAGTCTATTCTTCTTAAGTTGGTGATTTTTCATTTAAGTTAAAATATTACTCCCTTTACATTTTTTTGCCCAATAAAAGGTAACATACAACCAGATAAAGCTACCCTCCTTACCCCCCTTTTTACTTTGGCATAAATTATTATTATGCCAGTTACCTTGGCATAAATGCTTGATCTTACTGATTTTTAGCTACATACTTTACCCCTCATTTTGTTATGGTTAAAGAAAAAAATGTTTAATTCCTTTGAACTTTGATGAGTTGATTGCAGATGCATTTATTTACTTACTCATATTTATGAGTAAAATGTATATGTCACTGAAATAACTCCCACAGAATTCTTATTAAGATAGTATTTTTTCTATCTGACTTTTCTATTTCTTTTTTTTATGTTATGTTAATCGCCATACATTACATCATTAGTTTTTGATGTAGTGTCCGTGATTCATTGTTTGCATATAACACCCAGTGCTCCATTGAGTACGTGCTCTCTTTAATACCCATCACCAGGCTAACCCATCCCCCCACTCCCCTCCCCTCTAGAACCCTCAGTTTGTTTCTCAGAGTCCATAGTCTTTCATGGTTTGTCTCCCCCTCAGGATCTGCCCCCTTCATTCTTCCTTCCTGCTATCTTTTTTTTTTTTTTTTTAACATATAATGTATTATTTGTTTCAGAGGTACAGGTCTGCGATTCAACGGTCTTACACAATTCACAGTGCTCACCGTAGCACATACCCTCCCCAATGTCTATCACCCAGCCACCCCATCCCTCCCACCCCCCACCACTCCAGCAACTCTGTTTCCTGAGATTAAGAATTCCTCATATCAGTGAGGTCTATTTCTTTTTATCACCTGTTCCTATTCCTTGAAAATCCATCGTAACTAACTTGTGTTTTATTTTTATTTTTAAAGCACTTACTTTTTTATACTCCATTTAGTTCTGTATCTGCCTTGAACATTCTAGATATTAGTGACATAATTCCTTCTGATCTGATATCTGTAGGTGCGTTTATGGATAGAGCATTGAACTAGGAGATAGAAGTCTTAGATAGAAATCTTAGTCTAATGTTAAAGCTGCCATTAATTGGCCTATGAAATTGGGAAAATAATGTATTTGGCCTAAGTCTGTTCATCTGTAGAATGAATATGATGGATTAATGTGTGCTAGGCAATGAAACGCCGAAGATGAAAAATGCAGTTTCTCGCTTTAAAGAGCTTACAGTATACTAGAGGGTAAAAAAAAAAAAAAAAAAAAAAAAAACCCAGGAAAACAAACCTTTAGAATATAGTTTGGTAATTGATGTGATATTCTATCCCATATACATAGAGGGGATGGCCAAATCTTAAAGAATGTGTGTGGGTTATCTTAGTAAAAATGTGGAATATATTATTCCAGGTAGGGGAATAGAATTACAGAAGTATATGAGACACACACACGCATGCATATATTGTGGGACCTGCAAGTCACAGGTTTGGTTGAATTCTGTAGGGTAGTGGAGGAAAGGCTAAACATGAGGCTAGAGAATTAGATAGGAAGCAAATGAAAAAAAAAAGACAAAAAACAGCTATATATTGCCATGATGGGATTCTATCTTGAAAGTGTTGAAGAATTGCCAAAGATCTTAAAGCAGCAAGTGACTTGAATATAATTATATAGTTCATCATCTTATTTTCTTTATGTATTAAGTTTTAAATGATTAAAAATTCAAGAGTATACGTGCCTTACTAAAAGTGGGAAAAACTATTAAAGTAAAAGCTGATTTGTCCTGCTTTCCTGAGTTTTGGCTTATGTATACTATAATGCTAATAGATTCACATAGAAATTGCTCTAAAATGGTGCTGCCACCACACCACTTCTATTGTCATCATCAATATCAATAAAAAGCAGCCTTTACTAGAAACAAAAGTGGCCTTGGTTAGAGTTGGTTGCTAAAATCTATGACATTGGGGAGGGTATGTGTTGTAATGAGCACTGAGTATTATATAAGACTAATGAATCACTGATGTACTCCTGAAACAAATAATATATTATATGTTAATTAATTGAATTTAAATAAATTTTTAAAAAGTTAAAAAATAAAAAACAAATTTATGCATCAAGTTGGCCATGCATTTCTGAACTCTGCACTATTGTAAGGAATTATGTTTTCATTTTTTTCTTCTTTCTAAATCATTAAATCACAGCTTATATAGATGTGTTGTGTACTTACAGTCCCTATGGCATAAGATGGTTTTACTGCTATTAATGATGGCTCTCCAAACGTGTAAAATCCTTTGAGTTTATTATTTCTTCATAAATTTCTGGGTTGTTTCTGGCACTTATTAATGGTTCTGTGTAGAACTCCCATCTTGTGAACCTGTTATATATACTTTGATATCCGTTCTCTATTACAGATATTTAATAAAATACAGTTAGATAATCCTTGCCATTCTTTTGGCTGGCATGATCCCAGGACCTGATTGCCTATGGTAAATGAAACTAGTAAGTAAGCTGGCTATTTTATTGTTTGCATTGAAATAACTAGGCATCCACGAAACCAGATCAAATAAAATAAAACTTTTTCTCTGCTTATTCCAATATTTACTAAGAAAGATTATTTTAAATAATTCACAATGCTGATGAATTTGCCTATTCCTTCTGTGGTCCTGTTTTTTGCTTAATATGTTTTCAAAGTATGTTATCAGGTACATGCCAATTTAGAATTATCATTGCTTTTATCATTATTTAGTGACCCTCACTTTCTAGGATAGTTTTTCCATAAAGTCAACTTCAGATGATATTAATATAGCCACACAACCATGAGAGACTATGGACTCTGAGAAACAAACTGAAGGTTCTAGAGGGGAGGGGGGTCGGGAGATGGGTTAGCCGGGTGATGGGTATTAAAGAGGGCACGTATTGAATGGGGCACTGGGTGTTATACGCAAACAATGAATCATGGAACATTACATCAAAAACTAATGATGTAATATATGGTGATTAACATAACATAATAGAAAAAAACATAGCCACACAACCTGAGTGTTTCTCATTGAAAATAGCTGTAGTTCTGATATATGTTTTTCTTATTGAACAAAAAAAAAAAAAAATTCAAGCTTTTTTGGGAGTTACACTGTATGCTACAAGATTAAAGACAGTGCCTTTTTTTAGTCCAAGTGCAGAGGAAACACACTTTATCATGTCTCAACCTCTAAGTTAATAATTTTTAATGTAAAAAATAGTGCCTTATTTATACACCATTTTTCTCTATTTTACATTGACCTAATTTGTATGTAGAGGGACTTTTGTGCTCTGTATGTTATATACCAAATGTTTTTAATCTAAACTTTAAAACCTAACCCCATTTTACTAGTATTCATTTATATCTTATTTATATGCTTGACTTGTCTTATGTATTATGTGTTAAAATAGTTAAACGTAATGGTCATAAAATTCTATGTAATTTCAATTTCTGTCACATCAAGCTGATTATTTATTTATTTATTTATTTATTTATTGGTGGGAGGCATCCTCCTCCTTTTTTTTTTTTGTTTTTCATTAGAGATAGATTTGGAATTGTACTGTACCAACTGCAAAAATAGTTCAGGGCAGTAAGACAGACTTTGAGTGTCTATTATATTGAGAGTCTAATATATTAAGCATATGGGGAGGGAAGCAAGATGCTAGCTATTTTAAGGTCTCATGGCCACACTAACGTCCATCTTGTGCATGTTCACCTGGGTTGTATAGAGTTTGGGGATTTCCATCTGCCATTACTGTATTTGGTTGAGTCAGCAGTCAGGTAACAGTAGTGGTCATACTTCTGCCATTATGTTCTCTGAGTTGCTGATCACCATAGTCTCACAGATGAGGAAAGTGGTTACAGAGGGAAGGTCTGAGATGTAAAGATAAGGAACACAGGAAATGGTAAATATGGGTAGGTATAGATAAACACTGTATAAAACCTGGGAGCAGGGTAAAATTATTGATTAGCTGTAGACTTTGGTAAGTTATGTATTCATGTTAAAATCTCTGAGATAAGAAATAAAAATCTAGAAATAATATGGGTATCTTTCAAATTAGAGAAGAGGGAAATAGAATGAGAAAAAATAATCTAAGAAAAAAAGGAAGGAAGGAAAAGAAGAGAAACAGAAAAAAGACAAGTGGAAAACACAAAGTAAGATTAGTAATAGATGCAAATATATTAGTAATTACAGTGCATATAAACTGACAAAATGCTCCAGTTAACAGAAGCTGATTGTCAGATTAGATAAAATAACAAAATCTAGATATGTACTATTTATAAGAAACATACCTTTAAAAAGGATATAGAAAACTTGAAAATAGAAAGGATGTAAAAAGATACGCTTGACAGTACTTACTAAAGAAAGGTTGTGTTGTGTGGCTATATTAATACCATCTGAAGTTGACTTTATGGAAAAACTATCCTAGAAAGTGAGGGTCGCTAAATAATGATAAAAGTAATGATAATTCTAAATTGGTATGTACCTGATAATATACTTTGAAAACATATTAAGCAAAAAATAGGACCACAGAAGGAATAGGCAAATTCATCAGCATTGTGAATTATTTAAAATAATCTTTCTTAGTAAATATTGGAATAAGCAGAGAAAAATGTAAAAAAAAAATATAGAAGAGCTTAATAACAGTATTTATGGGCTTGCTGTAATGGACATTTAGGAAACACTGCATCTCAGAATACTTTTTAAAAAATTCTTTAAAAAATTCTTTAAAAGCACATAAGACCTATTTACAAAAAAAGTGATAACATTCTGGTCAAATACAGCCAGTTTTCACAATTTCAGGGGATTGGCATTATACTACATTCTCTGTTTACAATGACATTAGCTGTAATTTAGCACCATAATTTTCCTGTGTGTATGGGGAAGTTGAGATGTATTATTTACAAAAAACTCATAGGTAAAAGAAATACTTGTAAGGAATATTAGAAAATATAATTTAACAGTAATAAAATACCATATATCAGAACTTATGTGATAAACTGTGATAAACTGATACTTTATGGAAATTTATAGACTTTAATGCTTACATTAAAAGAATAAATGCTGAAAAACAATAACTGCATTCTTAAGAATTAGAAGTGACTAAAAGAATACTCCCCCCAATTGAAGTAAAAACTAAATATAAATTAATGAAATAGAAAATAAAAGTAAATCAGAGAGGAAACAGTACAGGTAAAAATAGATTATTTGAAAAGACTAACAAAATTGAGAACTGTCCGCAAGATTAATCAAGGAAAAAGAGAAGTCACAAAGCAGTAACTTGAATGAAAAAGGGTATGTTACTACAGATGTTTCAGGAATAATCTTTATGCTAGTATATTGAAAGCTTATATCAAATGGGCAAATTCCTAGAAAAAAGTAGCTCATATTAGCTCAAGAAGGAATAGAAAATTGAATAGTCTTAAAATATAAAGGAAAAATATTCTTGCAAAGAAAAATACCAAATCCACACAGGTTATAGCAAGTTCTTTAAAACATCCAAGGGATAATAGCAAGATACCCATTAAAAAAACTTGATCTTTAATGGCACTGGTATTGCCAGTCAGTGGAAAAAGGATGGCTCTTTCAATAACTGAGGTAGTTAGTTAATTAAATGGAAAAAATTGAGTTGAGCCATTATCTTATATTATTTAGAGAAATTAGTTAGACTAGATTATATATCTAAATCTATAAGGTAATCGTTTAGTTAAGGTAAAACTAACACTTTCTAGAGATAATAGAGTAGAATGTTTTCATGACATCGAATAAGATAAAAATGCATAAAACACAGAATGCAAAAGATTGGCAAATATGACTTCATGAAAATAATTTCATCAATAGATACCATAAAGAGAGTGGGGATTAGTATTCAGCACAAATAAAGATCTGCCACACAGTGAAATAAAGATAACAACTTAATAGAAAACTGGGTAAAGGAGTTGAATGTACACTTCATAAAAGAATAAACTCATTTGACCAATAAGCACATTATGAGATATTCAACTTCATATGTAATCAGAGAAATGCAAATTTAAAAACACAGTGAAAAAGGTATTTCATGCCTTCTAGATTGTCAAAAATTCAAGGCCAAATGGTATTGCTGTTCATGTGAATATGGAACAACTGGAACACTTAGGCAGTGTAGATGGTAATGTTAATTGGTACGTCCACCAGAAAAAAAAAATGGCATTATTAAAGTTGAAGATGCACATACACTATGATCCAGTATCTCTATTCCTAAGTATATCTTAAATCTTTATACAGATGATCAGGTGATGTATATAGTTGTTAATATAGCCTTATTCATAATAACAAAACAACAAAAAACAACTCAAATATCTATCAGTAGTAGGATGAATAGTGGTATATTCACTCAATAGGATGTTACGCAATTCTGAAAATGAATGAATTATAGCTATGCCCAGCAGCTTGGGCCATCTTAGGAATATAATGTTGGGAAAAAACAAATCATAGAAGAATATACAACAACATGTTTCCATTTATATAAAATTCAAGAACATGCAAAATGAAGTAATATATTAAGAATACAAATATAGTACAGCTGTAAAGGAAATGATAAATAATAAAATTTAGGGGGGCGCCTGGGTGGCTCAGTCGTTAAGCGTTTGCCTTCGGCTCAGGTCATGATCCCAGGGTCCTGGGATCGAGCTCCGCATCGGGCTCCCTGCTCAGCGGGAAGCCTGCTTCTCCCTCTCCCACTTCCCCTGCTTGTGTTCCCTCTCTCGCTGTCTCTCTCTCTGTCAAATAAATAAATAAAATCTTTAAAATATATATATATATAAAATTTAGGGATGAGTAAATAACACAAGTTTGGAAAGATACTCTGTTTCTACACAGAGTACATACAATGGGTAAGAGTAACAATTTTTTTTACTGGATGTTATATTCAACTAATGAATCGTTGAACACTACATCAAAAACTAATGATGTACTACTATATGCTGGCTAACTGAATATAATGAAAAAAACTGGATGGTGAGTACTCAAATAATTATTGTATTTTTTTTACCTTAAACTTATTTTATAGAATTATTTATTTTATACTTAGTATTGGTAATTACTGACAAGAATGGTATTTACTGATAATTAATTGAAAATAGTAACTAGAAAAAGAAAAGCGAATCATTTTGGGGAGAAGGCTGTGTATTTCCTATATATCTACATTTAGTCTGTGAATTCTCAATGTAATCAATTTTGGGGGCTTTTTAAAAGTTTTTTAATACTATTTTTGTATTTAATAGAGCATAATAATTTCTATCCCTGGTTGTGAGATACTTTAAATGTATTCATTTATCTCAAAGGGTACAATTTTAATTATTTTACATTTTTCTGAGCACTAAATTTACATGTTTTCTACCTCATATATTTCTTGGGTTTTTAAAAGATTTATTTATTTGCGAGGGAGGGTGTGCATGAGTGGGGGGTGGGGGGTAGTGGGTAAAAGGAGAGGGACAAGCAGAAGCTGGGCTGGATCCCAGGACCCTGAGATTCTGACCTGAGCCAAAATCAGATGCTTATTGACCAGCTGAGCCACCCAGATGCCCCTCATATATTTCTTGTTTATTGGCCACATTTTAAGATGCTTGAGAAAGGTGTTGCCTTACCTTATATTTTTCTTTTTCTTTTTTTTTTTTTTAGACAGAGAGTGCATGCTTGTGAGTGGGGTTGGGGGGGTGGGCAGAGGGAGAGGAGAAAGAATTTTTTTTTTTTTAAAGATTTTATTTTTTTGACAGACACAGTGAGAGAGGGAACACAAGCAGGGGAGTGGGAGAGGGAGAACAGGCTTCCCGTGGAGCAGGGAGTCCCATGCGGGGTCAGTCCCAGGACCCTGGGATCATGACCTGAGCCTAAGGCAGATGCTTAATGACTGAGCCACCCATGTGCCCCGAGAAAGAGAATCTTAAGCAGACTCCACACTCACTGCAGAGCCTTATGGGAGCTCGATCTCAAGACCAGGAGCTCAATCTCAAGACCATGAGCTCTTGACCTGAGCTGAAACCAAGAGTCGGGTGCTTAACCGACTGAACCACCCAGTCTCCCCTTAAGGTATTTTTTTTTAATTATTTTTGTGTTTTGAAGTAAGCTTTACCCCCAACATGGGGCATGAACTCATAACCTTAAGATCAAGAATTGCATGCTTTACCAACTGAACCAGCCAGGTGCCCCTTATATTTTTCTTATATGTCTTTTATTCTTATAATTGCATTTGTAGACATAACATTTTGTTTCAGAATATTACCATTTTGTTTATTTATCTGACTTTATAGTGTTCATATATCAGGCACTATTCTAAGCAGTTTAAAAATACTAATTTCATCTGCAATAAAATCCTATGAGGAAGATATTGTTATCCTTACTGTAATGGCAAGGAAACTAAGGCACAGAGAGGTGGTTGTCTCAGGTCACATAGCTAGCAGGTCACATAGCTAATAGGCACATAGTAGAGCCTATATTCAAATGTAGGCGTCCTGGCATTTAACCTCTAAACTGTAAAAAACTGTAGGAAGTAGATCTCTTAAGGGGAATATGCCATCTTTTTCAATATTCTCTAATAAATAGGGTACTATTTAAAGGGTGTTAGCATATTGTCATACAGTGATGAAAAGATTATGCAATTCCGTTTCTTTTTTCCAAGAAAGTAAAATATATCAGCAATTGATATTTTTAGACACTGCTTTATTTTTTTTTTAAAGATTTTATTGGGGAGCCTGGGTGGCTCAGTCGTTAAGCGTCTGCCTTCGGCTCAGGTCATGATCCCAGGGTCCTGGGATCGAGCCCCGCATCAGGCTCCCTGCTCCACGGGAAGCCTGTTCTCCCTCTCCCACTCTTTAAAAAAAAAAAAAAAAAAAAAGATTTTCTTTATTTATTTGACAGAGAGAGACACAGTGAGAGAGGGAACACAAGCAGGGGGAGTGGGAGAGGGAGAAGCAGGCTTCCCGCGGAGCAGGGAGCCCGATGCGGGGCTCGATCCCAGGACCCTGGGATCATGACCTGAGCCGAAGGCAGACGCTTAACGACTGAGCCACCCGGGCACCCCTAGACACTGCTTTAAAATGAAATTTATGTCCATAGATTCATGGGACGAGAAAAGTATATAGGTAAAAGGACCTGTTAGTCTAATTGTAGATGTGACCATGTGCATAAATGGTGATAGTGACTTCTCGTTCTTATTCTGAAGGTAAGTTCATAGAGTCATAATTTAAAATCAAAGTTTAACAGCAGCATGTATACATTTAGGAAAGCAATATTCAGGGATGTTGACGTGGTACTTTTGGAAATGTCTTATAGTATAATAGAGTTAGACAGTGAATAGAGAAAATTAGGCAACTGTGATTTGTGAAGCCAGTAGTAATATTCAAAAGTGACACACCAAGGGTAAAGAGACAAGAATCAGACAAATCCTTTAGAGCAGTGGTTCTTTACCATTGAGAATATGATGTTAGCTTACAGAAATTTCTATATAAGTTCAAAGGTTTTATAACTACATGAAAGTTTTTCCATGGGTCAGCCCCTAACCCTATTCCCACTTGGAGCCTTTACTTTAGAGAACTCATCCTATAGTTATATGCTCGTGGTAATATGTTGTCTCTGAAAAGTTCAGCTGTTTTGTGTGTGGCTTTTTGTCAGCCACTTCAGATAACTTAACTTTCAGCAACATGTGGTTTTATCAGTCAAAACACATGACTGTTACTGATTTTCCCTTTAGAGATGAAACTGTATATGTGGCCTAAATATACTTTCAGAAATTCTTCAAAGAGACAGTATTTCCTACTTAATTTACTTTAGTGGCCTGCTTTTATTTTGTAAGATCAAACACTTATGTAGGATATTTTAAGCAGTAATTTACATTTAAATAAGAAGGAAAGCTCTTGCAGTTGAATAAAGGCATTTATTTTTTAAGAACACATATAAATGTACAGCAATTTATAGCTCTGACCATTAGGTAATTTGAGATGCTCACAGAGAATTCTGGGTGATTATGACAATGTCCCATCCACATCTGTATTTGTTTTGCCCACTTCTCTACTAGGAAGACTAGGTCATATAAGATATGGTATTTTCAATTATTTTAGATTAATCCATCTCAACACAGCAGGGGAGAGTATATTATACACAATGCTACATGAAATAGCCTTCAAGAATTTGGACGATAACCTTCATAAAATGTTTCTCAGAAAGTGAGACGTATCTCTTGATTATATCTTTTATATGAATGCAAAATTGCTGTGTTACTCTGTAATTTGTGTGTGTTAATGTAAGGCCTATAGGAATTTGTATTAATTTTTTTCCTTTAAAAATTGGGTCAAATGAGTTCTCTAGGATGATTACATTATTTAATCTGTGGCTTCAAGTCTCCATGTTGTTACTCCCTTCCTCTACAAAGTACATCCTTGCTTTTGGTACAAGATATCTTTCTTTCAGATGTCAAAACACTTAAGAATACATTTTATAAATTATTAACTTATTCTTTTAGTACAGACTTAAAACCATTTGGTAGATAAACTATAGCAATTTAAAAGCCTAGTTTTTGTTGAATGGAGCTGCAGCTAATCTTGAAAACCCCCTGATAACATAGCACTTAACATTCAGAAAAGATAAATCACCTAACTTTTCATTTTCAGTTTTATGTAATTTTACAATTTGGTACTTGATACTTATTCTTGGTATGAGATAAGGTTATATGATATAACAAACATTTAATAATTGCCTACCATGGTGTAGTCACTGTGCTAATTGCTGAGGATACAATGATGGGTAAAACTGGGGTTCTGCACTTACAGAGCTCACAAATGATGGATGGAATCACAAAAACAGATATTTGTAGTACAGTGCAGCCACTATAATATAGAGAAATGGAAAGAATGGCCAAAGAAAGCATTGCTGGAAGAGTTAATGTCTGAACTGAGTATTAAAGGATCAGAGAAAGAGAAAATTGAGATGAGGAAAATGGGGGATGGAATTAGAGGACCAGGTGGGGTGGAACAGGAGCAAAGTCACATTGGTGAGAAATAGCATGATGTGTCCTGGAAGTACAAGTAGGTGTGTGCTGTAGGAGCATAAATAAGGGACAGAGAATGATGGAGGGGTGTGGAACCAAATCATGGAGCGTTTTTAATGCCATGTTCAGGAGCTTGAATTTCTCTCTCTAGGCTTTGGGAAGCCATTGAAGACTTTTAAGCAGAGACCTGGTTTGATAGTATTTAGGTTTAAATAGAATACTCTGGTAGCTATTGTGAATGATAAATTTTAAGGGGAAAAGATTGGAGGCAGGGAAGGCATTTGTGAAGTAGTTGGCTTGACAAGATCTGATGGGGGCTTAAACTAGGGCTGTGATAATAGAAATGGAGAAGAGGGAACAGATTTCAGACTCTTTACTTGTGTTGTTAGTAAATCATAAATTCATTAGGACTTGATACTTGGAAATGGCCAATGGGTGAGAAGCAGACAAGCTTAAATCCAGAGTTTCTACCTGGGGCGACTGCATGGATGGTGATGACAACAAACAGAGAGAATACATGAGTAAGGGTCAATTTAGAAGCTAAGGAAATCAGTTTTGGATATTTTGAGTTTGAGATGGTAGTGAGATAACCAGTATGGGAGGTCTAACAAGGCAGTTGACCTTTTGAATCTGATGCTGTGGGATGTGACTGGGGGCCCTGGGCTGGAAACCATGGGGCCATATATGGAGGGTATATGGGCTGAGAAGAAAATAAAAGAAGACAGAAAACAGGATCTTGGGGAGCATCAGTGTTTTAGAGTCCAGCAGAGAGAAAGAAGCCCCATAAAGGAGAGAATAAGCTAACCAGAAACAAATGAAATAATCAGTGAGCCAACCTGTGGATCCAGTTGAGACTAGAAACTACACATTTTTAATGGAACAAATCCATACAGTTGTGATTCACTTAGATGCCCTCTGTAGCTGAAGTAAGTGATGGGAGATTAGAATGTAATATTATTAGTCTAGGATTGAGATTTTACCAGAGTGGTACAGTGACAAGTTATGAGCCTAGGGAAATTAAGGTTTTGAAGTTAGAGCAGTTTAGATGAGCTGTGACAAATGTTGCATATTACATATGTTGCATATTACATGCTGTGCATTATTCTTTATAAATATTAACTCATTTGATCCTGACAACCAGCTTGGTAAAACCTCAGCCCTAGAATTTAAATTCCATAGGAAGGGAGTTTATTTTGTTGTCTGTCTGTATTCTCAGTGCCTGGCATACAGAATGGGCTCAAATACCTGTTGAATAAATGAATGAAGATGAAGTACATTGTTACTTCCATTTTACAGATGTGGAAACTGGGTAAGGAGAGGTTAATTTATGCTATTTAGTGGGAGAGCTAGTGGGGAATGGTATGAGCCTGGGAGAGGGAGCTGGTAAAAAACTGAGGGATTCTAGGACATGAGATCTCTGTGGGGTGTAGTAGAAATGAAGGCATGAGAGATACGGAAGAAGAAGTCTGGTCAGAGAGTAACGTTAGAAATTATAATTTGTTGAGGTGGGATTCTGGGTGACGACAAATGGTCAAGTCTTAGGAATGGAATGGAGTAGATGTTTATTATGGAAACTCTATGGGTATATATTGTAGATGTTGAAATATTCTGAGAATATGATAGAAGTTTTGATAGAGAGGAAGATTATGATACAGTCTTTAACAAATGAGTTTTTATTGGAGATGTGTAGATGAGAAAAGATAGTGGAATGGATCAATGTCATTTGGATAATCTTGTTGGAAAACTTCAAAAGTACTCAGAATGTAAATAGGAATGTTTAAAATTTTGCCTGGTATTGCAGCCATACTTAAGATTGAATTCTAAATGTTACATTTCTCCCCTGCAAAAAAACCTTCCACACTCAATGTAAATTGAGTTCTCTGGGATGATTACATTATTAAATGTAGAGTAGAGCAAAATTTTGTTTGAGTTCTTAGCTGAATGGCTCACCTCTTTTTCTTTGGTAGCTGTTGAGTACACATCTCAAGGATGGTGAAAATAAAATGCACTTGCTCTTCTTCTAAATCTTCAGCGACTGCCCAGTGCTTTGTCATTCGTTCCCAGTTCCCTTGCTGACCCTTTACCCTCTCCCTCCCCCTAGGCTCTTTTTGAATGCTTTTATTTCAAGAAGCTCTTGAGAGCTTTCTTTCTACATTACCCTTGTGGCAGAGAAAAAAGTAAAACTTATTTTAGCACTAAATTATAGTTAACATTTTAAGTTGAACATTTTCAGAATGTTTCAATAACCTAAGCAATCAATTCTGGTTCATTTTAAAAAGATTATTCAGTCTCATATTTTGTTTGCTTTAAAAGGCTCTAATTTCTTTTCATATATTTTGATAGCATTGTAATTTCTGTCCTGAATATTTTCCTTCAGAAAAATATAAAAATCCAGTAATTTATTATAAGAACATATTAAACCTAAAATTTAATTGTTTATATCAGTTTAAAGCGTAGACTTTGAGTTACAGAATTTTTCATTTTGCAATTGTATAGTTATGCCCGCTTATCCTTTTGTTTGTATGTTTGTGTGTGTGTCTTTCCCACAAATTAAGTATCACCCTCTGAATGCTCTTAGGAAATTCAGAGTTAATCAAATGTTATGAAATACGTTTATATAATGAAAAGGTTGGAAAAGATGATTTCCAAGGTGCCTTCTAGAGGAGATATACTGTGATTTTGTGGTTCTCTGCTCTGCCCACTTCAGATCTTAATAAGTAGTCACTGAAATAGTGCTAAATGACCTTTGACACAGAACCCATGAATGCTCCAAGTATGATTTCACTTTCACCTCCTTCTTTGTAAACCTAAATGCTTGTCAAATTAGATGTGTGTTTAGATCTTTTTACTGAACGTGCCTTGAGGAAGAGAACAAAGCTTGGGGTCAACTTGGCATAATCCCCACATTTATCTTTTTCTGTTACAGAGATTTGTTGGGGGATGGGGTGACAGTCCTTTCTGAGGAGAAAGTGCGAGTGTAGGTGGACTCGCTGTCTTCTTCGTACTTTTCCCTGCAGCCTCACTGGGCCTTGTTGATTTCCATACATTAATAAAAGCAGACCAGGTGGGTTACTGGTTGGTACCTGTGGTTCTCATTTGATCCAAGGTCTCTGTTATAGGCACACTAACTGACAAATTAAATCATGGCACTATATTTGGAAGTATTTCACTTTTCCATTATCAATAAACTAGATTAGATTGTCTCACAGGAGTTAATACCATATGAGGTTTTTCATGTGTTCATGTGTATAGTATATATTAAAATATTATTTTTGTGTTTTTCTCTATAAATTTTATAAATGCCAGTTTGTCAACTCTAACGTATAAAATACTTAAATATACGTATACTTAAGTAAATAATTAGTATTAACTTTGTATTTTAACTTTATAGTAATGAAAACTGAAAATTCTTGGATCTTATTCTTTTACACTTTCTCATTTAGGTTCTGATAATCTGTTTGAAAATTAGGAAAATGCTTAGGCTCACATGACTTTTAATAGCAGACACTACTACATCTCACTGGTTGTAATTGATTAGAAGCTGTGAACAGTCATTAATTATTCAAATATAAGAAGGTTGTAGGAGACCATATGACAAAAGAACTAGTTACCTTTACAGTTTGTTCGCTGCACCTCAGGCACTTTGTTTCAGAAGAAAAGCTCGATTCAGTGCCTTGGGTGAAAAGATCCTTACCTCCTTTTAGATGAGGATTGTAGGAAATTTCTTGATAAATTGGACATTTCAACTTGTTCAGCTTGTTATTTTGAACACACTGAGCTGGAGTCGTGAAATGGTTGAGAACTTAGCTAATTCATTTTTTGGGTTGTTTTGCTGAATGAGTGTTTAGTGTTTAAAGCTTATGGCCTTTTTACAGATTTAGTAAAGAAATGTTGAAACTGTTATTAATGAAATGTAATTAAATTACATGGAGGTGATGTCCAATAATTTTGATATTTTAGAACATAGAAAATCAAAGTATTTAAAGATTTGTCTAGATTTGACTAGGAGAAGATGTTTTCTACCAGAACTTGTTTTGATTTTAATAATTTGAGGGAGGGGGAAGTGAGTTGTGAAGGTGGTTAAGCCCAGATTAACCACTAACATGCTAACATACAAATCCATAGGCATTTCACTGAACCATTTAGGCATTTTTGTTGACTGGTCTTTTCATTTACAGACCTCTGAAGTCATTCCATTTATCTATAAATTCATTTAGCTAAAGATTAAAACATAGATTGTGATAAATGAAAACAATTTTAGGGGCTTGTATTATATAATATAAGTTCCATTAAAGCTATTTTAATTAGAAACACTAATTTTACCTTTTAGAATTGTTTCAGTTATAGGAAAGTAGAGTGATAACCTAAAATTAATATTTTTCTCTAAGTTTGTCACATTCTTTAGCTAATATGGTAGATATGGACCTGGTATGCTTTAAGTTGTCCAGCTGTACAAAACGACTCTCTAGAAGCCTTGATGTTTCCCAAAAAATGTATAAAGTCAAAACAAAAAATCTTAACACCTTTTATGGGAGAGAAACCCTGTTGTGGGTTATGGCACTCATTTTGACTAAGCAGAATACTGTGGGAACTAGTAGTCTAAGAGGAAAGTGACCAAAAGAGGCTGTTAGCAGAGACCTCATTCATTCATAGGAATCATCATTTAACCAGGGAAATCAACTTCTCTAGATCTTAAAGGAAGGTTTTGAAATGCTGGGAAATGCAGACTGTCAGAGAAAGGAGAATGTTTTCTTTTACTCTAAATGCCTTATCACTTTTGAAAAGGATTTGAAAAAGACTGAGAGAAATGAAATAAAAATTTTTAAATTGGAAAGGGACTTAAAGAAATCCATTTGGTCTAGTCATTTTATGGAAAGGAACTGAGCAGCTCAAACAGTTACGTGATTTGGTATAGATCACAGAGGTAGTTTGAGGTGCAAGTTACAATTTCCTCACTGGGTTTAGTTGGTTAAAAGTGTGAATGGTCATTGTTAAAATGTAAGGAGGTTATAGAGGACCCTACGACAGAAGAGCTACTACTTTACAGTTTGTTCACTGCACCTCATCCACTTTGTTTCAGAAGAAAAACTGTTCGGTGACTTGTGTGAGAGATTCTGACCTTCATACAAATGGGAATTAATCGGAAATTTCTTGCCAACTTGGGTGTTTCAGCTACGTCAGGGTTATTTTTAGGAACTAGACAGTTTTTCAGAATCCTAGTTAGGAAGACTTACTAGCAAGAGTGTATAAGAATTGTTGATATATGGAAACCTTAGACCCAAAGATAGAATGATGGGAGTTTATTACTTAAAATTTGAATGAAACGATGCCCTTTTGAGATGTTTTACCAGTTGTTCTTAACAATTTATCTTAAATGGGTTTGAGAGTAATACTGTTTCTTTTGACAAAAAATAAATATATAAATGTAACTTTTGTATACCCATTTTCTTTTCTCTTTTTGAGGTAGATAAGGCATTTTAATGTTTTTAATCTAGTATGTCTTGATAAGTCAAGAACAAACCACTTATTGAAGAAAGTAATGAAATAGTAACTAAAAGAAGAAAAATCCTTTCAGGAAAAAAATAAACATTTTTCACTGTCTTTTTATCTGGTTATAAAAAGAAGCTTTTATGAGCTTAATGAATCTTGTCAACTTTCACATAAGTCCCATTTGTGTCCTATTTCTGCCACATATCATACATGTTCAATAATGTCAGTTATCAGGTCTTCTTTCACTATAGGTTACAGAATAAATAAATGTGTTATCAGACCTTTGAGTCTTAAATATGAATATCCTTTGCACTTTTTTTCTGTACTGCCTGGTTGGTGATAGATACACAAAATATTTTTCTGTCCTTGGACTGTGCCTCTGCTAGTTCAGCCCCTAAAGACAAGATTTACAGATTTTTTAGAGTGAGATTTTTTTTTGGAAGATTTTATTTATTTATTTGACAGAGAGCGTGAGAGAGCACAAGCAGGGGGAACAGTAGAGGGAGAGGGAGAAGCAGGCTTCCCGTGGAGCAGGGAGCCCGTTGTGGGGCTTGATCCCAGGACCTGGGATCATGACCTGAGCCGAAGGCAGACGCTTAACCATCTGAGCCACCCAGGTGCCCTAGAATGAGATTTTTGAAAGGCCTCTATTGAGGATCATTTAGAAGCTTTGGTATTTAGTGTTTTAATAGCTAATAGTGCTTTAGTAACTTTAAAAACATTTCTCAGATCACTTGGAAGATACTCCAATTCTTTTAAGTAAAATGCAGCTCAGCTTTAGATAAGGAGAGTCTTGAAGTTTTATTTGGGGTTTAGGAAATTCATTTTATTTCCAGTCTAAAGTGATTATCACTGCAGGTTTTTGTTCCCTATTAAAGCACTAGAGAAAATGAATTGTGCACTGCCAATTAAAAAAATAAGGCAAATGTATTTCATAGAGAAAGATCATTTTCTCTCCCTTATAACCTTTTCTTATTTAAAATAAGATTCCTCTCTTATTTCTGTCCATCTTAATGTAATAGAATGAATGTCACTCAATGAAGAGCTAAGGATTTTTTAAAAGATTTTACTTATTTATTGAGAGAGCGAGAGACAGAGCATGAGCAGGAGGAGGGGCAGAGGGACAGGGACGAGCAGACTCCCTGCTGAGCAGGGAGCTGGACTGAGGACTCAATCTCAGAACCCTGGGATCATGACCTGAGCTGAAGGCAGCCATTTAACCGATTGAGCCACCCAGGTGCCCCGTAAGGTTTTGATTGAGGACATTTATTTTGCATACATTCATAAGTTTTATAAGTTGTCCCCCTCCCCAAACACACAGCACCACTTAACATGGGAAAGTGCCTTTTATAACAGTACTATAAAATTTTAATAAACATTTCAAATTACTCCATTATAGTTCTTTTAGCAGATATGCCATCTCCTCTTATTATTGGGCATATATTTTCTCAAAGTTCTTATTATAAATACCTGACATGAATATTTGTATATAAAGCTTATCTGACAATTTATCCTAAGATAGAGTCCCAGGAGTGGAATTATTGGGCAAACCTTTTTAAGCCCCACAGTACATATTGCTAAAGTGCTTTCCAAAAGGCTTTATCAGTTGATACTCTTCAATATGAATTCCAGGATCCTTTTGGGAGATTGGTGAAGACATGTAGCAGAGAGCACCAGATGGTGTCTGGAAACATGGTTTCTAATCTCTGCTATGCCACACATACTAATTGTAGGCATCTGGATTAATAACATGACTTGTGTAGACCTCCATTTCCTCACTGTAAATCTAGATGAGTTCTAAGTACTCTCCCAGCTCTGATTCTCATTCTGTGGGGGAAAAAAAAAAAGAGTCTAAACAAGGATCAGTGCTGACATCTGACCAGGTGATTTGTCTGAAAGGAAAGCAGAAGCAGGGTGAATCAGATGTACCTGGACCAGGGAGGGAGCTAGGCCAAATGGACAAGACATTTGGTTTACTATTCAGGTATTTTATCTGAAGAAGAATACAGTCCAGTCAAATTATAGACACTTCTGTTGAGACTTAGGGATTTTCAAATGATTTTAAATAGAGAATGAAAGTATAAGGAGATGTGTATGTAAGTTTTCAAAAGAAGTTGTGTTCTATGTGGGTTATAGGTTACAAAATGCCTTAATCCAAGCCAAAAAAAGAGAGGGAGGTTGTTAAAGATTCAGATATTCACACAAAAGGCAAAATATTTTCATATTTCCAGAGTAAATTGTTTTGTGATGAGAAAGGGGGGCAAAAATTCTGCGTCATCTCAAATATATAGGAAAAGGTGACAGGTATAGATTAAACCTGATTATTTCTCTTTTCAGGAAGCAAGTACTTTATCTCTGCCTTTAGTCAAAGACTTAATCTCTATTAATAATTTAGGCAACTAAACATCATTAATGGTTGTGAGGGAAATCCAACTCTAGCTTGGCTATCCTCATCAAGAACCAGACTACCTTCCAGAGATTTCTGTAAAACAGATCTCAATGACATTATCACCAGCAGAGAAAGGTTTCCTTGAAACAGTTTCAGATACTTAATTATTAAGCAAACATGAGTAGTAGTAATAATAAAAATGTTGATAGATGAGAATTTTTGTAATTAGCTTCCTAAATTGAAAATAACAAAAAATAGTTTAATTCCTAATATCTTGTGATGAAAGTTAACTGATTTTTTGTCTGTTTTAAAAAAATTGATACTTCTCATCTGATTTATAAAACTTATAAATTAGAAATATAAATTATTCTGTAAAAACATAACTTCTAAAGTTAAAATGTTTTTAATTAGAAAAAATCAAGTTTGCTAAATAGTGATAGTTTTTAAACCTTATTAGTCTTTGAGTTCACTCTTTACAGTTCCCTGATAGATTGTTAGAATTAGAAATAGTGAGTTCATTGCCTGACTGAATAAATAATTCATATGGCACAAAAGCGGCTTTTTCTTCCTCCCCAGTTCTTTTCTCCCCCATTATATTCACTTTCTCTCTTTTAAAAGGATCCTTTGCAGCCAAAGAGTAACTGTGCGAATGTGCAAGGGCTTCGGCATCGTTGCAGCCCTAGTGTTAGCTGAATATCTGGGGTCAATCTAAGAAAATGAACAATCTGTTTTAAATGTATATTCTCTAGTAGCAACTGAAAAGATATATAGTAGTTATAAATCATTAGACCTTACCCTTATGGTAAAGTTGCCTTGGGAGTTTCTTTTAGCAAAAGACATTTTTCTTTTTGGATATAGTATCTTTCATAGTGTCTGCCTCAAAATCAAATTGAGTTTTAAAATTGAGTAAATCATTGAATTTCTTCTAGTTTTTCAGAAACCTTTTTACTAGATTAAATGACATGGAGTAAGTCTCGTAAAACATGAGATTTTTTAAATTCTTTACATGATATTTTAGAATTCTTTATTTTCCAAGGATGATAAGATTATATTAAATATTTACGTGAAATTCCATTTTTTCTACTTTTTATTATAGCACCAATGTAGGAATTATGCCAGATTATTTTGTCTCTGCTGTTTAAATCACAAGAGACTCAGTGTCATATTGGATCAAAGCAGTTGTCTATCCTAATAATCTCTTTGACAATGACACCACTGAAGATGATGGGTATTTTTCATAAATCAACTACATTCTTATTTTTTGTAATAAATTAGCATCTGATATCCTTAAGAGATACCTAAAAGTATTTCTTGAAATTTGTCTGTATTCAGCATATTTCACGGTATAACAATACTTTTAATATAATAGAAATTTAGTGTAAGACAGTGAAGACTTCTATCCACTGGAAATATTTATGAATATTTGATATTTTATGGCTTCTCCAGTTTGTTAATACTTTAGTTCTTCTTTGAAGAAGTTTCTGAATAAGATAAAATACTATGTTTAGCATAATTCAGTGCTGCATATTTTATTGTATCCTGTTCTTCATATGATGGTAATCTATAATACTTAGGCTAATAAATCTGATCTGGATTATCTATTTTGATATAACCAAAGTCTTCTCTGTTGCCTATTTGCCTTTCTTTTCTTTAACTTAAAGTGATGCCTTCTTATTTTCTTATTTTAAGACTTAGTGATTCAATGTTAACTTTATCCATAAATAGTCCTTGTGATTTTATGACACATTATGATTTTAAGCACTAAACCACATTGTTTTTTTTATTTAAACTAAGTGTAACCCTTAGTAATTCTTAAAACTTAGGCTTTACCATTGTTTTTCAGAATTCTATTTCATTAGTCACAGAAACCAAATATTTTTGGTTTTAATTTGCCATCTAAGTGCTGACACTGGTATTGTTGAAATATATTTCTAAGGAGAATAGTATTTCACATATCAATTGCTGTGTAACAAACCACCCCAAGGTTTAGTGGCTTGAACACCAGTAATTTATTATTTCTCATTTTAAGCATTGACTGGGTGAATCTTCTGCCTTGTATGGTCTTTGTTGTGGTGCTAGGAAGGCAGGGTAGTCTCAAATGGCCCCCTCACATGACTGGCAATGGATGCTGGTTGCTGGTCCCTGGTCCTTAGTTCTCCTTAAGGGTGCTTCTCTGTGATGTTAATTGGGCTCCCTCACAGTAAGATAGCTGGATTCCAAGAAGGAATGTTCTAAAAGGTAAAGACAGAAGCTGTGTAGCTCTTCTAAGGCTGAGATTCTGGATTTTCCCAGAATCACTTCTGCCCATTCTGTTGGTCAAAACAGGTCACAAGACTAGCCCATATCAAGGGGAGGGGCAATAGGTTTTATTTCTTGGTGGGGGAATAAGAGCAAATGGGATGGGATATATTGTTGTAGCCAACTTTGGAAACAAAATCTATCACAGGGGAATAGAATTTTTTTTCTGAATTTGGCTGTTTGCCATTACCACATTTCACAAACTGGTATAGTCAGGCACATAGGATTGTAAGCTGACTTTATACTAGAATTCACTATTTTCACAGCTGTACATAGTAATGTTAACATCACATGATAATTTAGCAGTTAAATGAGATGATTTGTTTGGAAGTACACAGCATGGAGCTGGAAATTCAGTTACTCCTCTCCCACCCTTTTCCCATGTCCTTCATATTTAATTAATATATATATATTTGTGATGATAGTACCTAAAAGTATGTTTTTAATGACAAGTCATAATTTATCTAAAGTCTTAACCAGTCTTATCAAGGCATATTGATAGTTGCACTCTGAATAAAGTTTATAATGATCATATAATATATAGATCTTCTATCTATTTCATGCAAAATTCTTTATAAACTGTCCAAATGGGCTGTTTCTAGCATAATGAACTGCTGGTTGGTAGAAAAGTTTAAACAAATTGGCTGTCCTTATTTGCTGTAGTTCTACATTCTATTCTGCCTTCAATTTTGCAGGTAAGTCTTGTGACTCTTCCTAAGCTGCCTTTTTAGGTCATCTTCCAGAATTTGTTTATGACCTAATGTATAATAAGTCCTTTGCATAGGGATTAACAAACTGAATCAGAGAAAGAAGTCTGAAGAGATATATAATTTTCCAGTGGTCATTTATAAGAAGGGCGTAGAGATACTATACTTTCTTTGCTCAAGAGAGCAAAGAATTGTTCTTGGTACTAATTGTTAAAGGTTTGATTCTATTTGAGTCAGCTGTTGTTTGTCCCAGTCTCAGTAGTCACCAGTGCCACCAACCTGTCATATTGTCAGTACATAGTTTTGGTCACCAGGTGAGCAAGTCCTAGAAAACTAGTACTGCTTGTATAAAAATAAGTGAAAGCCCGTGTCCTGTTTTGCTCTTAAAGGTCGGGTTGAAGAGGATATTGATTTGGCTTTAAACAATATCTACAAAGACACAAATAAAATATCACATTAAATATAACAGACAATTGAAAGAATGGAGATAAAGGAAGAATTTTTAGATAGTTGTAATGATTAGATATTAAAATAGAATTCCAAGGAGAATATTTGAAAGAATTGGACATATAACAGTGTTATAGATTGTGTGGGAAGTGCTGAAAGTGAGAACAGGACAAAAGAAGTGGAGTCAGTTTTGTCAAGTCTGTCTACTAAAAGGGGGAATGTTTCATTTCGTCTAAAAAATTAGTAACATTAGAATCTTGTTTCATCTTATTTTTAAGCCCTGACTTTATAAGTAATTTTTGGAGAAGCTTTTAAGTTTTATGTAAAGCATTATCTTTTGTATACAACACACAATGGACACCTTTAAAACTACCTATTTGTGTAGCACTTAATTTGCAGAACATGTTCATGCATATTACTATATTTGCTTAATTCAAAGAAATCAACAATTGTAAGGCACGTCCTTTGATTTAATAACTTTTTCCTCTGTTTTTGGAAAAATGAAATACTTTTCTTAGGGGATGGAGGAGCATTGTATCTAGGGATTATTCTGAATTACTTTTAGCTACAGGCAATATAGCCACATGCTACTCTTGACCCCTAACACCTTTAGGATTGATAGCATACTTCTGAGGCACATCTAGCAATTACTTTGGCTTGGTTTCCATTTCCTATTTAAACTTGTAGCTTTGTGGGGTTTTTTGGGTTTTGTTTTTTTTACTAATTGTATTACCTATTACTAGAAATTAAGTAACTTCTCCTGAAAGTCATGCAGAATAATTTAACATTAGGTTAAAATTCAACTGTATGGGGCACCTGGGTGGCTCAGTCATTAAGCATCTGCCTTCAGCTCAGGTCATGGTCTCAGGGTACTGGGATCGAGCCCCGCATTGGGCTCCCTGCTCAGAGGGAAGCCTGCTTCTCCCTCTCCCACTCCCCCTGCTTGTGTTCCCTCTCTCGCTGTGTCTCTCTCTGTCAAATAAATAAATAAAATCTTAAAAAATAAAAACACTATATGGTTCTGTCAATGCAGATAACTGAGGTGACAGATAAAAGGTATATTCTTGGTCATGTCTAAGTTCACAATCGGATAGACAGTGACAAGGTATTATAACGTGTAATGACCGACAGAGTTCTTCTGATATCTACTCTAAGGCTCCTCTTGATCTGAAAAAAAATTGAAGTGAAAAAATACATATTTTAGAGTTGAGAAAATAGACTATTTCTTTTTTTTTTTTCCCCTCCCAACACCTACATAAGGAAGACAGAGCAGGTGTTGGATAGTGTTATTAAGGTAAAGAATCTGAGTGTTTGAGACTTAAAGTCACATAATAAGTAGTAGATCTGGGACAGATCTTCAGTACTTCCAGATAAGTGTACTGTCTACTGTACTATGCTGCCTCTTCAACCATAGTTATCAATTAACTTCAATTTCAAGAGATTCATTATTCAACAAATATTTATTAAATGCTATTTTTTGTATGCCAGTCATTGTGTTAAATTATATTGTGAGACAGTAAATAAAACAATTAAGATCTGTGTGCTCACGAAACCAAAAGCTTTGGAAAAGACGGAAAGTAAACAAATAATTACAACTACATGAACGTTAAAAGAGAATTTATAGGGTGAGATGAGAGTACATCATAGGCAAACCGAACTGCCTGGAATGGGGGCAGTGTTGATGGTCAAGTCAGGCAAGGACAAGAGAAATAACTTTTTGGCTGAGATGGGAAGAATCAGCATGAGTCAGAGAGCATTGCAGGTAGCAGAAATAGTGTCTGCAAAAGCAAAAGAACTGAAAGGATCCCAGTGTTAGCTGAGCATTGAGAAGGAGGAATAAAGATGGGAAAGAATGCAGGAAAGAGATGATGTGATCTTGTTCAGGATTTTAGCCTTTATCCTAAAGGCTATTGGGAAGCCTTGAAAAGGTCTTAAGCAGAGGCATAACATGATTAAATTTTCATTCGAAAAATATGAATCTGACTGCAGTGAATGTAGAAGCCTGTTGTTACAAGCTATTTCTGCACATGAGGTTGGAGATGATGGATACAGCAGTTGAGTTGGAGAGAAGGTGATAGATTTGAAATTTTTGAGATAGATAAAGCCTAGGGATTTGACAGAGATACAAAGTCAGTATTATTATTGTTTCATCTATAGAGTTTGATTGCAAGATCTCCTTTAAAATCCTTTCAATAACTTGGTGCTTAATGTTAGGAAGTGACTATATTATATAATTTAGAAAGCATTATTCCTTAAATAATTTGTGAGTTGAGCTAATTCCTGCTGGTTATTTAATTCCATTAAATAGTATAGGGAGAGCTTAGTTTCAAAAGAGAATTTGACATCTTAATTTATATGGTAAAGCATATAAGTAATTTTGTATATACGTGGTGTGTACACATATAAAGCATGTTATTTTGTTTATACCATTCTTTAATCAGTATCAGATTTGAAAGTTGACTGAATATTTAGGATTCTCCTATTCTTGGTTGATTGGTTGAAACTCAGATGAGGAATTTAAAGCATTCTGTTTCACTAACATTCTATTAAGAAACACTTTTTTCTTTATTATGATTAAAAAGTTATTGCTGGATCATTGGTTTTAGAAATAGGCTCCTAGTTAAATTAGAAGATTTAAGGAGAGAAAGTTTTAGAATCATATTTCCCTGAATGCCTTATAAACTTATGCTTTATTTTCTTAGCTAACAGTTTCTTTTGTGTACTTCTGGCTGTTATTAGCTGTTGTATCAGGGGTAGCGTAATCAAATACTTATAAGGACTTTTGACTATGAAGAAATAGGCTATTTAAGGAAATATATGGAGACTGGACTTCTAGAAAGTTTGTACTCATCTTAGTGGAGCAGCGGACAGCTAGTATTCTGTTCCACTTGATTGTGGCCATGTAAGTATTCACGCTGATTGTTGCCAAGTTTTTCAGTTTTTCAGCAAGATCCTAAAATACGTATCTTTATGCGAATTAGTTGGTAACTAATTCAGATGTTTTAAAAATACTCTAGCACTACCATGCAAAATATGCCTGTGGAATATATTTGGTCCACAGGTCTCTGTTTTAATTCCTCTGCTTTGTGGAGGTCTTCTATATATAGGTAAAAGATCAAATTATTCCTAGGCAAAGTAAATGTCAAAATAAGGAAGGAAAGAAGAAAGGGAAGAAAGGAAAGAGGAGATGAGATACTTTTTATAAGAGGTACAAAACTAATTATCTAGGTGGTAATTTTAGTTTAAGCTAAATTCAAAGAGAAATTCTCTGTCCCCAGAATAATTTTATATGCTTCAGAATGTATCTCTAACAACTTCAACTATCTGAATATGCATAACTGGGAACTCAAGAGTGGAATGGGAGTGTATAGGGTATAGGGAGCCAATGAAATAGAGGAAAGCCTAGTGGTTCTCTCTTAAAGAGTTAAAAGTAAATTACAGCAAAAATAAGAGATATGTGACATCAGAGACAAATCAGACTATAGCAATCTGAGTAGATCATGGACCCATAAAAGCATTACTGTATTAAAAGCATAATTTGACTTTCATATTAGTGATCAGAAAGTGGCCCAATTGTTTGGTACACTTTGGTGTTTTAAATACTGCCATCCCAATAACATATATAATACATGATCATTGTAGGCAATTAGGAAAGTACAGAAAATTAATGTATAGCACTTTTCTTTAAAAGCCAGGAATAGGTAAGAATAGATTTTATAATTTCCTGAAATTATTTAGAACTTGGCACTTATTAGTTTTCTAAAAGCTAATTAGTTTCCAAATTCATCTGATTTTGGCTTAAATAAAAAGAATATTAATTGCCTCATGTAAGAAAGCACCTTAAGTAAGACATACATTGTTAGTTAAGCCAGTGGCTCTGTGATTTCTTCAAGGACTCAATTTGTCTTTCTGTTCTACTTTTTCTACACAGTACTGCCTTTTTCCCAGTGCTGTAGCTACAGCTGCCAATTGCAGTCAGGATTATGTGTTTCTTCTTTCAGATCCACAGAAGATAACTTCACTTTCAAGGGCAATATAGCTTTTTTTTTTCTTACCCCTAAGCAGTTACCCTTTACCTTCACCCCATGCTTGCTTCTCATTGACCTAAATTTGTCTAATTCTAAAATACCTAAACTAATCATTGGCAAGGGGGAATGGGCTTACCATAATAATGGATTAGACTCATTGCAGTCTAGGCTCTTAGCTCAGGGTCAGTCAGCTTTCCCTGAGGTGCACTGAACTAGTAGGAGAGACTTGGATACTGAATCAAATCATAGATCATTAGCAAGGAGGACGCAAGGGAAGGCTGGATAAGCTATCAGCATGGTCCGCTACAGGTGCATTAAGAAGTGTGTGTTATCTGGAATTTTTGAAGCACCCTGGTGAAGCACCACCATCTTTCCCTATCAACACCGGGCAAAATGAGGTGGGTCGGTGGTGAGTGTGTTCTGTCTCCTGTTCCAGCACCCTCATTAACAAAACTTTTAAGCTACTGAGGACTTTTTTTTCAAAAATTTTCTTGACACTTAATAGACAATTCTGTAGAATAAACTGTGGGGCCACGAATGGAACAAACTTAGTTTAGATAAATACAGTTTCTTAAATAAGCTTTACTTTGAAAAAATGTATATTCTTCTGCTCTTCAAAGGATTTTTATACCATGATCTCTGTAATAGATAGTCTCATCCTTATTAGCTGATTATAAAGGTGAAATATAATTTATGAGATTATTTACAAAACAAAGATATTTTTAAAGTTTTAAAAATCTTTGTGTAGAAAATGCTAATTATATATTTTAAGCACCTATCATTTTGACTAAAATATCTTTTTTTACTAAAATGTTTAATCACCTGACCATGTATTTCATTTCTTTCAGTTTTCAGATTTCTAAATATTAGCCAAATATTTAGTATCTGGGTCACACTGTCATTACAAACAAATCTAGGCCAAAATGGTTTATGCTTCTCAGTTGCCAGCTTTAGTTCCTCTGTTTGACCAGGCCAGACTTTCTGTTATTTGGTTCCCTTTCAACTAAACTTTGTTTCGTAGGATACTATATTAGTTCTTTGTATGGAACTGGTCCTCTTTTGGCTTTTTCCCCCCTGAATCAAGGTAATGGAACAAATAAATAACTGTGCTCTTGACTGCGATGTTTTAGAATTGTGACTGCGCAGAGGGTCACGCATGTTAAGTGACCTACTGCAGTGCTAATGATGGTGTGAGACCTTGTTTAAGATGCTGGAGAAACTGTGTTTGAGCACAGGAGCTGTAACATTTCCTAAAGATTCAACCTGTATGCAGTCAGGTATTGAGAGCATCAAACTCCTGAAGACCCTGTGAAAATCTTAAATGTAAATTTGTTCCACTTGTCATACTAGATGGGATAGCGTCTTTCTTCAAGTTAAAGTGAGAAGTCTTAAGTGTTATGGTACCAGAGATAAGGGAAGAGAGAGGGAAAATATATTGGAACAACAAATATTTCACCTGCATTTCTGAAGTAGTAAAAGCTGTAAAAGTCTATTTTGAAGTATTTTTAACTTTGAAAGGAGTGTAGTTTATGGTAGTTTGTGTTAATGCAGGGCCCATAGTTTTGCTGAAATTAAGAACTTTATACCTTTTGGGATTTTTAATACTTTTTCCTCTAAATTAATAATGCTTAATCTCACACTGCTGTATCCTATTTTGAAAATATAAAATGATAGCATGTATACTTCTTGAAGGTTTCTAGATAAAGTAAGTTTGTTATAATTAGATATTCAATTCGTATATTTTCCAGATAATAGATGCTTACCTTCTTTGATTGCTAAAACATTTCATCTGAACCATTCTTATTGTAAAGTATCTTAGACTAATATATTTTAATGACTGGATTGTTGAGGGGTATTTGTTAACACAGTGTCTTCAGGGGCAACTAAGGTATGTCATAGGGCCATTTGTCTTTAACAATAAACAGTTCTCAGTAACTGTTGTTCTTTTGAGTTTTGTTAAATGGTGTTTCTATTTTTCAAAGCTTGATATTAATTCATATGGCTACTAGCATGCAGAGAAGGGTATTTGTGAATTAAGTAAGAGAAAGGAGGTTCTTAATAGGCTTGAAGAGCACTTCAGTGAGGGAAGTACTTGGACTTCATGATGTTTACTTTTATTTCGCTTGGTGCCTCCCCTCTGTTTCATGAGCCTGCTCCCTTATACCCAGCTCCCACTCCCTTTTTCCAAAAAGCATGGTACTTGGCATGCGTTCCAGATAGTTATTGTAAGAAGGTTGGGCTTAGATTTTGGAGCTAGACAAACAATGATGGGGATTTAAAAGGATCATTTAATACTGCCAGAATCTTAGGCTAAGTTCACAGCTATGAAATGGGTATATTATACCAATCTCTCAGGGTTGTGAGGATTAAAAATAATCTAGTGTAGGAGATACTTTAACAAATGCTAGTTCCCTTTCCTGATGTTTTAAAGTAAGTGACCCATTTACTGTGGAAATGATACTTGCCCATTTTAGTATGATACTCTAATGATTAATGAGTCAGTATCCCTAAAATATGGTAGCTTTTAATATCTTTTTAATCAGAAATAAATGAGATATTGTTGATTAATTTGGTTGATCATATGAATAAAATGAGGTGGAATATTTTTGAAGACTGAAATACAAATTCAGAAGCAAGAAAAACATTTTTTAATAAAATATAGGAAACCTTTTTTTTCCATCCAATTAGGACTAATTATATTGAAATATTTTGCTGGTATTTTCAAAGAGTTCATAAACTAATGAGTGCGGTTTCTTTAGTGCAAAGGTAGATGTTAACCTAGAAACCATGTAGACAAGTTAAAAACCCCATAGAGTTCTCAAGGCCATTTTGTATTTACTAGTGCCACATCAGTGATGCACCCTATTGCAGCAAGCTTCAATAACCTGAAACAGTATGGCCTGGGTGCTCTAACAAATCACATATTTATTGTTATGAAATTTTATAATCGTCCATAGCTTTTAGTTAATCCATTTACAGGTCAGATTGTAAGGATATCATGCACTTAATAAGTGCCCTAAATGTACATATAGTGCCATTGAGTTTTGATAGTATGGGAGGGGAAAAAACAAAAAGGCATATAAGGAGCTGTCTCACAGTAGTATGAACAACTTGATTGAAAAGACCCATATGTGTAATATGATTAAATTCTACAAAATTGCCTATTAAAAACTTCCTAAAAAGACTGGGAGGGGGATGATGGACGGGCTGGAGGCAGGGTTTGAATGAGAATCAAAGATGTGATTTAAAATTTTCTTATGTTTAAGAATGATGTATGAAATTTAAGGTGAGTTCAGTGTAACAAAGCAAGGATTCTCACTTCCAAAGGAAATAAATGAGCTTTATTATTGAGATTTGTTTCTAAGTACAGACTTGTGATTGTTGTGGTAGTGGTAGGGTGGAATTAATTTGTTTAGCATCATTGCCTGTTCAAAAGAGTTTTGGTGAGTGGTGAATGGTTTTAGGTGTTGCCTAATGAGTCCTCTGACTTTTGAGATCAGTTGAACTAAAAGCATATTGTTTCTCTAGAAATATGAGTTATGACCAGATAGACAATGAAATCTCATGTGAGTTAGTAGCCAACTTTTATCCTTACAATTAAATCTAAGCAGAGTTTTGACTATGTCTTTTTATATTTCCCATTTACAAATATTCTGAACCTCTCTTGCTGCCCATTTATATCGTTGGGATTAGTTATATCACCTGAAGCAGCCAAAATAAGGCTTTTTATTTCTAGTGCTATCTGTGTAGCATGCTTGAATTACTAGACAATCCTATGAAAAACTGAATAAAATAGGGGTCCAGTGAAAGAAAAATAGAAGTGATGTCATGGCAAATTCTAGGAAATAGTCTTTTCTATAAAAAGATTTGATACAATTGTATATATTCCTCAAACCCCCCGTGTTCTTAGTCTGTAAGAGTTGGGTATAAGACTGAATGTATGCCTTAAAGCTTATAAAGAGGGTTTAATTTAATCATATAGCTTTATTTCCCTAACTTTATGACTTGGTTCTTTGCATTTGCTGGGGCTGATGATTTGAATGTTTGAGACTTAGTTTGGAGGTTAAAAAGTTGAAATCTTTCTAATAAAATTATATCTGTTTCTAAGATACAACTGTTTCTTTCCTTGATTATAGTAAAAAAAAAGGATTTGTTCTTAAGAGGTCTTGAGTTTGCTGCTGACTACCTGTGTGACTTTACACAAATAATGTCATATTACTGGAACTGTTTCTTTGTTTATAAAATTAGAGGTAGTGTTAAAATCTAAAACTCTTATAAGTAGATTAGTAGAATATATTTAAGATCTATACAAATACATAAACACATTGGCACATCCCTTGCTGCTCATCATTGCTGGAATATGAAACTAGTTTGTTGTGTTAGGTGCATTATCGATAATGTTACTCACACCAAGGAAATCATTGTGTGCTTTTTTTGATTCATGATTTTGTTAATCTGATAGTACTCTTCAGGATATGTATCTTGTATTAAAAATTAAATTACTGCCACGATCATTGGAATTATTAGGATGAGTGACATAAGCAAGTTGAGAATTGTTTCTCTTGTACTGAAGACCCATTTTTTTAATATACCCAACGTTCTGTAATTTCATTTGACTAAAGAATAGATTTTTGATCTTCTTCCAGAGTAAAGACATGACTACGTCTATAGTTGTATTCTGTAATTAATTTTTGCTTTGTGGGTTTCATCAGGCTAAATAAGAATAAAATGGTTTTATATTTTCTGCTTTAAAAATGTCCTTGTTATAAAGTCTTGTCAGATCAGCCCCACATATGGCAAACCTATTCAAACAATTTGAGCTGCCCCAGTGTGCTTGTTTCTTTCTTGGAAATCTAACCATTTATATTATGTCTTTATGAGCTGTTTTTCCTCTTCCCTCCACCCCCATGTTAAGTTGTAGATTATAAGCTTGCTGAGAAAGGAATTTAATCTTTCCTTTGTATCTCATAGTACCCAGGAAAGAATTCTGTTAGTCACTGAATGGTTTATAAATGTTATTACTATTGAGGATTTTGGATTAAAATTATTGGATAAAATGGAATGAGCCTTTTCTAGGATATCAAGTTGGGGGTCAGTGTGATTAACTCAAAGACATAGCACTTTTGTTAAGCTCTGGACTTTGTTCTGAAGTCAGTTTCTCTTGATTTAACCATAAATTGATTATTCACCTTATATACTCTCTTATATAATACTTTAGTATCACGTTATTGGTAGTGGAAAGACTGTCAGTGGGTAGGTTGGATAGATGTGCACATGCACGTACACATGTGCTCATGTATTTGTACGAGAGAGAGAGGGAGAGAGTGGGCACATGGAATATATGGGAATCAGGTATATGTTATGTTCAGCATTCTAATCTGAGTATTACATAATTATCTAGTTATGTGCACTTAATTTTAGACTACTGACATTCAGCAACAACTTCTAATCAATGGTAAATGTGATACTTCAGGAAGATAGGGACATATTTTCCATTCCTTTCATGTTTTCCTTTTAACTTTATTCTATTGTATATTTTCCAAATACTTAAATAGTCAAAGATAAAAAATTATTGGAAATGGGTCAACTTCTGTAGCGGGCAGAGATGATTAGAGCTCTGCAGTATATCTTAACAATGTATAGGAACAATTTAATATGCCTAATATTGAGAAGCATCAAAACAGACTGTAAAACATAACAATCATAAAGCTTAGTGGTCAAAAATCATACATATCGACAGGCTATACGAAGATTAGCTATAATAATTGAGGAAAGAGAGCCTAAATTTGGTGCAGAAAAGGAGCTGAGTTGTTTTTGCACTATAATTAGAAGTTTGTATCCATAGATTTTTGTCTTCTCAATACAAAGAATGATATTTGCTGGCAGAGCATGTTTTTTCAGTGTAACCTTTAACTTCTTATGGTATGTACTCCTACAAGTAGTTGATGATTTAGTAAATATTTTATGAATGTAGATGATACTATCAAAATGTTTCCAAATATTACAATTAGTTTTAAGGTGGAGTCAGTGTTAGACAGAATTTAAATTTTAGACTCTATAATTTATAGATATATCATTGAATAATGCCATCTTTATTGTGTGTTAATTTGGATTACAAAATAATTGGGGGAACTTTGTTAAAAGAAATTGAAGTTTACTTAAAACTGTTCTCTGAAGAGATTAGAATTTTAGAAGGTTTTTTCTTTCTTTTGTCCTAGCATTTCTTCTTAAACATAATGTTATGACTACTTGAAAGGAGATATAAATCAAAGTCACTCACTTTATTTTCCAGTTTAGAGTCATTGCTCATTATCATTTGGTGGGTGTGGAAACAACTTAATAAAGTTTGGGTAATTTAGTTTCAGTTTAAATTCTCAACTGGCAAATTGGCCGAAAACTCCCATCAGAAGACGTGAGCATCCAAATGTCCTTTTGTGATTTGGCTACTGTCTGCTTGACATAGGAAGGCCCTATCAAGAAAAAACTAATGGAGTGATTAACTATCAAAAGAAAATCAATGGTAAGAGTTTTCATTTAAATTATAATATGTGTGTGTGTATGTGTGTGTATAAAACATACCAACTTATTATTTGAATTAAAATTTTAGAACTTTAAAAATCTAGGACAAATGTTTGAATTTATATGTCTGTGACTTAACATTTGTAATAAAATAAATGCAAAGAATGGTTTTATATGCTTAATGTTGATAAGAAAATACTAATTAAAAGTATGAAAAATCAGTTATATAGTTCATATAGTTATATGAATTCATTTTTTTTGTAGTTCTGTAGTTATCTTTAAAAAATAGCATAAATATTGCTTGAGTAAAGCTTAACTTTTTTGAAAAACAAATTTATACCAAACTGAATTAGAGGCTTCTTACTAAAGTAAATGTCATAATTTTGCAGTAGAACAGTCTGTTGATCTCTGTTTTGTTTTTTACTTCCATTGTAAAATGACTGGGGGGAGCAGGGGGGGAGAAAAAATATATGTCATGTAATGAAATCCACTTTAACATTAGGTCTTTAAAACTGTATCATTGCTACTATATCTCTATGGAAAATATTAAATGATCAGGATTAGATGTTTATATAGCTAAAATGAAGTGGAATATCTATTCATAACATAGCACTGTATCAAATTTTGGTGATAAAATCAGACATCTCTCCCCTGCCTTACACAGGTTTACATTGAGAAAATAATTTAAGGTACATGCTTCAAGTGACCTTAAGCCTAATATTTTTATTCTCTTTGTATTTGCTTCCTTTATATCCCTTTATTTGGACATCTGTGTCCTATCAGATTTGTGATTAGTTATGTTAACTTTGGACAGGAATGGAAGTAGTAGCTTACAAAGGTTGAAATCAAAAATGGCTGTTTATCAGAGCTTATTTTAGTATCCTCATGGACATAGTAGCTTTCTGATAACTGGATAATGGGTGATAAAGCTCAGATATTAACAATACATTTCTATTCTTGTCAAACTTATAATTTTTGAGATTGACATAGTTTGAGTAATTTTTCTTGCTCAATTAGAGATGTCAAAATGATGGTAACTGAATGTGACCATGTTTTTAACTATTTTCTAGAGTTTAGTAATAACCATATCAGGAATTGCACATGTGGCAAGCACCTAGCACAGCATCTGTCATTATGTAAGCATTCAAACATTGACAGTGAACTAAGTACTCTAGATGGCAACATCTGTCCTTCAATCCATCTACCTTGTAATTCCAATTTTTATAGATTGTTATGTGTCATCCATCCAGCTAGGTGCTGAGAATAAAATGGCACCGTTAAAAACAGAGATACTTTCTAACTGCTCTTGAACTTCCATTGTAGATAGTAATTACAGTGTAGAAAAAATTATACAGACAAATGTAAAATTGCATCTGGAACCAGTACTATGGAAAGGCAGAAGTCGCTATGAGCATAGAAGCAATGTGGTGGGTGTGTAAATAAAGCACAGAACCCACACATTTATGTCTTAAAGTGAATTGATAACTTGTTTTTTTTTTTAACTTTTAAAGTTTATAATTCTATTTAAGTTGGTATCTTCTAAGCAAGGTGTGCAGAAAGACTAAATTTTAACTGGGGAGAAATACATTTTTTATGATGCTGTTTTATTAGATTTCTGAAGAATTTACAACAAAGTAGCATCAACAATTTAGTCAAAGTAGCATTCTTATGTAAGAATTTCACTTACAGGAGTGAATCCTTACAGGATGCTTTAACATTTCAGGATTGAATGCAGTGAATGAGGACCCTGATTTCTTCAGCTGAATTTAAGTTAATTAAATGTCAACCATAAAATAACTGCTGTCCTCTCTTAGCAACTGTTCCATTCTATTATCAAGCTAGTACAGGGATTTATTTATCACTCCTTTTACATCATTGAGTTGTTACATGTAGACATTTCTTAATGGCAGTATGATTTCCTTAATCAACTTTTACCCCTTTTTGAAAGAAAAGAATGTAAAATTTATGTTTCTTTTATATATTCTAACACACATTTATTAAATTTTTGAAAATAAAATGGGAGAACATTTGGAGATCTAAATGTTTACACTTTCTCTACGGGACACACAGAATCTCATCTAACGGAAAGACACTAATGATGTTTGAAGAATTATAAAATTGGTTGTTTTATATGTTCAGTCTGTGTACGTTTTTAAAAACTTTCATTGAAGACTAGGTTTTTTCTATTCACCTGATAGTATAAACAAATTGAATCAGAGCATACAGTCTAGTATGCAACTAAAATTTGAAAAGCTTAGTTTTACAACAGAAATGATCTTTCCCTAACTTACTCCTAAAATATGGAAGCTATTTAAAATATTTTAAACGATATCTTTTCAAACAGCAAAATCAAAATTAAGTCCATTGTTGACTTTTAACTTAAAATTACTATGTTGAATTTCATCTCTACAGTGACGTCTAAATTTAGTTTTTCTGTATATACTCAAAAGAAGGTCATCAGCCTCAGTACTCTGATTTGAAGTTCTTAGCTCAGATACCTAGGCAGGTCTGCTTATCAATGCTGGAAGAAAGATGTCCTTTCTGTACCTCCCAGGAGTGTCTTGAGGAAAATGTTCCTTGCTGGGTAACATGCCTTGCAATGCCCATGACGTTCCATTTTTTTTTTACTCTTTTTGCTTCTGTACAGTTCGCTTTGATTGGTCTGTGATGTCAGCTGGAGAATTGGACATTAGCCACATAAAGATATTTTAAAAATGTAGATATGTAAGCATCACAGATGGAAGATGATACATAACACTTCTTTTACTGAAATGAATGAAAACTAACCCTTGTTTCTAAGCAAACAAAGGTCTACCAGAGGTTATCAGTTTTTAATTATATAACTTTTAAATATAACAATGCGGGGGCGCCTGGGTGGCTCAGTTGGTTAAGCGACTGCCTTCGGCTCAGGTCATGATCCTGGAGTCCCGGGATCGAGTCCCGCATCAGGCTCCCTGCTCAGCGGGGAGTCTGCTATTCCCTCTGACCCTCCCCCCTCTCATGCTCTCTCTCTCTCTATCTCATTCTCTCTCTCAAATAAATAAATAAAAAATCTTTTAAAAAATAAATAAATAAATATAACAATGCGGTATCTGATTAGGTGCATATGGTGTAATATAATGGGTTTTGTTTGGAATTTTGGCGCTACTACTGACAGAAGAAATGGTAATTAATGAAGGTGTCGAATTGGAAGTTTGAGAAAGGAAAATTTTAATAAAAGTTAGTGTTTACAGTTGTTGGAAGGAAAAGAACATTTTCAGTTCAATATATATAAGGAAGAACCTTTTAAATGTGGAAAATAAAATGGAGTGCCTTCTAGAATCCATTCTTTTAAGAATCTATGACAGAAATGTATAAAAGAATTCTTGCTGATATAAATCATAAGGATTATTTGGAGGAAATTTGTGGCACCTTAAAAATTAATATAGTCATATAGTAAGTATATGAAATATTATATGAAACAGATGTCACTAGCAATATTATGCTACTATTTGTGGTGGGATCTTTACTAAATAAACTTAAGAGATAAAAGAGCAAATTCATTCATTCTATAAATTCTTACTGACAACCAGTTTTATGTCAGGCATGGCCCTAGGCATCGGAGGCATAGTCATGAATAAGACTGATGTGACTCTCTAGTTTATATAGTCTGTGAGGGAAGATAGACATTAAACAAATAGTTACAATAAAGTTTAGTGGCTTGTGACGTTATAAAAACAAAGCAGTCCTTTATTAAGGATACCTTGAGAATTGATCTCTAGTATGCTAATCATTTAATCAGCTTACTTTCTTCATGAAATGAAGTTATTCATTTTGACAGAAAAATTGGACTAAAATTCTTTGGGAGTCAGTCTTAGAAATTAGTAGAGACTGAAATAGTCTTGGTTTTTCTATGGCTTATTTAAAACAAGAAACTACTATGGAAAGATGAGTACCAAGAAATGTGAATATAAGTAGAATAAACTTCATAATGCCTCATGTATGTTATACACTATACAGATCATTTAATAAAATTATTAAGCAGTTTTACATGAAAAATTGCCAAGTTGTAGTAGTTAAGGAGTTGCCTTCTAGAGTCAGACTGGTTGGGTTTGAGTAATAACTCTGACACTTACAAGCTTTGCAATTTAAAGTTGTATAACTCTTCTGATCTTCAGTTTCCTCATCCATAAAATGGGGATAATAGTACATATCTCATAGAAAAATTATTTGATGTGTATAAAATGTCTAGAACAGTGGCCCATAGGAAGTGCTTAAGACCCCATATGTTGTAGTTAACAACAACAACAACAATAACAATAAAGAAATAATTTCCTCATGTCAAAATGTCTTGCCTAAGTCACAAAGTTGGGCCCAACTGAAGTAATTTCAAAATGTTGCTTTAAATATATAGGTATTGCACTACAAAGAACTTTTATCTTTTTTACTGCTAAACAAAATCTCAGTGAAATTCTCACCCAAGTTTTGGGCTCTCTTTAACAGCAATACAGCAATCACCCAAAGGCCTGCATAGAGTGCCAACTCCAGGGCCAAGGTTATCTCAGCATTTAACGCAAGACTCAGTCCATTCCAAGCATCATGGAACTGATCCTTCTTGTCTAAGAAAGGAAGTAGCAAAGATCTCTTTACCCCATGGGAGATAAGCCCAAACCAGATTAGAGTAAGTTTGGGAAGGAAGTGACTATGTTGATATTAAGTATTTTTTTTCCTGCAGAAATCTAAACAAAGGATTTCTTCCTATAATAGGTCTACAATATATTTGTAACATTTGTAAACTCAATCATATGTAGCACAACTTGTTACTTTGCTTATATTAGAAAACAAATTTTCTGCCATAAAATAGTCCTATATTACATTACTACTTCTAAATATAATTTGTGAAACTATTTTTTATATTCAAAAAAATATGTTTTATGTGGATTTTTACTGTATCTTTTAGTTTGATATCCTAGAAAAAATGTTTGTAAGAGTTAAATAATTTTTGCCAAGTAATTCTTGTTGAAAAACAATTTCAGGGTAAAATTTACTGTGACATTTTCAAGTCTGCATATGTAAAATGGGATTTTATTTATAAATATAAATGGATTAATTCAATTTATTTATCATAATAAGTGCAAGCAAGTGCTCTAATGAATTGTTTTCAGATTAAATATTTGAATTAAATCTAAAGTACTTCATAACCTAGTTGTTTTTGTTTGTAATGTGGAAGTATTTCTTTCATTGTAAGATGCTGAGAGAAAATTCTTTGAATACCAGAAGTGTAGTTTCCCTTGACCACAATGAGTTTGAATAGGATCAATCAGTAGGTGTGTATTGAAAACTTACTAGCTATCTAGCACTTGCTAGTAATAGTGTCATGGTAGCCAGAAGAATTATGCCAACACTCTGTTTAGGCCCTAGGAAGACCAGGACCATGGAAAGAATACTTAGACATGAAGCAGAAAATCTAAGACCTAGTTCCTGTTCTGCTACTAATAAACAGAGGGATCTTAGATATAGAACCTATTGAAATTGTGAGGCCATCATAGCATCTCAGTCTCATTATATATGTTATATGTATATATAGCATATATATGTGTATATATGTGTGTGTGTGTTGCCTCTATATGTACACATATGTATATATCCATCCTAAATTATTGCACTAAATTGAAATAAAGAGCTAAGACTTCATTAAGTTTTTTAATGTCCAAATATACAAAGAATTCTGTACTATAAAATATTTTACATTATTCCTTCAAGTGAAAATACATTATTGATTTTTACATACTATTTTAGGACTTCTCAAATATTCTCATATAAATTATGTACTGTTCCAAAAGTTCACAAGGGGAATGTAAAATTTCTTTAGTCTGCCTGATTTCATTTTTTAAAATATTTTATTTATTTGAGAGAGAGAGAGAACTCAGAGGGAGAGAGGGAGGAAGAAGCAGACTCCCCACTGAGCAGGGAGCCCGATGTGGGGCTTTTTCCCAGGACTTTGGGATCATGACTTGAGCCAAAGGCAGATGCTTAACCGACTGAGCCACCCAGGTGCCCCTAATCTGCCTAATTTCAAACTGGATTTCCTTGCTAAGTGATTCATTTTTTTTCTAATAAACATTTTCAGTAGATACCAAATTATATTTTTATGCCATTGACTCACTTTTTATAAACCAGTTTTAAATAGCTACATCAATCATTACCAACTCTACTATTTGCAACATTATTAAGACTTCCCTAGTTCTATAGCATCATGAATACTCAGATTAATTTTACTAATTCATTAAAAGAAAGACTAAAGCATTTTAAATAAAAAGTATAATTTATGTGTACACAAACACACGCACACACGCACTTGCTTGCTTTACTAAGTGATCTCACTGACTCACTTAAACACCATTCACTGCTGCTAAAGAGGAGAGGACTAGTTGGGAGTTGCTAATTGAAGCACCACATTATTAGTGTTGTAGAGGTCTGTGCCCTGACTGGTTTTGAGTCAGGTGAATGTTGGGTGGAAAATGTTATATATATATATATATATGTATATATATCTACTTACCATAAGAACTTGTTTAGTATGTTTATTGAGTACTAGATGCTACTATAGTCATAATTAAAATAATTTTTCATATAAAAATCGAAGAATTAAAATTGATACCTTTTTAAGCTTAATAGAAGATTTAAGAACACCTACATTGTGAGCTACTTCAGTTTAAATGTTAAAATGTTACAAAGGTATTGAATGCAGACATTTTTTGGACAAGAATAACATTTAAATTTATGAGTTATTTGGAAGAAATACTAAAGCAATCATATGAAAGAAGACTAAAATTTATAAGAAAATAAAATTAACAGAAAAAAATTTCTTTGGAGGATTTGCTTTGGTGTTGTGTGGAAAAAATTCTTTTTTTTTTTTTTTAAAAGATTTTATTTATTAGAGAGATAGCGAGAGCAGGAACACAAGCAGGGGGAGTGGGAGAGGGAGAAGCAGGCTCCCTGCCGGGCAGGGAGCCCGATGGGGGACTCGATCCCAGGACCCTGGGATCATGACCTGAGCCGAAGGCAGACGCTTAACGACTGAGCCACCCAGGCGCCCGTGTGGAAAAAATTTTTATACATCATTAAGCAGTCATTAGTACAATAAAAAGTCAAGAACCAGCAAAAATAACCTAATTGCTATGAAAATAAGATGACAAGTAGACAGTCCCATCTTAGGCTGTAGAATTCTTTTTATGAGGGGAAGAGCACCTGAGGACTGCTTCTCTGTGATGGAGGCGCATGGCTACGTGCATAAAGGGCTCGTGGAAATCTTTCAGGTTTAAATGTACTTCTGCCACATACTTTACCCATGAGAAATTCATTTAAATTTTTAAGAGAAGCATAAAATCCAAATATTCCTATGGATGTTAAACTTTTATCTGTCATTCACTTGAATACCTGAGTACCTACTTACTAAATGTAAAATATTGTGCTTTTATACTTAGCACAGTGAGGCTGTAACACACTGCCTCCTGTTACTTAGGTGAGACCAGTCAGTCCCAGAGAAGGGAATATCAGTTGGTTAAAGAAGGGGTCCTTTGAATATTGGAACAGTTTTTGAGAATGTAGACCTAGCTAATATGTATCATTAAATATAAGAAGGCAGCAGCATGAGTTTATTGAGATTTGAAGGAGGTAGGAAGATATAAAAATAAAATAATTTACCTTGCATTGATTCAAGGTGCCCTACAAACTAATATCTTTTGTTTGTTTTGGGGGTACAAATTATCTTTTCTGAAATTTTGTTTCCTAAATTATTGTTGGACTAGAATTAAAATTTTTTTTCTGTATAGATGTTTATATACACAGTAACAATATAAGCAAGTCTAATTTTAATTGTTTTCTTAGTATAGTTCACGTGCAGTGTTACATTAGTTTCAAGTGTCCAGCATAGTGATTCAACAAGTTTATACCATGCTATGTTCAACTCAAATGTAGCTACCCTCTGTCACCATCCAGTGCTGTTGTAATACCATCTACTATGTATTATTTTAAAAAATTACAAATGACAGAATTTTTTTTTTTTTTAATGACTGAATGACTTGCCTGGGAAATGACCCTTTGTAGAGACTAAAATGCTAGTATTAGCCAAGGCAGACCCTTCCTGGTTGTGAGGAACCCAGGAAAACAAATTCAGTGAGTTAGAACTTAATCTTGGTTGAATGCCTTTTGTGTTTAACAGTGGATTCTTTTTTCTTTACATGTTATTTTATTGAATCTCTCAACAGTTCTGTCAGAAATATGCTATGATCTCTCTTTTACTGATGAGGAAACAGATTCAGAGAAGCTGAGTGACTTTCCCAAGGTCACACGGCTAGTGTTCAAAGTGGTTTGTAGGCCAAATAAGGCAAAGTCTAGAAAGCATTCATTGCATTTTACAGCTAGAAGACCATTTGATGATTCAGTGAAGTGGTGGGGGCATAAGGCTGACTACAATTGCTTTAAGAGTAGATGAGGACCTAGGAAATGAATAGAACAGGTATGGGCTATGTGTGGGAGAATTCTGGCTGAGAGGAAGTAGAGGAGGGCTCAAATAGGTAATTTGAGATGCAAAGGAAAGGTGGAAGGTTTGGATGACACAAGTGGAGGTTTTGCAGAAAGGCAAATGGGAAAAAATTAATTTTAAAATGAATCTTTTAAAACACGGGTGTATCTGTTGCCAGTCTCAGGACAGTCTGTCATATCTTTTGCATTCTTGCTCTGTATGGATTGTGAATGTTTGGTATGCAATAGGGTAGTAAATAACTGTTCCATTTTTACTTTCACTAGAATATATTTGGCTTATTAGTGATGTTCCTAGGGCCTGGATTTTAAAAACTTATTGTAAAAAATTTCAAACATATACAAAAGAAGAGAGACTAGTGTAATAAATGCCCTCTATGGCCCAAATTTAACTCTTTTATTTTAACTCTTTACTCCTACATTCTTCAGTATGCATTTCTTTTTTTCTTAAAAAAAGACATTTTTCTTATATAAATAGAACACCTTTATGACATCAAACAAAATTAACAATAATTATTTATCACCTGACATTATCTCCCTATTCAGTTTCCTCCACTTTTGATTCCAAAATGTCATGTACCATTTGGGTTGTTCATGCAGATTGCACACAAGATCCATATAGCATTTGGTTGTTAGGACTCTTCTCTAATTAAAATGTCTTTTCTTCTCCTCTTTCTGTTTACCTCCCTACCTACCTCCTTTACCTCCCTCTCCTCTTTTCTTCTCTCCTTCTTCTCTTCCTTTCTTTCCTTCCTGTTTGTGACTTATTAAAGAAACTGAGTAAGCTCTCCCATGTCATATTCCCATTCTGGATTTTTCTGTCAGCTTCCCCAGTTAACTTATTTCTCTAACCTCTAAATTACCTGCAAATTAGAAGTTAGCTCAAAATACTTAATTAGATTCAGGTTCAGCTTTTATTTTGGTGGGGGGGAGGGTGGACAGGAATACTTCATACATGGGACTTCTCCTTCACACTGTATCACATCAGGGAGCATATAATGTCTACTTGTCATGCTCTTAGTGATGCTGAAGTTGGTCTGGTGACAGTCCAGTCTCTCCAGTGAGAGGTTTCCATCAACCTCTCCTTTCATTGTTTCATCTCTTGCTGATTGTTCTCTGAATCAATTCAATCATTAGGGTTTGCAAGATAATGAATTTTTTATCTGCCACTCCTTCCACATTTATTAGTGGAAATAAAGAAGAAATTCCTCTATAAAGAAGAGATTCTATAAAGAAATATCTCTCATAAACTATGGCTTTTGGATTTCCCTGACATAGTTCATCATAGAAAGAAACCTGGTGCTTTTGATATCTCTTAAATGCCTAGTTTAATATCCAAGAGTAACTTTAGATAGAAGTACATAGCACTTAAGTACCCATGTAATTTTAGGATTTTTATAGAATAAAAGTATTTCTTATGTGATTTTCATGAATATTGTCAGTATTAGAATAACTTTGTATCATCAACATATTCAGTTTTGATCAGATTGGGGTTGGGACCTTTTCCTGGTTCTCCTTGGTCAGATGTACTGCTTTGTGCTAAGTTATGGATGATAAGTTGAGCTTCAAGGAATAGGAAACTTCATTAAGTCAGCAAGCTAAACAGTATGACCTAGCAGAGTAGTAGCATAGGTGGGGATGATTTTATATTGCTATAATCATAAACTCAAGAATGAAACAATCACCATTTTTATTATTTTATTCAATAATCACCACTGATTCCATTTTTATTTAACACTGTCAGTGGACAAAACCTGAAGAAGAAGAAATAAAACCAAAATATTTCATTTTTAGGTGACATTATTGATTAGGAAAATCTATGGCAGTCAGCTTTAAAACCATTTATGAAAAATAAAACTTTAATGAAGTATAGAATACAATGTATCTTTACATTGGTAATAATGGAAATAATGGGGAAAGACCCAACTCAGAATTGTAACAAATCAAAATATAGTACCTAGCAATAAATTTGAGAAAGATGTTAGACTTTTAGAAAGAAGCCATTAACATATTTGAAAATATTTTAAGATCAAATAAATGGAGAGAAACTTTCTGAATCATGAGAATATTGGCAAATTGTCTATAAGTAATTTATAGATTTCTGGGCTTACTTTTAACTTTCAAAATTCCTAGTGATTTATTTTAATTTTTTAAGACTTATTTACTTATTTAGAGAGAGAGCACAAATGGGAGAGGCAGAAGGAGAGGGAGAGAGAATCTCCAGCCGACTCCCCACTGAGCCCCACATGGGTCTTGATCTCAGGACTCTGAGATCATGACGTGAACTGAAATCAAGAGTCAGAAGCTTAACTGACTGTGCCATCCAGGCATCCCCCCCCCCCACCAAGTGATTTATTTTATAGTGATTCTACAATGAGGGGAAGTCTCACCCTTACTATGTATCAGAAACTTTTTAAAGCAACAGTGTCTAAAACAGTGGTGTGATGCAGGAATAGATATGTAGCCCAGATACTACAAGAGACCTCTCTGCCCCTTGGCGATTTAAATATAAACTTTTCTTGACCTGACTTCCTGGTCAGTGAGAGTTAAGAGAAATGCCTGTCGTCCTGTGACTTACAGGATGAGATTTCTGTGCTTGACTAATGCACCTCATGTTTCTTGCTTCTGCTTGCATGCCATCCTGATTTTTGCCAGTGCCAATACCAATGTGAAATCAGGTCCTTTTTAACTAGTTTCCAAAACTTATTTAGCAGTTTGTAGGTATAGAAACCCTTGAGTAGGTGACAGAACCAGCAGATTTTTTTCTTGGTCTTTGAGCAAAATGTTACTGGCCACATCCATGCCCTCTCCTAAATTAATACAGTTGCTTTCTTAAGGAAATTATGAAGATTAAACCTTTCTTCCATTTTGTAAAACATGGATCACTGCAGCATTATTAGGAATCCAGAATTAATCCCATCTACATATAATAATTGAATATATGATAAAATATTCTTTCCTATAGGAGAGGCCACTTAAAGGATATTTACTCAATAGTATTAAATAGTAGTCTTCAGTGGTGTAACTGCAAAACTGATTAGACAAAAAAAAAATTCATCCATACTTTATATAACCATAGGAATTTAAAAGAAAAAGCATAGAAAATACCTTTACGTCTCATATTTGATGCATTAGTGTAACTCTCCAAGGTGTAAAGATGTACTTGAATATCTAAAAAAGTTGTTTGACTGAAATAATTAAAAGGATCACAGGAGATTGTAGGAAATCTCTGCATCAAAAGTTACAAAGAAATGATAATAGCTTTAACAATTTTATATTATTGCAGAATATGCTAATTTAGACATCAAGATCCTAAAATATAAATGAGAAAAAGTATGACAGATTAAGAATATGAAAATGAATATGAATAACAAATGCAAGGGAAAATATCTGCCCTTATACTTATCACAAAGTTACAAGTAAAATGACTTTCCACGGTTTTTTCATTGTATTAAAGGAACTAAATTCTTTAAAAAGAAATCTAATATTGGCAAGATAAACAGTGATACCAAACTCTTTTGGAAGGTAATACCAGGAGTATATGCTGATAGTCACAGTAATGTTCAGATATTTCACTCATAGGAATTTAGGAAATAAATATTGTGCTAATTAAAAGTCATAGATATAGGGCGCCTGGGTGGCTCAGTTGGTTAAGCGACTGCCTTCGGCTCAGGTCATGATCCTGGAGTCCCTGGATCGAGTCCCGCATCGGGCTCCCTGCTCGGCAGGGAGCCTGCTTCTCCCTCTGACCCTCCCCCCTCTCATGTGCTCTCTCTCTCATTCTCTCTGTCTCAAATAAATAAATAAAATCTTTAAAAAAAAAAAAAAAAAAAAAAAAAAAACAAAAGTCATAGATATAGAAAAAAATGCTTAGAGACTAATTATAGAACATCAATGTAAAATATCATGTTGTCTTTAAATAATTATTTTTGAAGATTCTAGAACAATTGTCCAATAGAACTTTCTATGTTGATGAAAAGTTCTATAATTTGCACTGTCCAGTATGGTATCCATTAGCCACATGTAGCTACTGAACATAAGAAATGCGGCAAGGGCAACTGAGGAACTGAATTTTAAGTTTTATTTAACATTATTTATACTGAAATACTCACGTAAGGCTAGTAGCCATGGTATTGGACAGTGCAGTTCTAGAAATATGGAGAAATGTTAGGTGAAAATAAATAAGCTTATATGACATGATTACAAGTATGTAAATAACCTGTATGTACATAAGGAAAGTGATATTCACAATTAAAATATGTTAGGATAGAAGGAAATGGGTGATTTTTTTTTAAATGCTGATTAAAAGATCAGGTGAAAATAATACACCACTCCAGCACTGTGCTACTCAATATGGTACCCACTAGCTTGATGTGGCAATTTTCATTTAAATTAATTTAAATTAAATAAAATTAAAAACTCAGTTCCTCAGTCACACTAGCCACATTTCAAGTGCTCAATAGCACACACGGCTAATGTTTACCATTTAGACAGAGGAGATTATAGAACATTTCTACCATTGCCAAAAATTCTATTGTATAGTTCTGTGGAACTGATAAAAGGAATGTACTGCAACAAGTCATTTGATTATTAGTAATTTCTAAGGGCACAAATGAATTAAAACTGGAAAGTGAATTTAGTGAAAAAGTGTAAGGAGGAACAGTGTTGTAAGACCCTATACATGTAACTTAGATCAGCTTTCCGTAAAATATGGGCTGCAAACTAGTGCTGGTTATACCAGTCCATGACTAAATGCTTACTCTCAATTTCATACTTGTTTAGAAACTTTTACAGCAATGTGATAGTTGTTTGTCATCCAAGCACGTCACCTATCTTATCTCATTGAACTGATCTAGTTATTAATGAAGCTACCTGTAGAGTTCTATGTAGTATAAGCTGAATATTAGTTTGGAGCAATAGTAGTCCATGAGTATGGGTCCCCAGTGGGAATAAAAACAGTTCTTTACTACAAATACCATGTGATTTCACTCATATGTGGAATTTAAGAAACAAAACAGATGAACGTAGGGGAAGGAAAAGAAAAAAAGAGAGGGAAGCAAACCATAGAGACTCTTAACGATAGAGAACAAACTGAGGGTTGCTGGAAGGGAGATGTGTGAGGGGTGGGCGAAATGCGTGATGGATATTAAGGAGGGCACTTGTTGTGATGAGCACTGGGTGTTACATGCACCTGATGAATCACTAAATTCTACTCCTGAAATCAATATTACACTATAGGTTAACTAACTAGAATTTAGTATAAATTTGAAAAAAAAAATTTTAAAAACAGTTCTTTACTATAGGCAGTATGAGAAACATTGGTCAAGATGAAGAAGAGAAAGTAGGCTGCTCAGGGCAATTTTTTAAGGAACCTAAAGTAGTTGTTAGTATAGCTTAATATATACTTGCAAGTGAAATTAAAAATTGAACACTGAATCTCTGAATGTGATAAACTTAGACTTCATCCCTCCTGCTAGTAGAAATAAGACCAAAGATTCATTCTTCAATAATGTGAGTAAGGATTTTAAAGGAGTTCTTAGTCAGTGCCTCTATTTTGGGTGTCCTATTTTCCTCCTGGGTATGGAGGAGATTCAACTAGCTAGCCGAATCTTTTCCTTTTAGCAAAATTTCCAACCTAGTGTTTTCCTTTACCCCTTCTAAGCTCCTTTTGGCATACTGTTACACTTAGTTCTTTGTAACTCTTTTCATCTCTTCCCCACAAAGTTAGTTTCAAAGGCTTGCAAAATGTCCCAAATGAGAGAATTGTTTTAGACTAAGCTTCTCATGTTTTATTTTAAAATTTCCTTTTTTCACACTTAAGCTTAATTGATTCCCTGATACAAGATATTCAGTTGAATTATTTGTGAAATGTGAAAAGCTTTTTACTACTATAATTAAGGTATAATCTGTTAGCTAAAGCATTGTTTTAATGATACAGGGTAAGCATAATCCTAGATTTACTACCTATTTTTTTAATTGTGGTTTTGGCTGTACATTAAATGACTGCCTATTCCCTAAAATGAAATGCCCCATATGGGCTGTCCAGTTTGTTTTGAGGACCAATTCCACATTTGTGAAATTTGGGGTCAAATGAAAGCAAGTACTTACTATATAATAGTTATTTCTTCTGATTTTAGTGACCTTGCATTTTGGATTAAAAAACATATACATATTCAGTCCTTCATCAATATGATTGATTAATCTGTTATTGATTTTAGCATTTCTTCTTTTTCTCCCTAATTTATCAAATTTGAAAAGGGCTAGAAAACACTTGAAGGAAATCAGTCTGTTTTCAGTAACAGTCTATAAGTAACAGAAAAAGAAATAAATAGTGTTCAGCATTTCTTGTTTAAATTTTGTGTTTTTTGAGATTGAAAAAACTACATATTTAAAATATATATAAATATATTGATAGAATGGCATCTTCTGATTTCACTTTAATATTACGATTTGCTTTACTTAGGCAGAATTATAGATAATCATATTATCACTTGGCTTATGTAGTATAGTATCTTCAAAAGATGAAAAATAATACTAATGTATTAAGAAAGCATGTTCTTATCTGTATTAAGCTTATTTTATTTGATATTTGGTAATATTATTTTTAAGATACAGTGTATGATTTCCTGATCTGAACAAAGCATTCCATTTCTTTTTAGGATTTGGGTTGTAATAGATTTATAGCATTTTCTCATAAATATGTTAAGGTACAGCATTTTACAAACATTCTTAGTATGTAGTTAGAGGTTTATATTACTAATATTTTTATATAACACGCTTCAGACTCCTTAGAATATTTGTAGACTTCTAATTGTTTTATTTTATGCAAGTATTGACCTTGAGAATGTTGACTAACAGGTTAATATTCTTTCAGTCAAATTTTTTTAGTGCTTACTATGTTTTAGGAACTATTTAAGGCTCTTCAGATAATCAGTGTTAAAAAAAAAAAAAAGTCAAAACCCTTTTCCTCTGGAAGCTTACATTCTAGTAGTCTTCAATGAATTTAGCTTTACTGATTTTTCTAATGGAATTTACAAGTATGATCATTTGGCAACCCAGGATTTCTCTGTATTTTTCTCAACTTCCCAACTGATAATTCAGTGCTGGGGTAGAAGTTTAAACTAGCCACTTGAAGTTTTGGGTTTATGGAGTAGTGTTTGGAGTATGCAGTATTCTTTAGGGAAGATACTCTTTTTTTGAAAGAAGAGAATGTGGTTTTGAAATACTCATGATTTTATCTAATTTCTTTTTTTCAGAACCTACATTTTGTAATATATAGGTAGATAAACTTGAACCAGATGGTATGATCTCAGTATAATATTTTACTCTTCTCTCCTCCTTCAGGAAAATCTTTAACTTCCACCACAAGAAGATTAAAAAGAGGTCCCTCCTGCACCAAGAAAGATCTGCAGATCTTTTTCAGTGTTCTTGGAGGTGTGGGGTGTGAGAACTTGATCAGTTTGTGTCAACCACCTTGTTCTCTAAAGGTAAGCACTGTGTAGTGAGTGCACACTCATGGGCCCAAGCTCCTAATGCAGGTCTGGTTTTGGAATGCTCCATTGAGGGTTTGAGGCCATCAGCTTTCCTCATAGAAGGATGGCCTAGGCAGCCACTTGTGGGCAAGACATCGCACACATTCATCAAGAGATGGTTTTCCTTGTTTAGAAGTGAAGCATGTCCTAGAGATGTCCGGGTGTTTTTTAAAAAAAATTCCCAATTATAGTAAAACTTGTCTTCCAGTTCAGCCTGCATTTAAATCAGTTTAATAATTGCTGTGGTTGATCCCTCATCAAGAACTCTTCTTGGATGTCTTGAGATTTACATTCAAGAATTTTGAAGCAGTGACAGTGTTTAAGCAGTCTCGTGACTTAATAGCTTAAAGTGATATAAACCACTCTGAAGAGTTGCTTTTCATGATCTTTTTGAAGCTGTCTCTTACCTTTACTTCAGAGAAAGTCCCTTAAACCATTTTTTAAAATCTGTATTAAGCTTCAGAAAGTATGGAAGCAAAGACCTTCTTAATCTTTAATTGCTTATGTCAGATCCTAATTGAAAAAAATTACTTAAAATGAGCAGTTTTTTTTCCTGATAGCTTTTTCCTTTCTTTAGGAAATGAAGAAATATACATTGTTGGTTCCCTGAGGGAAACCTCATAAAGGATAAATAATGTCTCGCCTTTATTTCTAAACTCTAGTATCAGAAAACCTTATTGTTCTATTGTACAATGTATTGACACCTCCCAAAAAGACCAATCCTAAATTAAATTGTCATTTGAAAAGCATTCATTCATTATGAAAAAGAACAGGAGCATGTTGATTTTGAAAATATCAAGATTAAAAGTAGGTTAGCATTAAATAAGAATAATTTGGACTGCCACCAAGAGACTAAATGTCTAACCAAACATTCACGTTATAGTCACCAGGATACTATGGTATTGACAATGAGGATTTAAAGCGCTGATAAAGAAATTAATTGGTCCACATCTAGTTTCATTCATCTTTTTTTCTTTTTCCTAAAGCTCTTAAAGTGATCTTGGAAACTTTAGTTCTAAAAGACATGAACTATTCACGAAGCATTAAATTTGGGAGAAATCTGCTGATTTTTGTCTGGTAGCCCTGTCTTTGGTTTATGATAAATTTTATTGTCTTTTCAAAATACTTGTACTTCCTATATCTGTATAATAAAAGATATTAAGGAGAAAAAAAACCCTTTGTATTTGCTGTTAGAATGGGGAAAAAATGCAGCTGAGACCTTTTTTGAAAAAACCTTGAGAACAAGGTTACTATTTTTTATGAAAATAGTTGAGGAATTAGAACTAGTCCTGCTTATTTTAACTGTAGGCAACTTTAAAAGATTTAAATCTTCAAAGTAGATATGATATAGGTTATATAGTGAAGACATAGAGATCACTGAGTATTTGGAGATAATCTCTCTATACAGTTCTTTTGAATTTTTATTTGTGAGAGCATGTTAAATATTTTTAACCTTTATAATAGCATGGGACAAAATAGATGAAGGCATTAGCTCTTTGAGCCAGTTGAGAAAAAAAATTGAATTAAAAGTCAAACCAACTGAAAATGTAAGGTGGGATATAAGAATAACTAAATTATTATTTGGTACCTGAAGTATTATTATAGCTGAATTTTTTAATCAAAAAACCACCCCCTCTTTTTAAAAATGAGCTCTTACAATAGTATTGGCAATACATTTTGTAAAAGGAAACATTTATTTCACCATGTTAAAACATGTTCTTTGATTTTGATGATATATAGGAGTGAAAACCCAACATATTGGCACTAAGGAATTCATCTCTTGGCATTGGAACTAGGATCTGGGGAGATTTTATTTTTATGTATACATATATATACTTAATCATACACACATATACATCCTATATTTATTTCTTCTTTTGAATTATGTAAGAATGATTTGTCAAAGATCAGATTTCTGATTTGTCTCACTAGTACTTAGATGCCGTGTTTTGCTTTTGTTTTTAAAGAGTCATAGCTAATTCATGGAAACAGTCCCTACTAGAAATTTAGTTTCTTTGGTGTGATCGTGCTCCCTATCTACTCTAATAGCTAAAGGAAGGTGAGAAAGGCAGCCCTATGTTCACCAGTATTGATTTTTTAGAGAAGGAACAAGGAAATTCTAGCCCAGCCCTCTCCTTGGAGCCATCTAGACCAGCACTGTTCAGTAAAAATATAATACAAGCCACAAATACAAGCTACATATAAAATTTTAAGTTTGTTTTGTAACCACATTAAAAAGGGAAAAAGAAACAGAAAAAATTAATTTTAATTACATTTAAATTAACCTAATGTATCTAAAATATTATTTCAACATGCAATCAGTATAAAGATTTATGAGATGTTTTATTTTTATTCAATGAAATACTCAAAATCCGATGCGTATTTTACACTTACAAAAATTTTGTATTGAACTAGCCACATTTCAAGTGCTCAAAAGCCACACATGGCAGTAGCTACTGTATTAGACAGTACAGATCTACACCAAGGGTGGAGCTCCCATTTTAGCATCATCCATGGTGAATTCCACTGGGTAACTGTAAGCTCCCCTAGTTTAGAGTTTCCAGATTTAACAGAACACAAAAAATCAAGAACAAAAACAAAACAGGATGCCCAGTTTAATTTGAATTTCAAGTAAATAACAAGTAATTGTTTAGTGTAATTGTGACTCATGTTATACTTGGGACGTACTTAGAAAAAAATTATTTATTTGAAATACAGATTTAACTGGGCGTCCTGTATTTTATATGGCAATCCTGCCCGGTTTTAACTGAGTGGAAGACATCATCAGACTTTCCTAGATACTTGTAGGACTAGAGCAGAGAATCTCTTCCTCTGCAGAGGATTTTGATAACCAACCCCCCCCCCCAAATCAGTATGCAAACCAGAACTACTGATAGCCCATTTCTTCCTAATTCCCTAAGATGTTTAAGACAGAAGATGGGCTTATATCACGGAGACTCAGTCCTTACAAATTTAAACATTTTGAATCTAAACTATTACATTAAGCTGTAAGGTTTATGAAATTTTATGACTTGAATGATTAGTTACTTGAGTTTATAAAATAGAAACTGTCTAACAGCTTATTGCTAGTATCACATCTTATGAAAAACATTTCACCCTTGGTGACAGTCTTGGCAGTTTTCAGCATCTTGGCTATTTCAAGTTATTTTCCTACCATTGGTTACCACTGCAGCTGTCACATCATCTTGAGTTGGCAAGCATTAACACAAAATATTAGGTTGCTAAATGCCAGGATAAGGCTTACTTTACATGGCAAGTATTTAAGTACTTGTAATTCTGTGCTGTGGTGTTGATCATTGGACCCTGACCCAGTCGACACCCAGTCAGTTCTTAAACCAGTATCTCTCATTCATCCTGAGGCCTTCTTTTCCAGAACAGCTTTCCATTTGTATTTTTTAAACATCTTTAATGTTCCAGTTTTAGCACCGTTTTGAAACATGTAACAATTTCTTTAGGAGTAGGTGTATCCCTCTTAACCTCTAGAAAAGAGACCATTTATAATTCGTGTTCTCTAAGGACAGTAATTACACCAGCTCCACACTCCCTCTCAAGGGGAACACTTGCCTTCACGAGGTGAATGACTTCAGGTGTCAGGTCTTCGTTACCAGCCAGGCAGGTAGACCCAGCCGCCAGTGCGGTTGGGCAGTTGAGCAGTTCAGTTTCAGCTATGGCGCATTCCAAATCCATTCATGCTTAGGAGAATGTACCCAAGAGTGTGGATATGTTTATAATTACTGCATTTCCTTCAGAGAACAAGAATTACAGGTAAGGTTTGTTTTTTTTTTGTTTGTTTTTTTGCAGTGATCCAAAAATTATTTTTAGATAAGAAATTTAAGGATTTGAAAGTATTACTCTTTTCCCAAAACAGTCACCTAAAATATCTCAAGTATAGCCTATATTATATAATAGTTTTCTTCCTCACTCTAAGAAGGAATTGAACCTGGAAAGGAGGGGAGTGGGAAGAGACAACTTATTGTCATTTGAAAGCTGTGAAAATCACACATTTCCATGTCTAGAAATATCCTCGGTTTATGTAAGAATCTTACTTTGCCTAACTTCTAAGGTCTAAGGTATGAATTATTTTGTCAAATTAACACCTACATCTATATATAGGTAAGGTGTTCAGCCTTTGTGAGCTAATGTCTTTAACAGCAGTGAGTAAATTAACGAATTGTGTTTGGGTTTTCACTTTTATTCTCAAGTCTGACTGCCTTTGGTTTAAAGGCTTTAACCTTATTTCTGAAACCAAAATTTAAAGCTGCTGCAAAATACCTTAAAACATAGCTCCTTTTTTACCCAGTGATGTTTGGATGAGCTTTAAAGGGTCTGTGAATTCCCTGAAATTATACTAAAATTTTGTATGTATGTGTTTTTTGCTGGGAGGAGTGTACATAATTTTCATTCTATTCTTGAAGGGCTTTGCAACAAAAAATTTGGTTAACAACCACTGATCAAGTCTAACATCATCACTTTACTGATAAACTGAATTTCAAAGAATATGTTATTTGCCTTCACTCATTTGAAATTTAATACTTGTAAAAACTAAAGTTTGTTTCTTAAAAAAAAAAACAAAACCATTGTACTTGTTTTTAGAAGGAAAAGCTTTACCTTGAATTAATTAAACTTGAGAAGACCAGCCTAAATGGGGGCAGTTAATTTGCTACTAGTTTCTTCCATTCTACCCTTTGACTAGAATCTTTATCAGTTGTTCCATAAACATGGCCTCTCAACACAGTATGAGACTGTGTGATAAATTCTTGAAGATCAGTTAAAGAAAAAATGAATTATCTATTATAATTTGACTCCTACTTTTTTCTCTTTTCAAATCCTTTATTCAGAGAGAGTAACTAAAACTCAGGAAAATAAGTGACTAATGTTATTTTGAGAGTATTAAAAAAGCAGTTAATTGCTTTTAGCAGTTAATTGTTGGGACTCCTTCTGGTCCTGACCCTACTTAAAGAACTTCTACAGTAGACTGTACATACCTCACGTTGTTTTTCAGTGATCGAGTATTTTAAGGTCATTCTTTTTTATCAGAAGATGTTTTTATTATTACAGTAGTACTTTAAAAATAGTAATCCAATTCTATATTAATAAGGAAACTCATACTTCTTTCTCAAAGGAAATACCATTTTTTTCATTTTTTTACTTTTCGTTTTTTTTTTTCCTGGTACTAGCTAGGAAAGTCTGCCTAATTCAAGATTTAATTAATTTATACCATTAATTGAATATTAAAAGGAAAAGAAATTTGAGGGATGATTCATAGAAAGCAGTTATTTCCCAAAAGGAGCAGAAAAGAGTAAGACAACTTAGGACACTACCTATATTTTTTTATTTAAGTTTAATTATACTTAAAGATTCTAAAATGCATAATATAAAGCTCATTATAGAAAATGGCATTGATTTCTGAAATAGATTACAGTTTTGGGCATTATCACTCAAGGTGATTATCTGTCACTTATGCTCCTCTGCCTTTGTAGAAGGTAACTTTTGAAGTGAGCCAGATTTTGTTTTTCATCCAGGAAGAACAGTTTGTATATCCTACCCAGTAGGCCACCTATGTTACTTTCTGTGGGTAATTCTAACAAATAAAATTTTTATTTTTTACTTTACATTCATCAAATGATTTTATGTTTAAAATAGAAAAGCTTAAATTCTTCTTAGGAACATTTACAAATATTTAGAAATAGTTGGTTTTTTTAATTTGAGGTAGACCAATTTTAAATATTCTCTGCACTCAAAGAAATTGAAATAATTAATTGACCTACTCACTCAGCTCATTAATCAGTGGTGGAGCTTTGGTTTACATGGCAGATCAAAACTAATCCAACATCTGAACATAGATGAGTAGAAATTTATTTACAATCAATTTTATTAACATAGATTATTGTTTAAAATAGAAGTTTCAAATAAACCAGAACTATTAAAAGTGGCTTCTGTGTGCCTACATGCGTGGCTTATATCTTTCTGTGTATTAACAATTGAGCATTTATCTCTTACTTCTTTTCAGTTCGTGTATCAAAAACTTTTTTTAGCAATTTCACTGTTTATATTGCAATACAGAGACATTGAAACTTTGCCACAACTACCTTCCATGTTCTTGTCTAGGAAATAAATTTATTCAGTTAGTCATCAAGTATATAGAGAATTATGAGAATAGAATGGTAAATGAAACACATTCCCTGTGCTCATAGAAACTACAGTTTACTAAAGATGTGTGGTGGAGTGGTACAAAGGGAAGATAGAGGGGATCCTAACCTAAGCCAGGGGTCAGAGAAGGCTTCTTTGCCAAAATGAAATTTTAACTGAACCTGAGGCATTATTAGGAGCTAGTCAAACAAAATGAGAAGGCAGAATAAGCAAATGTGAAAGCCCTGAAGGAAGAAATAAGACACATTGAAAAGACTTAGGAGAGAGGGAAAGATGAGACTGCACAGCAAAGTATCTTTAATGTCGTCATCAGATATTTGGCCTTCAGACTTTAGCTTAAGAGCAGTGGGAAGATGTTGAACACTGTATTTTATTTTTTCTAAAACTTTTAATGAAAGCCTAATAATACAATTAGAAAAGTGAGCATATCATATCACTCCATGAATTTTCACAAGCTGAATACTCCTATGTGACCATCACCCAGATGAAGAAACGGAACACCATCACCATCCCAGAAGTTCCCTTTCATCTTTCCTTCCAGTCAGTCTTGCCCCCCTCTACCTACTAAGGACAACTCTCACCTGACTTCTTATTGCATAGATGGTATTGCCTATATTGTACTTTGTATAAATGGGGGCTTACAGCATATGCTCATTTCTTATGAATGAAAGAAGCCAGACACAACATTCTGATTTTGAGTATTTCTGCCTTTTGTTACTGGCACTGTAGTTGGGAGACTCAGAACATACCAAAAAACAGTGTGATCAGTCTTGTGGCTGAATGCTGCATCATATGAATGTACCATGAGATTTGCCACATCTGCGCAATGAAGGATAGAAAGATGTGAACTCAGCAAGTTTCACAGTAAGTCTAGGGGAGAGATAATGGGGTTTGAGCTGGTAGGGTGACAGTGAGGATGAAGAAAAGTAGGCACATTAGAGAGAGATTTAGGAGTTAGAATTTATAGGGCATTAATTCGATGAGGGGATGAGGAATACAGAGACACCAAGGATGACTCATGGGTTTCTTACTTGAGCAGAAGGGGATGGTGGTGCCCTTTAAGTCCAAACACTGGAGAGGAATGGATTGTTGTATGAGTTTTACTGATAGAAGGGGATAACGAGTTCAGCATCCATATATTTGAGGTACCTGTGAAACATTGCATGGGTCTGCTTTGTACAACTAAAGAACTGTTTATTAACTGAATGAATGAGTTACTTTACATTCATTAATAACAGCGTGCTAACAAAGAACTCTTCTACATGGGGGAAGTTGTAAATCTTGTTTTCTCACTATCTGTTCTTCACCTATAAATCTCATCAGATGCTCTTTCTAATGTTTGTAGGAGTGGGTTTGGCACATCTTTTTTTTTTTTTTCATGTATCTGTATATATAGTATATTTCCCCTGAAGTACTGCTAACTTAACATGCGTGTGGAGTCGTACCTTCCCATATACATGGTATGAAAGGCATTGTAATGCCTCCATACTTTAAAAATTGTGTTTCTATCATTACAGTCTTGAAGTAGTGTACAATAGCCACACTTTAAAGTGAGTTTATTTATATGAAATGATTAACCTACTTACTTGGCAAGACTTAAAGTGACTGCAATAAATGTTAATTCAATTTTGGTAGGGGAAAGGAAAGATATAAAAATGAGGTAAAACCTGAAGCCTAAGTACAAGCCTAGGTAAAGAGCCAGAGAGAGTCCTAGGTGTCAGGGAGCAGAATGAAAGCACCTGATTTTAAAGGGAGGAGATACCAGAGGGCCTGGATGGGAACTAGGAACTCTGCCTCCTTTACAGTGCCGCCTGAGACTGGTGCCCTGGGGAAATTTTATGGGAAGAGGAGTAACTGGTATAGCGCTGAATTTAGCAAATGCCTAGCACATGGTGGAGTACTTAGTAGACTTGGCAGTTTACCTAGTTTACACCACTCAGTTATGATTTAGTGTTATATTTAGCCCACAAAATTTGAACTAAAATTAAGGCATTTTATCATGTCCATGAAAAAAAAAAAAAACAGTAAACAATCATGATCATGATTTTCAGTTTATAGAGTTTTCCCTAGCTTTAGGCTCTGCCACTTATCAGGTAGTAGTGTTTTCAAAATTAAATACTCCATTTCATTTCATGGAGTTGGGTTTTTTGTTTTTTTCCGGTTTGTTTGTTTTCAAATTTTTGCCAAATCAGCATTATATAGTGAAATCAAACAGTACTTTCTGAAGCCATTGAAGTTAATTCATTCATTCAACATACATTTATGAAAAATATTCCATATTTGTGATAGTTTTATAGCCTAGGATGATGATGATGCAAAGAAGTATTTCTGCCTTTTGTTACTGGCACTATAGTTGGGAGACTCAGAACATATACAAAAACAGTGTGATAATACAAATTATTACTGGATTAACTGAATAGTGTTGTAAAAGCAATGAATTCAGGGGAAGGAAGTTACAGGCTATGATACCAGAGAAGAGATGATGGAGGTGGTAGAATTTAATTTGGGTCCCAGTGGCTCAGTGGAGTTTGAATAGGTGTGGCAAGAGCACCACAGGCAAGGGTGCCGTCGTGAGAAAAATGCAGAAACAAATATGGCGGATGTTGGGCACAGGGAGAAACTGGCCAGCCTGCAGCAGGGAGCCCAAGCTGGTGCGTGGAGAGAGAGATGTTTCATTAAAATTTGACCATGTTGTAAGAAGCTCTGAATTACTCAAAAATCCGCCAGATCTAAGAGTGTGGATTATTGTCTTGATTTTTAGATTACCTGTAAGTATAATTTTACTTGCCATTATGTGGTAATTATTTAGGTTTACTTGTCATCATGTGGTAATTCCTTAGATTTTTATCTTAATTTTAGAAACCTCGTGTGAGGTTACCTGCAGGAGCAAAGTGATTGTGCTTTTAAGTTCAGAGAATCTTCACCTGGGATCTGTGGATTGGTTTCAGGGAGTCTGGATCTCTCTAAAATTAAGACAGAAGTTTGAATGTATCTCTTTTTTGGAGGAAGAATCCATTACCTTTATCAGAGTCTTAAAGGATCTGACAATCCAAAAAAAGTTAATAAAACAGCTTTTGCTCTCCTTACTTAAAATATTTTTAATCTAATTCCTTTGCATATATGTATTTTTAATATAGGAAATAAAAATAGGGGAATTAAAACATATTAAATGTTACTGAACATTTTTCTTTCACTATTTACAGGTACAATATTTAAGAGTTAAATAATATTAGTTGGATTGATTATGTAATCAGAGATAGTCGCTATTTTATAAATTTCATAGCTTTCAGTAAAAGAACTACTAACTTGCTTTTTTAGATACAAGCATTTTGTTGAGCATGCTATTTCAAGTAGAACTTTCTTCCTATTTTTGGAAAAAATACATATCTCCTTTTTATAGAACATAAAGCACTTTTAAATAAATGTCCACCTTAATCCTGAGATATGACTCACCTGGATCATGTCTAATCTTCTATACAACAGTTTTAAGCAGAAGTCAACAAATTATAGCCAATGCGCCAGATCTAGTCTTCGGCCTGTTTTTATATGGCCCACAAGCTAAGAATTGTTTTTACATTTTAAAATCATAAAAAAAAGGGATTATAAGTGATTACAATTGTGAAAAAAGAAGACGATGAATACTTAACAGAGACTGTGTATGGCCCTCAAAGCCTAAAATATTTACTGTTTGGCCTTTGGCTTTCTTGCCAACCCTTGGTTTAAAAGTAGTTCAGTTTTGGGGCGCCTGGGTGGCTCAGTTGGTTAAGCGACTGCCTTCGGCTCAGGTCATGATCCTGGAGTCCCGGGATCGAGTCCCACATCGGGCTCCCTGCTCGGCAGGGAGTCTGCTTCTCCCTCTGACCTCCTCCCTCTCATGCTCTCTGTCTCTCATTCTCTCTCTCGCAAATAAATAAAATCTTAAAAAAAAAGTAAATAAAAGTAGTTCAGTTTTTAAGCTCTTCCAAATACATATGTTATGCTACAAGAGGATACATGGTTTGTGGATATCTTTGGAGTTGGGCATATATTTATATAATTCTATCAATGTTGATTAGGTAAGATAATCTATTTTTCATAACAGGATATTCAGCTAGTAGTTCAGCTTTCTAAATTCTGCAGTGAAAGCATATAAAAAAGTGTGGACTTAGTGATCCATTTCAGAGGACTATGTGAATGTAAGGGTAGATTTTGTTCTTCACAAATACGTAATGGGGGCGACCACAATACAGATCAATTGATAAATACTAAAATATGACCTTCAACTTAACATAAAAATATAATCTTTACCTTTGAAGATACCATTTACCTAAAGCAAGTATATTGTATAAAAGCAAAAGAAAATATACATTTAACTGATAAAGTATTGGGAAGGGCAGTTACTAAAAAGTGTATTATTCATTGATTTATTCAACATATATACTTATTTCTGGAACTGTTAAATATATTTTTGACTCTTTAATTATATTATTAATATATGAGATACTGTGATTCTAGCTTTTAGATAAATATTGAAATATTCTTATTAATGGAGAATTATTATATATCATAATTGAGTCTCAAACAATTAGGGCAATTCTGACTTCCCTCTCCTGCATTATTATTTTTTCCTCCACTACCAGATCTTTTTCATCAACATACAAATAATACTGGATTTTTTTCATCCCATCCTATAAAAAGTTCTTGTTTCCACTTTTCCCTCTGTTACTTTCCTTTGTCTTTCTGTTTATAGCTCACCTCTTTGAAAGAGTTGTCTGTGCTCTGAATTTCTATAACCCCTGCCATGCCACCAGAATTGCCCCTGTTTCTGACCCCCAGCTGGTCCCTTCTCCATCCTCATCTTACTTGACCTACGTAGCAGCAGCACTGAACACACTCTTTATTTGGCTTACAGTTACTCCACTCCCCTAATTTATCCTTCTACTTCTCTGGTTGCTACTTTCAATCTCTTGCTGATTCCTTCTTACTTTCCAACTTCTAAATTGGTAGTGCTCCAACATTTGGAATTGGGGCCTCTTTCCCCCACACACACACATTTACTCTCCCTTGATGACCTCATCTGGTGTCATGGCTTTAGATGACCATCCATTTGCTGAGGAGCAGAAGTCATTTAGTATTCTCAAAATGTAACGTAGTAACCTGAATTCTTTATCTCCCCTGCCCTTACCAAAACTTCCCCCCAAGTTTTCCCCATCTTAATAAATAATAGCTGCATTCTTTTGATAAATCTTGGTGTCATCCTTGATGCCTAGCTTTCTTTCACCCCATATCTAATAATTCCCCATATCTCTGTCATCATATTCTCTTGTCTCTACCCTTAATATATTCTCAAAATTCAGTACCAATCACCATTTCCACTGCTATATCTATGATCCAGGTCATCTTCACATCTTGCCTATATTGTTACAAAAGCCTCCTATGATTGGTCTTCCTGTTTCTGCCCTTGATTTACTTCAATCAGTTCTTAATACAGCAGATAGAGTAATTATATTAAAATATGTCATGTCATGTTATGTCACTCCTTGATGAAAACCCTCCATTGACTTCTCATCTCTACGAAAATAAAAGCCAGAGTCCACGAAATGGCCTATCAGGCTATATCCCCTGGGCCCCTCTTACTCCCAGACATCAACTACTTTTCTTCCCCTACTCACTCTGTTCTTCACCCCCAACTCACTCTGCTGTAGTCATACTGACCTCTTTGCTGTTCTTAGAATGCATCAGGCAAGTTCTTGCTTTGGAAGATTTGCACTGGCTATTCTCTCTGCCTGTAACACTTCTCCCTATTATCTTTATAGCTCATTCCCTTATCAGTTTGAGATTTTTATTCAAGCAGTTGACTTTACTTAGCCACTCAATCTAAAATTGCAAAATTCCCCCATTCCGCCCCTAATTCTCCTTCCTCCTTTATGTTTCTTTTCTTGTAAGCCTTATTGCCATCTCCCATCCCATATTTTACTTACTTTTCCTGTTTATTTTCTTCCACCTTCCACTAGAATAAAAAGGCAAGGATTTTGTTTGCTTTGCTAACAGCTCTATCCTCAGCACAAAGATGTTTAGTACCTGGCTCATGTTTTTCACTCAGTTAATATTTGTTGAATGAATGAATGAATGAATGCAGTTGAAAATAGTCAATGCAAAAAATTTAAAATAATTCAGGGATTTGGAGAGCCCTTGGATCATTTAATAAGTGCTCAAACATTTCAGTAGACAGCATGAATGGAACTAAGGTGTAAGAAATATTATTGTATATATTGATATTATAACATAAAAAATGTGCTTCTTTGAACAAATCCTTGGTTTTTGACCATTGACCATTTTTTTTTTTTTGAGAGAGAGAGAGAGAGGGAATGCATGCACCGGGGGTTGGGGGGCAGGGGAAGAGGGAAAGAGAGAATCTTAAACAGGCTCCATGCCCAAAGCAGAGCCTGACACAGGGCTTGATCTCTCGACTCTGAGATCATGACCTGAGCCGAAATCAAGAGTTGAATGCTTAACCAACTGAGCCACCTGGGCACCCCTTACTTATCCAATTTTATCAGTATAGAATGCTGAAAAAAATAAGTGCTATTTGAAATTAAATATGACACCTTGAGTATGCTACAATGTGGATATTTATAAAAAGAATATTTTTGTCGGGGTGCCTGGGTGGCTCAGATGGTTAAGCGTCTGCCTTCAGCTCAGGTTGTGATCTGAGGGTCCTGGGATCGAGCCCCACGTCAAGCCCCACATGGAGCCCCATGTCAGGCTCCCGGCTCAGCAGGGAGTCTACTTCTCCTTCTGCCTCTCCCCACTTTTTGTGCTCTCTCTCTCTCTCTCAATCTGTCTCTCTCTCTCAAATGAATAAATAAAATCTTTAAAAAAAAAAAGAATCCTTTTGTCATTAAAAGTATTGGTCATTTAGTGCAATGTAAGAAGTGGTTTTTTTTTTTAGTATTTTGAACTTTTCTTTTGAAGTAATTTAGATTTATAGAAGAGTTGCAAAAATAGTACAGATACTGTACACTTCAGGACCCTTGTTTTATCTTTTATAAGTTTGCAAGCTTTGTAATGCATAAGATGAATACGAATTCAGACTGCCAATGTAGCTTTTGTTAAGGTTATTCCTTTTTAAAATAACTTTTTAAGGTAACCATTATAAGCCACGAAATAGCTACTGTTTTCAAATTTCCATATTTTCTGTCATGACTGCATGCATAACTATTTTAAATAATTGTAGTCATAATATGTATTTGATTTTTATTCTTAATTATGACATCCATTTTCCATGTTTCATTGTAGTCTCCATTTTTATCTTTTTTAAACAAATGATAATAGACCATATTGCTGATGTTCATTATTAATAAACTGTTCTCCTTTTGGAGATTGCCATCCAGTGTGGTGGCAGTAAGAATGGAAAAGAAAGTATAAACATGAGTGGTAAGATTTGTTTCCCAATAAATATAGGATAAAGAGGATATAAAAATAAACATTTGTCCAATATTGCTCCTAAGTATCCTGAGTAGCTAAAGAATAATGATCCTAAGAAAAGAAGAGATCATGGGACACTACATCAAAAACTAATGATGTAATGTATGGTGATTAACATAACATAATAATAATAAAAAGAGAGGATCAGGAAGAATTCTGGGAGTGAAAAGAGAGGGTATTCTTGAAATGATGTGCTTAGTAGTACTGAACTGAGTGTCAGGAAAGTTTGATTAATCACTTGGGACTCTGGGCAGCCATTTACTTCTCGAGCTTTCAGTTTTGTCATCTGCAAAATAAGTATTGGGCTACTAGATGATTGCGGAAGTCTCTTCCAACTTTGGGACAATTGCTGTGTCTTGTGTTTTATTTGAACTTTATTCCTGTTTCTTCTTACTGTTTTCTAGTGACCTTCCATGAAAGCTTCGGTTTATAATGAAAAGAGCATGAAATGCTCAATCTTAAGTCTATTGGAGATTAAACTTCCCTTAATACTGAAACACTTGACTTGACACAGGAAGTGCAGAGCTGTTGTTTCACTTTATCTTTCTCAGCCAGAAGCAACTTCTCATAGATTAAAATTTAGAGCAAGAAAGATTGGATTAAGGCCAGACTCGGAAAAAGCACTATGGAATTTTCTTTAGTACATACTTTGGGGGTTCTTATTGTTATTAGCTACCAGAAATCCCAATAAATTATTCAGAAAAAAGTAATGCAATCAAATACAATATCATGTAAGTATGTATATAAAATAAGTATAATAAGTGTAATCTAAGGGAAGCAATATCCTATAGCAGAAAGATCAGACTTTGGAATTAGCCTTGGGTTCAATTATCAGTGTTACTTTACTAGCTGTGTCACCTTAGACAACTTGAAATGAAAAGCTTGATTTGGAAGGGTGATTTAATTTCTTTCCATGTAAAATTGGAATAGTTGCACTGAGTTTGAAGAGTTGTCATGAGGATTAGAATATTTATAAAGTGCTAAGTATAAAGCCTGATATTCAGTGAACAGTAACCCTTATCAATTATCAGTAACAGCTGTTGTTGTTAGAATGTGTACTTAGTTAACACTTTTTCAAAATCTTACCTGTATGAAACACTTATTCTATATTTCTGTCCTGTAATTGGGATCATATGTGTTTGTGTGTGGGGGGGGGGTGAGACCTTGGGATTTCTAATATTCAACTTTTTAGGAGCTTTAAATGATTTGTCAAAACTAAAGAATTATTTTAAAAATTCTTACTCTACAGCTTCAGCATATTCAGGTCTCAGATGGAATAATGTTTCTTTTTAAAGAAATGTTTGTTTCCTTATAAATGCCCATCTTGTACTGCTCTTATAAGAACACTTGTTAGATTGAGACCATAATTCAATAAAATCACTGGAAATACACTTTTAGGGGGTTGGGTCATATGCAGAATGTTTTGTGATAGGAATCAGGAGGGCTAATTTTCTTTTCCTTAAAGATTATTGGTTATACTTTATACTGTTATACAGAGTATTGCCATACTAAATGCAAATTAATTATTTCTAATGCCAGAGCCAGAAGAACTGCCCTGGGTATTAAACTGGAGGAAGGGTCTTATGGTTCTCTGTGGCCTCTTTCAGGAACTTTATTTGTTTGGGGATCTAAAGAAAGTAGATGTGCTTCATTGGCTTGATAATACACTTTTTAAAGGAAGCCCAGAAAATTCTTTATTCAAATATATGTAGAGGAAGAAAGAGTAGTAAGTGAGGGAACAAGGTTCATATAGACATATCATGAGCTTCAAAACTAAGATGGATGAAAATGACTTTATGGTTTATCAAGAAAGATGTTAATCAGGAAGGCAAAATAGGAAAAGGTGAAAAATTAGAAGGAAATTTTTAAAGTCCCTAATACTTGGAATATATATTTTATGACAGGAGCAGAAAGATTATTTACCTTCAAGAGAAAAAACATGTTGAATACTAAAGAAGCATAGAGATGCAGATATTATTAATGCCAAATGGTATGCTATCAGAGGACCTAGTTTATGGTGGAAGTGATGAAACTGTCATAAGTTAGCTATGTTTTCAGACCAGGTGTCCTTAAGGAACAGGCATATTGTTTTCTCTCTTTTATGTTGAATTCCTTTTATGTTGCATTTTGTACTTGGTGTGAGTTCAGTAGGTGTTATGCACTTATGATTTCTCAATTCCTAAGATTTATTATATAGTTGTTACTTACAGCATTTTTGGTGGTTCTTTTTAAGCTGTTGTTGACCAAAAAATTACATTCAATCATAATTTCTCTCTCATATGGTTTGGTTATATTATTGCTAAAAAGAGTAGATTTAATATATTTGTAAAATTCTGTGTTTCTTCTAAGCTGCACTTAAACTATTCACTTGGTCTAGGGATACTTTATAAATAAAAAATACATGAAATTTGGGCCATTTAATTTCAAATACCTTATCATACATTTTGAAGACGTATTAAGCCACTGGTTCTTAAACTTTAGCTGCATTAGAATCACCTAGAGAACTTGTTTAAATAAAGATTGATGGACTCTTCCCCCATTGGTTCTGATTAGTAGGTCTAGGCAGGGCCCCAGAATTTCCAAGAAATTTCTAAAAAGTTCCCAAATGGAGCTGATGCTATTGTTCTAGGGACCGTAATTTGAGAACGACTACATTAATAACTAGGTAACTTTACTTGACCCCTCCTCCAACCAATTAAAAATTAGTAATGTTTGAATTACATGTGTTAAAGCTAGTTTTGTGACTCTTTTTTACTGGGTTCTAGCATAGAGGCAAAAAATAACCTTGTTCCATCCAGGTAGCTAAACTAATTTCTTCTGCTATTTAAACACAGAAATCACCCCTTTGTTTAGAGAAGAATTATTTGTGTAAAATTTGGATGACTTTCCCTTCCATTTCTTGCATTTAAAAATAGCATTATTTCTGCGACAAATATGAAAAAGTTCTTCAAAAAATAAGTCTTTACACTAGTAATCTGCTAGCTAGATCTGACAAAATAATAGAAACAACATCTTATAGAATCTTGTTTACACTACTTTCTTTAAAAGATAGCTGATATTGTGGGTATTAAAGATTGTTTATTAGTATATTATTTATATTTTATATTTATCTTTGCTTTTATAAAATTTATCTACATGTTTCAAAAGTATTTTAAAACTACGTACTTCTTAATATCTCTTATGCTTTTGCTTTAAATGAAAACATGATGCTAATATGTGAAACTGTCATGTTTTTGCAGAAACCCTATTTTATTTTCTGAAGTAATGAAAACAGCTTTTAAAATAGTTAGAGAAAATATTAAAGGCACATTGCTCCTGAAAATTCACATAGTTTTTAAGGTATAAACTATGTAAGTGTTGACTGTGAACAGACCTATATTTATTAAATTTCTGCTTAAGTTATGAAAGATTCAGTATATTATCTTTCTGGGCATTTAAATCACATTCTTTTTAAGAGCAGGAACAGTGTGTTTGAAATACATTTTATGATTGCAATTATATTTGAAGAGTATATCTTAATAAAATCAGTCATTGCTTCTCTGATTGCTACATACCCTTCCTTTTCTACAACCTATTTATTTTTTACTCTTAAAGTTTGTTTCATTATAGTGATTCTCCTTCTTGTTTCAGAAATACAAAGGATTATTTATTTGTTAATAATAAATTCAAGCTTCTTCTTACCTGTCTTTATACATTTTTTACTTACCTATATAAAACACTTACCTCTGTAAGCAAGTATTAATTTACTAAAAAAGTTGCCAACTTTGTAGCCTTAAAGTCATCTTTTAGAATCTTGTGAACTGATGATACTCAGGTTAAAAGCAAAATGCAACCTCCTACTTGAGAGGATTTGTTTTTACCTTTGTAGAAAAAAAAGTAACATATTTGGTCATATTTTAAGTTTACTTTCTGCTCGCTTTCACATTATTACTTAGTTTGCATTTTGTGTTTGTATAGTTTTCTAGCAAGTTGATGTTTTTGTGGATTTATTATATACTATTCTTATCCTGTAAGGACTAGGTTACAATTAATATAACTCAAAGACCATTGAGAGGTGTTGTGCTAGACTGAGGACCTTGTCTTTCATCACGTTCAGACTGTGTCTCTCCTTATTATTCAGTCTGACGAATCTGAAGATAGTGGCGGTATCTGAGAGTGAATGAGATCTCTGCCAGTAAGCCATGTGGTGGCTAAGAGGTGAAGGCAGATGGGGCTGACTTCCTAGAGGAAATAAGTCTTTAACAGAAGATTGGGTAAAGGGGTAGAACAAAGTCAAGGTCACATAGGAGAAGAATAGGGACAGCTTCATCATGGGCACGTGATTTGGATAGTCACACAGGGCCCAGCAGCACTTGGTTGAATGCTCTGCTGTTACCATCTTTAAATTTTTAATAATTCACAAACAGGGGTCCTCCTTATATTTTCATTTCTGACTGGATCTCTCAAATGATGTAGCTGATTGTACAATCGGTGAATAAAGAGGAAAAACGGAAGAAGAGATTTCTTCTGTCCTTTTCCTAGTAAGGCCAGAATGGGAATTCTTTTTAAAAGTATAACTTACAGACAATGAAATATTGTGGAAAATTAGTCTAGTTTGAAAGTGATTGTGTGTGTACTCACATCTGTACTTTATTCACTTGACGAAGAATTGGTTATTAAATTTTTTTATAAAATATCAAAGGTGATCAAACTTCTAACAGAGACTTTACCAAGTAAATACACAGTATATACAGGTTGAGAAGTAAAAACAGTTGGAACTACAGAATTTTATTTCTGAGTTAACGTACTACATGTTCATGTGCACCACAGTAGTGTTTTCTGCCACAGAGCCTGAGGCTTTATATTCAGTATGGTGCTTTATTACTTGGTAATTATTTCCCCTAATATTGTTATTATTTCTAACATGGTAATTGTTTCTTGCCTTTACAATACTTGTAAAGTTTATTTTTAAAAGATTTTGGAAATTAAAATTTAGAAATTCAAAATCCCAGTTTTTTAAGGAGTCTGTCTTGTTTCTTTTATTTGATAGTCACATAGTATACTCATCTATTGTTTACATCACACCAAGACTCGTTTTCCAGATCTCTTCCTTGCTTAGGCCTGTTAATTTCATTTACTGCATTTACATGCATTACTGCATAACAAAGCCAAACCTTTTTTACATTCTTTCACGTGAGAGTTCTTTTATTCTAATAACATGTGAAATAATGAGTGGGGAAGGGGATTGCCTAAGTTCATAAGGGTCTTTGCAAATTTAAGTAAGCCAATATAAGATTTTCTGCTATATGTAATTCTGCTTTACAGATCTCAGCCAGAATTCATTATATTTAAACCGCATGATACAGAATGAGACTCTACTCTTTTAGAGCAAAATTGTGAGAAAGATAGGAGTATGGAGAAATAACTAACAACACTACTTGTTTCTCTGCTAATTTAGTGAAAGTACGTGCCCACTTTTATAAAGTATCTAACAATATAATAGAGAACTAACTTTTTGAAACTAGAGAAGGGGGGAGTATCAAAATTTTCATTATAAGATGACTCCTTGTGGAATTTCTGTTTTAAAATTGATAAAATGAGTTTCTGTGAGACTCTTACATAATTTTAAGGACTTGTTGGCTTGATTTTAGTTCTTCTTGGCTTCAATCCAAAATATTTTAACTGCCTGGGTTTATAAGTATTCCAAAAGAGTTCTCAGGAAGCATCAGGCTGAAGGTTTAAGCAGGAGTACTGTCAGTCTAGTAAGGGTGTTGAAACTCTTCTACATCCTGGAAGTATAACTAAGGGAGAGAATCCCCAAAGCCCATGATTTACCCAGCAGTTTCTCCTGTTGTAGGAGGACATTTTTAAAGAGTGATATAGTTAGTAATTTTTAATAGCCATAGATTCTAAATTGTGGATAAGAATGATTTTATTTTACCTCTTTTTATCCAGAATTATACAATTACATAGAAAATAAACTACATTAGAAGCATTAGTTCTGCATCTAGTTTTGCATGATATTCTATAAGTTATTTTAACTGTAAAAATGAAGTTAAAAATAATGTCTGCTCATCAGAAGCCTAAAACTTATACACTGCCAACACAGCCGTTTAGAAGATATGTAAGCAACTGAACAAATAGCGTAAGTCAGAGAATATATTGATAAAATGGTGAGTGTATTTTGGGCTTCACAGATAATAAACCCTTGTTTCTGTTGGAATAGTCTAGCAAAATTGCATCTTTTTCTTTAGCCTAAAAAGCTTTACACAGGAGGTGGAATTTTAGTTATGTGGATGATGAGAGAAATTGCTTTTGACAAGCTGCAGTTAAAAAAGGAAGGGAATGTGTGATTACAGATACAGAGGTAGGAAAGCACCAGCTTTAGGAATCAGTGGCCATAGACTTGGGGTGGTGTAGAACTAGAAAGCAAAACCTATTGGGCAAAAGGACTGAACATATTTGTCAAAAAAGAGAAAAGGAAAAAACAAATACAAGAGATGAGGAAAAGCTGATGGAGAGTGAAGCTGGTGTGCCCAACTGTTCACTAATAGGCATGTCAGTGGGTTTTTTTCCAGAATAAAAAGTTTGAAAGAGACAAAATATGGTCTCTTCTTAAGGCTACCTATAAAGCTTTGATTCTATTAAGAATACAGAGATAGTTCATATTTTTAATATTGAGAGTTGTTTACAGTTTAATTTTGTAGCTTGAACATTTTTATGATTTCATGGCAATTACAATAAACTTGATGCTCATAAACATAAAAAGATAAAATGTCTTGGTCTCTGTGCCAGTGTGTGTCTCCAGCTGCCCCTAAAGCAGCTCTTTGGGTTGTCTGCTGCTGAGCACTTCCGTTGCCAAGGCTCCTCCCCAGCCGACTCCTGGCCAAGCTCCGCCCCTCCCACACTTCCTTTCCCTCTTAATAGCATTTCTAAGGACTAGCAAAGTCCTTTTTTCTCTCTTTCCTTTACTCTTTTCAATCCCAGATGTAATTTTTGTAAATCGGTTAATCTCTCTGTGCCTCAGTTTTCTGAGATGTAACATGGGGCTAATAAGATTTTATTGCCACTTTCAGAATTAAATGAGTTAATGTTTGAAAGCATCCAACATAGTACCTGGCACAGTTGCTCTAGTTCAACAAATGTTACTTGTTTTTCTTCTCTTCTCAAATGGTAATAATAGCTCTACTGGAACGATAATACAGTAATTTAGGGAAGAAATTTTAAATGAACCATGATGTTTGCTAAAATTTTGGTTTGTACTTATATGGTGAATTATGTATAAATTTGTTCTCATTAGATAGGTTATTGAGTGTTTTTACCTTAGTTGTTTTGTCTTATTTTTTTTTAAAGATTTTATTTATTTATTTGAGAAAGAGAAAATGAGAGAGAGAGAGAGCATGAGAGGGGGGAGGGCCAGAGGGAGAAGCAGACTCCCTGCTGAGCAGGATGCCCAACGTAAGGTTTCATCCCGGGACTCCAGGATTATAACCTGAGCCAAAGGCAGTCGCTTAACCAACTGAGCCACCCAGGAGCCCTTTTCTGTTGTTTTAAAGGGTTAATTGGGGCATAACAAATGTAACATCGTCTTGTAAACAACCCATTAAAATCATAATTGTTTTAAAATAAGTTTGGAAAATTAGTAAGGGGGTTCTTATGTGAGACACATTATTCTCAGTTTAGGTATGAAATTATTCGCTTCTTAAACTAAGGCCACCTCTGTAATTCCATCTCTCTATTAATGACTGTGTGATTTTAGAGGTTTGTGATTTAATGTTTTCACATTTGTACCTGTAATGACTCATTATAGATTATCTGATGATGATAACTCCTGACATGTGTGGCATTGTATTGGACACTTCATAATATTTATATGAAGCCTTTTATGTGTCATAACTATCTCCCTTCTGTCTTTTAAGATCTCTTAGTAAAGCAAAATTCAGTCCTCGCTTGTTATAAATAGCAGCATTGTCAACTAGACCTTCAGATATATTAAATAAGGAACACCACTCAAAGAATGATAAAAGCATTGCTCATAGTTTATAATGCTTAACTACTGATGAAAGATTGAAACTGAAACTTAACATGAGCAGATCAGCTTTATTCAAACAAGATTATTGAGAAACAGGAATCATAGGTTTCATCTAATCCAAGTTTTATCAGTTATACATTGTTTCTCACTCAGAATAATTTTGTTATCACCTTTGTCCACCTCCTTATCCTTACTTTACAAAGATCTTTGACCTGGTAGACGTTGCTGATGATGAAATGCAATGTCCTGAAGTCTTTCCTTGCAATACAAAGTTTATGTTTCCAATATAACTAGCTGTTCAAAAGGGAGAACAAGTTTTCTGTGAAAAGATAGAACAGTCCTATAAAAACAGATTGATTTTTACCTTGTTCATTTAATTCTGGAAACTTCAGTGTCAAAAAATTCTTAACCATTGGCATAATACATGTGTATAAACCAAATTACATTTCTGAGAAGTAACGTTAGGAACATTTAGCCCTTATATGTTGTATAAATTAAGTAAGGATACCTTAATCATCCTGACTGCTGCGGCTGCTGCTGCTAGTACTGGTATGACTATACCACTGCTAGAAAAAAAAAAACGTCTCTCTCATCATGGAGGAGGGGGCAGTGATTATGGGTGGTCAGATCATATCTCTTTTAAAGTCTTTTTATGTATTGTTAATTTTTAAATTTTTAATTAAAAAATCTTATTTTATTTACACCATCAGTTATTTGTCATTGACCTATTCATTTCTGACATTAATAGAGCCATTTACAATTTACTCTCAATACCGTGACATACTTTGATGATTTTGTAAATACGGTTTGAGTGATTCTAAGTATAGAAAAGTGAAAAATACATTTGAATGTACAACCTGTATTTGGGATATTTGTTGCCTTTTTTGCATTATGCAAGATAATTTAGAAACACTAAATTGATTGGTTATTTTGTTTTGTAACCCTTTATAAAATCATTTTAGGGGCACCTGGGTGGCTCAGCCGGTCAAGCGTCTGCCTTCGGCTCAGGTCATGATCCCAGGGTCCTGGGATCGAGCCCCACATCAGGCTCCCTGCTCAGCAGAGAGCCTGCTTCTCCCTCTGCCTGCAGCTCCCCCTGCTTATGCTCTCTCTCTCTCTGTGTCAAATAAATAAATAAAATCTTTTAAAAAAATCATTTTACCAATAAATGTTAATTTCTCTTCCACTGTGAACAATAACAAAAAAAGTTATTCAGAATTACTCAGTGTTTTAAGAGCTACCCAAGTTTGAGAGGGCTTCAGAATATGAGATAGCGAATTGTTAATCCGTGCTGAATTATTGGTAATAATCTTAGATGTAAATGGTGATGTCTTGTTGGTTTTCTACCCTTTATAGCTGGTATAAAAATGTGTTGAAATGTTTGAAATTATTTCTTCTGCTATAGTTTAGGTCCTATGCAGAAGTGTGTTTATCTGAAGAGTGTTTTTTTCCCCAGATTTTTAATATAGAATATTACTTACTATTACCACATAGTTATAAAGACCACCTTGGCTAAATATTTTTTATTTTATATTGGTTATAATTTAATATTTCATATATTTGGGAAAGAAAGACAGTTTAGTTTTAAGTATATTTATAAGTGGTATCTTAATATCTATCTTTTTGTGATGTAGACTTCTAAGCTGAAATTGGTATAATTAAATACATTGAGCATTTTCATATTTTACTATTATAGTACAAAATAAAATGGCCTCTGCCATCACATGCAGGCCAGCCACTAGCCTCCATTGCCCAGCTCCCACTGTAGTCTTTGTTTTCATTGACATGCATGCACTGGTTGTCAACCCCCACAGCTGCACACACACTCTGCTGGCACTGCCCCCACACAAGTGCTTATAGCAGGCCACCACCACATATATGGCCCCCATGGCTGCATTTGGTTCCTACCCCGGCTTCAGTACTGAGTGTGTTTCTGGAGATGACCCCACAGCAAAACAACTGCATATAGATGCCCTTGCCTCCTGCCACATTCATGCCTGTAGCTGGCCCCCACTACCATGCACACACTCACAACCAGCCTAAACAAACTCACTCCTAGACCTGGAAGCACTGCTGAGGACCCCACTAGCCCTCTCAGCCACTACTAAACCCCATAGCCATCGCCACCCAGGACCATGCAGGGAATTATGTCATGGACCCTAGTTGCCATGCCGCTAGGTCCTTCCTGACAGCTGCTGTACACTCCTACACTTGGTGCCCCATGAAAAACTAGACCTGGTGCAACAGTGCTCTTACACACGGCCCTTTAAGTGGCACCCACGCACCTCCTCTCCACTCCTCCCTGCAGGTGAAGGTCTTTCCTTATGGAAGCCAATTTGTAAAATCTGGAAAATGTGACTACTACTTCACACGCACAGACACCAGTGCAAGGAAACAACACCAAAAATCAGGGAAACATGGCACCACCAAATAAATACAATAAACGTCTGATAACCTATCCCCAAAGAAATGGAAATTCACAAATTGCCTGAAAAAGAATTCAGAATAACTGTCCTAAGGAAACTGCACGCCAGAAGTGAACAAAGAGAAACAATTTAATGAAATTAATTTAATAACAGGTAATACAAGAACAAAAAGGGAAGTTCAACAAGAGATAAGAAAAGTATTAAAAAAGAAACAAATTATGGAGCTGAAACATGCTATGCCCAGACTGGAAATGCAATTCAGAGTTTTAGCAACAGACTTGATCAAGCAGCAGAAAGAATCAATGAATGTGAAGACAGGTCATTTGAAATTATCCAGTCAGAGGAAAAAAAAGATTGAAAAAGAGTGAAAAAAGCCTACAGAAGTTATTAGACACTATTAAATGAATCAATATACATATTATGGGAGTCTTGGAAGGAGAAGAGACAGAGAAAGGGGCAGAGAGCTTATTTAAAGAAATAATAATTTGAGAACTTTCCAGCTCTGGAGAGTGAAATGGATATCCAGACTCATAAAGCCTATAGGATCCCAAATAGTTTGAACCTAAAGAGGTCTACACCAAGAAACATTACAATTAAACTTTCAAAAGTCAAAGACAAAGGGAGAATTTTGAGAAGAGCAAGAAAAAAGTGACTCATCGCATACAAAGGACCCCCCCCCCATAAGACTATCAGTGAATTTCTTAATAAAACTCTTACAGGCCAGGAAAGAGTGGGATGATATAATTCAAAGTACTGAAAGAACTGCCACCCAAGGGAATTGTACCAAGCAAAGCTATCCTTTAAAATTAAGAGGAGATAAATTCATTTCCATAAAGACAATTTGTCACTGGGCCTACTTTACAAGAAATCCTTAAATGAGTTCCTCAAATGGAATTGAAACATGCTAAACAGGAACATTAAAATATATTAAAGTATAAATTTCACTGGTAAAGGTAAATATTTAGACAAATGCAGGATAATTTAACACTCTAATAATGGTGTACAAATTATGTGATATAAAAATTAAAAGACAAAGTATTAAGAATAACTATAACCACAAAAATTGGATAAGAAATTCACCATATAAAAGGAAGTAAATTCTGATTTCAAGAACACAAAGTGTGTGTAGGGTAAAAGCATAAAGTTGTTGTATGCAGTTGAACTTAAGTTGTTATCAAATTAAATAAATTGTTATAAGTAAAAGAAGCTTTACATGAGCCTCATTGTAACAACAAAGGACGAACTTATAGTAGATACACAAAAGAGAGAGAAATTAATCAAACCAAGTCACTACCAAAAAAATTTTAAAAGAAGACCACAAGAAGGGAATAAAAATAACTGCAAAAAAAAAAAAAAAAAAAAACCAATAAAATGGAAATAGCTAAGTCTTTACAGATCAATAATTATTTGAAGTATGAATGACTTAAACTCCCCAATGAAAAGGGATAGAGTGGCTGACTGGGTTTTTTTTTTTTTTAAAGAAAAATAAAAAACCAAGATCTAATGATAAGCTGACCACAACATACTCACTTTAGGTATCATAGGCTGAAGAAAAGGATATTCTGTAGAAATGATAACCAAAAGACACCAAGGTTGGCAATATCAGAGAAAACAGACTTTAAGTCAGAAATTGTCACTGTAGACAAAGAAGGTCATTATATAATGATAAGATATAACATAAACAGGTAGGTATATACCCAACATCAGAGCACCTAAATATATAAAACACATATTGACAGATTTAAAGGGAAAAACTGACAACAATAGAATAATAGGAGATTTCAGTAGCCCCCTTTGAAAAATGGATAGAATAGGCAGAAAATCAATAAGCAAACAGCTGACATAACACTGTAGACCAAATGGACCTAACAGACATATACAGAACTTTCCACCAAACAGCAGCAGAATATACATTTTTCTCAAGTGCACATAGAACATTCTCCAGGATAGATCATCCATTAAGTACAAAACACATCTTAACAAATTAAAGAAGATTGAAATCATATTTTCTCAGACCCACAGGGGAATGAAGCTAGAAATCAGGAACAGAAAGAAAATAGAAAAATTCACAATCGGGTAGAAACTAAACAACATACTCTTGAGCAACCATTGAGTGAAAGAGGAAATTGAAAGGGAATTTTAGGGCACCTGGGTGGCTCAGTCGGTTAAGCGTCTGCCTTCGGCTTGGGTCATGATCTCAGGGTCCCAGGATCAAGCCCTGCATCGGGCTCCCTACTCAGTGGGGAGTCTGCTTCTCCCTCTCTCTCTGACCCTCCTTCCTGCTTGTGCTCTCTCTCTCTGTCTCAAATAAATAAATAAAATCTTTAAGAAAAAGAAAGGGAATTTTAAAGCTAACTTGAGACAAAAAAGAAAATGAAAGTATAATTTAACAAAACCTGGGAGGCAGCAAAGGCAACAGTGAGAGGAAAACTTATGGCAATAAATGCCTTCATTTTAAATAGAAGAAAGCTCCCAAACACCCTACCATTACATACAAATCAAGGAACTGAAGAACGAATGGTACCCAAAATTAGTGGAAGGAATGAAATAATAAATATTAGAAGCAGAAATAGATAATAGAAAAACGATACCAAAATCAACAAAACTAAGAATTGGTTATTTGAAAAGATAAAATTGACACACTCTTAGCTAGTTCAAGCAAAGAAGACTCAAACTCAGATACAAAGAGGAGACATTACAACAAATGATCCAGAAACAAAAAGGATCAAAGAGCCTATTAAGATAGTTACATGCCAATAATTAGGTAACCTAGAAAAAAATCAATATATTCCTAGAGGCGTATCAAGACTGAATAAAGAAATAATAGAAAGTCTGCACAGACCTATAACAGAGATTAAATAAGTAATAGAAAACCTTCCCACAAAGAAAAGACCAGGACCAGATGGCTTCATTGGGGGACTTTTAACAGACACAAAAAGATGCACTAATACCAATCCTTCTTTAACGCTTCCAAAAAAATGAAGTAAATGGAATACTCCTAAACTCATTTTGAGGCCAGCTTTACCTTGATTCCAAAGCCAGACAAAGACAATGCAAGAAAAGAAAACTACAGGTCAGTATCTCTGATGAACATAGATGCAAAAATCCTCAATAAAATACTAGCAGCAGCTCTTAAAAGGATCATACACCATGGCCAAGTGGGATTTATCCCTGGAATGCAAGGATGACTCAACCTATGAAAATCAGTCAGTGTAGTGTACCCCACATTAATAGAATGAAAGACAAAAAACAAACAAACAAACAAACAAACATGATAATCTCAATAGATGCAGAAAAAGCATTCAAATCTTTTTATAAAATATCTCCACAAAGTATGTATAGAAGGAACATATAAAGGAACACAATAAAGGCCATATATGAAAAACACAAGGCTGACACCCTAATCAATGGGAAAAAATTGGGAAGCTTTTACTCTAAGATTCAGAACAAGGCAGAGATGCCCACTCTCACCACAACCAACAACATAGTATTAAAAACCCTAGCCAACATAATCAAGCAAGAAAGAGAAATAAAAGGCATCCAAATCAGAAGAGAAGTAAAATTATTTCTCTTTGCAGATAACATGATTATGTTTATAGAAAACCGTAAAGACTCCACACACACACAAACAAGAAAGCCATTAGGACTAATAATGTAGCAAAGTTGAAGGATGTAAAATCAACATAAAAAAGTTAGTTGTGTTCCTATACACCAACAAGGAATTATCTGAAAAAGAAATTACGAAAACAGTCCCATTTACATTAGCTAGGCAAAGAATAAAATACTTAGGAAATAACCAAAGAGGCAAAGACTTATACACTGAAAATTATAAAGCACTGATGAAGGAAATTAAAAGACACTAATAAATGGATCCCACATTCATGGATTAGAAAAACTAATATTGTTAACATGTCCATATTGCCCAAAGTGATCTACAAATTTATTTTTTTAAAGATTTATTTATTTATTTGAGAGAGAGGGCATGAGCACAAGTGGAAGGTGGCATAGGGAGACAGATTCTCAATCAGACTCCCTGCTGAGCATGGAGCCCTGCATCCAATGACCCTGAGACCATGACCTGAGCTAAAATCAAGAGCCACCCAGGCATTCCCCAAAGTGATTTTTTAATGTAACCCCTATCCAAATCCCAAAGACATTTTTTACAGAAACAGAAAAAACAATCCTAAAATTTGTATGGAACCGTGACCCCAAATAGTCAAAGCAATCTTGAACAAGAAGGCATCTAGAGGAGGCATCACACTTCCTGATTTCAAATTACATTATGAAGTTATAGTAATAGAACAATACTGGCATTAAAACAGACATGTAGACCAGTGGAACAATATCGAGAAAGAAACCCATGCAGTTATAGTCAGCTGATCTTTGACAAGGGTTTCCATAACACACAACAGGGAAAGGATAATCTCTTCAACAAGGGGTGTTGGGAAAACTGGATATCTACATATAAAAGAATTAAGTTGGACTCCTATCTTATACCATTCACAAAAATCAACTCAAAATGGATTAAAACTTAAATGTAAGACCTTAAGCTATCAAACTGCTAGAAGAAAACATAAGGGAAACACTATTTTATGTTGGTTGTAGCAATTTTTGGAAATGACACCAAAAGCACAGGCAACAAGCAAAAAATAGACAAAAACTAAAGAGCTTTTGTACAGCAAAGGGAAATAATCAACAAAGTGAAAAGGCAGCCTACAAAATGGGAAAAATGGTTGCAAACTACATATCCAGTAAGAGGGTAATACCTAAACTGTATAAGGAATTCATACAACTCAATACCAAAATACAAATAACCCAATTTAAAATGGTCCAAAGCACCTAATGACATTTCTCAAAAGAAATTCAAATGGCTAAAAGATATACAAAAAGTTGCCCATCATCTCTAATCATCAAACCAAGTGCTATCACTTCACACCTATCAGGATGACTATTGTCAAAAAGACAAGAAATAACAAGTATTGGCAAGGGTATGGGAGAAAAAGAAACCCTTGTACACTGTTGGTGGGATTATGACTTAGTATAGCCACTATGGAAAAGAGTATGGAGATTGCTTAAAAAATAATCACTATATGATCTAGCAATCCCATTTCTGAGTATATACCAAAGGAAATAAAATCAGGATCTTGAAAGATCTCATGCACTCCCAAGTTAGGTGCAACATTATTCACAGTGGTCAAAATATGGATAAAGAAAAATACATACATATACAGAAACACAAAGGAATATTATTCAGGCATAGAAAAATAAGGAAATCCTGCCACTTGCAACCGTATGGATAGAGCTGGAGGATGTTATGCTAAGTGAAATAAGCAAGACACAGAAAGAGAAATAGTGCATGATCTCACTTCGGTGTGGAATCTAAAATAGTCAAACTCAAAAAAGTAGAGAGTAGAATGATTTGCCAGGAGCTGGGGGAATGGGGAAATGGAGTGATGTTGATCAAAGGATACAAAGTTTTAGTTATACAAGACAAATAAATTCTAGAGATCTAATGTACAGCATGGTGATGATAGTTAACAGTACCATATTATATACCTGAAATTTGCAAAGAGGATATATCTTAAATCTCACCACACACAAAATGGTAACTATATAGAGGTGATGATATATTAATTAGCTTGATAATGGTGCTCTTCTCACAATTGTATACATATATCAAAGCATCAATTTGAAAACCTTGAGTATATATGATTTTATATGTCAAAGGTATCTCAGTAAAGCTGTTAAAAAATTAAAAGTTCAGGAAAAATATTTTTTAAGAAATGAAATTCCAGGAGTGCCTGGGTTGCTCAGGCGGTTAAGTGTCTGCCTTCGGCTCGGGTCATGATCTCCAGGTCCTGGGATGGAGCCCCACGTCGGCTCCCAGCTCAGCGGGGAGTCTGCTTCTCCCTCTCCCTCTGCCTCTCCCTCTGCTTGTGCTCTCTCATCTCTGTCTCTCTCTCTCTCAAATGAATAAATTCAGGAAACAAACTGAGGGTTGCTGGAGTGGTGGGGGGTGGGAGGGATGGGGTGGCTGGGTGATAGACATTGGGGAGGGTATGTGCTATGGTGAACGCTGTGAGTTGTGTAAGACTGATGAATTGCAGACCTGTACCTCTGAAACAAATAATACATTATATGTTTAAAAAAAAAGAAGAAGAAGAAGAAGATAGCAGGAAGGGAAGAATGAAGGGGGGAAAATCGGAGGGGGAGATGAACCATGAGAGACTATGGACTCAGAATCAAACTGAGGGTTCTAGAGGGGAGGGGGGTGGGGGGATGGGTTGGCCTGATGATGGGTATTAAAGAGGGCACATACTGCATGAAACACTGGGTGTTATACGAAAACAATCAATCATGGAACACTACATCAATAAAAAAAAAAATGAAATTCCAAGTTCTTTCTTACTCTCATATGATGGTGTGGTAATATGTATTTTCTAGTCTTTGTCATAAGCTTACAGTTACCTACATGACGGTAATGCACCAGACTGATTAAAATGGAAAACAAGAAATTGAAAATACTGAATTTGAATCCTCCGTGAACTCTTTAGTCATTTTTCCTCTAAAATATTGAAGTAAGTTTTAAAATATGTTATTTGACTAAAGGGTCAAAGCACCTTGTAAACTAGGAGATACTACAGGTATACCTAAGTCTTATTTTGAAAGCACCAGAGAGAAATACAGAAATTCATAGAAAGAGTGAATCTAGTGCACATTTTATAGCTAATCCGAGGACTCGACCACTTGGGCACATATTTGCCAAATATAATGATTCTGTGAGGCAAACACTTTCTTGATTGTACCATAACACCCTGAAAGTTTATATTTGTGGCATTACTCTGATTAATGAAATCAGTCCCAGTGCAAACAGTTGGGCTGTTAGAGTATTTACAAAACCATTATTGTCCAATTCTGCAGCGACTACCCTCGTTCTGGCTCTCATCTTTTTACACCTGTTTTACTGTATCTTCCATGCTGGAATCCATGCCTCAGTCTTGCCCTGCTCAAAATTCTTTATGTTTTCCAGTCTTTATGTTATATGTTTTCCAGTCCCAGTTAGGAGTTTTTGTAGTCCCAAATTGATTACCAAATCAAAACTAATCTCAACCTAGAATTTAAAGTTTTCCAAATTGTACTTATTCTTGCTCTTCAACACAGTTTCTTCATGGTAACATTTATTGTTTTCAGCATGGTATCCCACTTCTTGTCTTGGTACCTCATCATTCCTCTTTAAGGATATACTCCTCCACCATTACAATTTAAAGCAGTAACAACCACAACAGCCAAAAGTACCTTGTTAGGTCCGAGTTTTAGGTTGATTTAGTCAGATTAGTCTGGATCATTCTTTTATTCTGGATCCTGAAAGCAGCATCAGGAAGTTGAGTATTCTAGTTAATTAGTGGCTTATCACATATTATTCATAAGTTAACAATGCTAAGCACTCTTTATTCAGTCAAATTCACATTATAAGAAAATACACTGCAATGTATTTAATGCTTCTTTGATGATACAGAATGCATTTCACTTAGAAATTTTGATGTATAGGAATGCTGGTTAGTAGAAATGTCTAATTTTTACTGTCTTTCATATTTGGTGATGTTTTATTTATTTGAAGATATTGTAAAATTTTATATGTTTTATATTTTTAATCAGGCAGTAAGTATCTCTATTCCCCTACTCTGAATACCTAATATGGGTCTTTGTATATCATAGGTTTTCATAAAATACTTGATTCATTCTGTCAGAAAATACTTACTGAAAATCTGCTGTGTGCCAGGACATAGGACTTTGGGACTATAGCCATGGAAAGACAGTCTTTGCTCTTGGCTGTCTTATAGACTAGTGGAAGAGATAGACAAGTAGACGACATCCCTAATACACTGTAAATTCTCTAATAGAGGTAAATGCACAATAGTATGTGGTACCTTTTCAGTTTGGAGGGTGTCAAGCAAACTTTTCCAGTAGAAGCAGTCAATATCAAGGAGGGAATTAAGAAACTTAAGTCCCTCATAGTCTTCAGGCCCCCAAACTGCACCAGATGAAATTTATAATCCCAGTAGCAATGTGTTTTTGTTATGCAAGTATAGCTGTAAGACAAATCTCCAGTTTTCTTTCCCTTCAGAGTACCACCACTAAACCTTCTCATATAGAAATCCTGGAGCCACCTCTGAGAAAAAGGGATGGCTAAATGGGGTAAGTAGAAGGTCATCCTGAAGGAGACAAGGAACAAGATATTCCTGAAATGGGAACATGAACAAAGGCCCGTGGTGAAAAGAGAGCAAGGCAAGTTGGGGGAAGTAACTCCCCAAGGCCAGAGTATAGATGTGGCTGGAGGGGTTAGTGAAGGGAAAATGGTCATAGATGAGTTGTAGAAGTAGACAGGAGTCAGGTCGTGAAGGACTTTAAAGGCTTCACAATTCATGATTCTTATGAGACCAATGGGAAGTCACTGAAAGGTTTTAGGTGAAAGAAAAATTACAGGATCCTGTTTGTCAGAGTTGTTCTAAGCCCAATTGAGATTCTTAGTTTATTTTTCATGCTTTTTTTGTAATCAGATTTTTTAAAATGTTACTCCATACTTTCTTACTCTTAAAAAATATTCTTTATAAAAAACATTTAGAATCCTTACCTCAGCGATTTTAAAACTTTTATTTTCCTAGCATTGGAATTCTTAAGAATTTTAAAATTCTGCATAGTAGTTCAGTATTAAAAAAAGAATAGTAATAAAAGGAGAATCACTTGGTTTTTACTTCTGGTGCTGTTTAATGTTTATTTTGTTGTTTTTATGGTGAGGTGGTAGAGTGGTAGGGAAGATGTTGTCTTGGTTGCTTGCCTCTGTACTCCACTGAGGTTAGGAATTGTGTTCTAGAGTGACATTATTACTAGGTAGGGCTCCACAGTTCTAATGATGGTAGCAGTAGCGTTCATAATATATGGTTGGTAGTCTCCTAGGCCTTTGCTTTTATTTATTCAACAAATATGTATGAAGTATTCTTAGTACTAGTGATATTTCTCTGAGCAAAATAGACACAATCCCTGACCTAATGAAGCTTCAGTGTAATGGAGGAGATGGATATTAAAAAGTAATCATACAATGTAATTGCAAGCTATACAATAAATGCTGTGTAGAGGGGTAATTTATATTGGGAGATCATTGAAGAAGTGATATTTAAGAGATTTAAGCTGGGATCTGAGGGATGAGTAGGGGGTAAGCAAAGACAGAATGTTCCAGGCAGGGAGTATAAAAACATGTATGAATGCTCTGAGGTGATAAGGTGAGTGGCAAGGGATAAAAGCTGGAGAAGGAGGCAGAGGACAGACTATGGAAAGACAAGTTAAGGACTTTGGCTTTTATACTCAGTATAATGAGAAACCATTAAAAGGTTTTCAACAGGGTAATGAAATAAGATGATTTGTCTTAAAATATTACTGTGGCTGATGTGTGGAAATTGGGTAAGAGCTAGAATGGATACAGAGATACCAGCTAAGAAACTATTGCAGGAGTCGTACTCTAGAATCTGGCACACAGTAGGGTATCAGATATTTGTGGATTAGCTAGATTATGACTCTATCACTGTCTCTGTTGTGACATCTCAAATTATTCATACTTTAACAGAGTTAACTTGAATATTTTCAAGAAGTTACAGAGGGTAGTGCCAGTTTATACTGTTTCCTCATAAAATTTCATATTTTTAATCTACTTATTCACATTGACCAATATGAAATTCGTTCATTCATTCATTCATTTAACAAATATTGAGTGCTTAAAATATGCCAGATACTGGCTGGGGGCTGAGGACATAGAATCAGCGAATAAAATAGGCATTATATCTGCCATCAAGTGACTTCTAGTCTGATTAACCAGATTGAAGCAAAGCAAGCAGTATAATTGACCTAATCCCTATGAAATGATGTGGCATGGAATTTGTCGGTTTATCCCAACCTCAGCATCAGGAATGTCCTAGATGAACCATGTGACCTTTTTTATCAATTAAACTGTATCTTTTCCTTACCTCCCCTGGTTCTAATTTATACTACTGGGTTTCTACTTTATCTTTGCTGAAAATTCAGCCCCTCATAAATCCTAACACATATGTCAGAGACCTGACAACCTAAAGATTGAATCCCAGTCCTCCTTTACTCTTACAAAAGCTGGGACCTTGCTTAATGGATTACCCTTCTATTGCTGCATAACAAATGACAACAGATTTAGTGGCTTAAACAACACATATTTATTATCTCACATTTTCTGTGGATCAAGGGTCCAGGCATAGCTTAACTGGGTCCTCTGCTCAAAACTGCAATCAAAGTGTCAGTCATACTGCATTCTCAAATGTAGCTCAGTGTCCTTTTTCAAGCTCATTTAGATTATTGACAGAATTCATTTCCTTATGCTTGTAGGAAGGCTTCCCTTCACCATAGGCAGTTCACAACATGGCTCTTTGCTCCTTCAAGGACAGCAGAAGAAAGAGAGTCTCTGCTATTTGGAGTCTCTGAGCTCAGGGAGGCCTTAGGCCTCTTTTAAGGCTTTTGCCTGATTAAGTCAAGGCCACTCAGGATAATCTGTTTGATAAACACAAAGTCAACTGATTAGAGACTGGCAATACAGCTGGAAAGTCCCTTCACATTTGTCATATAACCTAACATTATAATGGGAGTGGTATCCCATCAGATTCACAGCTCCCATCCACACTCAGGACGGGATTATTCTGCCTGTCTCACTTGCCTCTTTTTAAAATCTACATCTCTTGGCTTCCAACAAGGCATGCTCTTCTTAGTCTCTCCGTGTCTTTGATGGTTTCTTTTCCACTCTGTCTCTCCATTTCGTAAATGTTGAGGTTCCCCAGAACATCCCATTAACCATCCAACCTGTTTCTTGATCCTATATCTATTGTTTTCCACTGGCCGAGGACCAATTTCCTACTAAAAATAAATCTAAGAGAAGATTCTTTTTCTTCCAGTCACTTGCTGAAGAACACAGACTGATCAGATAATGAATAAAACAAAAGCAATCTATTATTCTGCCATTCTTGGATTCATTTGGGGAGAAAGGGAAAGATTACTAGCTTAGGGGAGTATTATTGGTTCAGCTCCAGATTCTCAGGGTAGGGTAAGTTGTTCATGGATGGTGAAGAAAACCCTGAGGATGGTTGGGAAGACTTCACCAGATCGGGGGATAGGCAGTTGTGTCAGCTGATTCTAGAAGATGTAGCTGCAGTAGCATGGGGGGGAGTATTGTCTTGTTATGCCAAGGTACCTTAGAAGAATATAGGTGAGGTCATGGCTTTTATTGAGAGGGACCAGATATGAATGAATTGGGCAACATTGTGTTAATTCACCCACCCATGATTTCAAAGTATATTGCTAAAAACAATTAGATTCTTCGACATCAGCCATAGGAACATTTTTCTAGATATGTCTCCTCCGGCAAGGGAAACAACAGCAAAATTGAACTATTAAGACTACACCAAAATAAAGAGCTTTTGCATAGAAAAGAAAATCATCAACAAAACAAAAAGGCAACCTAACGGATGAATATATTTGCAAATGGTATATTTTAATGAGGAGCTAATATCCAAAATATATAAAGAACTTTTTTTAGAGATTTTATTTATTAACAGAGAGAGAGAGAGTACAATCAGGGAGTAGCAGGCAGAGGGAGGAGCAGGGAGCCCGATGCGGGGCTCGATCCCAGGACCCTGGGATCATGACCTGAGCCGAAGGCAGACGCTTAACTGACTGAGCCACCCAGGTGCAACTTCTACGACTCAACACCAAAAAAAGCCAAATAATCCAATTTAAAAATGGGCAGAGGACCTGAATAGACATTTTTCCAAGAAGACATCCAGATGGCCAACAGACATGTGAAAAGATGCTCAACATCACTAACCATCAGGGAAATACAAATTCAAACTACAATGAGGTACCACTTTATACCTGTTAGAATGGCTAAAATTAAAAACACAAGAAATAGCAAGTGTAACTAAGGATGGGGAGAAAAAGGAACCCTCGTGCACTGTTAGTAGAAATGCAAATTAGTTTAGCCACTGAGAACTGTATAGAGGTTCCTCAAAAATTAAAAATAGAATTACCTTATGATCCAGTAATTCCACTACTGGGTATTTACCAAAAGAAAAAACAAAACAAAAAAACCCACTAATTCGAAAAAGATATATACACCCCTGTGTTTACTGTAGCATTATTTACAGTAGCCAGGATATGGAAGCAACCCAGTGTCCATTGATAGATGAATGGATAAAGAAGATATGATATACATACACACACACACACACACACACACACAATGGAATATTACTCAGGCATAAAAAAGTGAAATCTTGCCATCTGCAACAACATGGATAGACCTAGAGGGTATAATGCCAAATGCAGTAAGAGAAAGACAAATACTGTATGATTTTACTCATGTGTGGAATTTAAGAATCAAAACAAATGAACAAAGAAAAAAATGAAAGACCAGACTCTTAAATACAGAGAACACACTGGTGATTGCCAAAGGGGAGATGGGTGGGGAGATAGATTTGAAAAACAATTTTTTAAATAAACTCAACCCCCATTGTGGGGCTTGAACTCATGACTGCAAGATCAAGAGTTGCGTGCTCTACCGACTGAGCCAGCTAGGCACCCTGGAAAAAAATTTAATAAAAAAAATAAAAACAAATACTTCTTAAAATTTAAGTGTAGCATTCGCACCTGAATTTCACCTCTGTCCTCTAGCAAAATTGAGTCTCTTGCATACAACTTAAGGTCTTCAGTCTTCTGCAGTCTTCTTAATTTAGGAATAGCTTGGTGGAATTTACTTGCAAGAAGCAGTGCCTTTCCTCTTTCTGAAATGACCTTCATCTCTTTTCTTACCTGGTTGGTTTATTGTTAAAAACCAGCTTAGAGGGGAGCCTGGATGGCTCAGTCGGTTGAGTGCCTGATTCTTGACTTCAGCTCAGGTCATGATGTCAGGGTCATGAGATTGAGCTCCACATTGGGCTCCATGCTCAGCAGGGAGTCTGCTTGAGATTCTCATTCTCCCTCTCCCCCTCCCCACCCCACTCTTTCTCTCTCTCTCTCTCTGTCTCTCTCGCTCTCAAATAAATAAATAAATCTTAAAAAAAAAAGCTTAGGAAAAAAGGCTTAGACATTATCTCCCTACTAAAGCACTTTCACTTTTAGAAACCTGCCCCCCAGTGTCCATCCTTGAGAAAGTTAATCCTTTTCTCTGTTCTCTTCCAGATTTATATCTATTACACCTATCATAATGTATTACAACTTACTTATTTACATGTTTGTCCACCCTACTAGTCAGATCCTTGCTGGTAGAAATTGATATATTCATTTTCTTTTTTTTTTTTTTTTTTAAGATTTTATCTATTTATTTATTTAGAGCGAGCATGCAGGGGGAGGGGCAGAGGGAGAGAGAATCTCAAACAGACTCCCTGCTAAGCATACAGCCTGGTGCAGGGCTGGATCCCACAACCCTGAGACCATGACCTGAAAGGAGATCGAGTTGGACACTTAACCGACTGAGCCACCCAAGGGCCCCGGCAGTATATTCATTTTCTTAACTATAGTGCCTGACACAACCAATGCTCCGTAAGTGTTTTAAATAAAGAAATGAATCAGTCATTGCACTCATCCAAATCATAGTATTTTCACCCACTTGACTTCAAGTGACCAGATCTGATTTCCTCAGCTACAGACACTGACCCTGATATGCCTCTTTTTACTTTGCTCCATGGGTATATATATATATGAAGTATTGGCCATCTGTAGCTAGTTTGGTCTGGCCTAGAGTTCTTTGCCTTCCCAGCACCCCACCACCACCACCAATCACCATGTTTTAAAGTCATAAGACCAGACTTCCAAAAAGATATTATGGCTGGGACAAAGTCTTTTTGTCCTAAAGCCCTGTAAGTTACTCCAGAAAGTAAAGGAAAAGAAAGTGCTTGGCACAGGGTATAGCAAATAGCCAAGGATCTTCATTATAATTCTTCACATCTGAGTAAACTTCTGAGCCTACGAAATAGAAAAATAGGAGCTATCATTCCAGCATCCTTAGGTTTGGGTATGGACCAACGAAGACCTTCAGAAATCCCATTTTGAAATGTACATTACATTTTTAAGGCTGTAGATGCTGAATAATTTTAAGGTTATATAATATTTGGACTACTAAGGAGACTAATTTTATGGTCATACTTAACAGAGAGCTTAGAGATAGTATCTTCAGATGGTCATCTCCACTGAAGATCCTTATATATTTCACTGTTGAAAAGCAGCATTAAAGATGATATAGTAGCATCACTAGAAATATGGCCTTGGAAGAACATAACTCCCATATTAGAAATGTCTTTTTAATATGAGAATTCTATAAAATATTGATGACTATAACATAGGAGTATAGAATTAAGAGCGTGATATGGGTAACAATGCTTCACTGATTTCAGAAACCTTTATGTAGCTCTTCTTCTGGAATATGGGCAGAAATTAGTTTCATGGTTTTCTCCAGTCATCATTTTCTGTTGGTTCTTACCTCGTCAGAAGATATCTGACTGACTATAAAAAGAATCTTTTGTGGATGGAAAACAGAGCCCACAAGGTGACTAACTTTTTATTGTACAAGAAATGATGTTTTTAAGCTAATAGCTCTAAAACCAGGTGAAGGTAATAAATGATTCAATAAAAATTGGAACATGCATGTGATTTTTTTTAAAGATTTTAAAACATGTTAATATTATGCATGATTTTCCAACTTTTTTTCTGTTTTCAAATTATTCTAATAACAAAGGTTTATGTAGTAGGCATACTCCCACAAGGTTGTGTTACCATATAATGTGAACGCATAAGGTCAGATTTTAAGAAACTAAGGAGTCAGCCTTCTCATTTATCTCTTCCCCAAATGTAGTGTTTTATCTTTCGTTATCTCTAAACAGGCACACTGGTAGGAAGAAATGGAAAAGTGGGGAAAAGTTGGTTATGTAGGATTTTTAGTCGGAAAACTTAATAGGAAATATTAAAATAGTCAATTAAAATCTGATTGTAGTTACTTGTTATCAACTATTCTTCAGACCCAGTCTTTTGATGCTATTAGTTCTTAAGTGAGGAATTTTCACTCAGTTCAACAGGTAATCTTTGAAGGTGCCATAATGGTAGAAAACCACTCTGGAATTATGGGGATAATTTAGGTTTTTCTTAAAGATTCTATAATGATCAGTTATTTATAAAGGACCTATTACACAAAACCAAATTGTTTCTTTTGTTTTTTGTTGTTATTGTCTGTTTTGTTGTCCCTGTTTTACTGTGATTGTTTGTTTTAGCTTATTATTTTAGATCTTTGCCTTCTAAATGGTACTTTATCCCCTTATTTTCAATTTTAATTTTTTTCAGAAAGATATTCTGCCACTCTGTTAAAACATTTTGCATTTCTAACATGTTTACATAAATTTATGTTGAAATACATTCAGATTATCAGCTAAATGAGATAATTAATAGCCAGTGGCATCATCAGTGATACTATACATTTTTCCTTGTAGAATGGTCTTTCATCATGACTTTGCGTGGCATTGTTTCAGGTAAATCAACAGATTGATTATTATATTTTATTTTTATTATACCATGAGTAATGCCTCTTAATGAATGAATGAAATTTATTGGGGAGGGTTTCTTTTTAGGCTGCTGTGTTTAAATAGTGCTACAATTTAGTTATTCCACTGAATCCACATGGAGTGCGTACTTGACATAGTTAATAAAAGATTGTGTTAGCTTTCTTTATATTGAGCATTTGAGAAATACACAGTTCTGTTGTGCATTAGGATTTGAATTCCTTATGTACAAGAATATTTACTACCTTCTTTGTTTCACTTCAGAATGACCTTATTTAAAAATGTATGAGGCTATTTATAATCAACTCTGTGGCAGTGATTAAAGAGGTGTGAATAATAGGTTATTGGAACTTGACAGCTCCTGGTTTGCTAAACTAGTGTTAGAACATTTATGCTGCTCAGATGTACTTTATTTTCCTAAGGTGGGAATTTCTCTTTTGACATGTGGGTTATTGGCATAATATATTCCATAGGTTTTTCTCTTTAAAGTGGTTTACCAAATCATAGTATTTTATTGATTTATTTTAGGTTTCATATTTTCTTCAACTTAATGAATCAACATTTTATGCTTAATAATTATAACCTGAGTATGGGTTATTAATCAAACATCCGATATAGACAGAGGATTGGTCTCTTAGCAGAGCAATGGCCTACTATCTGAAGCTTTCCTATAGACAAATGAAAACAAGATTTTATTTTTTTAATGGAAAAAACCCTTTCTTACAGAAAATTTGAAAATGTTTAGTAGGTTGATACTCAGCAGTTGTTACTTTGGGGGAAATGTTAGTACTTCTGGAGACATTTGGGATAGCACAATATATATAAAAAAAAGTTGTATACTTAGTATTTCAGCAAACGTTTATTAATTTTAAATATCAAGACCAGTAAAATATTAAATTAATTGAATTTGGATTAGATATTATTTTTATTTAAGAACAAAAGGAAATGTAGGAAAGTATTTTAAAATTTTGAGTAAACCAATAATTAACCTAATGATTTTTCACTGTTACCATAGATTCAGAGCACTTTGTCAGGTACATTCTAAAATACACTAAAGATTTATTACTAAAATCCATTTTAGCATTATCACTCAGTTATCCCTAACCAGCCAGGAGGTTAAGGTTTCTAAAAAAGAATGAGGTTGGCGAAACTGAAGCAGAAAAAGACAAGCTTCACAGAAAACAAAGGTTAAGGAAATAACATTAAAAATTACTCTGTATATATTTCACTATATGTCTGAGAAATCTTTAACCTAAAAAAAATGCAAAATAAACCCCATCTCTCAGCAAGACAAACTTCCTAAGCTCTTTACTTGACCCACTGTCCTCAATTGTGATCTGTAGCATCAGAGTCTCCCACAAATTTTGAATTGTCCCCATTTTTAAAGTTTTTTAACTGTTCGGTTTGAAACTACTTTTTGACTTTATTTTTCCCTTGCTTTATTTTTTTCCAAGTCTGAAAAATTATTGTGAAGTGGCTTGTATTTTTGTGGAACTTAAGGGCATATTTCTAAAACTGAACATCTTCCCATCTGTTGAGAAACTGGAATACAAATGTTTAGCATAGCGTGGAAAAACTGGTCAAAGGTGTCAAACAGAATTGCATGTGCATACATATAAACTGCCCAAAGGTTTTGTGAAAATTTAATGTGATGATGTATTGAAAGCACCCAGCAAGAGACTTAACATTTATTCCTGGAGTGCCATGGTACTTTGGAGAGAACGCCAGAGACATTTTTAATCCTTACTTTCCTAATTACTTTCTGTGTGAATTTGAATGGTCTGCCTAATTTCTTCAAGCTTCATATGCCTTTTTCTTAAAAAGTGATAATACCAACTCTAGCAATCAGTCTTACAGTATTGTTCTGAGGGTGTTCTGGTTAAAGTGCTTCGCAATTTGTAAAATGCCACAGAGTTGTAAAGTTTGAAGATGTTTTATTCCTTGTCAGCTTGAAGATTCAAGGTGAATACAAAACAAGTGACCAAGAGAAAAGCTGACTCTCCACCCCTCCCCCACCCAGGGTGACTCAGGTTGTCAGATGTTCTGAGTTAAGAGATACTTGGGAAAAACAGGATAGTTTGGGGAGTTCCCTATGGATATTCATTGACTTCAAGTTCAGTTTGGTCTTCTGAAATGCTTTTCTTGAAAGACAGTTTTATGTCAGTAACTTCACTCCAAAGTCTAGAATACTACATTATTCTGATTATAGAGTCAGTCTAACTTTATAGATCCGCAGTAGTGCAGAGAACCCTCGTGTTGTTTAGGTTTTACAACTGGGGACGTCCTGTGTTCTGACCATTCAAGTGCACAAGCTAATCCCACCCGTATCCTGTTTGTGAGTAATTGGATGGATGCCTGGAAATTCTAGTGCCAGATTATAAAGCACCTTCTACAATAGAAATCTGTAGTTGGAGTGTTTATTTACCTTCTCCCTAATCAAACACCTCCTGTAGGTGAGTCTCTGCTCAAAAAGGCAAGATTATGTAATAAGCTAGATGCTTAGTTATGTTTCCGTAGTCATGCTTCGCATAGCATTTCCAGTTGATCTGGATGGAAGACATATCTAAAGTACAAATATAAGGCTGTAGTCTTTCTGTATAATTGAGGAAATAGGTTTTGAATTGTACACCTATTCCCATGAAAATAGAAGAGATCTTTTTGGGAAGAGAAAGAATTTCTTAATTATCTTCTTATCTAAAGCATTAAGAATAGGAAAATACCATTTACATCATTGTAGTCTCTATTGCTATTCCATTTTCTTTACAAAGTGTCAAATGTATGGTTAAAAGACAGATGCATACAGTTGTGGGCAACCTTGTCTTAATTCAGAAAAGAATTCTATTGTTACATCTCAGGAGGATATATGTAATACTGCTGCCGTTTACTGCAACATTGTGATTAAGGGCACAAGCTCTGGAATCAATATCCTGACTATGAATGCTAAATCCATCACTTACTAAAGAATTCTAATGGGTATGGTGGAAATAAAACCTCCCTTCTGTCTAATTGCTACATTCTCACCCATAATTAGCGTATTAATAAAGACTGTTTTTGGTTGTAATCTTTAGAAACCCAGCTCAATCAGTTAGGCATAGCCTAAGAGAGGGAAGAGAGCAAGGAATGGATTTTATGGATTGATCCAGGGGTTCAAACTGTATCATCAAGACTCAATCTCAATCTCTTTCTCAATCTCTCTTTCTCTGTCTCTTTCTCTAATTCTTTCTCTCCTCATCTCCCATCTGAGTTATAAAGAGCTTGAACTGGTTCTTTTAAAAGTCGATGACTGTCAGGAATACCGTAGACTGAATTCCTACTGAGGGGAGGAGTCTCATAGGATTCTGGGATCCTGTTTTTGTGTTCTTAGTATGCAGTTGTGCATATGATTTTGTAAATCTTTTAATTTTCTTAATTATACTTCTAAATGATATTTGAAATAATACACTTTAAAATTTCTTACTGTATCAGGTACAAATTACTAGAATGAATCAAGGTGAAATGCTTATAAATATAGTTGTGTCCTAGGGAAACTCTGTGTGTGTACGGTGTATAGGGCATTTATTAATCACTTATTGTGAATCATTTACTGTGCTGAGCAGTTTACATAAATTACCTAATTTGGTCCTTTAAACAGTCTTGTAAGTGGTTTTTATTATCATGTTATATGTAAGGGAGCCAAGACTTAGGAAAAAACTTGCCCCAGAACAACCAACCATTGAGGGTTTGACCCATAATTTGAACTCAAATCAGCCTGACTCCAAAACCTCTGTTACATGGTCAGATTATACCTTTATGGCTTTTATTAATAAACTGCCTCCTTATGCAAGCTAAATAAATACTGCCTTTTAATATAGTATCTTGCTACTGTTAATAGACATGACTTGAACTTACTGAAAATTGTCTCTTTTTTCAGTTTAATAACTACCTAGTCATATGACTTTTATCTAAATTTTCTAATATTTCAATGTTAAAATTTAACCAATCTGAACCATAAAATCTAATTTTACTTTCTAAAAATTTTCTACCACTGAAAATACAGCCTAAAAATTTTACCCTTGACTATAGATTGTTACTTGGAAAATAAATTGCTGCATAGGCACACACCCAGTCTGTATGGAAAGCAAAGCAGTTTATGAAAATATGTTAGCTCTTATTTAGATCATAAGCCGTTCTAGCTGCAGAAACATTGTTTAGAAGGAACTTCTGTAGCAAGACAAAATTGAAAACAGAGACTTTAGAATTTAGCATAATATAAAGTTTACAGTTTACAAAAATTACTTTATTTAAATAGCAGTTATTTTATCTGCTTTTATTGAAGAAATAAATTCCTATGATTCAACTTAATGGTACACATTCTTCTGCATGGAGTAGGCCTGATTGTGTAAGGCTTATCAGTGCCTACTCCATGTTGCACAAACAGTATATTAGTTTTGCAGATCATGTTTTTGCTTCTCTCATCCAAAAGACAGACTTAAGAAATATTTTATTCTTTTTCCAAAAAGAATCTGTAGGGGTATATGGGGAGAGTGATGCATAGTCCTAAATTAGCAGAGGTCTTGTGCTTATATACAAGCAGCTAATCTCTCACCTAGTTCCAGGTACATGTCTTGGTTGTTGACCAGAAAAGCACCTGGCCAGAAGCCCACATATCTCTCCTGTTATTCTCCTTCCTATAAATGTGGTCTTGCTTGCCAGGAGCCTTGCCTCAAACTACACTGGAAACAAGCAGCATTCATTACACTATAAATCTCTTAACTACTGTACAAGGAGTAATAGAGGGCAACTAGAACACTACAGGCCAGCCCTAGCTCTTTGGTATCTCAAAGTCCTTTGCAGTTCTGAAATGTAAAAATCTCGGAAGTGTATTTAAACAAAATTTAATTTTAATTTTAATTTTAACAAGCTTTTACAAATTCCATTCACTGTTTTTAGTAGGAATAAAGAATGTCAAATTAAAATAATAAGGGCTAAAATTTCAAAGTTAGAATCCTACAAAGCTATGAAGGAAGTAAAATCAAGCTGTAAACTCCAGGTGATACTAACTCATTCAAAACAAATTTAGTTATTGTTTACAGATTTAATGTAACTTTTAAAACGTTGCTTTCAGCCACATGTATGGAAGTCTTTAGAAAACTTGCAAGTCATAATTAGTAGTCCATAATTATGAACTATACGTCCTATTTAATATAACCAATAGATAATAATAAGATTGTCTTTAATCCTCATTTATGAAAATGTGAACTGAAGCAATGTAAAATTAAATTGTTGATAGAATAGTTTATTACAATCACATGAGAACAGAAAAAGTGGAGACCCAGAGCTTATAAATTTGGATAGGAATATAGTGGAATATGAAAGATAATAATCATAATTGCATGGTACCTGTCTTATATAAAACTCTGAACAAGTATTTATTGAGTTAATAAATACTCAGTTTAGCAGGTGTCTTATTCAGCATATTTATTCCTGGTAATATATATATAAAGCATCTTATGGGCTGCAACATCATATATATACATAACAATATTTACATACATATATACACAACACACAATATACACACAACAATATATACATAACAATAACAATGATCATATATAGATATAGATATCAGTGTTCTAGTCTCAGCCCTCAAAAGGCACATATATTCTTTTTAAGGAGTTAAAACAGGTAGGATAAAACCAGTGATATTTAGTAAGATGCTAATTAACTGCCCCCCAAATATATTCCAGCACTGTCCAGTAGGACTTTCTGTGGTAATAGAAATGTTCTATATCTATTGTATCTCATAGCCATTAGCCACATGTGGTAATTGAGCATATGAAATGTGTCTAGTATAAATGAGGACCCAAACTTCATATCTTATTTATAATTTTAATTAACTTCAATGTGAATAGACATGTGACAGCATGATTCTAAAAACTTTTTGATCTCAAGATCCCTTTACACTCTTTAAAAATGTTGAAGAAGCTTTGCGCAGTGGCAGTATTGTAGCCAATGAGGTTTATCCGAGGCGCGATTATTGCTAATTAAAAATGTTGAAGACCCCAAAGTGCTTTTGACTATGTGGGTTATATTTATCAGTATTTACTATATTCACAATTAAAAGTGAAAAAAATTAAAAATATTTATTAATTGATCCTTAATAATAAAGGCAGCTAGGTTCTCATATTTGCTTCTGCCTTTAATCTGTTGTAATTTGTTACGGTTGAAATATATTAAAAATTGGCCTCACATAAATATGTATGTGGAATTAGTCTTTTCAGATTATTGTGGGTATTATTTAATGACTGCACCAAAACTTACCAAGTAGCATGTCTTAAAGTCTAGTTGCAATGCAGAATATGAAACTGTATCTTGAATTTCATAGTCTGTTACACTGAAATCCATCAGTCTGTCTTGAACTTTAAATGGGTCTTTTTTACCCACTCATGAATTTGTATTTCCTGCATTAGTCATTTGGAATATATTGGCTCACTTACTTGTACAGATCTTTCAAGTGTTGACCCATTGCATTTTACCCTAGTAAAAAAACCACCAATACTAGCATCAGTTTCTTCAGAAGGGTCTTTAAAATTGAGAAGCTGTGAAATTCACAGTGGCAGTTGCATGTTTTCCAGAATTCTAATTTATACCTGAAAGCTCAAATTTTGTTATTGGCAACACATTTGATCTTTTGTTTTCCTTGAAGTGACAGGCTTATTACTTGGCTTATTTTTTAGAAAATGTCTTCCAAATATTCAAGTCTGAAAAACCATAGTCAGTTGTTGTTCTTTCAAGTAAAATTGGTGTACCCTGAGAAAAGCAGCTAGTTCAGCTGGCATTTCAAAACAACTGCATGCTTTGATACCCAGCAGACATAGTTTATGCGTACATCCCATTTTCTCACAGAGAATAGTAAAGACATCTACTGTACTAAGAGGTCATTATTTAATAGAATAACTTTCACTACTTCACCAGGGACATTCTTAAATGAAATTGGCAATTTATTTATTTATTTTTATTTTTTACTGGGAATGAGCATCAGTGAAGGATGCAAGATATATATGGCTTGTTGCAATGGCCTTCAATCATGCTAAAGAACCAACAGTTCTACCCACCATTGCCTTTGCATCAGTGCAAGTGTCAAGAGTGAAAAAGGCAAATAAAGTAATGCCTTAGTATTAATATAAAAACAATTTCGACCTTGCTGGTATAAACATGAAGGGAGGAGAGAAATTGCTGTTAGCTAGAATAAGTTGGGGAAGGCTTCATGATAAAAATCAATGTGGTGTGCATGCTCTACTTTTTTTCTTCTCTTTTACCTGCTTTGTCCTATAAAAATTTTTAATTTATTTAATTATTTAAAATTGTTTAATTATATTTGTATTTTACTTTTTAATAATTTGTTGATTCAAGTATTTCATTGAGTATCTACTTTGTAGAAGTTATTTATATTGTTGAGAAATGGGAAATACACAGTGTTTACGATAACTGGTCAAACCAGTAAAAGCATTTACTGTGCCCCTTATTTATAGAGCACTGTGCTAGGCCCTGTGTTTATGTGTGTGCTTTTAATGCATTAAATTAATCTTCGTGGCAACTTCAGGAGGTAGTTTTTTATAGAAGGTCCACTGGGTTTTGCGCCAGGCTCACAATTTTTTGTGTAACTAGACAAATTAGTTAGCTTCATTGGGTTCCAGTTTTCTCAAGTGTAAAATATGGAACTGAGATTTACCTTCAGATCCTTAACAGGTTTAAAATTCATTAAATTAATACACATTTTACAGCAAGGTAATCCTTTACCAATACATCATTAGAATATTCCACACACTTTATTAGGAATCATAAAAACAATTACAAAATCATTAACATAAACCTTTTGGAGCCTTTTACTGTCCCTTTCACTTTAAAATGTATTGATTAGGGGCATCTGGGTGGCTCAGTCGTTAAGTGTCTGCCTTCGGCTCAGGTCATAATCCCAGGGTCCTGGGATCAAGCCCCTCGTCGGGCTCCCTGCTCAGCAGGGAGCCTGCTTCTCCCTCTCCCACTCCCCCTGCTTGTGTTCCCTCTCTCACTGTGTCTCTGTCAAATAAATAAAATCTTTACAAAAAAAAAAAAAGAACTGCTTTAAAAAAAAATGTATTGATTAAACACATCTTTCACAGCCCTTAATCCTTTATTGACATATTATCATAACACTTCACATTTGACCAAGGACTTAATGATAAGCATGTGAACATAATGAGAACATGATGGCATGTGTGCTCTATTGCTGGGAGATGTAAAAAATTATACAGGAGCACAAAGTTTAGGACAAGAGTCAGAAAAAGTCAAGAGGAGCATCACCAAAGCAGTAGTGTCTTAATTTGTTCTGTAACTCAACAAATATCTTAAGTGCCTTTTGATGTTTGGAACTTAGACTACTAGAGTGAACAAGACAGTGTCCTTGCCCTCATGGAACTTACATTTTATTGGGGAAGTATGGTAGGTAGAATAATGGCCTCCCAAAGATGTCCCATGTCCTAATCCCCACAACCTGTGAATATGTTATATTACCTGGCAAAGGAGAATTAAAGTAGCAGAAGAAATTAAGGTTGCTAATCAGCTAACCTTAAAATGGGGAGATTATTTTGTGTTATCTGGTTAGGTCCAATATAAGAGCCCTTAAAAGTACAAGCAGGAGACAGAAGAAGAGTCAATGTCAGCCTAATGTGATGTGAGAAGAGTCTCAACTGGCCACTGCTGGCTTTGAAGATAGAAGGGGGCCGCATGCCAAGGAATGTGTTCAGCCTCTAGAAGCTGGAAGAGGCAAGAAAACAGGCTCCCCTAGGGTTGCCAGAAAGAACACTGCTCTACCAACACCTTGATTTTAGCCCAGTGAGACCTGTCTTGGGCTTCTGACCTTAAGAACTGTAAAATCACGAGTGCATGTTATTTTAAGCCTCTTAAGTTTGTGTTAAGTTGTTACAGCAGCAACAAAAACTAATCTAGAGAGAAAATAAGTAACTAGACAAGATAATTACAGATTGGATGCTTTGAAGGAAATAAACAGGATGATGTGAGGAATAAAGGATGGAGCATGTTTGATCAGGTGGTCATGGAAGGGTTCTTTGAAGCTAGGACATTGAAGTGGAGAATGAGGGAAAGAAAGAGCCAGCCCTGCAAAGAACTGGGAACGGCATTCTAGGCAGAGGGAAAGGCAACTTCAAGGGCTTGTCACCTGCAGAGAATGAAAAGATTATTCAGTGAGAATGTAGAAGAGTAGTGGAAAAGGCAGCAAGGGCCCAAGTTTGCGAATCCTTGCAGGCCATGATAGAACACTGAAAAACCATTGAAAGTTCTTAAGAAGCAGAGTGACATATTCTGCTTTATGGCTTGAAAAAGTCACTCTGGCTGCTAGGTGGTAAATGGAGACAAGGGGACCCAGGATAGGGGACAGAACAGTTTGAAATAGAGTAGTGGCAGTGGAGATGGAGAGATACAACCAACAGGATTTGTTGATGGGTTGGACATGAATTTTGAAAGGTAAGTAGCAATTTGGCAGTAGCAGAAAAAGGGCAAAGCAAAAGAATGAAAGTCTACCAATGTCTAGGGAATAGAATATATTGAGCAGAATGGTAGGAGGTACAGATAATTGAGGCCCTAATGTTCACAGTCTAGAGACCCTTATTTGCTATGCATAAGAATTTGGAATTCATAGTATATGCAATGGAGAGCCGTCAGAATTTTAAATCAAGGGAATAAAACCGTCTCTGAACTGAGGTTTTATGTATCTTCCATTGTCATTCTGATGCAAAGACAAATAGTAAGGATATTTAAATTTTTATTTTCTTAGGTTCTGAGTTCAGAAAGATTTGATTAAGTTCTTGTCAATGAAGTGTTTAATAATTCATTGTAACGTCTCTTCTGTTTCGATTTTGAGGATATTTTGCTCATTTGTTGACTATAATCTGCTTGCGTCAGAGAAGCAGTGTTAAGTAGGTTCAGAGCAAAGTCTTTAGAGCCTCCTGGCCTGGATTGGAATCCTAGCTCCAGTACTAACTGGCCTCCCTTTGGCAAGTTGTACAACCTCTAAGTCTCAGTTTCTTTGTATCTAAAACAAGGACAGTAATTCTTCATGTGTCCCTTATAAGGAGTAAGCAATTGAATGCATAGAAAGCACTGAATACTTTAAGTACTTCCTGGGGCAGGGTTGGAGCAGCATGCAAAACTACATAAGCAGCATTGATTGATTTAACTTTTCTTTCGCCAGTAGTAGAAATTTGATAAAACATGATTTCTTCAAAACACTTTAAAAATACCCTTTCGGGGCGCCTGGGTGGCTCAGTCGTTAAGCGTCTGCCTTCGGCTCAGGTCATGATCTCAGGGTCCTGGGATCGAGCCCCGCATCGGGCTCCCTGCTCAGCAGGAAGCCTGCTTCTCCCTCTCCCACTCCCCCTGCTTGTGTTCCTGCTCTCACTGTTTCTCTCTCTGTCAAATAAATAAAAATCTTTAAAAAATAAAAATAAAAATACCCCTTTTCTGTGTTTCTACATATGGGACTAAAGTTTCCATTTATCTGTATTTTTCCAAGATGCCCACTTTTTTCACCACTAAGTCCATTTACTCTCTAAGATAAAATTTATATGAAAATGTGAGTAGGGGTGAGTTCACATGGTCTTCTAGTTTATTGGATATTATTTATTTTCTGACTAGGTTGTATTCACAGATGATTACCATTTTAACTGATTTTTAGGTAAGCCAGGTAAAACAAAACCACCAGGAATTCTTTGGTACCTCAATTCAAATCCATTTAATTTTCCAACAACATATTTCAAATAAAAAAAAGTATTTAAAATTTTATTTCTGTGGAACATTAGCAGGGCATAAACAAGAGATTAGATACAGTGGGGTAGAGAATCCTCTGGTATTTATTTTCTACATCACTCTTAATTTAGCATTGAGTTATTTATTGTCACATTTCTCTATAATATTTAATGTACATTACTCATGTTTTATAAATAGTGCACGTTTCTCAGAAGCAGAGACTGTAAGTACTCTATGTCTTCATTCTGCCTTCTGGAGCACTTAGGTCAGAGGAACTAAATTATTCATTCTAATGGGATAATTCACAAGCTTGTAACATGTTGTGATGTTTAGAAGGCCTCAGTAAAACTAATCTGATTGTTTTTAATGCTTCGTTAAGAAATAACTTCCAATTCAATTTTTATTAGCATGATCCTTGTTCTTCCATGTCTAGCCAATAGAGGAGTAGAAAGACTTTAGACTCAGGGAATTAGCACACCTGTATTAAAATTTGGCCCTTCGCAAGGAAGGCTTCCCAAGAGGAGATGGATGGATGGATACCATTAAGCCTTACTTGGATTATTGTTTACTGCGACTCCCATGGAAACAAGGGAAGATTGGTCCACTGACTGCATCCTTGTGGTTCATGACCTGTCTCTTTTCACTTATCCTATGATTTCCTTTCCCATTATGAACACCACTATCTAGCACATGACCAACGGTTTTAAATTATACACACTAAATTATATTACTAGCTTAAAAGGAATCTGAGAAACCCAAATGAAAAGAATTCAAATAAAATTCTTGTCCTCTTCCTTCATCTTATTTTTCATAGCCAGTTCAGCTCTGAATCAGTGATTCTCAAAATCAGTTAGGGAAAAAGTGCCTTCCGAGATTACTAAATGACAAAATATTTCTTAAAACTTCCTTGTAAATTAAGAAAAACTTAGAATCAAGCCAACTCCTATAGCAGAAGCTATTAAACATATGAATGTGTGTGTATGGGGATGTGTATGTTGCTCTAACCTGTATTTGGGGGCGGGTATTAGTTGCCTTTGACAAGGGAAAGTATATGCTCCCCACAATGCCATCCTCCGGCACATCTGTGCAGTGCATGGGCCGCTGCCCTCAGCACTGGCGAGAAGGAGCAGAATTCACTTATCTTGGTCTTCACTTACCTCTTTTTGCAAGTGTTACCTTCCTTTTCATTTTACATAACTTCACACTTTATGTAGCTATGAATAGAAAAGGTGAGTGTTATTCACACTTTAAAGCAGACCACTGTCTTTCATACATAAAAAATAGAGATTGTTTCCTAATAAGAACTTAAATTGTTTTATTTCAAAACCCACAATATAAAGGTTTACAGCATAGCATTTGTTTTCTTCTTAAATGTCATTTTAACCTTTATTTTTAAAGAAAATTTCATTTTAGTATGTTGATTGCTGTTTCTAATTATACCTCCTATCTACTGTTATCAAAATCCAAATAACAAAAACATTAAGAAAATACTTCCCCCGGGCGCCTGGGTGGCTCAGTTGGTTGAGCGGCTGCCTTCGGCTCAGGTCATGATCCTGGAGTCCCTGGATCGAGTCCCGCGTCGGGCTCCCTGCTCGGCGGGGAGTCTGCTTCTCCCTCTGACCTTCCCCCCTCTCATGTGCTCTCTCTCTCTCTCACTCTCTCAAATAAATGAATAAATAAAATCTTTAAAAAAAAAAAAAAAAAAAAAAAAAAAAAAAAAAAAGAAAATACTTCCCCCAATCCCAGTTCAGTTTTCTAAAGTTCACCATTGGCAATGGTATGCTGGATATTATTTCAGACTTTTTCCTTGTACATTCAAAATGTATCTTTAAAATTTTTTGAAGTAATGTATACATTTAAAGAATATCGAAGGCACAAAATAGAAAAAACAAGTCACTCTTTCATTACCTTATTTCTTCATTTGTATGTTCTTCTAGACCTTATCATTCATTATTCAGGTATATATATGCATACTATTATGTCTTCATTTTCTGCAAGAATGGAATCAAACTATTTTGGAGGACTCCTCTCTATATCAGTACAAAGGGATATATCTTGGGTGACTATTTAGGCTTTTTGTAGTTAAAAACAAGTTTGCAGATAAACTTATGTATCTATATTTGCACACATGATGAGTAAGTTAATTTGTAGGGTGAATGCCAAGAAATTTCTGGGTGAACAGGTAAAACATTTTAAATTTTGATAAAAATTAATTAAAAATAAAAATTTGTTTTGATAAACAACACATTAACACAACAGCATGTAATGTGTATTCATTTCCTTAACTCTTGCATGTACCCTGTGTTACGGAGAATTTTTTTTGCCAATTTATTAAACATTTATTGAGCAGTTAATACTTAATGGACAGTGTTATACATGCAGGGGACACAGCCAGTAAACAAAACAAAACAAAAATAATTCGGGCTGCATGGACTTACATTCTAGTGAAAGGAGACAATAAAAAATAATAAAATATTATGGCAGTTGGTGATACGTATTTTAAGAAGAAATAAATTACAGGAGAGAGTGGGGTATGTTCTTGGTTGAAGGAGGTCTATAAATTTAAATGGAGTGCTCATAGAAGACCTCACTAATAAGCAGGTAAAATTGAGCATGCTCCAAGAACATTCCAAGGGGAGCAACAAGAAGTACATAAGCTTTGAGGCCAGTGTATGTGGAATGAAGTGTGCAAGTATAAAGTAGAAGATGAGAGATAATGGATGAATGGGAGCCAGCTCATGAAGGGCATTTGGATCACAGTGAGGTGGGATGCGATTAGATGGTTTGAGTAGAGGAATAACAGAGTTTTTTTAATGCTCTAGAAGGATTGTGTTGGCTGCTGTGTTGATAGCGCTGTATAGGAAGACAAAAGTGGAGGCAAGGAGACCTGATGGGAGCCAGTAGCAACACTCTAGGTGAGAGATGGTGGCTTAGAACAGGGAGGTGGGGGGGGGGGATAGTTAGTGGTAAGGGGGTCAGTTGCCAAATATTAAGATACTTCTCTCTAGATTAGATGTGGGTTATGAGGGGAGGGAGGTGGGGGTGGGGAAAGGAGTCAAAACTGACACCAAGAGAGTTTTATCCTGAGCAAATGGAAGAGTAGAAATGCCATTGACTGAAATGGAGAATACTGAGAGGATCAAGACTTGGGTTTTGGATGTGGCATGTTTGCTTAGACCTCCAAGTGGAGATGTCAAGTAGGCAGTTGGGTTTGGAGTGCAGAGTTTGGACTGGGATATAAAGCAGGGAGTCCTCAAATGGTATTTAGAGCCATGAGACAGATTGAAGTCCAGGAGGTGGAGGAAAGAAATGGAAAGGCAGCAGTGAGTTAGGGAAACCAAGGAAGTCAGGAGAAGAGATTAGTCAGAGAAAGACACGTATCATATGATCTCACTGATATGAGGAATTCTTAATCTCAGGAAACAAACTGAGGGTTGCTAGAGTGGTGGGGGTGGGAGGGATGGGGTGGCTGGGTGATAGACATTGGGGAGTGTATGTGCTATGGTGAGCGCTGTGAATTGTGCAAGACTGTTGAATCACAGACCTGTACCTCTGAAACAAATAATACATTATATGTTAAAAAAAAAAAAAAGAAGATAGTAGGAAGGGTAAAAGGAAGCGGGGGGAAATCGGAGAGGGAGACGAACCATAAGAGACTATGGACTCTGAGAAACAAACTGAGGGTTCTAGAGGGGAGGGGGGTGGGGGGATAGGTTAGCCTGGTGATGGGTATTAAAGAGAGCATGTACTGAATGGAGCAATGGGTGTTATACGCAAACAATGAATCATGGAACATTACATCAAAAACTAATGATGTATGGTGATTAACATAACAATAAAAATTTTTTTAAAAAGAGAGAAGAGATTAGTTTGAAAAGGAGAGATTTTCTGTCAAATGCTGCTAGTAGGTCAGATAAAATGAGGATTGATCATTGTCATTGCCTTTAACAATGTAAAGGTCCTTCATAATCATGAGAAGAACAGTTTTGTGACCAGAGTGGGTTTAAGAGAGAATAGGAAAAAACAAATTGGAGACAAGTGTAGGTAACTTTCTCAAGAAGCTTTGCAGTAAAAGGGCCTGAGGTATAGAATTTGGAATTCTGTAGACTTAATCAAAATAGGAGTTGAGCCAGAATAGGGTTTTTAAATGAGAGAAAGGCAGGAGAGTTAAGAGTGTATGCAAAGAATGACTGTAATGATATTGGATTAAAGTCGGTATTTCTTTAATTAGTGAGGTTGAACATTTTATTACATGTTTATTGTCCATTCATATTTGTGTGTGTGAATTTTCTTTGCATATTCTTACTGGGTGGTTCCTTTTTTTTCCCCATGAATATTTAAGAATTCTCTGTATAATAAAAAAAGTCAGTCTTTGGTAACATGTATTGCAGATATTTTTTACAGTTTGTCGTTTGCCTTTTGACTTGAAATTTTTTCTATGTACAGTCATGGGTTTTGTATCATGCTTATAATAGCCCTTCTTATTCCAAGACTGTAAAAGGATTTGCCTGTATTTTCTTCTATTACTTTTATGATTCCTTTTTCTGTAATTAAAATCTCCAATTCATGTAAATTTCATTTTGGTTAAAATTGTGAGGTGGAATCTGATTAGCAAGACTACCATAAGTCTGAGGGATCTATTTCTGGATTCTATTTAAGTCCATTAATTTTCTGCCTATCCCTGTACTAGTACGAGTCTGTTTCCATTTCTATAGCTTCAAGATACATTTTTTGTCTGGTATGGCTAGTCCTTGTTCTCCTACCACCACAATTACTATCTTTCTCTGAATTTTCTTGAATATTTTTGTGTTTCTTTTTCTAGAAAGTAATAATACTAACAATGTGTATTGAGCACTTACGTGCAGTACTATATTAAGTTTTTTGCATATATAATTATTTTTATCACTGTGACAGTCCTATTAGGGACGTTATCCCCACCTTAGAAATGAAGAAACTGAGGCATGAGAAGATTAAGAAACATGCCCAAGGTGACATGGATAGTCAGTGGTGAAGCTGTGGTTTGAGTCAGACAGGTTCATTCCAGAGATTGTGTTCCTACCTCTCCTTGTAAATGTTAGAATCATTTGGCCTAAATCACTTAGATTTAGAATCTAAAATATCATGCTAACATTTGGATCAGAATTGTATTGAATTTATAGATAATTTTAGGTAGAATTGACATCTTTATAATATGAAACCATTCTATCCAAATACAAGGTATGTCTTTTCATTTATTCAAATCTTCTTTTTTGTTTTTATTTCAATTCCAGTTAGTTAACATACAGTGTAATACTAGTTTCAGGTGTACAATATAGTGATTCAACACTTCCATATAACACCTGGTGCTCATCACAGCAAGTGCAGTCCTGGATCGCCATCACCTATTTCACCCATCCCCCTAACCCCGCCCCTCTGGTAACCATCACATTGTTCTCTATAATTAAGAGTCTGTTTCTTGGTTTGCCCCTTTTTTTCCCCTTTGCTTGTTTGTTTTGTTTCTAAAATCCCACATATGAGTGAAATCATACGGTATTTGTCTTTCTCTGACTGACTTATGTCACTTAGCATAATACTCTCTAGCTCCATCCACATCATTGCCAATGACAAGATTTCATCCTTTTTTATGGCCAAGTAATACTCCATTGTTTGTGTATGTGTGTGTGTGTGTATACACACACACATCTTTATCCATTCATCAGTCGATGGACACTTGGACTATTTCTATAATTTGGCTATTGTAGATAATGCTGCTATAAACAGCAGGGTGCATGTATCCCTTTGAATTTTTATAACCCTCAAGAGAATGCTAAAATCTTCTTTATATAGGTCCTTGTTTTTTGTTTTGTTTTTGTTTTTTGTTTTTTTGGTTTTTTTGGCCTTCATGGGTTATCTTTTGATAGAGTTGATAGAGATTGAGTTTTTCTTCTGCTATGTTTTTAGCATGTTATTGTTTATTGGAAAGCTACTGATTTTTTCTATTAAATTTGTAATTAGTCATTTACCAAATTTCTAATTGCTAGTAGTTTTTTGCAGTAATTTTTCTTGATTTTTCCAAAAACATCAACATATCCCTTGCAAATAATAATTTTGCTTTCTCTTTTCCACTATTTGTGCTTTTTCCTTTTGTCATTTTTTAAAAATTAGCTTAATGTAATGATGACAGTAAACATCTTTATCTTAGAAATGCCTCTGATACATAATCATTTATCATAATACTGACTTGTTTTATTTTTATGAAAAAGTATCAGCAAGGAATAGAGAATTTTATCAAATGCCTTTCATGGTCTGTAGAAGTCATATTGTTTATCCTTTACTATGTTAAGATGGTGGACTTATATATTTCCTAATGTTGAATAATGCTTGCTTTACTTAACTTCTAACGTACCACTGGATTTAATATTTTATTTAACATTTTTACATCAGTGAGACTGAGTTTATAAGGGTGTGTGTGCATGTGTGTGCACATGCATACAAGTGTGCTCTTAGATTTAGTTGACTGTTAGGAAGCTGGCTTCATAGGAAGAATTTAGGCTCTTTACATTTTCCTCTCTTGAAAAAGCAACAGAATTATCAGTCCTTTGAAGATCTCAAGAAATTCACCTGGGAAAACACCTGGCAATTTTTGGGTGGTTAACTCTTTGATGTCTTCCTAAATTTATTCTATCGTCTGTCTACATTTGCCATCTCTTGTATAATTTTATAAATTCTATAAAATAATAAATGTAGTTATAATCATTAATATTTTCCTAGAAAGTTATTTCGTCCAAATTTTTTTTAGTATGTTATGTTAATCACCATACATTACATCATTAGTTTTTGATGTAGTGTTCCATGATTCATTGTTTGTGTATAACACCCAGTGTATTTCATCCAAATTTTTAAATTTATTTGCTTAGATTTGTAGAAAATATTTCTAAAGTAAATCTCTTAAATTCCTTTATAGCTATAATTACTTCTCTGTTTGCATTAATATTGAATCCTTGTACCTCTCAATTTTTTCTAGGATTAAGTGGGCTAGTGATTTATCTATTTTATTGATTCTTCAAAGATCTGGCTTTTGGATTGATTTAAAATTATATGGCTTCTCTGTTTTTTGACTCAATAATTTCTGCATTTGTATTTTTAATTCAGCCTTCACACTTCACTTGGATTTTGTTATCCTGCCTGTATTCTACAAGTAACAGTCCTATAAATTAAAAAGCATCCTTTTTATAAACGTATATTTTCCTATGAAGGAAGTATTACTTACTGATAATTTCATGTGAATTATTTTAGTCTTTAGATACTTTCCTCACACACACAAGGGAACCACCTGTCCCTGGGACTGATTTTAGTTTATCTGCTAAAGAACTTTGCTATTTAACTGTTTCATCTGTCTCTTTGTGACTGGTACTTATACTGGCTGAAATTAGCTCTCGGAATGAGTGGGAACTTTGATAAGTCAGGGAAAGGAGAGGTAATTTGGGGTGACTCTTGTTGGAGTATATAGACAGAGGACCTGTGGAGAATGGGAAAGAGGACAGAATAAGAACTGAGAGAACAACCAGAGACAAATCCCAAGAATACTTAGTAATGATTATATAATGAGAGAGGGGAGAAAATAAGAACTAGGATTCTGTACATGATGGCAACCCTCTCCCCTGCCTTCACCTATCAGTTATCATTCTATGACTAGCTTGTATATGAAGGCATTGAAAACCACCAACCCTTTGCAGGGGTAAATAAATGTCAGAATCACTGACTTCTGGGGCGCCTGGGTAGCTCAGTCAGTTAAGTGTCTGCCTTTGCCTCAGGTGATGATCTTGGGGTCCTGGGATCCAGCCCCGCCTCAGGCTCCTTGCTCAGTGGGGAGCCTGCTTCTCCCTCCCCCTCTGCCTGCCACTCCCCCTGCTTATACACTCTCTCTCTCTCTCTCTCTCCCTCTCTCTGTCAAATAAATAAAATCTTCAAAAAAAAAAATCACTGACTTTCATTGGAGTCAGGTTTTTAAAATTATTTTGAAAATGTAAAAACAGTCTGTGATTATTCAATTTAATAGGCACCCTAGATTAAAAAAGATTTTACCTAGAGAGAGAGATTAAAAAAACTTTCCCCCAGATTTGCTGAACTATTAGTATTTATTTAAACCTAACATGTTCAGAGGTGCCTGGATGGTAAGCGACCAACTGGTGATTTTGGCTTAGGTCATGATCTCGTGGGTTGTGAGATCCAGCTCCGTGTCAGGTTCTGGTGCTCACCCTCATGCTCAGCAGGGAGCCTGCTCCCTCTGCTCTTCCCCACCCCCACCATGTTCACATGCATGCATGCGTGCTCTCTCTCTCTCTCAAATAAATAAATAAACCTAACATGTTCATTGTGCTTGGAGCACTCTAAAATCATTATGATACCTATTTTTAAAAGACGTAAGTTATAACTACATAATATACATATTGCATATTATATTACTTACATGTTACATTAAATATGAATGTTATGTCATGACATTTATTATACAGTAAAATACATATATATTAATATTATCTATAAGTTAGGTCAAAGGCCAGATTAACAAATACTTACAGTATGCCTGGGTATAGTATTCATGGACACATAAGCTCCTCTTTCCCGGAGTAACATCATTTGCAGAAGTTTTCTCCCCTTAGGATTGTCAGATGACCTCTCTTTTTCATTTTGTGTACTGATTTACCTGTTCTTTGGTTATCACTACAGTTTTGTCATTTTCCTGAATCATCAGTAAACTTAAGTATATTGACTCATCTCTTCACTCAGAAAAAAAGAAGTGTGACCCCACATCCAATTCAACAAGTAATTCTGTACCTACTATGTGGAAGGCAGTGTGCCAGGGACTCTTTTCAGGATAAGAAAAACATGTTAAGTGGTGTTGTTATGGTTTTGTCCCAACTGATGTTAAAGAATAATGGAAATACTTGTTCAGTTTCTCCAAATATTATCTTCATATTTCATAACGTTCATACCTAAATTGTGTTGTTCTCAGCATAGTGCTAACGTTATTACTTAATCAAGCTATAATCCATTGCTCTTGAGAACACGACTCAAAATGTATGTTTTTCTGGGTGTTTCTTAAATTATGACACTGGGTTAGTCTGATGGATATGGAGCAATTTGTTAGAAGTACAGTAGTCTGGGGGCGCCTGGGTGGCTCAGTCGTTAAGCGTCTGCCTTCGGCTCAGGTCATGATCCCAGGGTCCTGGGATCGAGCCCCGCATCGGGCTCTCCGCTCAGCAGGGAGCCTGCTTCTCCCTCTCCCACTCTGCCTGCTTGTGTTCCCTCTCTCACTGTCTCTCTCTGTCAAATAAATAAATAAAAAATCTTAAAAAATAAAAAATAAAAAAAAAAAAAAAAAAAAAGAAGTACAGTAGTCTGTTATTTTGTAAGGATCAGTCTTACATCTTTTTCTAAGAAAGATTTTATCTTTCTTTTCTACCATGCAGATGAGTGTGTGTGTTTGATAGGAATGAGTGAGACATAGCTAAGCATGTATTAATGGCATGATGTAAGCAGAACTTCTCCCTCTAGAAAAAAAAAAAAAGCCTTTTTATGCCTGAAAATATGTTGACATGTGGCCTTAGCCTGTGGCTTTCATCAACACATGCCATGGTTATCACCTGATAAGAATCAAAGACCTGTGGGTTAAATATGTCCCCTCCCCCCCTTCTCTCCCCCTGTGAAGCCTAACCTGCTATTCAGAGCTATAATAAACAGTGCTTGGCAGGGTTTTTATTTCTAAAGCATTTAGATGATCTTGCTCTTATCTTAATGACTGAAGTTGAGATTGTGTTGCTCTTTTTTTTAACTAAATTCATCTAATTTATTTAATTCTTTATTATAATTGTACATTACTTAAGAAACAGATGTTTACATGGGAGTTTAATTAGTGCAGTTGATACCGTACTACATGCAATCAAGTGCTAAAAATAGCATGTTATGTGAAAGTCTTTCAAAGGTTATTGACTGCAATGATGATATTACCCTATGGTGTACTGTCAGTTATATTATAATGAGATGGTTAAAATTTTTTAGTCATTTGAAAACGTTTTAGTAGCATATTGTTAAATATGGAATTCCAGAGCCCCAGAATAGGCTAAACACAAAAATACAAGTTTAAGAATATTTATCATTAATGTAACAATTTTCAATCAGTAGACTTTATATATAAGTAGTTAAAGTGTATGAGCTGTGGGATCAGGCACATGAGGATTTGAGTCCAGCTCCATAACTTAATAGCTAAATAATCTCAAACAGGTTACTCAGCTACTCTTGTTTTGTTTTGTTTTGTTTCAGTTTTGGGGGAGGGGTTATTTTTTGGTATATAAAAGGGAGATATAACAATACCTACCTCTTAGGAATTGTTGTAAATATTCAGTGGGATGATGATGGTGATGATAAAATAATAATAATAATGGCAGACACTTCTATGATCTTTACTGTGTGCCAGACACTGATCTAAGCACAATACATTTTTAAACCATTAGATCCTCACAACCACCTTATTCAGTGGATACTGTTATATCTGACATTATATGTTAGCAAGTAATACCAACAAGAACTACCACCAGTAAGTCACTGTGTCCTTAACCACATTCTAGTGACAACAGATGCATTGAAATGTTACCATTTCTCTATAGAAATTTCAATTCATACTGTGTATTGTAAATTATATTTAAAGATTTTAAAAACTTTACCTTTTCTATTTTCCTTTATCTTTGTTCTCTTGAAATTCTTTATTTTAATCAAAACTCAGAAACAAGAGGTGATAATCACCTGTCTGTTAAGAATGCATCTCTCTTTAGGTAAACTAAATTTCATTATATTTTTTTTAGCCAAAGGTTTAAAAATATAGAGGCATGGAGTTAAATGAGCAGACAGTTAAGATAATGGACATTTTCACTGGCTACTAGAATTTATCAAGGACTGTATTATTATTTATGCTTTTTGTGCTGGGGCTCTATTTTTTAAATTAGCTCTGTAGAGCCACAAAAGAGTAGATCGAGAAACAGAAGCTTGACTTTCTTCTAAGTTACACTAGTCAATATAAGCAATTTTCACTGCTTTTTCTCTCAGCTAAGTAACTGTGAAGCAGAAGATAGTAAGAAGACTTGGAAAATAGTTATTGGTCTTTTTTCCATCTTGACCAATAAAATGTGGTGGGTTTTTTGCCGCATATTCAAAACATGATTTGGGAAAATTCCCAAGATAACTATAAAATATATGCAATCTTTGTGGTTTTGGGTATTTGACTTAAAATCTTCCATACCACAATGGCAGCTCATACTGGAGGCCAGAGTCCTAGAAAGTGACAGGTATTCTTGAAGAGTACTTTGGGCTACAGCTGACCCAGGCAGAATAAAACAGGATGAAGGACCTCTGGGTAAAAAGAACCTAGTGCAGCTCAGGGTAGAAGAAACTTAGTGAAAACTATGAAGCATGCAAGCAAATATTGGAACCAAAATACATATATGTCTTGAAGACTAATTCTGTAGGGTACTTTTTAAGCCCCAAATACTCTAAATGTAAATGTAGGGTTAGACAACCTATAGCTAACAAAATTGATAATGATAAAATTGAACTACAGTATTACATCATTAAAAGGCAAGAATAGCACCAATATAAAACCGTGGCCAAGTCAAGATACTGAAGAAATCACTAAACTTTCTCTTCACAAAATAGAATTTCAACTATCCATACATGTCCAAGCATGGTGAGAGCTATGGAACAACCTTTGAGAATCATTCCCTTTATCCACACTTTAAGTCATTTTAAATGGCACAATTTACTCTGCTTATTGTGTGTGGCTGGAGTACAAGGAATTCCCCATGTTTCCATTTCTGTCTACTTTCAATAAGTTTTCCCTTTGACTCAGCACTTCCATCTCTACTAGTAAACCTCACATATGTATTTAAGGAGTGGCCAAAGATATACTTATAAGAAAGTTTGTTGTTAATCCTTAAAAAATACTTGGAAACATAAATTTTATCAGTATAGGTTATTGGTTATATTCTATCAGTACAATGAAATGATGTGTAGCCAGTGAGAGGAAAATGAGAAAGCTTCACGTTTACTGAAAGAGAAAAATTTCTAAGATATGTTATTAAGTGGCAAAAAACTAGGTGGCAAACAGTATAATGTAATCCCATATGTGTGTATTTAAAGATGTATAATACATTTATATAGAGAAATGATATTAAGTATGATATATATGTATATAAGTTGAGGTCTGCATTATAATTAAATAGGATAAGGTATATAAAATGATTAGTATCATGCCTACCTCGTGCATAGATAAATTAAAATTGCTGTTATTATTATCTTTAAAGAGTGAGTCAAGGAAAGGATATTTCCTGGGAGGGCTTTTACTGATTTTACATGTTTTATATTATCTGATTTTTTTGCACTAAACCTGTATTACCTTTATAGTAACATTAAAAAATAGTTTGCTCTTGGGAAAAGATTTGGAAAAATGTATTCACACTAAAGTATTAATGACACAACAAAACAATATTTTTCTTCCGACACAAGATATTGAAGGATTTCTAATGTGGGCCAAAGGGTAACTCCAGTAGTCTTTTGAACAGAGGGGTCTTCCTAAGGTCTATAAAAGCAGTTTTGGAGATGTTTGCTTATTCATTCTCACTGTGACATATACATCCATACTTCTGATTGTATTTCTTTCTTCCTGCTCTCAGGTGTGTGTGTATTTATATGGGACGGGGGTATATATGCATATCACTTAAACATTTAGGTTATTACCTTCTTTCGAGAATGGTTGGAAATTTTAAGGAAGAAATGGAAAGAATAACTGAAAGTAATTATTGCTTAGTTATCTCAAGGAAGCAAAGATTCCTTTTTCTCCCTTTCAATCTTTGCTTAGCAAATAAGGATCAACTTGAGAAGAGGTATTCCAGTGACCATACCCAATGAGGTACTAAATAATTTATCCCAGTAGAGTGATTATTACAAGGACTCTGAAGAAAAAATATTGACTCTATGTATTATTTGTTTTAGAGAATTTTATTCTCAGCTATTACTCATGATTCTGCAAACTGTGGTCATTCCAAACACTTATTTATCTTCATAATGCTGGTGTTAAATTTTATTGAAATTCATTAAAAATATGGAAAGGATGCCCATTTGAAAACTTCTGGATGTCAGTTATTTTTTCCAAAATTACAGACTTACATACAAACATTACTTAAATCATGCCTTACTTGTGTAGAAGTTTGGCTAAATTGATTTGATAGATTCTTTCTAAATTCAGTGTGGGATTAATATGAAATGCATGGACCCAGTTGGTATCTTGAAAATATCTTTCTTATGGTAAATATGATGAGGTTTTGTTGTCTTATTAGGAGAGATGAACTCTTCTTAATTATAATGCTTTAAAGATTTGAGGCCCTAATTGTGCATAAGCAGTATCATATAGAATAAACTCATTATGACTGGAGAGGATATTTAGTGTAGTTTAAGAGCACAGAATATAGAACCAGACTGCTAGGGTTCAAATCATGGCCCTCCTACTTCTTAGCTATATGATCTTGGACAAGTTACTTACCTTCCTATGTCTTGGTTTCCATTTCTGGTTTCAAGGTTATGAGTAGTAGATGGTAGATAGTCTATTTCAAAAGGTTGCTATAAGGTAATGAGTTACTATTTATAGAACACTCGTACTAAGTCCTTTTTAAAATTTCTTTTTACTGAGGTGTAAAAACTGATCTTTACACTAGTTGGTTTTGATTATTTGTTTCTTGTTTGTATTACAGTTACAAATTATAATACTGTGGTAGAAACAAATTCAGATTCAGATGATGAAGACAAACTCCATATTGTGGAAGAAGAAAGTATTACAGATGCAGCAGATTGTGAAGGTGGTGTGCCAGAAGATGACCTGCCAACAGACCAGACAGTGTTACCGGGGAGCAGTGAAAGAGAAGGCAGTGCTAAGAGCTGCTGGGAGGATGATGGTAAGTTTAATTTTTTCATAATATTCTAGTCTCTTGATTCTTTAAAAAATATATATTAACTGAAAAGATAAATTTGATGAAAAGTTTGAAATGATCTGTAAACGTGTCTATTAATCAATAGAAGGTGTCCCACTTAAACAAAAAGTTTATTGTGAAACAGAATAATAGTCATTCTGATTATTTGTACAATGCATATAATATATTGAATTTTAGTGTTTTTTTAACCAGAATCAAGCTTTCCATATACTGTTGATATAACTGAACCTACCTTTAATTTTATATTGTGACTTCTAGAAATGAAGAATCTACTTAGAAACCTACAGATTATATTTTGGTACAGTAAAATTATAACATAAGTCAACAAAAATCCCCAAAACAGTTAAATCATAGGAGTATTTTTAGTGTTTGAAAGCTTCTTCCTCCTCCTCCCCCTCCTCATCCTTTCCCCTTCCCTCCCTTCTCCCATATATATCATAATGCTGTGAATTTTCACTCAAGGAAAATTTTTACTTTTACTAATCTCAAGCATGGTTGAGTGGAAGGATTAGTAAAGTCTCTCTACTTACTTACATTGAATATTTAAAATTCTTCCTCATCTGTCAAATGAAGAAATTGGACTATAGTTTTTTCTTCTAGATTGAAAATTCCTCCTCTCTGCTTTTCCTAATAAAACTAATTAAATTATTTAGCCTGTCTTGCCAGGATTTAAACAACAGTGGTATAAAAACAGAAGAATGTGAAGAAAGCAGGTATTGTGAATTAGAGGGATTGGGGATCAGGAATAGGGGCATCAGCAAAGGCAAAGAGGAGCATGCACAAGTGATCACATTCAAAGTCAGTCAAAGACGAAAGCTCCCCAGCGAGAGTTCAGATTTGGGGAAGTCGGCTAAATAAGATATCAGAACTCAGTTTAGGCAGTCTGGGGAAATGAGTCAAGTTTGCTGGTCAGAGAATCTAGATACGAAAATGTGGAAGCTTAGATAAAATGTGGAAGCTTAGATAAAATGTGGATCTAATAATAGGCACAGTATAGCAGTAGTTAAGATTTCTATAATAGGACAAATTTATAGCTAACAAAGAACTTTCAAAATCATGTAACCGCCCCCCTCATTTTATAACATTGTTCATTGGTCCATTAAGCAAATTCTGCAGGAATGGAGTTGCAAACTTGAATAAGACTGTCTCTATATTAAAAGTGCTTATAGTTTAGTGAGTGAGAAGGATAAATAAGTCACAAATTCATTACAGTTTGATGTAGGTGTAAATTTAGAATTCTGTGGAAACATGAAGCAGGAAAATCCAAATCAGAGAGAGGAAGAGAAGTCCTAAAAGAATTTCTGAGTGAAACAGTGCGGGTCTTAAGTTATAAAGGACCAGTAGAGGTTGATTAGGTAAAGGAGAAGTAAAAGAAGGTGTTTCCAACAGAAGAAGCAATATGCATGAGGCCATAGAGGTTTGAACAAGTGGTGTTTACAGAAAATGAGATCAGAGAAGTAAACAAGGAAAAGACTATGAAGGGCACTGTGTGCTAAGTCAAGGAATTTGAACTTTTACCTTAGAAGCTGTGAGAACATCATTGATACATACTTTAGAAATAAGTCTGGTAGCAATATGGAAAATGAATTTTGGAGGGAGACAGTGTACAGACAGGTAGCGCCTTCAGTAAAGAGGCTATGAAAATGCAGGCAATGATGAGAGTTTTGGACTAAAGAAATGGCCCTTGGAATGAGAATAAAAGGGAGAGATTTAACAGGAATGTAGAAGGTTGAGTATATAAGATTTGGTTTGTTATTACATGGAAGGTAACAGAAGTAAGGACTGACAATTCACAGGCTTCTAGAAAGTAGAACCCAGAGAAATTAAATTGCTTATTTATTATCACACTTCATTAATAACAGAGCTATTAACTTGTTAAACTATAATACTGAGCTCAGAACTTTGGGGAGCAAGGATTTTCATATATATTTCCTGTCTGGGGCCAGAATTGATCCACTGGTATAGTTAATCCAAAGTGTTAATATGGAAACAAGAAGGTAATGATTTTTCTGGAAAAAGGGGAGATAGGAGAATGAGGGAAATAGGAAAAAGAAAAATGAAAAATCATTGAAGAGGTTCTGTTTCTGAAAATACGTTGGGATAAGTTATTTGAACTGTCTCACTGAAAATAACTAATGATGCTAGATTTAAAAATAAATAAATCTTCTTGAAAGCTTTAAAAGAGCTAAGTAGATAATAGACATTAATAGATAAAAATCAAAGTGAGGACAGGAACCCATATAGGTAAGCAGAGCACAGCATAAAGACTCTTTGGCCTTAAGGATATTTGCCTACCCAGAGTAACGTAAGATGTGGTTTTTCAGGCCTCTGAGAAGAAACAAAGCCTGGGACCACCTAAAAGCTTAATAGCAGATCCTCCCCTAGTATGAATTACATCTTAACAATGTGATGAACTATAGTGAACTAAAAGCAAACTCTCTACCATCCCTACCATCCTCAGGAGTTAGCAAACAAAACTGCCTTGGCTAGGGATTGGGGAAATGGAGGACTGTCTCTGCCAAGGAGTAACCACCAACTGTCTTGGATTGATTTACAATTTAAATTCACATTACTATATGGCCTGATAGTCTCAAGCCATAACTGAGTTTAAAGTAGAATTGCTGCTAATACTCAGAGGCACCAAGAAGAAGCAAATCCAAATCTTTTGGAGGAACATACCTTTATCCTAGTGCTATAGAAATCTCCCAAATAACTTAGCAAGAAGAGAGCAACAGGAGTGACAATTACCAGAAACAAAAGGAAGCAGAAACTCACCTGTAAAGACTTTAATTAGTAGAGTTATCAGACACAGATTATAAAATGACTGTCATTTTTCAAGAAAAATGAACAGATTTGAAATTACCTGCTCTGAGAGAATAAAATATAACCAACAGATTTTAAGAAGAACCAAATGGAACTTCTAAAAATGAAAAATTAGAATAATAGAAATTCAGATTCAAAGGATGGATTTTAATAACAAAGTAAACAGAATTGAATAAAGAGTTAAAGATTGGACGATAGGGGAAATTACACTAAATACAACTCAGAAAGACAGAGATAGAAAAATACAAAAAACAAGATAAGAAACATGAAGGATATAATGAGAAGGTTCAATATATGTCTTAATTCTAGGAGAAGAGAGAATAGGGAGGCAGCAATATTTGAAGAGATAATGGCAGAGATTTTTTTCAGAATTGACGAAGGACACCAGACCACAGACTCAAGAAAACCAACAAATCTCAAGAAGTATAAATAAATCTACCCCCGAAAAATGATTTCATATATATGACATTTTCAAAAAGACAAAGTATACGTTAGGTGATAAATCAGTGGCTGCCGGGGGCTGGAGCTAGGGAGAGTGTGACTCTAAAGGGATAGCATTAGGGAGTTTTGGGGGGTGATGGAACTGCTCTGTGTCCTGATTTTGGTGGTGGTTATATGAATCTGTACATGTGTTAAAATTCACATTTTTGTGAAATTGCAGAACAACCAAAACAAAAAGAAAACTCTTAAAAGTAAATCAGAAAAGTGAGATTGGGTTTGAGAGAATGGCAGTTAGACTGACAGCTGAATTTTTAGTAACCACAATGGAAGCCAGACAGTAAAAAGATGCCTGCCAATACAGACTTCTGTATTTAGCAAAAATATCTCTTAAGAAAGGAGGTGAAATAAGGTGATGATTTCAGGCAAGTTTGAAAATAAAAAATTTGTTATCAGTAGACCCTTGTTACTAAAGCAAATTTTAAAGAATATATTTTAGGCATGAGGAAAGATATCCTTCATAGAGGATCTGAGGTGTAAGAACAGAGAAGATTACAAATAAATGGAAAAAATAGATACAATAGGTACATAGTATTTCCTATGAAAATACTTTAAAAAGTGGATGTGACTAAGTTAATTTCAGATAATATCAACTTTAAGGCTTAAAAGCATTATTATAGACAATAGGATCACTTTATAATAATGAAAGATTAAATTCCCTAATAAAATATTATTATAAATGTGTTTGTACCTAATAACAAGGCTTCAAAAATATAGAAAGAAAAATAGGCAGTCCACAAGGAGAGAAATACAAATCTAGTCATTATGGAAGATTTAACACACCTCGGTTAGTCATTGATAGAATAATCACACAAAACCAAAGAGGATGTAGATTTGAAAATATGCCTAAGGTGTATAAGCAATGTACATGGTAATCGCAAAACATTTTTCAACTATATGGAATATTTATAGAAAGCAGTTTTTAGAGGGAAATTTTGAACCTTAAGTACATATTTTAGTAAAGGTTCTGGCTAAAAGTTAGTGGGCTAACCATCTATTTTAAGAATTTAGAAAAAGAACAGCAAACTGAAAATTTTGAAAGTAAAAACAAAAAAAAATGTAAGATTGAAAATAAACCTACAATACAAAAGGTCAACATAGGCAAAACTCTGTTCTTTGAAAACTATTGACAAGATTGACCAAGAAAAAAAGAGAGAATATATAAATAGCCAAAAATCAAGAATGAAAGAGGATGGGATGCTTGGGTGGCTCAGTCGGTTAAGCGTCTGCCTTCAGCTCAAGTCATGATCCGGGGTCCTGGGATCGAGCCCCACATCGGGCTCCTTGCTCAGCGGGGAGTCTGCTTCTCCCTCTGCCACTCCCCCTGCTTGTGTTCCCTCTCTCACTGCTGCTTCTCCCTCTGCCTGCGGCTCCCCCTGCTTGTGTGCTCTTTCTGTCTCTTTGACAAATAAGTAAATAAAATCTTTTAAAAAAAAAAGAATGAAAGAGGACATAACAAGATACTACAGGCATTGACAAGGTAAAAGAAAGTATTGTGAACAGCTGCATTCCCATAAATTTGAAAGTATGAACAAGATACTATAAATGATTAACCAAAACTGGCTGGGGAATAATTGGAAAACACGAATGGTTCTAAAACCTCTAAAGAAATTGAAATGATGGTCAAAAATATTCCCATAAAGAGGTAGTGAAGATATGGAACAACTGAAACTCTTGTACATTGCTCATTTTAAGTGATATGTCACTCTGGAAAACAGTTTGGCAGTTTATCATAAAATTAAATATAAACTTAACTATATGACCCAATAGTCCCACTCCTGGGTATTTTTCCTAGGAAAATCAAAACTTAGGTTTACCCAAAAACTTGTACACTAACACTTAAAGAAGCTCTGTTCATAATTGCCAAAAACTGGAAATAACTCATTGTCCTTCAACAGGTGAAAGGATAAGGAAACTATAGTACATCCATATAGTGGTCTACTACTTAGCAGTAAAAATGAACAAACTATTAATATAAGCAACAAGTTGGATGAATCTCAGAGTCATTATGCTGAGTGAAAGAAGCCAGTCTCAAAAGGTTACATATTTATGATTTCATATATATGACATTTTCAAAAAGACAAAGTATACGTTAGGTGATAAATCAGTGGCTGCCGGGGGCTGGAGCTAGGGAGAGTGTGACTCTAAAGGGATAACATTAGGGAGTTTTGGGGGGTGATGGAACTGCTCTGTGTCCTGATTTTGGTGGTGGTTATATGAATCTGTACATGTGTTAAAATTCAAAGAACCAGGGGCACCTGGGTGGCTCAGTCGTTAAGCGTCTGCCTTCGGCTCAGGTCATGATCCCAGGGTCCTGGGATCGAGCCCCACATCAGGCTCCCTGGTCCGCGGGAAGCCTGCTTCTCCCTCTCCCATTCCCCCGCTTGTGTTCCCTCTCTCGCTGTGTCTCTCTTTGTCAAATAAATAAAATCTTTAAAAAAAAAATTTCAAAGAACCATACACCAAAAGAAAAAAACAATAAAATTTTCTGTATGATAATTTATGTATCTGTATATGTGCGTGTGTTTGTGTATACATATATCATATATATCATATATGTATATATTATAAAATTTATATGTTTTTTCTCTCCTACAAAGAAAACTCTAGCCCAGATGGCATTACTGGTAAGTTTTTCTAAGCACTCAAGGGACTAATAACTCCCAATTTTAGACAACTCTTCCAAAGCCTAGTGTAAGAGGGAAGATTTCCCCAACTCTTTAAATGAGGCTACCATAACCTCAATACCAAAACGAAATAAGTATAAGAAAGGAAAATTACAGACTCACTCAGCTGTATACAGACAGTAATTCCAAGCAAAATATTAGTTATACAAAATATATGTATGTACATATGTGGGAGGCAAGGTCAGAATAACACTTAAACCAATTCAGAAATACCACTTTACTGGACTAAATGAGAACAATCAAATACTTATCTCAACAGACAGAAAAACATTAAGTAAAATTTAGTACATATGAATAGTATCATAAAAGCGAGAAACATAGGAATAGAGGGTACTTCCTTGTTCTAATAAAGTATGTTTCTTTAAAATCTATCACATTATACTTAATGACAAAATGTTGAAGACATTTTTTTACAATCAAGAACAAGGTAATGATTTCTGTCACCACTTTTTATCAGTCTTTTATTAGAATTACTACCCAGTGCAATAAGACAAGAAAATAAATCAACAAATACAGGGATTAGAAAGGAAACAAAAAACAAAACTCTCATTATTAACAGATGATATAACTGTGTATAAAAAGGAATCCAACTAAATTATTAGAACTAATAAGGGAATTTGGCAAGTTTTTGGATACTAACTATACTGAATTCAAAGTCTTCTTTATACATCAGTAAGAGCTATAAAAGAGAATAGATGTGTAAAACCACATGAAAAAATTATAAACTCTTATTAGAGGTATTAGCAAATTTCTCAATAAGTGGAGATATAAATTTTGTTCATGCGTTAGAAGACTCAATTTTTTTTAACCTAAACTCCAGACTTTATTTGGATTTCACTAGTTTGTCCGTTAACATCCTCTTTTTTCAGGATCCACTCCAGCCTCTACTGCATGGTATTTAGTTATGTCTCCTCAGTTTCAGGAGACCAGCCTTTTGCTGTTTCTCGTGTCCTTGACAGTTTTGAGGAGTACTGGTGAGGTGTTTGTGGTTTAGGTTTGTCTGATATTTTTCTCATGATTATATGTGAGTGTGGGATTTTGGAAAAAATAACACAGTGGTAAAGTACCCTTCTCATCAACTTCGTATCAGTGGGCCACAAGCCATCAATTCGATTTTTTTTTCCTACTAATTTCATGAACTTTATTTTTTTGTTGTTTTTTTCTCTTTTTTTAATTCAAGTGAAATTAACATACAGTGTTATATTACTTTCAGGTGTACAATATAATGATTCAACAATTCAGTCTATTCTCAGGACATCACTGCAATATTTAATCTGGCATGTGAGGAACAGCCAGGAGGCTCATGAGCAAAGTGAAGGAGGGAGAGATTAGTAGAAATGAAGCCAGTGAATCAGTGGAATGCCAGAACATTAAAAGGTCTTAAAAGCTATTGGGAGTATTTTTTTTCAAGATTTATCTATTTATTTTTAGAGAGGGAGAAAGAGCATGAGCGGGGAGAGGAGCAAAGGGAGAGGAAGAGAGAGAATCCCAAGCAGACTCCCCGCCAAGCAGGGAGCCCGACGTGGGGCTCAATCCCATGACCCTGAGATCATGACCTGAGCCAAAATCAAGAGTTGGACACTTAACCAACTGAGCCACCCAGGCATCCTGGGAATACTTTTATTGAAATGTGGAGACATTAGAAGAATTTGAATAGAGTAATAGTATAATTTGATTTTTATTTTGGAAGTATGACTCTGGCTGCTCTTTTGAGAATAAACTATAGAAGGCAAGAATGGGGGCAGGAAGACCAATAAGGAGGTTATTACCATAATCTAAGGTGGCAGTTTGAATTAGGAAGGTAGCAATAAAGATAGTGAGAAGGCATCAAATTCCGGTTATATTTTGGAAAGTAAGAGTCAGTAGGACTTATTGATGGACTTGGTCAGGATTGCAGGAGAAAGAGGAGCTTAAGATGATTCCATGGTTTCCTCCATTTGATGGTTATGTTTGGAGGGGATCTAATTATGAGACATTTATTACTCTTAATCTTGTTGGAACCAGTCCCTGTATCTGTTTTTTACTCTGATTCTGTCATTTGTCATGTCCCATGTCCTTCTTGTCATCCAGAAACGTGATGAGTCAGGCCAAGAACAGACCTAGTGGTATGGCACTAGCTTTCTTCTATTGTCATCATTCTATAAATCACTTTTTGAATACATTTATTCAATTATTTTTACTCCATCCATATTTTCAAAAATAAATATCATATGAGATCATGTCTCCTAGTAATAATGTCAGAAATGGATATGAGACCAGTTTATATGACTTTTTTTCAGTGAACCCATCCTGGATGCTCATGATCAATGTGGTTTTTTTAAAACACACACAGACACACAACCTTTATAATCTATTCTAGAAAACGTTTGTAGGATATAAATCAAATATTTCTGACCTGTAGTTTACAAAAGGAAATCAGAGATAGAAGGTGCAAATTGAATGACATATGTTCATCTCTCCTAATCTTCACTGTTCCTCAAAGATCATAACCAGGTCAGTGATTTATTTTCAAGTGCTTTTATATTTTCTGAAGATATTTTATATGAGCCAGGAGACCCAAGTGCTTCTGTATAATGACCTATCTATCCTGAGTTTTGATATTTTATATGGGCCAGGAGACCCAAGTGCTTCTGTATAATGACCTGTCTATCCTGAGTTTTGATTCTCTTTTGGTTCCTGAACTTACACTTTCTGGAAGAGAAAATCAAAATTAATTCTTGTAGTTCCTGGTTGCCCATAGGATTTGAGTCTAAATTCTTTAGCATGACAGCTACGCATTGTCTTTCCAAACTTGATTTTGCACCACTCCCTTTGTACATATTCATTTCTTTAAACCTTTGTATATCCTATTCCATCTTCCTAGCATTTCCTTCTCTTCCTTTTCTATCACTTCCTCTGTAAACCATTGCCTAACCTCCATAGACATAGTAAATTAACTTTCCACAATTGTTCATAGCTTTTACACATTGTATTGTGATTGACAGTGTGATCGACTGATCACTCTGTGTCACTAAAAAAATTATTGAGGGCAAGGACTGTATCTTATTGATTTCTATCTTTTACCACTAATCTTTAATCCATATTATATGCCTAAAAATACTCCTACAAATGAGTGAATGAATTAAGATGCTTTCCTTTTTTTATTTTAATCTTCATTAATTATACCATCAATTTCAAAAAAATGCCTTTCCCCTCCTTGCTTTCCCTAGCATTTTGAGAGCTTCATGTTTTTTACATTTTTTATCTTCCTGGCACTATTTAGGCCTTACATTGTCTTAACTCATATATTTATCCTTGGCTATATGACATTCTTTCTGTTCTTTGTAAATACACTTTTAAAATCTGAGCTACCTGGAAATTCCATCTGTGTGTCACTTTTCTTTCTTAAGAAACATTTTTATATAAAGTATGAATAGAGATTAAGGAGTTTTTGTGGCCCTACATAAGGCGTCCAGGAAGAAGTAAAATAAGATAATCACATAATTCTTTATCAATTGTTTTTTAAAAAAACTGTAGAGACTTCCTCTTCTAGAAAGATGGAGTAGATACACTTTTCTCTATTCCTCCTATTAAGTACAGCCAAAATCTCAACATTATATATAAAACAAACAGAAGAGTCTAAAAGGTAGATAGAAGGAGACAGACAGACTTAGGGACCTGAGGAACCAAGGAACAATACTGCAGTGAGTTCCCTGGGTTTTCTTTTAGCTTATGTACCCTCTTATACATTTCTCATAGATCAGACTGGGTGCTAGAGAAGCCAACCCACAAAAACCTTAACACTTGCCAGTAATGGGACAATGCCTTCTTTCACACAGGAGTCCTGCTAAAATAGAAGATTTAAATAAGATTTAGTGTCTCTATGTAATAACTTAAATGTCCAAGTTTCATTCAAAAATCACTTGTCATACCCAGAACCAGAAAAACTTCCACTTAATTAGAAAAGACAGTCAACAAACACCAACAGTGAGGTGATAAAGGTGTTAGAATTACCTGACATGGATCCTCATGGATTGTAGCCATAATAAATAATCTTTCAACAAGCAATTAAGAACATGCTTCAGCTAAAACAATATGGTCTCAGAAAGAAGAAAAGAATGAAAATGAGAGCAGAAATAAATGAAATAGACACTGAAAAGACAGTAGAAAAGGTCAGTGAAACTAAGAGCTGGTTCCTTAAAAAGATTAATAAAATCAACAAGCCATTAGCTAGACTCACCAAGAAGAAAAGAGAGAGGGCTCAAATAAAATCAGAAAGGAAAAGAGAAGTTACAACTAACACCAAAGAAAACAAAGGATCATAAGAGAATACCATGAACAATTAAATACAGCAAACTGGACAACCTAGAAGAAATGAATAGCATACAGTCTTCCAAGACTGAATCATAAAGAAATAGAAAAATCTAAATAGATTAATTACTAGCAAAAAGATTGAATTAATCAAAAAACCCCAACAAACAAAAGTCCAGGACCAGATGGCTTCACTGGTGAATTCTACCAAACATTCAAAAAAAAGTTAATATCTGTCTTTCTCAAACTCTTCCAAAAAACTGAAGAAAAGGGAATGCTTCCAAACTTATTTTACAAAGCCAGCATTACCCTTAAACCAAAACCAGCACAAGGATGCAACAAAAAAAGGAAAATTACAGGCCAGTATCCCTGATAAACATAAGTACAGAAATCCTCAACAAAATATTAGCAGACCAAATTCAACAATACATTAGAATTATATACCATGATCAACTGGAATTTATTTAAGGAGAGCAAGGATGGTTCAACATCTACAAATTAAAGTGATACACCACATTAACAAAATGAAGAATAAAAATTAAATGATCATCACAGTAATGCAGAAAAAGAATTGAAAAAATTCAACATCCATTTATAATAAAAACTCTCAACAAAGTGGATATAGACAGAGCATACTTCAACATGATGAAGGCCATATATAATGAGCCCACAGTTAACATCATACTCAATGGCGAAAAGCTTTTCCCTTAAGATCAGGAATAAGACAAGGATGCCCATTCTCACCACTTATATTCAACATAGTATTGGAAGTCCTAGCCAGAGCAGTTAGGCAGGAAAAAGAAATAAAAGGCATCCAAATTGGAAAGGAAGAAGTAAAACTGTCACTATTTGCAAATTACATGATTTGTATATATAGAAAACCCTAAAGACTCCACCAAAAAAAAAAAAAAAAACCCTTTTAGAACTAATAAACAAATCAGTAAAGTTTCACAGTACAAAAATAAATATACAAAAATATGTTGCCTTTTTATACACTAACAATGAACTATTAGAGAAATTAAGAAAGTAGTCCCCTTTACAACTGTATCAAAAGAATAAAATACCTAGGAATAAATTTAAGGAGGTGAAAGACTTGTACACTGAAAGCTATAAGACACTAATGAAAAAATTTGAAGAAGGCACTAATAAGCTGGAAGCTATTTTGTGCTCATGAATTGGAAGAATTAGTATTGTTAAAATGTCCATATTACCTAAAGCAATATACACATTCAGTGCAATCCCTATCAAAAGTCCAATGGCATTTTTCACAGAAACAGAACAAACAATCCCTAAAGGTTTATGAAACCACAAAAAATCCCAGATAGTCAAAGGAATCCTGAAAAAGAAGAACAAATCTAGAGGCACCATGCTCCCTGATTTGAAATTATACTACAAAGCTATAGGGATCAAAACAATATGATGTTGGTGTGAAAAACAGACATGTAGATCAGTGGAACAGAAGAGAGAGCCCAGAAATAAACTCACAGATATATGTTCAATTAATTTACAAGAAAGGAGGCAAGATTATACAATGAGGAAAGAGCAGTCTCTTCAATAAAGTATGTGGGGAAAACTTGACAGCCACATGCAAAATAATGAAACTGGACCACTATCTTACATCACACACAAAAATTAACTCAAAATGGATTGAAGACTTGATCTAAGACCAGAAACCATAAAACTACTAGAAGAAAACATAGGTGGTAAGCTCCTTGACATTAGTCTCATTGATATGTATTTGGATCTGATTCTAGAAACAATGACAACAAAAGCAAAAAATTAAAAAAAAAAAAATGGGATTATATCAAACTAAAAAGTTTCTGCACAGTGAAGGAAACCATTGACAAAATAAAAAGGCAAGCTGCAGAATGGGAGAAGATATTTGCAAATCATATATTCAATAAGGGTTTAATATCCAAAGTATATAAAGAACTCAAGCAACTCAATAGCAAGAACAACAAAAAGCAGTCCAATTAAAAATGCACAGAGGATCTCAAGAGTCATTTTTCCAAAGATGGGCCAAGAGGCACATGAAAAGATGCTCAGCAGTACTAATCATCATGGAAATACAAATCAAAACCACAATAAGATATCACTTTATACACCTGTCAAAATGGCTGTTATCAAAAAGATAAAAATCAATAACAAGTGTTGGTGGGGATGTGAAAAAAAGGGAGCCCTCATGCATTGTTGGTGAGAATGTAAGTTGGTACAGCCACTATGGAAAATAGCATGGAGGTTCCTCAGAAACTTAAAAATAGAACTGCCATACAATCCAGCAATACAATTTCTGGATATTTATCTGAAAAAAAGGAAAACACTAACTTGAAAAGATATATGCACCCATATGTTCACTGCAGCATTATTTACATAATAGCAAAGATACTGAGACAACCTAAATGTCCATTGATAGATAAATGGATAAGGATGATATGTGTGGCATATCTATATACAATAGAATACTACTCAGCTATAAAAAAGGATGAAATCTTGCCATTTGTGACAACATAGATGGACCTACAGAGTATTACACTAAGTGAAATAAGTCAGACCAACAAAGACAAACACCATATGATTTCACTTATATCTGGAATCTAAAAAAAACAAATGAAAAAAGAAAACTCCAGATATAAGAAAAGTTTGGTGGTTGCCAGAGGGGAGTGTGGTGGGGGGTCAAAATTGGTGAAAGAGATGAAGAGGTACAGACTTCCAGTTATAATGTAAATAAGTCATAGGGATGTAATGTACAACATGGGGACTATAGTTAATAATGTATTGCAATTTTGAAAGTTCCTAAGAAAGTAAATCTAAAAAGTTCTTATCAAAAGAAAAAAGTTATAAATTTGTATGGTGACACATGGTAGACTTAACGTGGTGATCATTTCTGAATGTATACAAATGTCAAATCATTATGTTGTGCACCTAAACTTAATACAATGTTGTGTCATTATACTTCAAAAAAAAAAAAAAAAAAAAAGAGGATGGAGAGAAAGATACAGTCTCTTTGTTGAAACAGAAAATATAAAGAAGCACCAAATAGATAATTTAGAACTGAAAAATACAGTAAATAAAATTTTAGCACTCAGTATACAGACTCAGTAGCAGCATGGAAAGACAGTTGAAACAATCAATGAAGATGGAGATAGAACAATAGAATTTAATTTACCCAATTTGAACAAAAGAAAGAAAATAGGCTGGAAAAACAGAGCAGAGTCTGAGCAGCCTGTTTAGATCTAATGTTTATGTCCTCAGAATTCCAGGAGAAAAGAATGAGGATGGGCTGAAAAAGTATTCAAAGAATTAATAGCTGAAATTTTCCAAAATTAGGCAAATGACATAAACCTGTATCCCAAACAGGATAAATCCAAAGAAATCCATGCCAAGACACATCATAGTCAAATTCCTAAAAACTAAAGACAAAGAAAAAAGTCTTGAAAGCAAAGAGAGAAAAGGGATATCTTTATCTATATGGGAAAAATGATTTGAATGAAAGTAATTTCTCATAAGAAACTGTGGAGGCCAGGCAGAAATGGGACACTTCAAATGCTAAAAGAAAAGAATTGTCAACCCTGATTTCTGTATCCAGAGAAAATATCCTTTAAGAATGGAGAAGAGATCAGGACATTTTCAAATGAAGGAACACTAAGAATTTGTCCCCAGCAAATCTACCCTAGATGAATGGTTAAGAGAAACTGTCTAAATAAAAAGGGAATGGTAAAAGAAGGAATCTTGGAATATCAGGAAGGAAGAAAGAACACAGGAAAGAGTAAAAATGTGGGTATATACAATGATTTCCTTCTAGGGTCTTCTTAATTATATATGATGATGAAGCAAAAAATATAAGTATAGGTAAATAAAATTAATGAAACATGTAGTGAACATTAATACTTATTATGATTTGTATAATAATTACAATTTGTTTTGTATACAACCTACCTAAAGAGTTATATATAACCAACTTTTATGGTAAAGTTGATACCCAAGTCATAGGATATTTAGAATTACACATTACTTCCCACCGTAACCTAACTATTTTCATTTGAGTCATTATTATTCAACATGCATTATTTTAAAGAGAATATTCTCAGACACTAAAAACTACTTAAAATTCCCATAAAGAAAAAAAATCCTCCAGTTGAGATACATTTCTTTGTAAATAAACTACATTTCTAAATCTGTCTAAGCACTATAGGTTTTACCTCACCTAATTTAAAAAAATGAAAGGTTTATGTGTGTCATACCATGTTCAAAACAGTCTTGTCTGACCAAATAGAACAAATCAGTAAACACAAAACTGTGTTCCTTTCATAAACTATTTTGACCAAAGTAAGAAATTATTATCAGCCACCAAAAATCACAAATCAAGATAGTTAAAAAGTATCCTTTCCCATTGTGAGAGTTTAAAATGTCTTTGTGAAAATGTGCAAAACAGATCTGCAACACTGCCCAGCGATGCAAGGCAACCAAGACTTCTTGCATTAATTTAAATTCACAAATATCGAGGTTAGTAACTCTTAATAATTCATTTAATTGGTTACCATTGAGTCATGCATTTAAATGAAAGTTTCTGTAGTGGGGCTTCAGATACGAACAGAGTACTTCTACCTTTGAATTGTTTTATGGCTCCTCAAGATGATCCCTGTGGCTGAATTTGAAAAGTTAGTCTATCAGATTGTACGTAGTTGACCAAACCAACCTGCTCCTGAGGCAGAAAAAGAAAACTTGAGTTACCGAGAAAGGAGCTTGCTCTAAAGGGCAGTCAGCCTGCTTGATAGAGCTCCAGTGTTTTCACAGTTACCTTCAGATTCTTTTCTTTCATGAGCCCTGTCTGCACTGCTCTTCTTGTGTTCTTTCTTGAGCATCCCATTCATAAACTACTATCCAGTGTGAAAAGCAAACAAAAACAAGGGGAAAAGTGTAGGGTGATCATATCACTACTAAAACTTCAAGAAGACAGCAGTATGTAAAATTTCCTGCTATTGAAAAAGAGATTAGCAGAGTTTTTGCTTCCAAAATAGAGTAGCTGCAACTTAGGTTTTTCAAAGATAAATTGCTGAGTGAAGTGTTTCCTTTCTGGTTCCTTGAGGGTGACCAAGAAATAGTGAAGCAAAGCCCCTTTACTGTCAGTTAATAGAAGCCACACCATTTATGCCAGTGAGTTATTTTAAAACTTTTAAGAAAAGGGAGAAGCAATAGAGAAGAAAGTGGTCCATGCTAGAGACCAGCATATGGAACTGATAGTCACAGATCTGTAGCATAGTGTAAATCAACAATCCAAAGTATATTTGAAAATATAATGTGCCATTGAAATGTTAATTATGTAATAAGTACCTTTAAAAAGCTATTCTTAGCTGTGAATAAAATCTCAAGTTAGATCAAGTTCTTAGAAGGAATATAGAGAAGAAGCAATATTTTTATTGTAGATATTAAGTAAACTAGGACATGTTCACTTTCAAAAATAAATAAAAGTAGGTTAATTAAGTCCTGTTGTGTGTAGGGAGGATAGTATAACTTGGCAGTTCTCCAACATATCTATACGCATCTTATAAGAGCTTCTTGTGGTTCAACCCAAAACTCTTATGCTTCTGTCAGTTAAACGTTTTTAAATATATGCTCTTACTTTTGAGACACCTGTTTTTATAGGCCTCTCATAATTTTAGTTTTAGAAAGTAATCTAATAACTAGTAACTAATCTGATAATATAAAATATTGTTTAGTATGTTTGTTATTCCTTATTTTTTTAATTGATGAGCTGAAAAAATGATCCCAATAGTGACTTAAACATTTTTCTGACTTGAAGTTTTTAAAACTCTATAGAAATTTGCATGTTTACAAAAATGCCAAGGAAATGAAAACTTCTTTACAATAAAAATATTTAATATTCTGATGTTATCCATAGCAAAAAGGCTTTCTTAGGCACAGGTTATAACAAAATACTATAGTAATCTTATGCAAAGAATACATCAATCACTATATAACTCATCATTGAATCATATTATACTTCTCTCTCAAGGGTCAGTTTAACCTACTCTTTAGAACCTTTTTCAACCAAAGTAGTGTGTAATGTAGAAAAAGCTCAGCACATGGTTTCTAGTCTTCATTTATACCACTATGTCTCTTGAGTTCCACTTCTGCATCTATAAAATGAAAAGACTGGCCCACATGACCACAGAGGTATGCTCTGGCTGTACTTAGAGAATCCAATTTCATTTGCACTAAATATACACCTCTAATACTTAATTACCTCTAAATATCTAAGTATTAAGAGATGACACTAATGAAGGAATTTGGGCTTTTCCCACAATCTTGAACCTCAGTTGTATACTCTCTTCTCTAAAATCCTGGTCAAACAAATTTGCTACCTAGATCACAATATGTACAGTTCTTTTTGTCATTACCCTTATAGTATATATTCAAAATGTTGTTTTCCAAAGTTACTTAGGTTATTTCTTGTCTTTCCCACCCCCTTCAATGTGTTATACACCTCATTTACAATATAGTGAGGTTCATTTGTCATTGCTTGTATTTCATTGTCCATTCTCCCTGTCTGCTGAGTGACTTAAATTATTTTTGTGTGAATGGGAAACATTTTCATGATTATATATGTAAGCTATACAAAAAGGTATGCTCAGAGATGTGTCATCCCCCCATGCCTACTACCCCATCCCCCTTTTCCCTCTAGTAAATAAATTTGTTTCTTAAAAGCTATGGTTTATTCTGAAACTACTTTATGTATATACTGGAACTGAACAAATAAGTGGATGTATTGAGGATAATGAGACCAAAATTTCTCACTATCAGAGAAAGAAGTTACAAACAAGGAAAAGTGAGAAGTCTAGAATAAATCCTATGGCTTTCTATTGGAATCAGAGGTATCAATATGAACTCATGGTTCTTAATATATATAAAGATACATAGATACAAAAATATAGATGGGCTTTATGCAGGTATTAGTATACATACATATATTTCCTAGCTCTGTTTGCTAAGAATGCATGGAAACAATGATACCCAGTAGCAGTTAGCATACCTAGTGCCCAGATCTGGGACTCAAGTACCATTCTCCAATAAAAGGTACCAAGTTTCTTTGCATAAATGGCTGATTCTAGAACTGAGGTAAGGAAAATATAAGCTAAACCCAGAACAACAAGAAAGTGTTTTTTAAAAAGTCATTCTGTGAAAAGGGCCCAAGAGCCAACATGAGAGAGCTCCCATTGGCCAAATCTGGAATAATTTTAGCAGCAAAATAAATAATGATAGTACTGGATTATAATCAGTAGAATAAAGTAAATATCCATACATCCATACTGATATAAATAATAAATGGGAGAGAAGGAAGAGTTCTTTCTTATAGTAGAATTTCAGTTATAAATTAAGAAGTAATTAGGGAAGTGGAAAATCGCTGTTAGGCAAACACCATGGTAATAATTGATGCAGGCACCTGGGTGGCTCCGTCGGTTAAGTATCCGACTCTTGGTTTTGGCTCCAGTCATGATCTCATGGGTCCTGAAATCAAGCTCAGCAGGGAGTCTGCTTGAAGATTCTATCCCTCCGCCCTTCCCCCCTCCCCCCCCCCCCCGCTCAGGTGTACTCACTCTCTCTCTCTTTCTCCCTCCAATAAATAAATAAATTGTTAAAAAAAAAAAAACCCATCAATGAATGCTAAAATTAGTGGGTGAAAGTATATGAAGAAAAAGGATATTTGCATAATATCAAAGTATTTCCTCACCAGATAGTTATTAATATTAAAGACATAGTAATTAGTATAAAGAAACCTGACAGACACCTTCTTAACTAGGTGATCAAGGTTAATGTCCCAGTAATAAAATATAGTGACATTATATGCCACTGGTGAGATATATTAACAAAGGCATAGCACTTCAGTGGTATTCTTGCTGACAACGTATTTCCTCATCCAATCATTAGAAAACATCAGGGAAATCAAATTGAGGGGCACCCTACAAAACCAGTGATCGGTGTTCAATAGTGTTAAGGTCATAAGAAAAAGCAAAGACTAAAGCAACTTCTCAGAGGCATGATTGGATTGTGAAATTTTGGAGGAGGCTATGGAGACTTGACAACTAAAGGCACTATGGGTCCAGAATTGGTTTCTGAACCAGAAAAGGAAAAGGCCTTAGTGGGAAAACTTGCATAAGTCAAATAAGGTCTGTATGTTAGTTAATATATTAACATTAATATAATGGTTTCCATAATAATAGTACTGTGATTATGTAAGATGGTCTCATTAAGGGAAGCTGGTTGAAGGGTATACTGGAAGTCTGTGCTAGTTTTACAACTTTTCTGTAAGTCTAAAACTATTTCAAATTAAAAAGTTTTAAAAATCCTAATCAGAAAGAAGCAAAACCCCTTTCCTTCATTCTTTTTTCTCAAGATTGCTTCGGCTAAATAGGGCCTTTTAAGATTGTTTTTTCCTGTTTCTGTAAAAAAAAAAAAAAAAATGCCATTGCAATGTTGGTAGGGAATTCATTGAATCTAGAGATGGCTCTGGGTAGTATGGACATTTTAACAATATTAATTCTTCCAATTCATGAACACAGAATAGCTTTCCATTTATTTGTATCATATTCAATTTCTTTTATCAATGTCTTATAGTTTTCAGTGTATAGATCTTTCACCTCTTTAGTTAAATTTACTCCTCTAAGCATTTTAATTTTTTTTTTTTGATGCTCTTATATGTGAGATTGTTTTATTTCTCTTTCAGATAGTTCATTGTTGGTATATAGAATTGCAGCTGATTTTTATATGTTGATTTTTTATGCTGCATAAGTCTTTGATTTCTCACTTTAGTGTTTTGTAGTTTCAAAAACACATTATATGCATGTTTTGTTAGATTTATACCTATGTATTTCTTTTTTAAAGGGAGAAACTATTGGAATGTTTTGTTTTTAATTCAGTTTCCATTTGTTCATTTCTATTAATATAGCAAGCAATATGATTGATTTTCGTGTGTCGACCTTGTATCCTGTGGACTTGCTAATTCCAGGAATTTTTTGTAGATTCTTTGGGATTTCTATGTAGACAATCTTCTCAAATAGGGACAGTTTTATTTCTTCCTTTCTAATCTGTATACTTTTTATTCCTGTTTATGGACATAAAATATCAGGAGTGGAAAGAGTAGACATTTTCCTTTTTCCCAGTCTTAAAGGGAAAGTATTCAGTCTTTTGTAAGTGTAATGTTAACATAAGGTTTGTTGTAGATGCCTTTTACCAAATTGAGTAAGTTTCTGTTCCTAGTTTGCTGACAGTTTCATCATGAATAGATGTTGAGTTTTTTCAAATGGTTTTTCTGTGTCAGTTGATAGGATCATGTGGTTTTGCTTCTTTAGTCTGTTAATACAATAAATGTAGTAATGGATTTTCAAATATTGGACCAGCGTTGGATTCCCTGGAAAGCCCCACTCACTCATTTTCCTTTTACATATTGCTCAATTAGATGTGGTAATATTTTGTTGAAAAATTTTAAGTCCATTTTCATTAAGGATATTGGTCTATAGTTTCCTTTCTTTTTTATACCATTTTTATATGGTTTTGGTATCAGGAAAATTCTGGCCTCATAAAATGAATTAGAAAGTGTTCCTTTTTTATTTTCTTGAAAAGATTATTTAAAATTAGTGCTCTTCTTTAAATGTCTGATAAAATTTGCAAGGGAAACCATCTGGGTCTGGAGTTTTGTTTTGGGGGAAGATCTTAAACTACAAATTCAATTTTTAAAACAGTTATAGGAATATTCAAGTTAGCTTTTTTATCTTGGATGAGTTTTAATAATTTCTAATTTTTGAGGAATTGGTCCATTTCAGTTTTCAAATTTATGTGTGTAGAGATGTTCACCTTACAGGACTGTATTAAGGAAAATAGCTAACAATTACATAGCACTTCCTATGTGCCAGGTATAGGACTAAGCACATACTAAATTTAATTTAATCCTCACAGCTACCCTAAGAGGTACTATTATTATCCTCCAAATTTATATTATATAAAATAATTATAAACTGCCTCCCAAATTTCTTAATGAGCATACAAAATTTTTCATTTTAAGTGTAAGTTGAAAACAATCTAATTTCTAGCATATTAAATATACTTACATTTTTAACATTCTTATATATGAGCTCCATAGCAATTTAACACCTACTATCATTCAATTTAAAAAAAAAAGAATAAACTCTTCAAGAGTCAAAAATGTTATATCATAATGTTTACTCCTTGAACTCAGAGTATTCCCTTATTACCCTTTTACTATCTCCTAGCTCTGTAGTGATATTCCCTTTTCATTCCTGATGTTGGTAGTTTGTGACTTCCCTCTATTTGTTTGTCAGTCTTACTAATGGTTTGTTAATTTTATTGATCTTTTCAAAGAACTAGCTTTCTTTTTCATTGTTTTTCTTTCCTTTTTTTGTCTTTAATTTTATTGATTTCTACTCTTTATTCCTTCCCTCTGCTTGCTCTGGACTTACTTTGTTCCTTTTTCTGTTTTTTTTAACACAGAAGTTTAGAATTTTAATTTGAGAACTTTCGTGTAACATAAGCATTTAATACTATAAATTTCCCTTTAAACACTGCTTTATGTACATCCCACAAATATTGATGTGTTTTTTCATTTTTCTCTTTGACCCATGGATTCTTTAGAAATATGTTAATTCCCAAAGTGTTTGGAGATTTTCTTACCTTTCTGCTATTGATATCTAGTTTAAATTTATTATGATGAGAGAACAAACTTTGTATGATTTCATTTCTTTTAAGTTTAAGTTTTATTATATGATCTTGGATATAGTGTGTCTTCATTAGTGTTCTAGGTGTATTTGAAAAGAATGTGTAGTCTGCTGTTGTTGGGTGTTCTACAAATGTTAATTGGATGGAGTAGTTGTTCGTGTTGCTTAGTTCATTTATATTCTTGCTGATTTTCTAACTTGTTCTGCTTGTTCTTTCAATTAATGTGAGAAGAGTATTGAAGTCTCCAGTTATACACATGGATTTTTCTCTACTTTCTGTTCTCTTGGTCACATATTTTGAAGCTGTGTTGTTAGGTGCATACTCTTTTAGATTGTTATGTCCTCTTGGTAAATTGGCCCTCTTATTATATAATGTTTCTCTAGATTTCTGGTAATATTCTTAGCTCCAGAGTCTACTTTGTCTGATATAAAATTGTCACTCTAGATTTCTTTTCCAAATTTTTACTTTTAACCTATCTATATTATGCTTGAAATAATTTTTTTTGTAGGGTGCTATAAATGGGGCTTAGGTTTTTGTTTGTTTTTTTTTTTAATCTGTTCTAACAATCTCTATCCCCTACATTGGCTCATTTAGATCATTTACATATAATCTAAGTTTTGATGTTTGGATTTAGGTCTACCATTGTATTATTTGCTTTCTATTTGTTCCCTCTGGTTTTTTTTTAAATTTCTTCTGTTTCTCCTTTCTTGCCTTCTTTTGAATCATTTGAATATTTTTTAATATTCAATTTTCATTTGTTTATTTCATTTTTTACTATATCTTCTTGTATTGATTTTTTAGTAGTTGCTCTGTAGATGAGAATGTACATACCTCTCATAGTCTACTTAGAATAAGTATTTCACCACTCAAAGTAAAATATGGAAACTTTACCCCCATTTGGTTCCATTACCCTCCCTCCTTTATGTTATAGCTGTCATGTAGACTACATCATTTCTTGTGTCCTCTTTCAGTCCTGACATTTCAAATTTTCCTCTAATATCATTTCCCTTTCTTTCTGAAGATCTTCCTTTAGCAGTATATCAGGTTTGCTGGTAGTGTGCTCTGTTCACTTTCCTTCATCTGAGAGTATCTTTATTTTACCTTTGTTTTCAGAGTATATTTTCACTGGATATAGAATTCGGGGCTGACAGGTTTTTTTCTTTTAGCACTTTAAAAATGTTCCATTTCCTTATGAAATCCCTAATTCTAATGATAAATCTGCCTTCTTTTAAGTCATTGTTCCCTTATAGTTGTGTATGATTTTCTCTGTCTCTTTTCGGAATTTTTTTAACTTTAGTTATCAGGGTTTGATTGATGGTCTAAGCCCAGATTTGGGGGGCTTTGTCCTGTTTGAGATTCAGTTAACTTCTTTAATCTATTGGTTTGTGTTTTTTATTAAATCTGGAAAGGTTTAGATACTATTTTTTCAACTATTTTTTCTGTAGTGTTTTTTCTGCTTCTGGAACTCTAACTGAATGTTAGATATTTTATTATTGTCCCACACATCTCTGAGACTCTGCTTATTTTTTTAAATGTTTTCACTTTATTGTCCAAATTGGATAATTTCCATTTACCTACCATCAAATTCACTGATCTTTCTTCTTTGATCTCCATTTTGCTATTGCATCCGTCCAGTGATTTTTTTCCAAAAAATTTGTTATGATAGTTTTAATTCTAAATTTCCTTTGGGTTCCTATCTACATCCTCTTTTTGCTGATAAGAATTAGCCTAGACTTTCTGTCTTTCCATTCTTTTCAAGTGTTCATCCTTAGCTCTTAGCTGCTTAAAGCCTTTGTCTGATAGTTTCAACATCTCTGTGTTCTCAGTGTTGCCATCTTTTGATTATCTTTTCCTATATAGAAGTTGAGATTTTCCTGGTTCTTCATATGCTAAGTAATTTTGGATTGTATCCTGGACATTTTGAATATTATCTTATGAAACTCTTGGTCTTATTTAAATCCTGTGGAGCATTTTGATATTTTTGGTTTAGCAAGCAACTTATCCAGTTGTATCAGGCTCTACATCCTAAATAACTTTCTGTGGATTATGGTTCCAATATCAGTTCAGTTTTCAAAGCTTTTACAGTGCTTTTTGGATTTGTGCCCTATAGTGGCCATTCTGGGACATGATTAATGGTCTTATCCTTACTTCAGTTCTCAAAGCCTGTAGTCAGATCCATACATGGGAAGTTTGGATGTGAACCCAGGAGTTCACAAGCAACTTTGTACTGTTGCTTTCCTGCACTCTCCCTTTCCATGATCTCCCTAGTACTTTCAGTTCCCTGGGACTTCATTGTCCATTCTCTATCCAAAAATCCAGGACTTCCTTTGTCATACTTTGCCAGATACTTACCACAACTATGCCAGCAGGAAGAAGAGCTACAAGAAGATGGAGAGGAAGAACTTGATGAAAGTTTGTACCATCCTCTTGGGGCCACTGCTCCTCTGAGTGGATAAGAAGGTTCCCCTTTCTTGGCATTTTAGGTACCTATACATTCTTGCTGTCACCATGATCTCAGCCACTACCTTGGGATGATCTAGGGATTGGGACACAAGAGAATCGAGGGGAAAAAAATGATTTCTCCCTTCTTTGAGCCCTTTCCTATTCCGTGAGCCCAAGCTAGAGGGCCTTCCTAGAGTTTTTCTGTGCCATGCCCCAGTGCCCACCTCCAAATCTAGGCTGCCTTGAATCCAGGCCAGGGGGTAGGAGAAATTATTTCCTCAGTGATTCAGTGGTACTTTGAATTCTTGTCTTGTCTTCTTCCCCAGTCTTCCTGCTATGATTTATCTTGTAGAGTCTTTAACTCCTTCATGAATTCTCCCCAGGTTTTTTTAGCTGCATTCAGTGGAACACACAGGGTAGTTTGTGTTTATTTCATCTTAACCAAATCTGACCTCAGTTATATATTTTTTTACCTTTGTTTAAGTTAACAGGTATTCATGGAGATTGTGAATTACATTTACTGTGACTCTGATGGACAATTATACCAAAAATATATGCACATATATAGAAATTAGAGGATACAAGAGAGAAAAATGAAGCCTTCTGGAAATACTCTGAGAAAGTACACAGTAAAAAAAAATCATTTCTAATTAAAGTTTGAACACTTTATGTTTGAATTCAGGAATCTATTGGCATTTACTTCTGAGCAGGGTGGGGAAGACTTACAGAATGAGAGAAATGTGAACTGATGTTTCAAGAATAGGATTAGTAAGTTTTTCAGATGGAATGAGGATAACAGCACTCTAGACAGAGGGGTCAGCTTGAGAAAAGGCAGGTATAAATGTTCATGGCATGTGTGCATGCGTGTTACAGAGGAAGAGAGGAAAGCAGGAAAGGAAAATCTGGTTCAGTTACCCACTTCTTGCACCTTATTAGAAATTGCTATAAAATCTTCCCACAAACACATTTGAAATGGTTAGAAGCACACTGGTATGAATTCGAAATGAAAGTTTTAGAATTTTGAACATGTGCTTAATAACCAGTCCTGTACTTTGAACTGTTCTCTCCTGCCATTGACATTAAGCCTTCTGGATTTTTGGTTAACATGAATGGCTAAAATTAACAAGTCAGGAAACAACAGATGTTGGCAGGGATGCAGAGAAAGGGGAACCCTCCTACACTGTTGGTGGGAATGCAAGCTGGTGCAGCCACTCTGGAAAACAGTTTGGAGGTTCCTCAAAAAGTTGAAAATAGAGCTACCATACGATCCAGCAATTGCACTACTGGGTATTTACCCCAGAGATACAAATGTAATGATCCGAAGGGATACATGCACCCCGATGTTTATAGCAGCAATGTCCACAATAGCCAAACTATGGAAAGAGCCAAGATGTCCATCAACAGATGAATGGATAAAGAAGATGTGGTGTATATATATATATACACATACAATGGAGTATTATGCAGCCATCAAAAGGAATGAAATCTTGCTATTTGCAACAACATGGATGGAACTGGAAGATATTATGCTGAGTGAAATAAGTCAATCAGAGAAAGACATGTATCATATGATCTCACTGATATGAGGAATTCTTAATCTCAGGAAACAAACTGAGGGTTGCTGGAGTGGTGGGGGGTGGGAGGGATGGGGTGGCTGGGTGATAGACATGGGGGAGGGTATGTGCTATGGTGAGTGCTGTGAATTGTGCAAGACTGTTGAATCACAGACCTGTACCTCTGAAACAAATAATACATTATATGTTAAAAAAAAAAAAAAAAAAGAAGAGGAAGATAGCAGGAAGGGAAAAATGAAGGGGGGGAATCGGAGGGGGAGACGAGCCATGAGAGACTATGGACTCTGAGAAACAAACTGAGGGTTCTAGAGGGGAGGGGGGTGCGGGGATGGGTTAGCCTGGTGATGGGTATTAAAGAGGGCACATATTGATTGGAGCACTGGGTGTTATATGCAAACAATGAATCATGGAACATTACATCAAAAACTAATGATGGTAATGTATGGTCATTAACATAACATAATAAAATAAAAAAAAATAAGGTTAGAATCAATCAGCTAATTTTAGTAGGAGCAAAATGGAGGAATTGTTATATTTTGTTGGAATTATTAATATTTATAATATATTTTTTAAAAAACATGAATTGCATTTGCCATTCTTGCTTTTACTTACTAGGAATTCCATCTTATGGCAAAATAAACAAGTGCTATCTCTTTTAATCTAAATTTGTGATATCAGCCATTGACTTATTTTTCAATTAAACTTTAAATTTTGAGATATAGATTTGCAAATAATTCACAGATAGTTCCAGATTCACAAATAATTCAGAGATCCTGTTGTATACCTTTTACTCTGTTTTCCCCATTGGTAACGTCTTGCAAAACTGTAGTATAGTATCACAACCAGAATATCAACATTGATATAGACAAGATACAGAACAATTCCATCACCACTAAGCTCCCTCCTTGCCTTTTATATGCCCACCCTCCCCTCCCCTCTGCCCCAACCCTAATCCCTCACAACCACACATCTCTTCTCCATTTTTATAATTTTGTTATTTCAAGAATGTTATATAAACAGAATCATACAGTGTGTAATTTTTTGGATTGACTTTTTTCACCTTCCAAATTTCTTGAGAGATTCATCTGAAGTGTTGGATATATCAATAAATTGTCCCTTTTTATTGCTGAGTAGTATTTCATGACTTATTTTTCAGCTATATTTTGCCACTATTTGAAAAAACAAAGTCTTTTACTTGAGAATTTTTCCTCATTTATATATTTTCTTTGGAATTTAGAATAAAAGCAAAAGCCTTAGAAACATTCCAGTTTACCTTTCTAGGTTGCATTTAGGTTAGTCAATCACAGTGTGTTGACATTAGTAAGTCTTACAGGAGAGAAAATCTTATGCACAAGGAGATTCTGTTACTTTACTACCCTTATATTTTCTAAGCTCTAAGTAAGATCAGAACACATGAGGGAGAAGGCTGCTTGAACAGTATTTAGCGGTTCCAGTACACCCTCATGCTGGTCCATGGATGAAGCAGGAAGGAGCCTATTCCTGGCAGCACTCCATAGTGAAAGAGGTGTGTTCATGCTGCAGACCAGCATTAGGATATTTTCTATTTTTGTTAGGCAATATGATTTTAGTTGTTCAACCAAAATTCCAAACCCAGTGATGAGGGAAAGAATGGAGACTTCAAGTCTTTAAATCGCAGTAAAGAAGTCTGAGACCAAATTCTGAAGTATGTTAAATGCTCATCTAAGGAGACTAGATTTTATCCTGAGCAGAAATGAAGAAATCATTTAATTGAATTGCAGACAGATTTTTAATTAGCTATAATAACTATAAGTAGTAAAATTAGTATTGTCCAAAATATCATTTTAACTTTTAGTATCACTGTCATCTTTCATCTTAGTAAGTAACTCTGGCTGTCTTAATTCTCATTTCAGGAGAAATAAAGAACATAGATCGATCAACAATAAATAACTATATTACTATCCTATCCAACTGTCACACTGTTTATTATTTTAGTTTAAGTAGATGCTTCAGAGAGAGGAAAAAAGATGTTAGAGAATTGCAAACACTTAGCCAACACTGGTGTTTGTCCTACTATATTATAAATACTTTAGCACGGGTTTTTTAATTGTCATTTTGCTGATGGCAAGTATAAAATGAGAATTATTTATCAGACATTAATCTTTTTATTATCTACTTTAGACAGTGTTTTCCATGCTGATCTAAAGAGGTTTATGCATATTTTAACTATTTTCACATAGTGATCATCTTTAAGTACTAATATAAAAGTTAATGAGTAAAGAAAATCTGCTGAATAAATCCACCTGATAATCCAAGGCACTTACAGAAATACATGCTTTAATAGGAGCAAAGATTTTACTTGATTAGTGTTCTATTTCTCAATTCAATTATCAAACTTAGGGGAAATCTAAATCAAGATTTTTGACTGACATATTCAATGGGATTTGATTGGGGTGCAGATTAACTACATGATGTGATGTTTTAGCATGACTTTATAAGTATTCTATTCATAATTATGTATTCTCTGCTGCTAGTTTTTTTAAAAGCAGTTTTTAACTCCTTCATGTTTTTATATATGTACATGTCCTTAATAAACTATTATAATAAATAAAATGTACCTGAATATACAAAACATACTTTCTGCTTGCTAAAATAATATACCTATTTACTCTGATCTTATTCTGTATAGGATACTACAGTCAACTCACTATAAGGTGGCAAAGGAGGACAACTGACATCTAAAAATGTTTACCAGTACTGTTATTACTATGATTTATCAGTAGTTAGAATAATGAATAGAGTGAAAGAGAAAGTATAGTGCCCTAGGTGTTTACTCTGGACATAGTGAAGTTTAGTACAGTCTTCCTCTAGTTAGCTGCTGGTCCTCTGGTCATACAGGCAAGGGCAGAGTGGGAAGTGGGTTTTACAACCACTCAGACCTGAATTCAGATTCCACTTCTACCACCTAATAGCAGTGTGTCCTTGGGCTATTTAACCTCTTCAAGCCTCAAGTTTTGGTTGTCTTTTTTTTTTTTTTTTTTTTTTTTTACTTATAGGTAGTTATGAAGGTTAAAGGAAATAAGTTTATCAATCATCTAGCACAGTGCCTAAAATGTAGAAACTTGTACTTTGCAGAAATAAAAAAAAAAGAAAGGAATCCTGCTACCTACAGGTAGAACGCCTCTCCCAAAAAAACACTAAAATCCCAGTATGTGTATAGTTATATGTATAATTCCAGGATTATATCTAAATCTTGACTAATTTTGCTTCTCTAAGATACGTTTGTGAGTTTGGTAAAACTATCTGCTTAACCTCTTCTAAAAAGTTCACTTTTCAAGGACACATTACTTCTAAAAGGGAAAAAAATCCAAATTAAATATAATCTAAAAGTTCCTCTTCAGATTTCTAGATGTTAAAGATGTTTGTGCCACATGGATCTATTTTAATCCTTTGTTCTTTGATTTTAGCAGGAAAGGAAGGACAAGAAATCCTGGGGCCTGAAGCTCAGGCAGATGAAGCGGGATGTGCAGGTACGTGCTCGTCGATTTCTTTGATACTGTAGCCTTTGAACAAGGTCTCTTTGTGTCGCTGGTTTTTGCATTTGTGAGTCGTGAATTTAGTCTGTTTCCTCCTCTTTTATCTTGACCTTCTTCAGTGTTTCAGTATGTAGGCATATAGGGCACTATATGAAAAGTTAGAAGTTTATATTCTTTAAATACAGTGTAAATTTGCAGATTCATCTAACACAGCATATTTTCCATTCTATAAGGATGACAAGAACAATCTACAGATAATCCAGAAAATAAGTATTTAAATGATGATTTGAATTTATATCAAATTTTTTACCAAAGCTGTAGAAATACAGATTTAACTATTTTGAGTTTCATTATTAGTTACCAGGATCTGCATTGAGTTGCCCACAAGACAGAAAGCAGAAGGGAAAAGAATAAGCAAATATCATGAGTTATCTATAAACTAGATGAGAATCATGAATATTGATGAGCTGAGTGAACATGTCACAGCAAACAAGAGAATCAAAATTTTTTCTTGTAATTTCTGTGATTTTGAAAAAGGCTAAGATGAAGTTAAATTATAGTAAACAAGAAAATTTGTTTCTATGTGACTAAAAGTACATGCTCCCTGAGACTTAACGCTATTCCTTAATAATGGATTCAAATCAGATTTAAGAAGCAAAAGAGTAAGTGGAAAACTTAAATCAAGATCTTATGTATGATAACACCAGGCACTTATTATTGTGTCACATAAGTCAGCAAGAACTCTAAGATGAATTCCAAGTTATTAAAACATTTCCTCAAAATACTGTACTTCAAAGTAGTATAGTTGTATTTTGTCTATTCAATCATAAATTAGAAATTTCTATCATACCATTTTAATTAAATTTTGTTTTTTCTTCTCTTTTTTGGTTTAACACTTCTAGTTTTTTCTTTTCTCTGCAGTGCATTTTAGGAATATTCCATAGAGCCCTATAAATTATCTTTCATTATGTAAGATGAGTATATTTCATAGTAATAAGTCAAAAGAGATTTTCATCTATAATATAAACAGGCCCTTCCATACTTGTCAGTCAGTTCTGTAAAACAAAGAGTAAATCTTCATGCTGTTATTAAAGATCCATTCCAAATTAATTAAATAATAATGGGATATGTGATGATTTATGGCACCTGCTGCCTAAGATTTTATATTCTGCCTTTAACTTGGTTGTGTTTAACTTGAATGAATAATGTATTCAAATATGTTGTTATCAAATATTTGTCATGCTAACTTACACATTATATAAAATATTTAAACTCGGTATTATTAGTTAAAATAGTCTTAATGAACATGAAAGAATGCTGCTTATTACTCTTTTACCTAATGTTAAAGTTAGATGCTTTACATTACCAGAGTTACAGATCATTTGCCCTTTTAGGCAAAATGCTATCCAAAAAAAATTCACAATTCCAAGTGTCAGTATTTTACCTCACGCTTTGCTCTTCACTACAAAAATAAATTCTTTCATTTAATACTGAGTAGTATATAAATTCCCTTAACCACCCTCTCCCCAAAAAAATCACATCTGGAAGGTAAAGTAACCTTGTATTAACTTAAATTGTTGCTGAAATGTGAGGTCTCCCCCACCCAGTGGAAGATGATCCCTGCTGCATTATTTCCCTGGAACATGGGGAGTTAGGAGTAAGCAAACATTTAATAAAGCCCTGATAAGTGTAGTTTTAAGGGAAGAAGGATAGAAATTGGATGGTTGAGGCTTTTGAGCATTTAAACTTAAAAATTATGTTTTGCCTTTGCTTCTGTTACTTCCTTGACTTCTAGGGAATAATGTGCTGACAAAGTAAACAAAAACATTGTACAAAGGTCACGATCATTAGTTCAGAACTTTGTCAGGTCCTTTCTTCAGCTGACTTCCTTTTGCAATTCATGAAGTTAAGAGAACTGTACTCTCAGCTTAGTATTCAGAGAGAGAAAAATTCACCCAAAACATCCTTTGTTCCTTCTGAGCATCCCTTTTTTGTTTATATAGTTAATAGTTTTACAAAGTTTGAAAAATGGAAGATAAAGTTAGGAAGAAGCCTGAGGACAGCTGATCAGAAATACCGTCAAATGGATTTCACACATGAGAGTGGCTCAGGTCATGATTCCAGTGGAAAAATATAGCTAAATAATTTTTAATCTTTATATTAAATGTTTGCCTCTCTCTCTAATTTGTGATTATAACCCTATAATTCTACACTTCAATAAATGGTTATGGTCATATAGACCTGTGGTCCAAAGTAATTTTATATTTCACAGTCAGCTCTGAGTTTTGTCATATCTAAAGAAAGCCAAATTATTATGTTTCTATGTATTTGCTCATCTCTCTACTATTTAAATATGTAAGTTTATCCATCTTTAGACGAGAAATTTTGCTTTATAATTATCAGTACTACACAGTTGACCACAACATAAATACATTACAAATTTTAACATAATTATTACCAAAAAATTGTTACTGGAAATGAGATTGAAGGAGCTGAAGTATTCTTCAGTTAGTTCATTTATCAATAGTTTAATGTTACTTATTTCTCTTTTTTTTTAAGATTTTATTTATTTATTTGAGAGAGAGCATGAGCAAGGGAGGGGAGAAGCAGAGGGAGAAGCAGACTCCCCGCTGAGCAGGGAGCCTGATGCGGGACTCAATCCCAGGACCCTGAGATCATGACCCGAGCCAAAGGCAGCCGCTTAACCGACTGAGCGCCCCCCAAGTTCCCCAATGTTACTTATTTCTAGAAGAAAAAATGTTCAGGATTAATTCTGTTTCTTGTTTTGTTTAGCACTCAGATAACCTTATTCTCATAAATAAAAAGGTGAAATACATTTTTGTGATAACTGATTTACTTTGATTCTTTATACATCCTTAGAATGATGTGCAGTTATATATCAATAAAAATACTTTTAATGTCCTGTTAACTGACAATTGTATTAAATGCTTCTTCAGTTCTGTTGAAAGCAAAAATTCAAAGCTGTCTAATTTGCTCAAGATTCCTTCACTAGAATCTTCCAGTCACTAGAATCCTTCACTCCCTGATTTTCTGGGACATATACCAAAACAGCTTTGCCAACACTTCTCGAAGTACTTATGCTACCTGTTCTTGACCTTTGTTATTTCTTCCTCTCACTTAGAGGCACCTTGATTAATATATTCAGAAATGGTTAGGAAAATTGAAATATTGTTAATTTCAGTACCTTTTGCCAATACATTTTGTGTAAAAATCCTTTTATCTTACTACATGAGATAATAATATTCTCATTAATGCCTTAGAGCTACAAACTTAGTTCATTCAGTTTCTGGAAATTTTGTACCTAATTACCTAACTAGCTAAGCCAGGTATTACTGTTATACCAATCAGCCTCATCAGACTTTCTGTCAAGAAAAAAGTGTATTTTCATTTTTCTAATTCAAATAATTTTGTCAATACACAATTTGAGAGATTTTGTAAAAATTTCCTTTATGAAAAATATATAAATTATAAATAATGAGGGATATACAAAGTGCAAATAAATGTATCTTTAAAAAAAATAGATTATTCCCTTAACTATAGAGAACAAACTGATGGTTACCAGAAGGGAGATGGGTGGAGGGATGGGTTAAATAGGTGAACGGGATTAAGGAGGGCACTTGTTGTGATGAGCACCAGGTGTTGTATAGAATTGTTGAATCACTATTTGTACACCTGAAACTAATATTATGCTATTTATTAACTAGACTGGAGTTAAAATTAAAAACTAATAATTTTTTTAAAAATAGATTATTCAATAGTGAGATGAAGATTATTTATATCTAATATAATTTTTTTTAGTTATAAAAATTTTTGTCTCCAAATGAGTAGTACATTTAGAACCAGTCAGTACATAGGTAAACTTCTAACTTATTGAAGATGCAAGGTTCATGTATAAAATACAGACTATATAATGCTGCAAAATGTATACTATTTAAAAACTCATTACTCTAGCATCTAGCCTATATACACACATATATACACACATACTTAATAGGATGTAAAAAACTATAAATTTTTTATAAGTGAAGACTTTAATAGAAATAAATATAATTTGATAAAAATATTTTAAGCATCTTGTAATCTATATGGAATCGATAATAAATCACATAAAATATAAATTTCACTCATGAGTTTTATCTAGTTTAACTTGAAATTTTGAAGTTACATTGAAAAGAGTCAGTGACACTGACTTGGACTGCTTTAGCTATTCAAAAATGCTTATTTTTCCAGCTAATGACAGATTGTAGGAATGATTTTTGAGAATACTCTGACCAGGTTCCTGAAGAGCAATGAAATTTTTAATAATAGTTAGGGAATGGAACAGATGAGATCATTAAAGGAAAACTACTCTCACTCCCTCTGGCCATATTATTATATAGCTGATTTCAGAGCTTCCTAACTAGAGCCAAAATATCCCCATTTCAGAAAATTGCCATGCTTTACCCCTGATAGAAATCCATGTAAACAGGAAAAATGGGAAGACCTGTGGTGGTTTTAGGTTGTCTTGATTAATCAATAAGAAAGTTTTCCCAGGGTGCCTGGGTGGCTCAGTCCCTTAAGCCTTCAGCTCAGGTCATGATCCTGGAATCCTTGGATGGAGCACTCCCCTCCCCGCTGTGCAGGAAGTCTGCTTCTCCCTCTGCCCCTCCCCCTGCTCCTTCTCGCTCTCGCTCTCAAATAAATAAATAAATAAATCTTTAAAAATAAAGCTATGTGGGGAAAAAAAAAGAAAGAAAGAAAGAAAAGAAAATTTTCCTCAATCAGTATTTTGAATTTTTTCCTTTGGCAACCTGGAGGTTTTTACACTCCAAGGCAATGCACCATATTAATGTACTGGGATATGGCTTTTTTCTTCTTCCTTTTTTTTTTTAAGATTTTATTTATTTATTTGAGAGAGAGAGCAGGAGTGGGGAGCAGGGCAGAGGGAGAGGGAGAAGTAGACCCCTCACTGAGCAGAAAGCCCAAGGGGGGCTTGATCCCAGGACCCTGAGATCATGATGAGCAGAAGGCAGACACTTAACCGACTGAGCCACCCAGGCACCGCTCTTCTTCCTTTTTTTAAAGATTTCATTTATTTATTTGAGAGAGAGATAACACCAGCATGAACAGGGATGGGGTAGGGGAAGCAGAGGTAGAGGGACAAGCGGACTCCCAGCTGAGCACAGAGCCCGATGCAGGGCACAGTCTCACAACTTTGAGATCATGACCTGAGCTGAAATCAAGAGTCAGATGCTTAACCCACTGAACCACCCAGGCACCCCTTCTCTGTTTCCTTTTAAGTTTGAGCAAAGGATACTGTGGAAAGGGGAGAGTAGAGAGAACCTTCCAGATTCTAAGAAAAAATATACACAGAAGTTGAGGATTTGGAAACAGACTCCCTTAAAACCCACAGTACCAGCTTTCCTCTTAAAGAGTCTTCACTCACCTGGCCAGTAACCCATTGCTAAATAATTGATAGCTATTGGCTGTATTAAAAAGGAGGGGAAAATGGTGGGTCACCATTACTATAATGTCATTGGCTTTAAGGTTTTAAACAGCTGCTGCCCTGAGGAGTTCACTTACTACCACTGTGGAGATTTAGCAAGATTGTTTCAATAACTGTTACACAAAAACATGCCCACACCTCAGCATTTTAATTTGGCCCAATTTTAGTCTGCTGAGAAATGCTGTTTTACAAATTTAGAACTGACAGTTCAGCCTGAAGTGTATAAAGAAGTCAGCCATGAGACACCTGGGAGCCATACAACCCATTACAGTTACCACCAGCATGGAGTAGACACTGTCCTCTGGAGCCAGTGGAGGAAATGGGAGGGAAACCATGGTGCAGCAGTACTGCTTTAGAAACTCAGCAGCACTCTGGGTTACCTTCTCAAAGTGAAAGCATTCCATTATCTCTTGAACCTTTCTAACCGAAGGAAAAAATGCCTCTGCCCTAAGCCCACTGTTAAACATTTATTGAAGCAGAATTAAAGGAAGAGTAGCCTTGTTTATATCCTTGTTTATATATGAATATAGAGGAGATAAGAAGCAGGTTTATGGATTTGATACTCCTGACTCTTACTAGAAATTTTTCCAACTATAGATAATTATTGACACTGTTTTTAAGAAGTCACATAACTGCACTTGAAAGTGATATAAAATTGAGCATGATTCAGGGCACCTGGGTGGCTCAGTCGTTAAGCGTCTGCCTTCAGCTCAGGTCATGATCCCAGGATCCTGGGATCGAGCCCCACGTCGGGCTCCCTGCTCGGCAGGGAGCCTGCTTCTCCCTCTCCCACTCCCCCTGCTTGTGTTCCCTCTCTCGCTGTCTCTCTCTCTCTGTCAAATAAATAAATAAAATCTTAAAAAAAAATAAATTGAACACAATTCAGATTTAAGCTACAACTCTAAGTAAATACCCAGTAGGTTGCTAGGAGGGACTAAGGTTTGAGAACTAAGGTTTTCTCCTTTTTTTCCTTGCTTTATCCTTGATTGAGAAATTAAGAGTTCAGTCAACTATATTACCTTTTCTGTGTCTTGTTTATCAGTCACATAGACTAGAAGTACACTCTAAAGTTTAAAAGGGATATTGTGAAAATTTCAAGACTTTTATAATGCTTTCTAAAGGACTTCTTAATAGTGGACAACAGAATGAGTGAATTTTGTTTTTAATTTTCGGTAAATATTTCCTACAAATTCAAGAACAATAGTGTATATTCTCTTAAGGTAAATAATTTCTTATTTAGCAAAACTTTGTAACAACTTGGTGGTGAAACTTTCTATAAAGTATGCATTTCTTTTAGTAAAAGATGATGAATGTGACTCAGATGCAGAAAATGAACAAAACCATGATCCTAACGTTGAAGAGTTCCTGCAACAACAAGACACTGCTGTCATTTACCCTGAGGCACCTGAAGAGGACCAGAGGCAGGGCACCCCAGAAGCCAGTGGTCATGATGACAGTGGTAAGTGGAGCTTCACAGTTGTTTTTATTTTCGTCTTGACAGGATTATTATTTCCATAGCTGTACGATGGGAACCTACTCTACTCTAGGGAACATTTCTGAAATCTAACATTTGTGGCAGGTGCCCACAGAAAATAATCTCTTTAATGAAAGGAAAATGTTTATGATGACAGTGGCATCTCCTGTGTACCGTGGTAAGGCCACTGCAGTGAAGCGCTTAGTCAAATAAGTCAGTCAGAGAAAGACATGTATCATATGACCTCACTGATACGAGGAATTCTTTTTTTTTAATTTTTTATTGTTATGTTAATCACCATACATTACATCATTAGTTTTTGATGTAGTGTTCCATGATTCATTGTTTGCGTATAACACCCACCACTGCTCCATGCAGTATGTGCCCTCTTTAATACCCATCACCGGGCTAACCCATCCTCCCACCCCCCCCAGAACCCTCAGTTTGTTTTTCAGAGTCCATCGTCTCTCATAGTTCGTCTCCCCCTCCGATTTCCCCCCTTCATTCTTCCCCTCCTGCTATCTTCTTTTTTTTTTTTTTAACATATATTTCATTATTTGTTTCAGAGGTACAGATCTGTGATTCAACAGTCTTGCACAATTCACAGCACTCACCATAGCACATACCCTCCCCCATGTCTATCACCCAGCCACCCCATCCCTCCCACCCCACCCCCCACTCCAGCAACCCTCAGTTTGTTTCCTGAGATTAAGAATTCCTCATATCAGTGAGGTCATATGATACATGTCTTTCTCTGATTGACTTATTTTGCTCAGCATAACACCCTCCAGTTCCATCCACGTTGTTGCAAATGGCAAGATCTCATTCCTTTTGATGGCTGCATAATATTCCATTGTGTGTGTGTGTGTGTGTGTGTGTGTGTGTGTGTGTGTATATATACACCACACCTTCTTTATCCATTCATCTGTCGATGGACATCTTGGCTCTTTCCACAGTTTGGCTATTGTGGACATTGCTGCTATAAACATCGGGGTGCACGTACCCCTTCGGATCCCTACATTTGTATCTTTGGGGTAAATACCCAGTAGTGCAATTGCTGGATCGTATGGTAGCTCTATTTTCAACTTTTTGAGGAACCTCCATACTGTTTTCCAGAGTGGTTGCACCAGCTTGCATTCCCACCACCAGTGTAGGAGGGTTCCCCTTTCTCTGCATCCCCGCCAACATCTGTCATTTCCTGACTTGTTAATTTTAGCCATATGAGGAATTCTTAATCTCAGGAAACAAACTGAGGGTTGCTAGAGTGGTGGGGGTGGGAGGGATGGGGTGGCTGGGTGATAGACATTGGGGAGGGTATGTGCTATGGTGAGTGCTGTGAACTGTGTAAGACTGATGAATCACAGATCTGTACCTCTGAAACAAATAATACATTATATGTTAAAAAAAAAAAAGAAGAAGATAGCAGGAGGGGAAGAATGAAGGGGGGGAAATCGGAGGGGGAGACGAACCATGAGAGACGATGGACTCTGAGAAACAAATTGAGGGTTCTAGAGGGGAGGGGGTGGGGGGATGGGTTAGCCCGGTGATGGGTATTAAAGAGGGCACGTTCTGCATGGAGCACTGGGTGTTATACGCAAACAATGAATCATGGAACACTACATCAAAAACTAATGATGTAATGTATGGTGATTAACATAACATAATAAAAAAATAATAATAATAAATAAAATAAATAAATAAATAAAAGAACAATGCCTGGACGTTGATTTGCATTCACCCACATGGCAGCAGAAATGGAGCTAGGATGACCTTTAACTGCCGCTTGATTTTTTTTTCACTATTCTGGCAAGCAAAATATGATTTGTTCAAAACATACCGATTTGGAGACAAATGAGGTTTTTTATATTTGCTCTAGTCTATTCTGATATGAACAGCCAGTATGTGAAAAGTGATAAAATGCAGTTCTAATATGTTCATACTCTCCTGAAAGGAAACAGGCTACCATTCCCTCCTTCCATGCTAGAAACAGATGACAGTCGCATGCAGATATTCCTATAAGAAATTTTATGCAAGATCTGCACCAAGAACTAAGAAGTCACTTGGAATGTTGAAGGATATTTAAAGTATTAAGATCCTAAATCTGATTTGATTTTTCCAGGGTTCCCAGTTTAATGGATAGATTTAACTTAATATTTAAATAATCAACTTTTTAAAAAGACATTTTTAGAGAAGTCTAAAGCTTACCAAAAAAGTAAGACAGAAGTACAGGTATTTCCCATGTACCCTTTGCCCCCTAATGTGCATAGCTTCTCCCATTATCAACATAACTCATCAGAAAACACCCAAAGTCCATATCTACCTTAGGGTTCATTCTTGATGTTGTACATTCTTTGGGTTTGGACAAATAGGTAATGACATGTATCCATCATCATAATATCTCATGGAGTATTTTAATTGCCCTAAAAATCCTCTATGCTTTGCCTATTCATCTTTCCCCACCTCCCCTCACCCCTGGAAACCACAGATCTTTTTGTGTCTCCATAGTTCTGCCTTTTCCAGAATGTCATTTAGTTGGAATTATACAGCATGTAACCTTTTAAGTTGGCTTTTTTCACTTAGTAATATGCATTTAAGTTTCCTCCATATATCTTCATGGCTTGATAGCTCATTTCCTTTAAGTGCTGAATAATATTCTGTTGTCTGGATCTACCGTAGTATATTTACCCATTCACCTACTGAAGGACACCTTGGTTCCAAGCTTTGGCAATTATGAATAAAGTTGCTATACACATCCATGTACAGATGTTTGTATAGACATAAGTTTTCCAACTCATTTGGGTAAATACCAAGGAGTGCATATGCTGGATCCTCTAGTAAGAGTATGTTTACTTTTGTAAGAAACTGCCAGACTGTCTTCCAAAGAGGCTGTGCCACTTTGCATCCTCACCAGCAGTGTGAGTTTCTTTTACTCCACATCCTTGCCAGCATGTTGTGGTGTCAGTGTTCTGGATTTTGGCCATTCTGATAGGTGTGTGGTGGTATCTTGTTTTAATTTGCTTCCCCCTGATGACATATGATGTGGAGCATCTATATTTGCCATCTGTATGTCTTCTTTGGTGAGGTGTCTTCTAAGGTCTTTGGACTATTTTTTAATCAAGTTATTGATTTTTTTATTGTTGAATTTTAGGAGTCCTTTGTATATTTTGGATAATAGCCCTTAATCTGATGTGTCTTCTGCAAATATTCTTCCCAGCCTGTGACTTGTCTTCTAATTCTCCTGAGATCATCTTTCACAGGACAGAGTTTTCATTTTAATGAAGTCCAGCTTGTCAATTCTTTCTTTGATGTTATATCTAAAAAAGGCAGTGTCATACCTAGGGTCATGAAGGTTTTCCCCTATTTCTAGGAGCTTTATAGTTTTGCACTTTACAGTTAGGTTTGTGACCCATTTTGAGTTGATTTTTGTGAAGGGTGTAAGGTCTGTGTCTAGATTCATTTTTATGCCTGTCCTGAATGTTCAGTTGTTCCATTACTATTTTTTTAATTTTGTGTTTAAATTCATTTTAGTTAATATATATTGTATTATTAGTTTCAGGGGTAGAATTTAGTGATTCATCAGTTGCATATAACACCCAGTTTTCATTACATCAAGTGCCCTCCTTAATGCCCATCACCCAGTTACCCCATCCCCCCATCCACCTCCCCTCCAGCAACCCTCTGTTTGTTTCTAGAGCTAAGAGTCTCTTATGGTTTGCCTCCCTCTCTGTTTCTATCTTATTTTATTTTTCCTTCCCTTCCCCTATGTTCATCTGTTTTGTTTCTTAAATTCCACATATGTGTGAAATCATGGTATTGGTCTTTCCCTGACTTATTTCGCTTAGCATGATACCCTGTAGTTCCATCCACGTCATTGCAAATGGCAAGATTTCGTTCTTTTTGATGACTGAGTCATAGTCCATTGAATTTATATACACCATATCTTCTTTATCCATTTATCTGTCTATGAGTCATCTGGGCTCTTTCCATAGTTTGGCTATTGTGGACATTGCTGATATAAACATTGGGGTGCATGTGCCCCTTCAAATCACTATTTTTGTATCCTTTGGATAAATACCTAGTAGTGCAATTGCTGGGTCATAGGGTAGTTCTACTTTTAACTTTTTGAGGAACCTCCAAACTGTTTTCCAGAGTGGCTGCACCAGCTTGCATTCCCACCAACATTGTAGGAGGGTTCCCCTTTCTCCGCATCCTCGCCAACATCTGTCCTTTCCTGACTTGTTAATTTTAGCCATTCTGACTGATGAGAGGTGGTATCTCATTGTGGTTTTGATTTGTATTTCCTTGATGATGAGTGATATGGAGCATTTTTTCATGTGTCTGTTAGCCATTTGTATGTCTTCTTTGGAGAAATGTCTGTTCATGTCTTCTGCCCATTTCTTGACTGGATTTTTTCTTTTTTTGGGTATTGAGTTTGAGTTCCTTACGGATTTTGGACACTAGCCCTTTATCTGATATGTCATTTGGGAATATCTTCTCCCATTCTGTACATTGCCTTTTAGTTTTGTTGATTGTTTCCTTTGCTGTGCCAAAAGCTTTTTATCCTGATGAAGTCCCAATAGTTCATTTTTGCTTTTGTTTCCTGTTCCATTACCACTGTTGCAAAAACTATCTTTCCTCCATTGTATTGCCTCTGCTCCTTTGTCAAAGACCAGTTGACTGTATTTATGAGGATATTTCTGGCTCTCTGTTCCACTGTATTTCTGTATTCTTACACCAGTAGCACACTGTTTTGATTACTATAGCTTTATAGTAAGTCTTAAAGTCAGGGAGTGTCAGTCCTCCATTTATTTTTCACCTTCCATGTTGTGTTGGCTATTCTGGGTCTTTTGCCTCTCCATATAAACTTTAGAATGTTTGTCAGTATCCATAAAAGGACTTTCCAGATTTGAATTGGAATTCCACTGAATCAAGTTGGGAAAAACTGGCATCTTGACAACATTAAACATTGAATGTCTCCATTTATTTAGTTCTTTGATTTTGTTCATCAGAATTTTAGTTTTCCTCATATAAATCTTACACATAACTTTGTTAAATTTATGCATAAGTATTTCAACTTTTTTGGTGCTAAGTAAATGTTATTTTATCAATCAACTTTAAATTTTTGAAGGAAATTGAGAAGAATGGTGTAGAAAACAAAATAGATTCCATTGCAAAGAGTCAACTGTACCTTCCTTAAATCAGGAATCAGTTATGAAAAAGCAGAAATAGAAGTTTCACCTCAAAATAGATAGGATTTCCTGTAACTAAATCAGTGACAAAGGAAATAGAGGTAGGGCACTCTAGGACTGAATCCTCCACTGTGCCAAAAGGACACATTTTTGAAGACTATAGATTATTGCCCCTGGGGACACAGCATTACAGCTTTATGAATAGTGTTGTGTTGATCTATTTGCATATTTGGAGAGTCTATAGTTATAGGCATTGTAATCCTGTAGGGCCCTGCCATTTCTACTTTGATTTTCAGGGTTTTTTTCTCTTTTTTTAAAGATTTTATTGATTTATTTAGAGACAGAACAGGGGGAGGGACAGGGGGAGGAAGAGAGAATCCCAAGCAGAGTCTGCACTGAGCGTGGAGCCTGATGCGGGGCTCGAAGTCATGACCCTGAGATCATGACCTGAGCTGAAACCAAGAGTCGGACACTTAACCAACTGAGCCACCCACCCACACACCCCAGTTTTTTTTCCTTAAGGAAAATTTGTTAACATTTCACCTGAAGAAGCTGTAGGTTACAATAAATATGGAAAGGAAATTTAAAAATTTTAATGTATATGTATTTATGTATATATGTAAATGTTTATGTACCAAAAAGTTTATCAAGAAGCCTCATGAAAGAAAATAATGAGAACTTAAAAAAATGTTTCATTGCACAGATCAAATAAGGTTAAACTTTGTATAGTCCATTGTTACTAATCAACACAGTAAAATCCCATAAAAGTTGGGGCCCTAATCATTCTGAATTAGTAAAACATTTGAATTTGAGAATCTGTTTTTAATTCAGGTAGTCATTACTTTCAGGTGTACAGCTAATAAAGTATTTCACAGTAGACATTCTGTCACACCAGTAACATCTGATTATCCTCAGAAGCCCTTAAGTTTTTAAAGTTTTAGTGGATTCAGGATGCTTTCCTGCACTTCATAAATTGTGAAAGGGCAAACTTTACTCCAGCAGGTTGAACTATCACAAACTCTAAATCAGTGGGGCACAAATAAAGGAGATTTTTCAAAGGTTTTATATCAAGTACTACTATCAGTCTGTAATGTTATGCTACCTAGCAAAGGAAGTTTAGGATACAAAAATTAGGGTTTTTTTTTAATAAGCATATTCACAGTCGCAGATACATAAGGAAATTACAGACAGGTCAAAAAAATAGACATAGGTTGGATTTTTTAGTACTCCTGAATCACTACCTTAAGTTTATTATAAGAATTCTAAAAAGATAATTTTTTTCCTTACGTGGCAAGCCTTCTTTGCTAAAAAAAAAAGTGATTCCTGTAAATAAGCAAACATCCAATATTTTTCAAAAATAGAAATAAAGATTTTTATTTAACTTTCAAGACTGTTCATTCTATAATTCACTTATTATGTCGGATATTCAGGTTTACTTTTCGTTGTTTTATGCCAGTATCCTAAAAGAATAAATTCATATCTCATATGTGTGAGAAATTCAATAGATGTTTTATGAAAATAATAACTTGCTGGTAAAATATCATGAGCACCCTGTCACTGTACAAAATTATTAGTATTTTGTTTATTAATGATGAAGGCAAAGAAGAAAATAGAACATAATGAGAGCAGACAGCTGTATTACACTATGGATTATAAGCAGCTTGAGTAATGGAAATCACATTGTGATTGTGGTGCCAATAATAAAGCACCTGCGATGGCTGACTTGGGCTTTTGCCATTGTAGCCAGCTAAAATCAATAGGATGGATTAGGTACTCTGGCAAGCAGACTGTCCCAAATGTTGATTTCCTACTTGCCTGTACAAATAGGAAATTAATACTAGACAAAACATAGCGTGATTTCCAAAACAATTTCATGTGGCTAATCTAGTCCCCACAGAAGTAGGTCATTTTAGAGACATCACCAACAGAAAATTCTCTGATTCCAGTTGCCTTGCTAGCTGATAATAAAGATACCATCATAAACTTTGGGGGATTTGGTTGTTTGATTTTATTCATATATTTGATACATATTTCAACATAATTAACAAACTATGTGGGGTCAGGTGCTCAGTCTATTACATGCAGGCAGGTTCTCAAGCAAGACTTTTAATTTATATGGACTTGAATTTCCATAAAGGTAATATATGTTTATGAAGAATTTTGAGATTGTAATAAAATTTTCTTGGTAGTCTTTTTCAATAAGAAATTCAAAATGAAGGTAGAGATACGATTTACAGTAAGTTATCTATTAGGAACTTATTTTTTTGAAGAAATAAATCAAATGTGGAAAACCACTCTTAGTTAAATAATATTAATTGGCAAAATCGTATTTTTAGGATTGTCAGGCTTAGATGGTTCCATGTTTAAAAATATGGTTCATTCAGGGGCACCTGGGTGGCTCAGTCGGTTAATCGTCCACCTCTTCATTTTGGCTCAGGTCATGATTTCATACGTCCTGGGATCGAGCCCCATGTCAAGCCACGTGGCAGGCTCCATGTTCAGCAGGGAGTCTCCTTGAAATTCTCTCCCTTGGCCCTTCCTCCCACTCGCGCACCCCTCTCTCTCAAATAAATAAATCTTAAAAGAACAATATATGGTTCACTCAGTGAACTCCAGTTTTTCTATATTGCCTTTATTTTCTGAATGCTATCCTGTATTTATCCATATAAAATTCTACAGAAAATGTATCCATGTATTTCAGTAAGGGAAAGAGCATAAAGAAGCATGCGTGGGAGGTCTTTGTGGGCCAGACCTAGATCTGGCTCCTGTTACTCATTTCCCCCAGTACTTGTTCTTGTGGTCTGAACTCTGTCATATGGCTACACCTAACTGCAGCGGTGTCTTGAAAACATAATCTAATTATATACTACTTACTGTCTGATGACAATAACTTTATAGTGTCCTTTCCAAATTAGAAAGAAAGCGTTAAATAATTAATGATACATTGTTACCAATAGAAAGATTCTATTATTGTGTACAAGTCCCCTTCAATATGTATACATTTACAAATGTAACATATATTTCTAATTTTATTTTGTTTTCTTTGTCTAATTAACCATACAAAAAGAAGGGAAGATTTGTGGTTTAGTGGAAAAGACATGGGACTTTGAAGTCAGACAGCACATGTTTGAATCCTGACTTCATCATTTACTAGCCATGTGACTTTTAAGTTATTTAACCTTTCTGAGCCTCCTGTTTTCTCTTGTATAAAATAGAGATGAGTATCATTGTATTGTTTTAAGGATCCAGTATAAAGTGGGTGGCATAATATCCGGCACAAAGCATAGGGATTGAGTGGTAGCTTTGGTAATATTTTTTGAATGTTTTAAATTCAAAATATATGATCTTTCTTGTACAGGAACACCAGATGCATTCTCCCAGTTACTCACCTGCCCATATTGTGATAGAGGCTATAAACGCTTTACCTCTCTGAAAGAACACATTAAATATCGCCATGAAAAGAATGAAGATAATTTTAGTTGCTCCCTCTGCAGTTACACCTTTGCGTACAGAACTCAACTTGAACGTCACATGACGTCACATAAATCAGGAAGAGATCAAGTAAGTGAAATCAACCATCCATAGAGGCAAGGGTTTTAACATACTTAAAAGGATGTTCTAGACAGCATCTTACCTGCAGCCTTACAAGAATGCAAGTGATTATTTGAATTATCTGGTCATTTCTGGGTTATAAAGTACATATGAACATTATTTCCAAGGTAACTAAGTTTTTTTATTCCTTTTCAGATAAGATTCCTTTCTTGATTTAATTATTTTGCTTATACTGTAACAAATATTTCCCTTAAGTTTAAAACTAGATTTCAAAATGCATTCTACCAAAATGCTCAGTGTAGGAAAAATAAATACTGGTTTCATAAACCATATGACTAAGTACTGACCAAATTGAGAAGAAAGTCAAATAATAATAATAAAAGTTAATTTTCTGGGAACCAAAGTCTACTTTATTTATTCTCAGTATAAGTTATTGTGTTCTGTTTACTGTAGGAAGGGAAGTTGCTTCCTCTAAGAATCTAAGGTTTAGATTCTAAACATTTTTATTCTGAAGACTCAATTTTCACATGGTTGGTTCTATTCCTATGTCACTTTGCCTCAATTTCTAGATGTATAAACCAAGACTATTCTTCTGTAAGTTAAGTTACATTTGAACTGTTGGCTCTATACTTAAAGATTAAAGGCTAAGAAACTCTTGCCGGTTGTCCTTCTTTTATAAGATCCTGATAAGTGTCAACTCTAAACAATCAAATTAATATCAACATGATTCTAACTTTAAAAATCAAATAAATATTCAGCTGCACAGTGTATTTTAAGGGTATGTGTTATCGTTGGGGCACATGTCCAGTTTCTTGTATCAGAGGATTATGACTGTCTATAAATGCGAATCTGTGAGAACTCTGCCCTATGCATGTACCTAATTTAAGTCCTGTATCTCATAGAGAACAAGTTAGACTCTTTCTAAGATGATGGCTAAACCAAGCAAAAAAAATTATGGCAGAAACAGAATCATCAAGCAGGGTCAACCTATCTTCTCAGGACTTGGGCAATAACACTCACCAAATCACAAAATAAAGGGGGAGAGGATAGCAATCAGGCAGTATAAGACCAAGATTTCCTTAGATAGGTTAATGGATAAGTCCATGAGGGAACACTTGAAATTGGGGAGAATACCGACAGAAGGTAGAAATTGATACAGAGAAGGAACTACTGAAGACGAAGACTATCTATCTACCATCTGCCCCTATGCAAGTCTTATCGGGGACAATGCAAAAGAGTGCTTTTTCCATCTCAGAGTCTTAACATGACTACAGTACAGTCAAGCCTTGGGAAAAGAGCCTATTCATGTGACATTTGGGGAGCAGACCCAAATGGCACCTGTTGCCCCCATATCCTTTCTCTACCAAGGGCCATTGTCAAAGAGAGGATCTGCAAAGCACAGATAGAGCTAATGGTGAAAGTGAGAGATGCCATTATAGAAACAAATCGTAAGATCAATGATGAGCATGAAAGCCAATTTTGTCGTGATTTTTCTGATGGGTGAAAGGTAGTAGGTTTTATATATGAAGTATGTGATCAGACAAAAATCAGAAAGGAGCTGTGATTAGTACGGGGACCAATAATGTGAGGAAATATGATCGGGATGTCTTGGAAACAATTTAGGTTACAGGGCAGCAAACTTGAGTTTGAAAAGCATGCTATGACTCAAAGATAAGCATTTCCATGTATTATTAATTTATTCATTAAACATTTGTGTTTCTATTACATGTCAGGCCCTGTTCTAGGTATTAAAGGCACAATAGTGAAAAAGATAAGCAAAGATCAAGACAGTGGGGAGCAGCATATATTAGCAGGTGATATGTAAGAACAGGTAGTATGAAGAAAAATAAAGCAGAAGATAGAAAGTGAAGAAAGTTGCTACTTTTTTAAGGATAGAAAGACCTTTCTATGAATGGGACATCTGAACTAAGACCCAAATGAAAGGAAGGAGCCAGTCATAGGATAACTGGGGGGAGGGTGTTCCAGTCAAAGGGAACAGAGAGAAACATGAAAAGGCCTTGAGGCAGAAGCCTGTCCAGCATCCCCAAAGGACAGCAAGGAGGCCAGTGTGAATAAAGGGGAGAAAGATAGGTGAGGCCAGAAGTATTAGGGGCTGGATGATATACCTCCTTGTATAGACCATGATAGAGACTTTTGATTTTATTCTGCAGTGTGACAGGGAAACCTTTGAAGGATATTGAATTTTATCTTTATTTCCTTTTTATTTTTAAGGGAACACTGGCTGTTGGGTGGAGAGTAGATCAAAAAAGACAAGAGTGGAAGCAGGGAGACCACTTAGAGGCAGGAGACCATTTGGAGGCTAGTGCTATAATCCAGGCCAAAGGTGGTGGTGGCTTTGAAATCACTGGTGGTGACAGACATGACACAGTGATGAATGTTGGATGCAGAGTATATTCAGATGGCTTGCTGATGGATTGAGTAAGGGTGTTCAAAGGAAGAGAGGAATCAAGGATTACTCCAAAGTTCAGGGCCTAAGCAATAAATAAATGAAGGTGTCATTCACAAAGACAGGGAACACCAGAGGCGGAGCTGACTCTCAGAAGGGAAATTAGGAGTTCAGGTTAATCATGGCAAGTTTCACATGCCCATTGCTTTCCAACAGGCAGTATCAAGGTCTCAATTGGCTGGGAGAGTCTGGAGTTAAGAGGAGGGAGGAGGTCTAGAGATACCCTGTTGGGAGTTGTCACCATATATGTGGTGCTTATAACCATGAGTTTGGATGAAGTAGGGCCTGATACAGAGTAAGTACTCATTCTCTTTCCTTCCTGTATGAAAAACAAGAAGGGAGATTCCAGCTAGGGTGAGCATGAAGCAAGTAGAAAGTACTTGAGTTAAGCCTTTGAAGTATGGCTGGAATCTTAATAATCATTATAGGGAAATATAGCCAAGAAATAAGGAATAGTATAAACCAAAGCAAGGAGATAGAGTAGTATATGTGCAAAAAACTGAGACTCACTCAGTGACTGAGGCATGAACTTCTTATAGGAAACTGGTGAAGAATCAGCCTGGAAACTCAGGTAAACTTGGAATGTATAGACTCAGAATCTATATTCAGGGGCTAATGGGGGGAGCCTTTGGAGGTTTATGAGCAATTTATGGTTTATGATAGAATTCAATTCAAGCAGTGCTTTTGTATGGTTAATCTAATAAACAAAAAAAGCAGAAACAGACTCATAAACACAGAGAACACACTGGTGGTTGCCATGGGAGGGAGGGGATGGGCAAAACGGGTGAAGGGGAGTGGGAGGTCCAGGCTTCCAGTTATAGAATGAACAAAGCGAGGGTATGTGCTATGGTGAGCTCTGTGAAGTGTGCAAGACTGTTGAATCACAGATCTGTACCTCTGAAGCAAATAATACACTATATGTTAAAAAAAAAAAAAGAAGAAGAAGAAGATAGCAGGAGGGGAAGAATGAAGGGGGGGGAAATCGGAGGGGGAGACGAACCATGAGAGACTATGGACTCTGAGAAACAAACTGAGGGTTCTAGAGGGAAGGGGGTTGGGAGGATGGGTTAGCCCGGTGATGGGTATTAAGGAGGGCACGTTCTGCATGGAGCACTGGGTGTTATATGCAAACAATGAATCATGGAACACTACATCAAAAACTAATGATGTAATGTATCGTGATTAACATAACAATAAAAAAAGAATGAACAAGGCATGGGGATGAAAGGTACAGCATCGAGAATATAGTCAGTGGTATTGGGGTAGTGTTGTATGGTGACAAATGGTAGACACTTGTGATGAGCATGGCATAACATATGGAGTTGTTTGACTCACTGTGTTGTATGCTGAAACATTGTCAACTATACTTGACTGGAAAACATTTTTTAATAATATATTTAATGATGGATAAATAAAAGTAAATAAATAAAATAACGGGACCTGGAAAAAAAATCTTTAAGGGTGCAGAATATATTTGAAATATATAAAAGTGAGAATTTGATAAACCAGACAGAAAGCTATTATAATACTCCATATTTGGATGAAAAGATGGAAGTATTTTTTAAATTCATCAGATTAAAGTACATTTTGGAAATACCAAGCATCTAAGAGATAGGATAAACTACTGGAAAAAGCCTGGCTGCAGAAGAGATAATCTCTAGTTTCTAGTAAAGTATATATTATTTGTGCTAAATACTATATTACTCAATAAAGTATGATTCTCATACTCTAGCAAGTAGAGATTTTTCTCCATGTCAAAATTCTGATCCCACTATCACCCTTCTTTTTGGTGTAATATTCCAAGTGTTAGATTTTTGTGACTGCCTCAATTTGAAGGCTTTGAGAAGCAGAATTCACCAAAATATTACTTTTAGCAGATTGGCTATTCTTTTATGTCCAAAGCTTTTTTGCTCTATAATTAAAATATCAATTCTTTCTTACAGAGACATGTGACACAGTCTGGGGGTAATCGTAAATTCAAGTGCACTGAATGTGGAAAAGCTTTCAAATACAAACATCATCTAAAAGAGCACTTAAGAATCCACAGTGGTAAATATTTGTTTTCTTTCTACACCTTGAATATCATAGCATATGTGGTTATAAATAAATCTCTTATAATGTGGTCTACACACATGGTCAGAAACTCTTTGCTTTTCTTGTAGGATAAAGACTAACCTGGAGAAATTTTCTATTTATAAATAGTATTTTATTGGAGTCTTAATCTTTAACTGAAGCATATTAAGCTAATATAATATGACATACTCCAAATTTCCTGATCAGAATATAGCATGTTTTAACAAGAAGTACAACCTCCTTGAGCTTTCTGAGGAATACTAATTTCATTGCCTCTTCTGCACAGTTAACTAGGGAATGAAAAAGGAAATAGAGGTACGATTTGCACAAGAAAGTAAGGATGCAAAGACATTCTTTACATGAGAGAAATAGAAGTGGAAACTCCAGATAGGAAGTGGTCAAGGGTGATGTGGAGTCACCCAGACAGGGCAGCATTGAAAATTTAAAAGAAAAATGTGTTCACCTATCATTTCATCTTTCTATTCCACATTCTTTTCTAAATTTTACTTACAAAATGATATTATATGATAAAAAATGTCTGTTTTAGAAACTTAGAAACAAAAAGAGCTGTATTTGCATGTCTTTAGGGGCTCTACTTCAACAAAAGCTGTAATGAAAACTTGGTAGCATCTCACATTGCACTCTGACATCTATTCATCTGATTAATTTTGGTATGTTATTTTAGATTTAAATAGTAGTGAAAAAGAACTGTTTTCTAATTAATGAGAAATGATGGGTGTCTGCACACTGCTTATTTTGTGAAAATGATTGTATTGACATTTACATCTTATAGACATCCTACAAAAAGAGTACAGCGGGTGGCTTTGTGAGAGGTGACTGGTGTGATATCTGTGTTTTATTTTGGAACTACATTTCTAGAAGTTTCACTGTCTTGTTTGTTGAGGGCTAAATAATGTTAAAGTTACCAATTTGTTTAAACCAAAATTCTTGCAAAAACATTTATTTATTTTCACACTTTAATATTCCTGGAAATAAGAAGTTGTCTTTTGCAGTCTGCCACAAAATCCTATTTATTAACTTCTGGGCTATCAAAAAATTTTCATCAAGAATATATTTTTAATGACCTGCTTTCTTGCTACAGATGATTTGAAGTTATTGATAGAGATCTAGCTAATTCAAGAGAGTTTTCTTAAATGTTGAGATTGGGGTAGAGGAGGGAAAATAAAATAAAATTTAGAGCAAGATTCATGTACAGAATGAATGTCATATGGTCCTATTGCAGTTATATAGGATGTGGATCTGTCAGACCTGGTGATGATACGGAATTGGGAAGCATGCATCGCACGAGAGATTACAATGCAGGGCAGAAACGGAAGTTGATATTTAATCACAAAACTCTGCATTGATATTCAAAAATCAGTCTCAATCAAGTAGTAAGCAGGGAGCAACTGTCTGTAGTACTGACAGAAGAGTTTTAGGAGTTTGGATGGACAAGCGCTTGATAGAAGCTTGGTAATGGTACGCTGCTACCACCGCGGCTGAAGTAGCTGGTGCAAGTTTAGGCCACATCGTGGAGCACAGAGCGTCCGCCGTACTCTGCACTGTCCATTCATTATGTGTTTATAGGATAGTCTTACCCTCAAGGGGAAGTAATATGAGACGTATATACCTTTAATACAGCAAGAAATTTTAATTCAAAAATATATTAGGAAAATAAAGTTAAGTAACACAGGCATGAAGTAAACATGAAATAAAATGGATACTATGACATGCCAAGCACATGCTGGAAGTGGACCACACATTAGACTCTAAGGTTTAGGAACTCAGAAAACTGCAATCAGTAACCAAGACCCAGACTGTCTGTAAGTGAAAGGAATCAGTCGCTAGGAAAAGTACAACTCTTCCTGCTACAAAGCCCATAGGGAAGCAAAATGCATTTGATATCATTTTCCAAAATATCCTTAAAATAGTACAGCAGAAAATTTGATAGGGTTTTCTTTTTAAAGTAAGATTCTCCATGGGACGCCTGGGTGGCTCAGTCGGTGAAGCGACTGCCTTCGGCTCAGGTCATGATCCCAGGGTGCTGGGATTGAGCCCCGCATCGGGCTCCCTGCTCCACGGGAAGCCTGCTTCTCCCTCTCCCATTCCCCCTGCTTGTGCTCTCTCTCTCTTTCTGCCAAATAAATAAAATCTTTAAATAAATAAATAAAAATAAAGAAAGATTCTCCAATAGAAAGCCAGTGATATTTCACCAAAATGCAGTTTAGAAAAAGCATTTCTCCAGGGTAGCCACTTGGATACAATCCAGGTATACAGCTCTCAGATGGTCTGGTTTATTCCAAAGGAAGATTTCTGAGTTGGGGCTTCTCAGTGTCATTCCAGGACTGGTACCAGTCTGTAAGCTTTTTTGAGACTGGTTCTTGAAGAGCTAAATATAGAAATTGAGAGTAATTTAGAAACTATTAGACGAAGAAAATGCTGTGATAATTTTATTATATTTTATACAATATTGATCTTACAGTAGATTGGAAATTTAAAACAAAAAACTGGGGGCACAGAAGGTCCTTCACCACAGATAGTTTTGAAAGAGCTGTTTAGAGTATCGAATAATGGATGAGCTTCATATCCTTCAAGAAACCTCTGTAATCTTTTTTTCTCAGCTCAGTTTTTAATCAGGATCTTTAAATTATACTCCCTAAAATTACCTGGATTGTTGCTGCCTTCCGACACCATTAAAACGAGCCATATGCAGAGTCATGTGTTTTAGCCATCATCTGAACTCCTCATGTGGGAGCTGAGCTATGATGAGGAGCAGGTCACCTCACCTCCACTCAGAGGTGAGAAAAAAGGCTCCTGTTCCCGGGCTCTGATCCTCCCCAGAAATAACTTGGGTTTGTTCCATAGCCCTATGAACTTTAGCCTGGAAAGTTTTTACGTAAGATGCAACCAAACGTCCACCTCAGCCATTACAAAAAAGAAATCAGTATTCATAGGACATCTGACTTTTTACAGCACAACTTCACCTCCAGGGTTTAACAGTTGCTAGACAGACAAATTAGGTGATGTACTTTAGCTATAAACCATAAAGCTATAACGATAGAAACAAGGGGTTTTCCAACAAACATAGTGGATTTGGCTTTAGAACAATTGTTCTGCACTTTCTTTCTGGCAATGATAAAATATCAGGTAATCCCCAACAATAATACTGATGACTAGCATTTATTGAGTACTTAACTATGTACAGCCACATTCTAGTTATTTGTGTACATTAACTCATATAGTCCCAACAATAGCCCTATGAGGTAGATGCTATTACTTCTTCCCTTTCTACTGATGAGAAAATGGAGGCTCAGAGAGCTTACGTAACCTATCCAGAGTCACTCAGCTAGTCCATGGCAAAGCCAGGGCCCCAGTGCAAGTATCCTGACTCCAAAGCTGTTGCCTTAGCCACTGGGCTCCTCTATCTCCCTGTCTGTAAAGATAAAAATAATCTGTGGGGCGCCTGGGTGACTCAGTTGGTTAAGCATCTGCCGCCTTCTGCTCAGGTCATGATCTCCAGGTCCTGGGACCAAGCCCCATGTCAGGCTCCCTGCTCAGCAGAGAGTCTGCTTCTCCCTTTCCCTCTGCCCCTCCCCACCGCTCCTGCTCTCTCCCTCTCCCCTTCTCTCAAATAAATAAATAAAATCTTTTTTAAAAATAATCTATATTATAAATTCTTATTTTCCAAGTGTCTCTAACAAGAGAACAAGCATATGGCTCATCTAAAAAAGTTATGCAAGAATTTAAAATGTTAAAATAGAGATACTAGAACACATCCCTTGCCTTACACCCCTTCCCCCCAGAAATTTACCTGATGCATTTTGAGTATTGAATCATATTTCAGGCATCCCATTGGAAAGATACTGATAAACTGGAGAATTTCCAGAGATGAGTTAACAAGTGGGTAAGTGGGAAGGGTTCTAAAAACCATGTCCCATGAGGAGTCTTTGAAGGACCTGGGTATATTTAGCCCACACAAGGGAAGTTTAAGGATACAGATGACTGCTCTTCATCAGTTTGAAAGTCTGACTTTTAGAAGAAAAGTTAGACTTGCTCTGTGTGGCATCAGAGGGAAGGCTAGGACAGGAAAGTAGGCATTATAACAAGCGAATTCTGGCTTAGTACTCAACCTATCTCTCCAGAGAATTACTTTTTAAAAGATTCACTAACATGTATTAAGACCACACTAAGAGTTTTGCTATATTATGTCCGATAACTGCTACAACAATCCAGTGAGGATGTGTTTACGTTTATTTACACACCTAAACACTGAGGCTTGGAAAGATTAAGAAAACAGTCAGGGGCACCTGGGGGGCTCAGTCAGTTGAGCATCCAACTCATAATTTCAGCTCAGGTCGTGATCTCATGGTCATGAGATTGAGCCCCGTGTTGGGCTCCATGCTCAGTGTGAGTCTGCTTAAGATTCTCTCTTTCCTCCTCTTTCTTCTCCTGCCCCACTCGTGACCCCACCTTTCTCTCAAAATAAATAAATAAATAAATAAATAAATAAATAAATAAAATCTTTTAAAAAAACTAGTGGCAGAGCTAGGTTTTGAACCCAAATTCATGATCCTCAGCAGAACCAAACTAGACCATCTTCCATAGAGCTGTCCAGCAAGTAATAACCTCCTTTTAATAAAGGAGCTTAAGCAGGAGACTAGCTAAAGTCAAAGGTGATATAAAATGAACTCTTTTACTGTACAGGAGGTCCTCTTAGATCCCTTCCAGTTCTAATATCCTATTCTTCAAGTAATTATACTTTTAGAAAATATAACTTACTTTCTAAAAACTTTACAACACTGAAATTACATTATTAGAAGAACTTACATTGAGTTTCTCACTGCTTTCATTTTCATTCTTAAAAAGAACAGAAGAAAGAAAGAGTTTCATCTTGATACTGAGTAGATAAATAGCATCACCATATTCCATAATTTTGCAATTAGTCATTCATTCATCCAAAAAAGGTTTATGGAGCATTTTTGACCTACACTTCAATAGGTACAAGGCATAAATGGCACATGAGACTCAAGTTCCTATGTTATTGAAACTGATAGTCTTTAACCTATAAATTATAAATGAATGAACGATAAATATAAATTAAAATTAAGGCGAAAAATTAGGGTTGTCTGAAAGTATTCCATTTGGCTCCATGCTTCTCAAAATTTTCTACCAAAGTATCCCTAACAGCCAACAAGAATGAATGTCTTCTCTCCTGGAAGGTGAAGGAAGCAACTTGACGTAAGCCCCTACAAGCAAGGAGCTTCTTTGACATTGTGGTTTTTTCCTGACAATTCACATGAATATTGTCTTTTTCTCCATGGTATAATCTGTGTTTTAATATTAAAATGTTTTAAATTACTGTAACTGCTGTCACTAAAATTGAAACTACAAGAAAGTTTTGCATACCCGCTAGAACATTGCCTTCTAGCTCCAGGAATGCATACCTCCCAGTTTAATAAGCCAAGGCTGATAACAATACCTCATATGGAAAGTTTTCTGCCCATTGAGAAAGATCTTTTCAAGGAAACCTTAAAACCTTGTGGGTATGGGAAGGATAGGTATTCGTACTTGTTAAGTGTTATATAAAGGGAGATTTTACTTACTTTTCTTTCCTCTAATATTAATTTCTCCTGCAGATGGTTAAGTATAGTGAAATACAGAAAAATTACATAGGTAGATGAAATAGGGTAAGAAAAAAAATTACTTGAGAGAGAGATGTACATTTGACCCTTGAACAATGCAGGGTTATGGGAGCTGGGCCCCCATGCAGTCAAAACTCCACATATAACTTTTGACTCCCCAAAACTTAACTACTGCTAGCCTACTGCTGACCAGAAGCCTTACCTGTAACAGAAACAGTCAATTAATACACGTTTTGAATGTTATATGTATTATATACTGTATTGTTACAATAGAGTAAGCAAGAGAAGAGGGTATTAAGAAAACTCATTAAGGAAGAGAAAATACATTTGCAGTACTGTAGGGTATTTATCAAAAAACATCCCCGTGTTAACTCAGCCCATGCAGTTCAAACCCATGTTGTTCAAGGGTCAACTAGAATTATTTTTGGCATTTGAGAATTATTTGAAGTCTTAAAGGTTAGCAGGAATATTATACACATATGCTGAGAAGACTTCCTTACAGGTTAGCACGTGTACTACAGACGAAGGTTTTGCTAGTCTTTATAACATTTATGTCAGCTTTGAACTTAACATGAATATTCTAAATAAAATTGTATCACAAGATACATGGAAATCTCTTTTTAAATTGATACTGTTTGTTTTAAGGAAAATGTGGATACATGAAAACTTACATGTAATAATTCAGTGAATATAATTTTTTTTGTTTAGGAGAGAAGCCATATGAATGCCCAAACTGCAAGAAACGTTTTTCCCATTCTGGTTCCTATAGTTCACACATAAGCAGTAAGAAGTGTATCAGCTTGATGCCTGTGAACGGGCGACCAAGAACAGGACTCAAGACGCCTCAGTGTTCCTCGCCATCTCTTTCGGCATCACCAGGCAGTCCCACACGACCACAGATACGACAAAAGATAGAGAATAAACCCCTTCAAGAGCAACTTTCTATAAACCAAATTAAAACTGAACCTGTGGATTATGAATTCAAACCCATAGTCGTTGCTTCAGGAATCAACTGTTCAACCCCTTTACAGAATGGGGTTTTCAGTGGTGGTGGCCCATTACAGGCAACCAGTTCTCCTCAGGGTGTGGTGCAAGCTGTTGTTCTGCCAACGGTCGGTTTGGTGTCTCCCATAAGTATCAATTTAAGTGATATCCAGAATGTACTTAAAGTGGCAGTAGATGGTAATGTTATAAGGCAAGTTTTGGAGAATAATCAAGCCAATCTTGCATCCAAAGAACAAGAAACAATCAATGCTTCATCCATACAGCAAGGTGGCCATTCTGTTATTTCTGCCATCAGTCTTCCTTTGGTTGATCAAGATGGAACAACCAAAATTATCATTAACTACAGTCTTGAGCAGCCTAGCCAACTTCAAGTTGTTCCTCAGAATTTAAAAAAAGAAAACCCAGTCCCCACAAACAGTTGCAAAAGTGAAAAGTTACCAGAAGATCTTACTGTTAAATCAGAGAAGGACAAAAGCTTTGAAGGAGGAGTGAACGATAGCACTTGCCTTCTGTGTGACGAATGTCCAGGAGATATTAATGCACTTCCAGAATTAAAGCACTATGACCTAAAGCAGCCTGCTCAGCCTCCTCCACTCCCTGCACCAGAAGCTGAGAAGCCCGAGTCCTCTGTCTCATCGGGTGGAGATGGCAGTCTGTCTCCCAGTCAGCCACCTTTAAAGAACCTCTTATCTCTTCTAAAAGCATATTATGCTTTGAACGCACAGCCAAGTGCAGAAGAGCTCTCAAAAATTGCCGATTCGGTAAACCTCCCACTGGATGTAGTAAAAAAGTGGTTTGAAAAGATGCAAGCTGGACAGATTTCAGTGCAGTCTTCTGAACCATCTTCTCCTGAACCAGGCAAAGTAAATATCCCTGCAAAGAACGATGAGCAGCCTCAATCTACAAATGCAAATGAACCCCCAGACAGCACAGTAAATCTACAAAGTCCCCTGAAGATGACTCACTCTCCAGTTTTACCAGCGGGATCAACCGTCAATGGTTCCAGAAGTAGTCCATCATCCCCATCACCTCTAAACCTTTCCTCATCCAGAAATACACAGGGTTACTTGTACACAGCGGAAGGTGCACAAGAAGAGCCACAAGTAGAACCTCTTGATCTTTCACTACCAAAGCAACAGGGAGAATTATTGGAAAGGTCAACTATCACTAGTGTTTACCAGAACAGTGTTTATTCTGTCCAGGAAGAACCCTTGAACTTGTCTTGTGCAAAAAAGGAGCCACAAAAGGACAGTTGTGTTACAGACTCAGAACCAGTTGTAAATGTAATCCCACCAAGTGCCAACCCCATAAATATTGCTATACCTACAGTCACTGCCCAGTTACCCACGATCGTGGCCATTGCTGACCAGAACAGTGTTCCATGCTTGCGGGCACTAGCTGCCAATAAGCAGACTATTCTGATTCCCCAGGTGGCTTACACGTACTCGACTACAGTCAGCCCTGCAGTCCAGGAACCGCCCTTGAAAGTGATCCAGCCAAACGGGAATCAGGTAAAGAAAAGGCCCCTATCCCAAAGCTATTTACTAAAATGCTAGTTTGACTTCTTTTGGTGAAATTTTTCAAATAAAAATCAGTCTCTGTAGAGCCGAGCAGGTTGTTACAAACTATCATTTTTGAGAGGAAATAGATGAACATTTGCTTTAACTTTCATAGCATCTCGCCTTCAGTTTCTTACTAATCCCAGGTATGGTTATCAACTACAGTTGTGTTATTCTCCTGGGGAAATGAGAAGTCTCAGCTAAAGGCTTGACTATCTGAAGCTTGAAACAGAAGAAAAATTGGAATACTCACCAATTGGACTTCTGTTTCTAGAGTTATATTCCCAAATTAGTAACAGTTTCTGCTGTATCATCATTAATGCATGAAAATACATTCCCATTCACAGACATTTCACACCAGCAAAACTGAGCTATTACTTTTTATGTGTTAACACCTATATTTATTAAAGGCTTTAATTAAACAAGACTTAAGTATACAAAGAGCTCACCTAGTGAATTTGCTGATCACTATGAGCTGTAAACTAAAACAGTATTCAGTCATAATTAATATATATGAACCTATATGTGCATTTTCCTCCTTACCTTTCCCCCCAAAATCCATGATGCAGTTTTAGATAGAACCATTTTGTGTACTATGGTGTGGCTCATTATCCAGACTTTTTCTAGGTTACTAACCTTGATGGCCTCCCAGTTTTTTTCATCGGTTTCTTATTGAATCAACCATATACTAGAGATAAATGTGATCTTTCATCCAAATATTTGCTATAAGTAGGTACAGCTGAAATAATTACAACATCCTGTTCAAATGTATATCTGCTGCTTTTTTTTCCCCCTTAAAAATTCCTACTGATTGGGTTTCCTGCAATTGTGGTTACTCTTGAAAAAAACTCTCACACAACTAATGAATTCATATAGACTCTCGGTGTTTAAAACACTGTGCACACCTTTGAATAATAAAGGGGGACCCACCAACATTTCACTTAATCATATGGCCACGTCAGATAGCAATGAAAGTAGTCAAGTTACTTTAGCACAAACTGGCAGCTCACAAACCACCCAGGCAAATGGCTGCGCCTCTCCCACTTTGCAAAACTATAAGAAATGTTGTGAAAAACCTTTGAGCTTTTAGACTATTTGTGGGCTTAGAGGCAATAGAATGGAAGACTTTAGGAAAGACATAAGGATCTTGAGGGACCCAACTCCACTACCAGTCATTGTTTACCTACATGAGAGCTTCCTACACATTACCGCCCTGGGACTGCCTGAAATGTTTTATTCCACTGAAATTCTGAAGATTTATTTTGTCTAGCAAGTATTCTTGCTTCCAAAATAGAGACCCTCCTGCATTGTTTTGCCATCTTTTTCCTTAGCAAAGTGGTAGAGCAAATCCCTCTCTTTTCAAAGAAACCATGGAGGTCAGTTCATAGACTTCTGAAGTTCCGGAGGATACAACTGAAAGACTACCTTTAAAAATAGAATCTTGGGGCGCCTGGGTGGCTCAGTCGTTAAGCGTCTGCCTTCAGCTCAGGTCATGATCCCAGGATCCTGGGATCGAGCCCCTCATCGGGCTCCCTGCTCAGCGGGAAGTTTACTTCTCCCTCTCCCACTCCCCCTGCTTGTGTTCCCTCTCTTGCTGTGTCTCTCTCTGTCAAACAAATAAATAAAATCTTTCTAAATAAATAAATAAAAATAGAATCTTAATTTTTGCTTAGTAAAACCCAGAAGGAAAACAGTTAAGGCAAATAATGCAGTTAGAGATTGGTGATGATGTAGCAAACTCGTAAGTTAAAATTTTCTGCAAATTTCTCACAAAGTCATGATTTGTTTGAAACCAGGTAAATTTTGTTAGTATACATTTTACATTCTTTCTTTTCATCAGTTGATCACTTGTTTTTGTCATCGTTGTGACTCTTTTGCCCCCAACCTGACTTTTTTCTGTATCAACCCCCACCTCGCATCCAGCCCCCTGCCCTTGGAGCCTGTCTGCTGCGATGAGTAGTAGTCCTGCTTTGGTCAAGCTATTGAAAGTATAAATCAAAGTAGTTTTTTAACCTGTGCTTTTATATATGTCTCTTGCTTACCTTTTAATTTGAAATTAAATGTTCTTCTTTTCTTTCTTTAGGATGAAAGGCAAGACACTAGCTCAGAAGGAGTATCAAATGTAGAGGACCAGAATGACTCGGATTCTACACCACCCAAAAAGAAAATGCGGAAGACAGAAAATGGAATGTATGCTTGTGATTTGTGTGATAAGATATTCCAAAAGAGTAGCTCACTATTGAGACATAAATATGAACACACAGGTATGTCGCTGAACCTGACAGCTTTTGAAAAATGACTCTATAACCCTTTCCGCGAACTGAAGTGCCCCCAAAAGCCTTCGGAGGATTTTGTGTCATGGCTGTGTTCTTATTTTGCAGGTAAGAGACCGCACGAGTGTGGAATCTGTAAGAAGGCATTTAAACACAAACATCATTTGATTGAACACATGCGGTTACATTCTGGAGAAAAGCCCTATCAATGTGACAAATGTGGAAAGCGTTTCTCACACTCTGGGTCTTATTCCCAACACATGAATCATCGCTACTCCTATTGCAAGCGAGAGGCGGAGGAGCGCGATAGCACGGAGCAGGAGGGGACAGGACCAGAAGTCCTGGCCGGCGAGCACGGGGGGGCCCGGGCATCTCCCTCACAGGCCGACTCGGATGAGAGAGAGAGTCTGACGAGGGAAGAGGATGAAGACAGTGAAAAAGAGGAAGAGGAGGAGGAGGACAAAGAGATGGAAGAACTGCAGGAAGAGAAAGAATGTGAAAAACCGCAAGGGGAGGAGGAGGAGGAGGAGGAGGAGGACGAGATGGAGGAGGAGGAGGGGGAAGAGGCAGAGAATGAGGGAGAAGAGGCAAAAACTGAAGGTCTGATGAAGGAAGATGAAGCTGTAAATCAAGTGAGCAGCTTCGAACAAAAAGTGAGCAAGAATAGTGAGCAGGTGTCTGAAGAAAAAACAAATGAAGCCTAATAGTTTTTCTAGAAGGAAAATACATTCTAATTGGTAATGAAGTTTGTTCTATATTATACATGCTTTTCATGGAAACACAGTAACCTGTATACTGTGGTTTCTGTTCACTACTGTGTAAAGTAAAAATTTAAAAAAATACAAAATACAAAAAAAAAAAAAAAAACCCACACAAAAAAAAAAATCCGGGTGTGCCTGATCTCAGACCTAGTAATTTTTCATGCATTTTTCAAAGTTAGGAACAAGTTTGTAACACGAAGCAGATTAGAAAACTTTAATGACTCGGAAAGCAAAGATTTAACAGGTTAAAGGAAACTGATTAATTAGATAAGCATCTGGCATTGTTTCATTTTGTCAGTATTAATTATCACTCTTACGTTGGTTTATTCTTAAGCTGTACAATTGGGAGAAATTTTATAATTTTTTATTGGTAAACGTATGCTAAATCCGCTTCAGTATTTTATTATGTTTTTTAAAATGTGAGAACTTCTGCACTACAAAATTCCCTTCACAGAGAAGTATAATGCAGTTCCAAACCGTGCTATAACTACCTTTTATAAATTCAATCTAGAAGGTAGTAATTTCTAATATTTAGATGTCATAGTGGAGTATTATCATTTCAAGTGTATTGTTAGCCTTAAGAAAGCAGCCGATAGAAGAACTGAAGTTTCTTACTCATGTGGTTTAAAATGAAGTTCAGAAGATTGTCATTGAGTTCTGATTGCAGGGACTAACAGTGTTAATCCTGGGAAGGGTAGCAGAGTCGTCAGAATCAGTGTTCGTAATTGTGTTTGAGTATGTGGTGACAAATATGAAGGATATGATATGAAGCTTTGTATCTCCTTTGGCCTTAAGCAAGACCTGTGTGCTGTAAGTGCCATTTATCAGTATTTTCAAGGCTCTAACCCGCCTTCGTTCAATGTGTGGCCTACAATAACTAGCATTTGTTGATTTGTTTATTGTATCAAAATTCCAAATAAAACTTAAAACCACTGACTCTGTCAGAGAAACCTAAACACTGGGACATTTCATCCTTTAATTCCTCAGTATTCATTTTGTGTTAATTGACTTTCAAAATTTCTCTACAGAAATGAAAGGGAAATTTTCTAATCTGCTCTGTCCATGTACTTGCATTTCAGACATGGACATGCCATTGTTATTTGGCTCATAACTGTTTCCAAATGTTAGTTATTATGGACCCAGTTTATTAACAACATTAGCTGATTTTTACGTATCAGTATTATTTTATTTCTTTTAGTTTATAGATCTGTGCAACATTTTTGTACTGTATGTCTTCAAACCTGGCAGTATTAATACCCTTCTTACTGACATGTACTTTTAGTTTTAGAAAACTTTTATATTTATGTGTCTTATTTTTATATTTCTTTATTTATTACACAGTGTAGTGTATAATACTGTAGTTTGTATTAATACAATAATATATTTTAGTATGAAAATTTGGAAAGTTGATAAGATTTAAAGTAGAGATGCAATTGGTTCTCTTGCATTGAGATTTGATTTAACAGTGTTATGTTAACATTTATACTTGCCTTGGACTGTAGAACAGAATTTAAATGGGAATGTATTAGTTTTACAACTACAACCAAGTCATTTTACCTTTACCCAGTTTTTAATATAAAACTCTTAAATTTTGAAATTCACTGTGTGACTAATAGCATGATGCTCTGCAGTTTTATTAAGAGATTAGCCTAACCATAAAACTCTCATTTCCTTAGTAAGCCAAATTAGGATAACCTTATATAAACAGTGTTGGGAACAATGTTTAACATTTTGTGCCAATTTGTTCCTGTATTCATGTATGTAAGTTACAAATCTGATTCTTCATTTTTAAGTTCCTTGTTACACCATGGTCATTTTCTAGTTTTTTACCAGACTCCCCCATCTCACAATAAAATGCATCAACAAGCCTGACCTGCTGTCATTCTTTTCATTATTAAAGATTTTCTTTGGAAAGCTCTCTGAAACGGGGTATTGCCCAGTCATCCTGCACTCAGTTTACCTTGGGCTGAATGTGGGTAACAAACTAAATGTTTTCGACATTCACCACTAAATCATGGACTTCCCTGTGGCTGAATGTTTCTGGGAAGATCAGAGTTGGCAACTAAAGGCTTCCTCAGAGGTTGCTCCCTCTTCCTGAAACCTTAACCGCACCCCCTTATGATCCTGTGACTTCTCATCCTCAGGTCACTTCAGGGAAGCCTGGGTGTAGATGCCTTTCCTCTGTACGTTCCCCGTACCTTTCTTGCCACAGCTCTTACGCAGTTATTTTATTCCCTCCCCACTAGGAAGAGGAACCATATCTACCAGAGTCACTCTCACATCCCCAGTGCCTAGCAGAGTGCCTGGCACTAGTAGGTACAACAGATTTTATTGAATGAAAATGTAATTTGCATGTTAACAGAGCTCAGCTATGTCTTTACTACTCTCTTGCCTCTAATCCAAGAATACATATATTAAATAATTCTAGCAATCTAATATTTTTCTTACTCAGGTCCTATTAAACATTTGACGTCATAGATAGTAAATTATGCTGCCTTTTTCAATAGAATGCCTCACTATTCTGATTTGAGAGTTTATTTCTAGGTGTCTTTCTGATGCTTTCCCTCATGGGACATGACACAAGCATTCAAAGCCTGTAGGTATGACTGCTTCCAGTATGAACGATGTGACCAATTCTAGGGGACTCTATTTTAGGACCCACTTCTGTTTCTATGACCCCACATTCCTAAGTCCTCATTAACGTCATGTTGCTTCATTTCTTCTGTCACTGAGAACAGCTACCCAATAAACAAACACCATGTAGGATTAGGAAATAAGAATAACCCTTCCTAGGAGGCCTTTATACAGCAATCACTGTAATAAGAAGCTCAAAAAGGCGGTGCTTGACATATTGATAAATGGCTAACAAAGGAATCTAGGTATTATCAGAGAAGTTTTGGAAAGGAAGACAAGTGAACACTTCCCAGTATTTGCCTAAATCACATAACAATTGAGCCATATGTTATTTACTTGTGCCATGTAAAGGTGCTTCACTACTATTATCAAAATTAATTTTCACAAAATACATATAAAAACCATGTGCTCATGAACACACACACACACACACACACACACACACACATTAATACCAGCATAAGGATTTAAACATAGGCTTATCTGGCTCTAAATCCATGTTCTTAACTAGCTTGTATCACATCTCCTATAAGAATAGCTCACACTAATTTAAACTCGAACTTAGCCTTAGAAAATATGAGAAGAAAATGTCACCAAGACCAATATACATTTCATAACAGGATGAAAAAGGAAAGGAGGGGCATGAGATTTTTCAAATCTGTGTGCAAACTTTAAAATTAGCCTTGAAAACATGGAACTACAGTAACTTAGTTTTCTCCTCTTAAGATCAAGGGAAGACATACTAGGACAATCACAATATGGACTTTGTCTCTGAACCTTAAGAAAAAGCAGAAGCTCCTCTGCTCTAATGAGCAAATACATTCCATTCAACACAGCAGAATACACATTTTTTTTTCCCAATAGCACATGGGACATTCATAAAGAGAAACCATATTATGGGCCATAAAACAACTCTCAAATTCAAAAAAATTGCAAATAAAATGTTTTCTCAGACTACAAAAAAATTAAACTAGAAATCTATAACAGAAATATATCTAGAAAATCCCCCAAAATTATTGGAAATAATACAAACACGTTTCTAAGTAACCCATGGGTAAAAAAAGAAATTAACAATTATAAAATAGGGTGAGCTAAATGAAAATGCACTATATCAAAACATAGTGTGCAGCAAAAGCAGTGCATATAAGAAAATTTATAGCATTAAATGCTTATATTAAAAAAAAAAATAGAGGGCTCAAGTATCTAACCTTCTACCTTAAGAACTAGAAAAAGAATAAAATTAAATCCAAACCAAGCAGAAAGGAAGCAATAATAAAAGACTAGTGGGGATGCCTGGGTGGCTCTGTCATTAAGCGTCTGCCTTCGGCTCAGGTCATGATCCCAGAGTCCTGGGATCGAGTTCCGCATCGGGCTCCCTGCTTGGCGAGAAGCCTGCTTCTCCCTCTTCCTCTGCCTGCCGTTCCCCCTGCTTGTGCTCTCTCTCTCTCTCTGGCAAATAAATAAATAAAATATTTTTTAAAAAGACAAATTAATGGCATAGGAAACAAAAATAATAAATCAATGAAAAAGAATAAATCAATGAAATCAGAATCTGATTCTTCAAAAAGATTAATAAAATTGATAAACCCCCAGCCAAATAAAGAAAAAAAGGAGACATAAATTGCCAATATCAAGAATGAGAGAGAAGACATCCTTGCAGATCCTACAGACTAAAAGGATAAAAAGAAAACATGAACTTTATCCCAATGAATTTGACAGCTTTGATGAAAATGACACATTTCTTGAAAGATCCAAAATACCAAACTCACTAAAGAAGAAATAGATAGCCTCAATAATCCAATGTCGATGAAGTTTTTTTAATTTAAATTTCTGGTTAAAAATCTCCCCACAAAGACTACAGTCCCAGACAGCTTCACTGGTGAATTCTACCAAATATCTAAGGAAGATATCGTACCAATTCTACATAAACTCACTGAGAAAATTAAAAAAGGAGAAAACACTTCCCACCTTAGTCTGTGAAGCCAGCATTAACCTGATACCAAAACCAGGAAATGACATTACAAGAAACAAAATCTACATACCAACATCTCTCATGAATATTGATGCAAAAATCCTTAACAAAATATTAGGCAATCAGTTTGAACAGTGTATCAAAAGGAAAATATCTCATGACCAAGTGGGATTTATCCCAGGATTGCAAAGTTGATTTTGAATTGAATTCAAAATTCAATTAATGTAATGCATCATGTTTACAGAACAAAAAGAAAGCCCATATAATCATCTTAATAGGTGTAGAAGAAGCATCTGACAAAATTCACGAAGTCATAAAAATTCTCAGCAATCTAGGAATAGAAGGAAATTTCCTAAACCTGATAAAAATCATCTCACAAAAGAACCTATACTTAATATCATACTAAGTTATAAAAAAATTAAATGCTTTCTCCTTAAATTATGAACAAGGCAAGAATGTCTGCTCTCACACTTTTATTAAACATTGCACCAGAGGTCACACTGGGTGCAACATGACAAGAAAAAGAAATTAAAGGCACACAGGTGGGAAAAAATGTAAAACTGTATCTGCAGACAGCTTGATTGTCTATGAGGAAAACAAGGAATTTACAAAAAAGCAACTAGAAATGGTGAGAGCAAGGTTACAGGACACAAGGTCATTATACAAAACTCAATAATATTCTACTACATGGTAGTGATAAAAATGGAAATTTAAATTTAAAAAACAGTACCATCAAAAATGAAATATTTAGGGATAATTTAACAAAATTCACAAAAAGAAACAACCCTGTGCCCTGAAAACTATAAAACATTGCTGAAAGAAACTAACGATGCAAAGAAAATAGATACTCCTTCTTTATGGATTAGAAAACTCAGTATCATTATGGTGTCAATCCTCCCCAAATTTATCTATTGATTCAATACAATTTCAGTGAAAATCCCAGCCACATAATTACAGAAATGGACATGCAAAGACTTAAAGTAGGCAAAACAATTTTAAAAAGGAATAAAGTTGGAGGACTTACACTGATTTCTAGAGTTACTATAAAGCTAGAGTGACTATAAAGTAGTCAATACAGAATTGTATTGACATGAGAATAGACATATAAATCAAGAAAACAGGATTAAGAGCTGAGAAAAGATCCATACATTGACAGTCAATCGATCATTGCCAAACGTGCCAAGATAACCCATCTTTACAAATGTAGTGCTGGTATTAAATATCCATATGCAGGAAAATGAACGTGATCTGTACCTCCTACCATACACAGAAATTGTTTCAAAGTGGATTATAGACCTAAATATAAGGCCTAAAGTTGTAAATCTTGAAAACAAATTCTTTGTAACCTTGGGTTAAGAAAAGATTTCCAAGATAAGACACAAGAAAGATGAATGAATCATAAAGAAAAAATTGACAAATTGAACTTCACAAAAATTGTAAACTTTTGCTCTCCAAAGAAAATCAAAAGGGAAGATATAGATTGGGAGAAAATATTTGCAAACATGTATCTATATACCCAAGAGAAATGAAAACATACAACCACACAAAAAACTGTATACCATGTTTATAGCAGTGTTGTTTATGATAGCTAAAAACTGGAAACAAACCCATTGTCAATCAACTGATGAATAGATAAATATGGTATACCCATAGAATGAAATATTATTTGACAACAAAAGGAATGAAGTATTGATGCACCTTGAAAACTTTATGCTAAGTGAAAGTACCTAGTCACAAAATACTACATGTTCTATTATTCCACGCTATGAAATGTCCAAAATAGGCAAATAGATTAGTGGTTGTCTAGGGCTAGGAGTAGGGAAAGAATGGATAGTGACTGCTAATGGATATGGGTTTCTTTTCGGTATAATGAAAGTGTTCTAAGTTAGATTGTGGTGATATTTGCACAAGTCTGTGAATATACTAAAAGCTATGGAACTGTACACTTCAAATGGGTAACTTTATGGTACATGAATTACATCTCAACAAAACTGTTAAAAATATGTGTATATAAATTTTGAATATATAAAGAACAATACAACTCAATAATAAGACAACCCAATTTTTTTAAGTAAGCAAAATATTTGAAAAGATAACTTTACCAAGGAAGGTCTAGAGATGGGAAAAAAGCACATGAAACAATGATCAACATCATTAGTAATTAGAGAAAGGCAAATTAAAACCACAATGTGTATCACTACACACCCAATAGAAAGCTAACATTCATAATTACTAAAATCCAGTAATACCAAATGTTGGCCAAGATATAGAGCAACTAGAATTTCCAGGCATTGGTGGTGGGAATTTAAAATAGTACAACCCCTTTTAAAAATAGTTTGTCAGTGTTTTATAAAGTTAAACACATGCTTAACATACCCAGAAATCCCCTCCTTGGTATTTACACGAGTTAAATGAAAACATACGTTCAAAGACTTGTATTAAGATGTTCATAGCAGTTTTAGTCATAATAGCCACACTGACAATAACCCAAATGTCTATAAAACATTAAATTAATAA